>NW_028288560.1:0-691157 GCF_059628265.1 Tinamus guttatus | reverse complement strand
AAGGGCTAGGGGCAGCTTGCAGGGCGCTTGTGACCACGGAGGCTGAAATAAGAAGTGAAGCGTCAGCCCTCGCGCTGTCAAGGGAGGTCTGCTCCAGGCTCGAGCAGAGCCAGGATTTTCCCCGCGCTCTGAAGCCCGGTTGTGCTGTGGAGCCGGAGCCCCCGGGCGCTGGGTGGCTGCTGCTCCAAGCACCGGTTGCCCCGGTGTGCTGGGCACGGGCGCCGCGCCGCCACGGATGCTGTGGGGTCAGGTGGGATGAAATAACCGCTTCATTAGAGTGATGCTGATGAGGCAGTTGGGGACCACAGCTGAGTCCAAGTCATTAGGAGCTGTCAGCAGCCAAGCGTTCAAGTGGAAGGATGGGAGAGGAGGAAGGAAGAGCCAAAGGGGCTGTTGCTGTGGTGGTGTCAGCTCAGTATTTATGAGGGGAATAAGCCTGTGGTGTTTTATGGCCCATAAGAAGCATTTTTTTGTTTGTTTTTGTCTCTCCTTTCTCTGGGTCTGTTCGATTAGATAGGATTATCTCAAAGGCTCCGGTGGCACATCATGGATTTTTGCTCGTTTTCATGGGGATGTTGGGCAGCTCTAATCTCTACCCTGGCTTTCGAAATGCCAGGAGGTACGTAGCTGGTGCCTTGAGCGACCCATCCCAGGAGGGGCTCTTGGAGCTCTGCATCCCTTGTCATCCAGCTCGAGCTCCCCTGCTTTCCCACTCTGTGCCCTTGGCTTCGGGACATTGCTCGCTGCCTCCTAAAATCAAGAGCTGCTATGGCAGCTCTGTCTCCTTGTGCTGCAGAGCACAAGGGCAGGGAAGAGCTGGGAGAAGATTTTGGCTGCTCGGAAGGGTTGTTGGTAGGGACTTGTAATGACAAGGAGACCAAGAGGCTGCTGTTTGTGGCTGGTATAGCTAGAACAAGCCGTGGTGAGAGTCATGAAGAGGTAGGGACTATGTTCAAGGTTGTTGAATGCATGATGACTTTCTAGCTAGCCTATGGCCTAGTCCTTATTTAGTGCTCAGCACCTATTTAGGAACCTTGTAAAAATTCTGCTCAAGATGGGTACCAAGCTCTAGGAAAGCTGTCCTTGCCCCTTGTGTGAGGGCAATGAGGAGTTTGTAGCAGTGTTGGGTGGGGACCCTCATGGAAACTCAGGACTCTTCAGGTGTGTGGTGGGAACCAGCCACCCCAACTTCCCCACCTCAGCTGCCGGCAGGATCCGGCAGTGAAATTGTAATTTTATTTTTTTGTAGATATGATCCTTGTTTATAGGCTGAGATGTTGCCAAATGGCAATTCCACCCCCAAGAGGGCTGCAACCCTCTGACCGTATGCAGAGAGGGGCTGTACGTGTTGAGCAGCGGAGCAGGGGGCAGACTTGCTTCCATCGTGGCCCGTTCGGTGCTGGTGGAGCCGGTAACTTAAGCACCGCTGGAGCAAACTGCTGCAAGGAGAACTGCAGAATATTTGGTATTTCTTAGCACATGAGGAGGCAAGGGCAGCGTGAAGGCCTGGATGCTCTAGGGGCCTAGCCATTGTTTGGGCCATGATCTGCTTAGAGGGTCCTGGTTCCTGCTTACCTCCAGGTAGTCATTGGGGGGTGGCTTTGCTGTATGTGGGGGGGCAGTGACTAGTGAGCAGAGGAGCATCCTGACTGAGTGGTTGCCAGTGTTGGGGGAGCTGCCTGGGCTGGTGGCACCTCCAGGCGCCTCCAGTGAAGCTCAGTGACTCTGTTTCACTTGGCATCACAAAGCTGAGGAGCTCAACAAGCTCAAGGGGTGCTAAAAGCACTGTCCTTCTTAGCTGGTCTTGGGGAGCAGAGCTGCAGGAGAGCTGGGAGAGGAGGAGCAGAGCGCTGGCATGGAGGGAGGATGGCAGAGGGTGGAGGGAGCTGCTGGGACAAGGGCCGACCTGAGGACCGTGCAGTGAGCGAGTTGTGACAGTGCCTGCCTGCAAATCCCAGACAGGGAGCCATGCACAGAGAGGGCAGTAGGACTTCCAATCTATTTCACTTTTTGGAAGTTTTTTCCCCAACTTCTTCCTGGGTGGCATGTCTAGTCCAGTCCCTACCATGCTGGCTGGTCACCCCCAGGTATCTGCAAGACTTTTATTCTTACTCCAGACAGATTGGGTCATGTGGAGCAGCCACCATGGTCTCATTCCAGTTCCTCTGGGAGACTGGGCAGAAAGAGATCCAGTGACTGGCCCGTTTTGCTGCACTCACGCACCCTGGTCTGGATGCTTCCTCCAGGGAACGGCAGGCATATGCACCCCTCTGCCACGGCTGCCTCTGCTGCTCGTGTCTCCCCACCCTCTGTTCCCGCAGTGGAAGCATGAGCACGAGCAGGGCAGGCTTGCCCTGTCTCTCTGCCCATCTGTCTGCATGGATGAAGAGGCTGGTTTCTTCCTCCTCACTGACTCTCATGATACTGCCCAGCACAGCCCGGCGGCACTTCTAGTCACGTTCAGAAGTGGCGGCTCCAATTGGGCAGAGAAACGAGTGGACAGATTGGGAGTTAAATTGATACCTGCCAAACTCATTTCAGGAAGGCCCTAAAGGAGCCATTGACAGTGCCTGATGGTTCCTACCTGTTTGGCACTGCCTGAGGAACATCTAGGGCTTGCAGTAGAGTGCTCCAAGTGTTGAGGTTGGATCTCTTCTCTGAGGCTGTAAAACGGCTGCCAGACCACTCCAGGGTTTGCAGGGTAGGCCCGGAGCTCGAATGGGCGCCTGGGAACCTGCCTCAAGCTCTTGCAAAGAAGTGCAGTCCCTGGGGAGGGGAAATAATTACCTGCAAATCCACTTTGCTCCCATCCCTGGGGACACTTTGCTAGCATTAGTGCTGAAAATGGATGTGTAGGAGCCACGTGCTACCTCCTCCTTACTCCCACTTCGGTAATGAAAACACTCCCCTCCTTGTCCGTATCTCTCCATCCTGAAAAGTTTTAATCAAATAAACCTGGCACGTGACCTCCTGAAAGGAGGTTGCTTTGTGTCAGCCAAGATCTGTGCCAGTTCCATTTTCTCCTGATTTAATTTTCCAGAGATTAAGATCCTGCTCATCTCTGCACTCAGAACTTGGCTGCCTTCACCTCGTTTGTTGGTTTTACTCTAGCGGGTTTGCCTTGCTGTCAGCAGCTTTGTTTCAAAACCCTGGTTGTATCGATTCCCGAGGACCCGGCAGGCTGTGAAATCAATAGGGATCCGTGTCTCCATATGCCTGGCACGGCATCGCCCTACGCTTCTTCTCTGGGCCCAAGAAGTGGCTCCTGTTCCTCCTCTATGTGGCTTTGACGTCCTCAGCATGCGTTGAGGCTGCAAAAGGCTCCTTGGGCGAGTGGGTTGAGGTTTCCCTTGCTTTGTGGGCCCATGTTTGTCATCTCTGGCTACATCTCTCCTCAACAGTGGTTAAAGCTTCACCTACCTGCGGTCAACTGTGTGGAATTGAGAAGGTGGCTGATGAGGGGTCAGGAGAAAGAGGGGGAAGCATCATGACTCTCAAAGCCTGTATTTAATAGCTGATTTAAGAGTTCTCATGCCTCTTTGTATAGCAGCTTCTACAAAGGACACCCGCAGGTTTTCTGCCTGAAGAGCATCTGATGCCTCAGGTAGATCTGACGCAGCAAAGACCTCATGTTTGAGGGAAAACAGATGCCTCGAATCAGGGAGATTCCCTGTGTTTGGGTGTGGGTGGAGGGGACTGTCCCTCACGCTGACCTCCTTCCTGGCTTTCGAGGCCAGCTGTTTGCAGGGAATTGGAAATGTCCAGTGTTTCTGGTGCATTTTTTTTATGCAGATGTCTGGGGTCAGTGGTGACAAATTATGTGGATTCCTCCCCCTTCCCATTATCCTTTCTCACTTCCATTATCTGCCTTTTGTAGAGACTGTAATTTATTGCATTTGGCAACCTTGTAATTTATGGCTTTTTTCTTATATAATTCTTTCCAAGCTTTCAGAAGTAACAGCTCCATGCACTGGGGTACATTTTATTGTCACACTTGAGTCTTTCCTGCCTCCCCCTGCACTTCCACTTCTTTCTTGTAACTTGCCTGTTTACTTGCTAAATTATTATTGTGCACTCAATAAAAATTGCATTTAAAAAGTGATAACTGAAATGACATTTAACATGGAAAGCACTTAAGCATAATTACACTATATGCATTACATCATTTTGTGACAGTTTTAAAAAAAATCTGAACAGGGTTTTTCGTTGTTGTTGGGGGCTGGAGTGAGTGAGTGCCAGCATTTCATCATTCTTGAGTGCCTTTTTTCTAAATTTTCACTGGAGAGCTTTTGTTCTGTGGGTTTTGTCTCGTCTCTTGCTCGTGCACTGGTCTCCCATTCCTGGTGACGTTCAGACGACCCTCATTCCAAGGAATTCAAGCTGGTGCATTGTGGCAGTACTGCTCCGAGCTTGGGCTGTGTTTCAGTTTCTAGAAATTTCTGTAGCGTTAGTTTATTTGGATCAATGGCTTGAGCAGATTTACCGCAGAGCGATGCCGTTGCTCGCACGCGAGGAGATGTGGAATAGTGGAAAAGGGAAGGATGTGACTGCCCTTTTGGCACACATCGTCTTGGATTGTGGAGACTGCAAGAATTGTACGTCTTTCTGTAGCTGCTGCTCCTGGTTGTGGCCCATGGTAATTTCTTCCGAGGGAAGCTGCTGTCAGCTTGAGCTATGTGGTTAATGTCCTTGGTTTATGCTGCCCAATGACTTCTAGAGACGTGGGGGAAGTGTGCCAGCCCCTTGCGACCCTGTGGCTCCTATCCTTGCTGATGTGACTACTTGATTATTAGGTTACCTGCAAATTGCCGCTCCTTGACCATCTGCTGTGCAAAGCTCCTCAGCTCAACCCTAGCATCTGTCCATCTTTGCCCTGCAAACTGTGCTGAATTCCTGAGCAGATCAGCCCTGCTTCCCAGGCTTGGTTTCCTCTGCTGTGTGTCATCCTGTTGTTCTCCCTGTGTGCTGCGTGTGAAGGGTTTCAGTGGTGCTCTCGATTGCCTTCCTTTCTTGGGTTTCCCAGAAGGTGAGATGAGACTGCAAAGACCATGGGACAGGCTGCAAACCAGCTCTGAGCTGAGTCCCCAGCTTGTGTGGGGAAAGGTGACCTGGAGTACACTTGGCTGGTGGTATAGATGGCACTGGGGAGGAGTGGGGAGAGGGCCTTGGGTGGCTCAACCGGGAAGGGACAAATGTTAAGTTCCCCTCCAGAATATTCCTTGTGACTCAATGGCTCTGTCCTTCTTCTCAGTGGTCCTGCATAACCAACCAGGGTAGTGTCCTCAGCAGGATCCATGGTCCCCTTCCTTTGGGAGCACTCTGCAGCTGGGCTGGCCAGAACTTGCCTTCCCTCCCAAACTGTGCGAACAGGGGTGGACCTCGCTGTAATTCAGAGGACAGACCCTAAGGAAGCAATGTCCATGGGAGATCTGGGCACGAATCCATGAACTGGAAAGGTAGTGAGGAGAGGCAGAGGGAACAGAAACAGTGAGAACATTAGTGTCCGTAAGCAAATATCCCCATGGTCTCTAGAAATATTGTTCTGCTCCTCTGTTCTTTGGTGACTTGCCTTCAAGTTAATAAATTAATAAGCTGTTAATCACTTAAATTTTATGGGTAACTTCATTAATTTTTTTTTTTTTTTTTTTTTTTTGCAGAACCATTCTGAGGTTGAGGTAAAGGGGTTTCATGAACTTGGGTTTCCCCCTGGCTCTTTCTTCAAAGGCACACATAACTAGAAACCATGCAGAGGCAGTAATAACTAGTATAGCTGGGAAAGGAATCTCCTGGAGAGATTGTTCTATGGCTTTTCAAGGAGGAAGAGGCATCTCTGCTTTCTTGTGTATGTTGTCATTATGATTTTTTTCAGAGTTCATAAAAAAGGAAAGAAAAATCTATCTGTAAAATCCTCATCAACTTGACAGTTGTCTCTCTCATCTGGGAACTATCTGGTGTTATCTTGGCTTAATTCATTAGTAAGACTATAAAAAGCATTAAAAACGGACATCTCTATTGAGAGCATTTAATTGTTGGAAACAAGAGTCAATTATGCGCTATTGAGCAGATCCCCTGCAAAACCACTGGCTTCTGAAATTCCTTGGCCTAATACCGAACAGACTTGGCAAAATAAGGCTGCCGGAGGGCAGGAGCTACGCTGGCAGGAGCCGCGAGCACTGGCCGTTTCCTTAGGAAAGGGCCCGTTGCCTGTGTTCCATGGCTGGTGTGCCAGGATGTGGTCAGCCGGTGACACGGAGCTCCGTGAGCTGCAGCCAGGCACGTGCCCAGATCCTTCTCCGTGGGAGAGGAGAACCCATCTGCCATGAGCTGGGCAAGGAGCTGGGGAACTGGAGCTCACGGGCCGGGGAATAACGACACCACAGCTCCCCTCGTGGTTTTATGGTTTGGAGTCTATTTTCTGCTGTTTCCCTCTTAGTTGTTTTAGGAGATTTTCTCTGTTTTCTGGGGTAATTGATTCAAGTGCTCCCAGGACTGGTCACAGCGGAGGATGCTGCAACCTTGTGCTTTTGAAGAGGAGAGATGCTATAACAAGGCTACGTTATTTTATCAAGTTAAGAAATATTGGGGCCTTTTTTGACCTCATGGTGCATCCACCAGCCTTTTGTCTCTTCAGGCCCTCAGAACGGGGCCGTCAGCACTCCCCTCTGATGCCCTCCCTGGGCCTTCAGCTTTCCCTGCAGCCAATGCTTACAGTGAAGGCAGCCTCCTGTTGGCTGTTCCCTTCTTGGTAGCCCAAGAACCTTTCTGGGGAGCTATGCATGGATTTGTGACTGATTGTTGTCCATATGTTTTTAAGACCAATTGCTTCCATCAACCAGATGTTTTAGTGTCTCATTTCAGCAGGAATTAATTCAAGCAATCCAGTAGCCTGTGTTAGATCGGACCTGTCAGTTTTATGAGTTCCTTCCGGCTCTCTTAACTTATGACACTGGCTATATTGGAAACCTCTAATTGATCACTCGAGGCAGAGGATTTTCTTGATGAAAAGTGTTTTGATGAGTTGCACGAGGGGCCTTTCAAATGGTAGGAAAGAGAACAGGGTTAAATGGAGGAGTGAGTTGTGAAGCAAATGACTGTTCTCCTTCCCAAACCCCCTCCTTATTTTGAGGGGGGCAGTTTAAGACAGTGCTAAGGAGATGTGGAGAAGCCTTCCTTTTCCTTGCTCTGTGTATAGGTGACTCTGTGTCCACTGCATGCGTGTGCCTTCTCCAAGGCAGGCAGCTCGTGGCACGTTTGTCCATGCTACAAGTTTCCCATTCCCTTGCTGATGTGCTGCAAGCAAACGGGGATGAAATCAGCAATTGGCAACATGCTGTCAGCAGGGATTAATTTCTGTCCCTGATTAACTTTGTGCTGGAACAGCAGGAGACTAATACTACCCTGTACATGGTTCCTGATGCACTTGCAGAATGTTTCCCTGTACAGAGAGGAGCCCCGAATCCATCCCCTTTCCTTACGTTAGCTGAGACCAAAGTGGCAGGACCCCAGCCCTGGGTATGCGAGAAGCCACCTACGTGTTGCCTTAAAGATAATGAATCTCAGTGTTTTGTTGGTCTGCCTTGAGGCAGACCAGAGTTCTGCTCCTGCTTGTAGCAGCTGGAGTGCACAGCCAGTGTAGGTTGTCCTGCTGTCCCCTCTAAGGGTGTTTGAGGAACAGGAACTTGCATACGGACCCGCTTCTGCCCCTCTGCTTCTCCCAGCCTGGCAGAGGAACCTCCTGCGTGTTCCCCGGCCAGAATTTGCACCATGGCCTCTGACAAAGAGGCCACCTGCATGAGTTGTGTGGACCAGCAGTATCCTGCAAGTGCTGAGATTGCTCCTTTGCCCTGGTCCTTTTCCTGGAATGAGGAGCACCCTCCCAGGAGCGCAAGCTCCCTTGCTCTGGCCGATACCTGGGAGAAGGCAGGAAAGGCCAGGAGTGACTTTGCTGCTTTGTCACAGCTGCAGGTGAACGAGTAGCTGATGGAGAATGAGGCTGGGGCAGGGAAGGATGCTTTGCTGCTCTGCTAGGAGGTATTGCTATTTTCTGCACTTTCTTCCCCTTGACGGGCTCCTCTGCGGACTGCCGGGGCTATGATGCCACAGTGGCACCTGCATGACCTGGGATTAGCCACAAGTGGGGGCCTGCAGCAGCGCTTTGGGGTTAGCAGACAGCTCTGACAGCCCTGGCTTTGCAGTGACATAATCCAGTGTTTGGGGTCTGTGAAGATGCAGGAGGTGGAGGAAGAGGAAGGGTGAGGTGCTGCGCAGGTGGGTGCTGATCTCCGCCATGGCAGACAGCAGGCAGGGTCCCGGCCCACCCCTCAGCAGCCAACACATCTGGCATCTTGGATCTCCCCAAATCCAAGTGCTCTTGTACTGTCACTCTACCCTTGTGTCAGAAACGTGGTATGTTGAAGGCTTGGGATCCTGCTCTGTTTTCCATCCCCATCACTAGGGTCCAAGGCACGCGCTTCCTTCTCTGATCTGCTGTGGGCATCTGCTCAGAAGCCCCCGGTGTGATAAATGCCCAGGTATCTTGAGAGTTGTTTTGAATGACAACCCAGTGAAGTATCTGCCAGCTTCACTTTCTGCTTGTAGAATTTTAGTTTGGACCCAAGACACCAGACTCTGAAAAGCATTTATCTATGGGGGAAGAAGAAATGAATTTGGGATGGCTTGTTTTTTTTTTAAGCAGGGGAGGAAATAAAGTGAGAGTCTTGGTCTTCAAATATACAGCATCAAAAGGCAGATACACCCCTTCTTTAAATCTGGATATTTCCACCAAAGACATTGTTCTAAATTGCAGGAATGGATTTTCAGGTTAGGTATGTACAAAGCTTCCTCCTAGGATAGTAAAGCACCAGAATCCTCTGTCTCGTGAAGATGTGGTAACATATCCTGATATGTTACAGATTTGGTCAAAGAAACATGTGCGAAATCATTATAAATATGTATCATTAAGTTAGAAACTGCAAATATCCTACTACCTTCAGCTTGCCGGACAGCCTGTGTGATGCTTCCAGCCTTATTCTGTGGTGCTGGGAGCTTTCTAAGTCTTTTAGAAGTCTTTCTCTGTTCAGATGTTGGCTCTCTGCAGGTTGCCTTTGGAAGGTGCATCTGGCCAACTGCGTGTGGGGCTTTGCCAGTCCTGCCCCATGCCTCTGCTGAAACCCTGGCATGGTTCCTCTCCTGGAGAACTTGGTGCTGCTGTTGGGGCCTTGCTACTGGGCTTGGGGAGGCAGAACCAAGCTGAGAACTTCAGCTGACTGCATCCCAGATGCTCAATTTTGTTTAAAATTGGAGTGTTTAGCATATTCTTTTGTTCAAGCCTCAGTTCCTTGAGCTTCCTGGCTTAGGTAGCAAGAAATGCTAACAGGAGACTGCATAACAGGTTGGAAAAACATGGGGGAAAATAGCTAGAAATCTTTTCTCTCTATGCTGTGGTGTAAGGCAGAACTTAATTTTTCTAACAAGTTGTCAAGGAAAGTGCTGGGGGAGATCACTTGGGGAAGGCTTGGACTTGCCACCAGCAGTGGGTAAGATGGGGCCATGGGCCTGTTTTGGACACACGGGTGACATGGATCGAGCTGGAGGGCTGGATTAGGTGACTGGGTCTCTTCCAGCCTGGCTCTGAATGAGTCAGAACATTTTCAGAAGTGTTCCTAGTGCTTACGATTAAGGAGGAAAGCTTGTAAACGTGGCTCCCTGAAGATCAGAGAGAGCCCCCAAGCCTCCATCAGAAGGTAAATAAAAAGAATTGCAAAGTTGCTGTTTAAAAATCTTATTTTTTTAGTAGATCATTACTCTGCAGAAAGCAGGGTAACTGTTGATATTGCTGATGTATGCTGCCCTAGATTTCAATCGCTGTAGCTCTAATGAGAGATTTAGTGTAATTCCATGTCAGCGGAGTTAGCCTAAATTTACATCAGAGCAGCTGAGAGCTGAATTTGGCCAGTGGTAGCCATCAATAAGAATAAAAGGCAACGTGAGGTAAATAGCACTTCTTCTGCATGTAGCTAGAAGAAAAGCCTGCAAGATGTGGCTGCGAGTTAGCGGTGTTAATGAGGCCTGCACAGCACAGCCTCTTTTCACAGCCCTTCCTAGAAGCAGCTTTTCTGGCACAGAAGGTAGAGCCGTTTTGAGAAAATTGGTTTCCTGATTATTTTCGAGCTAACCTAAAGCAACGTGTCTGAGGGTCCGAGAGCCTTGAAGGCTGGGTCACATGGTCCAAGCAAGCAGGAAAATGGCACCTTCCCAGGGTATTTCTGCAGGCGGTGAAGAGCAGCGATGTTCCCTGTCTCCAGGAGCCTTTCCTGCTGTGTCCTCTTCCTCCCAGCTCCAGGATGTTCATGCCAATGGGCCCAGTGCGGTGGTACTTTGGTAGAGCATGGCCATGTCTACCTGAAAAAGAGCTTCCAACTTCTGCTGTTCCCATCTGAATTTGGTTTTAATTCTTGCTCATAGATGAGCCAACAGGGAAGTGACTTCAGCCAAGCTAAGTCCAACGTGTAGGAATATTGGGGAGCTTCATGGCCTGTGTGTGTTTGCCATGCATTATCAATGCACTCCTTGATCTGATCTGTCCCTGGCCCTGATAGGGTAAGAGATTATCCTGGTAGGGGCCGTGGGGTGAGCCCAGTGCAATTCATAGCGCAGAGACAACAGTGCTGATAGAAATAGCATAAAGATAAAATATAGCAGCAGAGAACATCTCCAGCAGCCTCCCTCCTACAGCATCGGAGGTGCAATTTTAGCTGTGATCTGAAGGAGTACAGCTGTTCTCCACAGACATGACTTTAATCACAGCGATTAAAGTTTTTCTGGGTAGATCCTGAAGGGAAGCGTTGAGGTGGAAAAAGTGCGGTGTTCCTAAAAGCTAAAGCTTTTCTTATTGTGACCCCGATAACCAGGAGAGCCAAGGATAACCATCCAGAACTGCAGATCAGTCGGACTCCCCCCTGCCCTGTCTTGCTGCATGCATGTGTATTTAGAGGTCCTGTGGTCTCTGAACACATTTGGGTGTTGGAGATGCTGTGGCTGTTTCCTTGTGTGTGACTGTAGCAGGCTTGGCCCTGCATCCAGCAGCAAGACCTGTGTCCTGGTTGCTGCTGTGGCTGGGGACAAGGGTGCCTGGTGCAATGCAGGGCAGGATGCTGCCACCTCCCCTTCCCTGCAAGTGTGGGCTGGTGTCCCCTCTGTCCCTGGAGCCCTGTGCTGCCTTCTAGCAGGGAAAATGGGGACCTGCCACCTTCCTGCCGCTGGCTGCCTCTGCACAAGGCTGCTGCTTTTGCCCTGTCCTCGCAGTCCTGCTCGTGCCGCAGACGACAGGGCCGTCCCGGCGGCAATGCCGCTGTCGCTCCCCTCGCTGCCTGCCTGATTATCCCTGATGCTGCACGGAGACTGACAGGCTGCCGGCGTAGCACGGGCGCTCCAGTGATCGCAGTCACCGCGAGGGGCATGAGTGCCAGGCGCGGGGGTTGAGCAGCAGGAGGTGCAGTGGGGACGGGACGTGGGGTTGGTGCTGCCTCGGGGCTCCCTGCAGCCCTGAGCGCTCCTGCTTCTCCAGCAGGACTCTGCGCTCGGCTTCCTCCGTGTCACCCGGACACACGGCTCCTTGCTGGAGGGTGCAGCACCTCGGGGTGATCTTGCTGGTCCCTTCTGTTGCAGGTGACTCCTAGGCTCCGTTGTTGTCCCAGGTGGTCTGTTCTGTGCCTTTGAGTGAGCACGAGTCCATTCCATTTCCCAGGCATCCTGCTGTCCCTGGCTGGGATGGCTTTAACCTTGGGGAAGTGGCAGGTCCCCCATTACAGCCTGGTCAGGCCATGCTTTCTAAAGCTGTGAGCCAACCTTCATCTCAAGTCATGACAGCCTAGAAACTCTGAGACTTTATTTAAAAAAACAGTAGATGAGGCTTCTCTTTGCTACTAGGTTATTTAGTCCTCTGAATCCTGTGGCATTGCCCCTCCGAGATTTATATTTTATTTCCCTTGTTTTCACAGTACTCCAAGTTTTCAGGGGCCACCAAGTACTGCAATATTTCTGTTAGCTTCTAGA
Organism: Tinamus guttatus; assembly: GCF_059628265.1. NCBI lineage: Eukaryota > Metazoa > Chordata > Aves > Tinamiformes > Tinamidae > Tinamus > Tinamus guttatus. The sequence goes on along the minus strand of NW_028288560.1, from coordinate 679,103 downwards.
ATGATCAATTTTGTAGTCGGAGGTTTTAATGAGAGCCTGAATGTGGAGCCCTGATGACCTGCATGGGGTGTTTGAAGGCAGGGCAGGAAAGCAGGAGCCCAAGAGGGGCTCTGGGTGAGATGCTTGGTGCAGCGGGGAGCTGAGGCTCCAAGCAGGCGGATGATGGAGCATGTATTGGTGTGAACAGCAGGTGCTGATGAGATGAGACCCCAAACGGCCTAGACCACTCTTGTCTGGTGGTCTAACCCATCAGACAGCCCTGCTCTACCACCTAATTCCCTTTGCTTAGAGCATATGTGCATCCGAGCAGCATAGGTTCTCCTTAATATTTATGATCAAACTGAGCCCTGGGAAGGTGCTGCGACTTCTTCCTGATGTCTCAGCAAGTCCATGAAGGAGCCGCTGTGGGAATATGATTATTTCCACCCCCTTTTGGGGCTCTGCTAAGGCCCAGTTGCTTGGTGCATGTGTAGGGAATTGGGTAGTGGCAAGTGCTTTCCTAAACCCTGACAACTCACTGCGTATATAGGCTCAGAGGGAATTAATAGCACAGATGAGCATCGTTTAATGTGCATTAGGAGCAAGACAAAGAATTGAATGTGGAGAATGGATGTTCTGAGGCTATATCAGATCTTCCTCTTCGATTATCCAGTCGCTGCTGTGAATGTGTATTGATAATTGGCTGCGTCTGCTTTTTAGCAAGGCTACTTAGTGCTTTGGCTTATATCATGTACTCGGCTGCTTGCAGCTGCACTGTGCTTTGAAATGTTTGGGATGAAGCTTTACAGGTTGTGGGTTGTCTCTGGTGTCTTCCCTCCTTCGTCCCCACCCTTACCCTCATTTCATTTTAATTTCAGCTCAGTAATTTTTGTTGTTTTGTCTGTTAGTATTTTCCCCCTACTCTTGCTAGTTACCAGCTTACTTTGCTGGGTTCTTCTTCCCTGCCCTGATCCCCACGCTGAGCAAGACTGATGCAGGGGCTTAATCGCCCCTGTCATCTCACATAATTTTATATATTATAGATATAAATATGTATATATCTATGTATATATGGAGCTTTGCAAGAAGAATTTGGCTTTACTCTTGTGTTCCTGCATTGCCATATGCCCGCTCTGCCTGTTGGGTGACATGTGCAGGCTATAAGGGGATAGGACATGCAAAGGCATTGCAAATATTCCAGTGGAAACCGTTTACCAAGCGCACACCAACAATATTCCCCCTTTCCCACAGACTGAGAGCACAGGCTTCACTTGAGCATCCTGCGTGGACTTGGTGGGCATGCTGATCCTGGGCCACTGCTATTGCAAATTCCAAGCCCACAGGGTCCTAGGAGAATTTCAGCAATTCTCCCATGAAATGGGAGGCACCTTTTTGATGAGGAAATTCAGCCCTTAATTCAGTCCCAGGAAAAACCCCATATGGAAAATGTCGGTGATGAGCTAAACCTGTCTGAGTTTAAACAAGCCAGAGCAAAGCATAATGTTATCTTAACTGTGTGGAGCGCTGCCTATCTAATATATGCTTGTGCATCTGTGGTCACTATTAATTGGTATCGAATGGTTCTAATTAACGGAGATAGACTGTTTAGCTGAGGAGGTTTAACCTGCAGAGAGCAGGTAGGAGCAGCTCCTGAGCGGCTTGGGTTGACTCTGGATATTTTTTCCCTGCTTCTCCCTTGTGGCCAGTCACTGTTTCTGCCTGGAACCAATAGGGGAGCCCATTTTCTGTTTCATAATAGGAAAATACTAATGTCAGGACGCCCTCCTTACCCAAAGCTTTCTCCTTGAAGATTGTTCTTCTTTTGCTTTCCTAATTGCTGCCGCTCAGCTGGAGGTAGCGCACACGCGCCTTCCAAACACATTATTTTGTTATGCTGGTACTTACCAAAGGGAAGGAAAGAGCGTGAGAGAATATTGCTTTGTTCTGCTGGCTTTAACCCTTCCTGCACCGACGGGAGGTTTCTTCCCTAGCACAGGATCCCTTGCTCTTGGCAGTCTGGGCCTTTCAGTCTGCTAAGGGGTGGGGTGCAGTGGGGCTCAAAAATGAAAAATACCTTAAATAATATATATTATTACTGCTGGAGTATGAGGTTGCCTCTAGAAAGGGTGAAATTACTAATCATTCTCTTGGCATCTTTGCCCTCCTGTAACAACCACTGTAGTAAGACAGGAGATGCCAAATGTTTAGGGCTATAGGTAGGGTTAAGAGAGAAAAAGGCTGGAGCCCCATGGGGAGTGGGGCTAGAAAGGGCCTGCCAAAAGGTAATGGGTACAGATTGAAATACAGGCAGCTCCATCTCCATGTGAGGAAGAACTTCTTTTCTGTGAGGGTGCCAGAGCCCTGGCACAGGCTGCCCAGAGAGGCTGTGGAGGCTCCTTCTCTGGAGATCTTCAAACCCACCTGGATGCCACCCTGTGCTCTGGGTGTCCCTGCTGGGGCAGGGGCTGGACTAGATGGTCTTTAGAGGTCCCTTCCAACCTCAGCTGTTCTGGGTTTCCGTGAAGTTGATGTGGAATGTGGGTAGTTTGGGGACAAAAATGACTTGGGTGGAAATCAGGTTGACTGCAAAACACTGCGCTTGGGGGTGGTTCTTACTCTTCCTTGAAAGCCAGTAGACCTGCGAGAGCAGGAGAGGGTGATAGAGCAAAGCTCTGGCTGTTTTCTGAGGCCGGAGGAGTTGCAGGTGTTTGAAGTGCATGTCACTGCTAGCAGCCTGGGTGACATTACTTAAATCCCTAGAGGTTTTTGGAAAAATCGATGCCTGGGGCAGAGCTGGAATTGGAGTGGTGTATCTGGATGTAAGGCTGCCGAGAGGAGCGTTGTCAGAAATTTGTCAGGATAGAGAAGGAGCTGGCTCATCCAAAGGCTTGGGAAAAATAGGAGCTGCAGCAAGAGTCTTAAAGCAAAGCTGAAGCCTCAAGATTAAGCCTGTAGGTGTGGAGGGACTGTGCAAAGCCGAAAGAGCACCCTGTAGCTTAGCCTCAGAACATACTCCTGTGGCTTCAGCCTCTGGAACCGCTTTGTTAAACCGTGAAAGGAAAGCGGAGGCTGCAGGAGGAGGGATGAGTTCCCTACTCGGGCTCCTGGATTCATTGCCAGCTGCCTTCCATTGAGCGGAGCCGCTTCCTGCTGGTGAGTTTCTGGAAAAGAAAAAGGATGGAATGTGTAGTCTGAGAGCATGTCAGGAGGCTGTTTTCTGTGGTGTTTCCATCCTGTTCTTGACTACTGATATAGGCACAAAGTGAAGGTCATGTCGGACTGCACTTCACAGCCTGCACTGCTCTTCCGAAGTGGCAGTTCCAGTCACCGCAGGTCCAGATCCTGGTGAGCAAACTGGCAGTTTGGTAGGCAGGCTGATTTGTCCCTACTGAAGCTCCAGAGAAAGTTCTCTCCTCTATTTGTGTCTGTGGGCAGGATAAGGGGATGTGATGGATCTCCCAAGGAGCGTGGAAGCTCCTGCAGGAGCCAGCCCCTTAGCGGAAGGTGAGCTGTGTCCTGGGCACGGTCCAGGTCTCCCTGGAGGGGTGTTCTGCTGTCGGTGATCTTCAGACCTGGAATTCCAGATGTTTGCTTACAAGTAGCCAAAAGATTCAGGGAGAAGAAAGAGATGCTATGCTGTTTGCATAGCTCCTTTCAAGTAACTTAATCAAAAAGTCTTATGTGTCTTTTAATATCTCAGGTGATTGTAAATACTTATATATAAGTATCCTCCTGCTCCTTGTCTTGGTGGCACCTGAGCTGGCAGGCATGCTGAACTGACAGGTCCAGGAGATGCCCTGAGGAGGCCACCGAGGTGTTAGTGGTTGAGCTGTCCTGTGCTGACACTGTCAATGCAGTCCCTGCTGCTTCACCGGTTACAGGAGCCGGAGCCTCTCGCTCCTGGGACTGATCCTTCTCGTGCTGCTGGTGCCAGCAGCTCTTCCCTTGGGGCTGGCGCTGTCCTCCATGGTTGTGTGATGTGGCTTGGAAGAGCAAGCCGTGAGTCGCAGCTGCGAGCTTGGAGCCTGAGCACGGGTTTAAAGCAGGGAATGTGTGGGAGGAAACGTGGTGGCCTGGCCTGCCCTGCTGGCTTGGCTCAGCACACGTGCAGGGCTGTGAGCAGCTCTGCTTGTGAGCAAGAGGTGGGTGCTTGTGGCCTGCAGGTGTGAAGGAAGAGATGATCAAACCTGAGGTATGGGCAGTGGATCACACAGCTCCTGGTTGCAAAGCACTTCTTCTTGCTCCCCTCACTTCCAAAGCTTATGTGCTGGGGGACAGCCTTTCTTTGGGAAGACCGTTTAGACTGTTTGTGTATTTTTCTGTTATGCTGATTGTCTTTCTCTTATTTCCCTTTGTAGATCTACAATGAGAATAGAAACCTATTTGAGGTCAAGGAGAACGTGCCCAGGAAATTAGTGGAGAAGGTTGCAGGAGACATTGAGAGTCTCTTGGCCAAGAAAGTCCGTGCCTTAAAGGTAAGGAGCTGGACCTCATATGCTAATCCTTTAACCGATATATTCAGTTCTAGGGTGATGCTCAGTTTTGATGCTGGGGTAGCATTATGATCTTGCTGTCAGTGGTTTCTATGACTATTTTTTTTCTAGAAACCGCATCTCCTGCAATTGCACGGGTTCATATGAATGTTTTCTGGAGTATGTTTAGGGTTTAAGGCTGAGAAGTCTCATGTAAGGGTCTAGTATGGGAATCTTCTGGTTTCTGATCTCTTTTTCACTGTCATGTTGACACTCGAAGGTGCTGCCACAGGAGCAGAAGCAACTATAAAAGCCTGAGAGCAAATCCTACCTAGCCATTTGACTGGTTGTGCAGGGAGAAGGAGCAGAGGTGCTTTAGCTTCCCTACAATGACTTATGAGAACACTTAAAACAAGCATTTTTTTTCCCCTGTTAAGGAGAGCATGAACTGTTTGCGTGCTAGTGACTGGCACTTGAATCCTGTGATTGACTGCATATGTGAGTTGGCCTCATGGATGCCCACGTACGTTTTCAATCTACTGTCCTATTTGGTAATGCTCCTTTTTAAATGAGTTCATTTTATCCGGAGTGCAGCAAGGTAGCCTGCTCGGCGCGGGCTCCGGAGAACCTGTCGGCAGCGGGGCTGCGCTCTGCCGCTGGAGCAGAGACGAGTAATCGCCTGCTTGGAGAAATGGAAATACCCTCCCGGTCGCAAAGTGATACAGGTCCTTTTGAGAGGACTTCTTCATAGCACAGTCACTGGAAGAGCAGCCTCCTACAACCAGTTTGTCTGTAAATATTCAGTCTCGGATTGGTGGTGTTGACATCCAAATCCGGAATTAGGGAAATAGATTTGAATCTACTGAATTTTCCCTTGCTGTAGGGATCAGGAACACATTGTACAAAGCTCCCTACAAGCAATGGGGTTCCCACAGATATTTTTCTGTTCTCCAACCTGTGTTTTCTTCTGTGTCAGCTCTCTGCTTAGTTGAATCATATCTCATGGAGTCATTTCCTCCCTTTCTCTTGTGACTCATGAGTGATGACTTCTCAGAATGTATTTTTCAGCATCTGAGTCAGGTGAGACTCCATGTATCAGTGAAGACAGGTGAAGAGAGAGAAATGGAGCCTCTCCTTAGAGTATGAACTGTTGCATTGCTGATGTACTTCACTGCAAAGAGGCCTCTCTGCCTCCCTCTCCTCCTTTTCTGTAGGAGGCTGAAGGGATATTGCTTGTGCTTCAATGAGGCTTTGCAGGAAGGTGCTGGATAGCCTTTGGGCACACATGATGGATGCGCAGTCAGGAGTGGTATTCTGATGAGGTGGTGATTCAGTTGAGCCATCAGAGCCTGCTTTCTGCTGTTTCCAAGCAAAAATATTAATGTGATTAAGCTATGAGCAGAGCACTTTATTAATAATACATAGTTTTCTTCCTTTTGTGTCTCAGTGCTAGAACTCAAACCAGACACAAAGAAACCAGCCTCGGTGATGCTGTCAGCTTCTGACAGCACGGGCTGGTGCTGCCTGGTGGCAGTGATGGGCACTAGCAGGATCCAGAGCACCAGAGTCAGGTGTGGGGCACAGGGGTAACTGCTTCCCAGAGTAAGATGTCTGTAAGGAGGTGGTTATTTGGTGACTCTTTCCCTCTTGCTCCAGACCATCTTATCCAATGTCAGGTTCTTCCTGGGACAGAAAAATTCTGAGCAAGATCTCCAATTCCCACCTGGACCAGCTGGTACTGGAGAATAGCATCTACAGCTGGATTGAGGGGGACTTCTACCGCTGACTCCCACAGTGCAGAGAAAGCCACTACTGGTCCAAGTCATGTCTGTTCTTTTGCCCCGTATCCTCCAGCATCCTTTCCCCAAGGTGAAGAACAAAAGCTCTCCAGTCCCCAAAGCTGCAGCTACTGCTGTGTGAAATGGAGGTATTGGGCATTGCTGAAGGTTTGATCATCTCTTGAAGGAGATGACATATTTACCCAGCCTGTTGCATCATGAGGAGGTTCTAGGCCCCTTGCAGATGATGAGGAGTAAGGAAGCAGGTCTGTTCCTAGGTGGGTACAAATTTACAAATTCAAGTGTGTCTTCATGTCTGTGCAAATGAATTTGCCTCTGCCAGAGCGAAGAATAATGTTTTTCTTTACCCTTGGGAAAGGAAAGAGGTGGCAGATTTCCAGAGGACTACTAGGGAGTTAATGTCTGTGTTATTCCTGCTGTGTTTTCCTTGTGCTGGGAATCACAGTTGGCTGGCTCATGGCTTGACATCATCTGAGACTAGAATTGAATAGGCTGCTGCTTTGCCAAGTGTGTTTTTTGTCACTTTTCTTCTGTTTGACTTAAGTCTCCTGTCTCTTCTTTCATCTCAGTGTGTTCAGACCCTTCCTTGGCTGAACATGTGCCCAGAGAAATTTGTGCCATGAGGCTGCATTTCCTTTCAGTTTGTTTAGGAGACCAACCATTTTAGTTCTGTCTTCCTGATGCTCTGGTGTCTCCTTCAGCAGCTCCAAGTGTCTCCTGTCCCACTGGGATTTGCTGCTGTCGGAGCCCTGAGTGAGCCAGGGAAAAGTTGCTCTGGATGGTGCTTTATGGGTTGGAGTTCCAGGACTGGAGGATGTTTTTCTTGCTTCTCCTGTACTTTCTTTTCTTGGTGCAACCTTTCTAGGATTGTGCCACTAGTGGCTAGACCTTCCCTTCCTCCCCTTGGTGGCAGATTGGTGGGTAACAGTGAGTTTGAAGATGAGCTGGTTCCCAGTAGAAAGGAGAAGAAGCATAGGAGAAGATAAGGGGCATTAGGAGAAGCATCTTCTATCATCAAATCCCATCCCTTGCGTTCCCCACGCCATAGAATGAAGACTGTGCCCAGAACACGTGTTGGTGTCCTCTTCCTTGCCACCTCCTACCATTCTGCTTTCCTTTGCCTCCTGCTCTGCAGACTGTGGCCGCAGAGGTGGCTTCTACAATCCATGCTCGTTCCTGTGCCTGTGCTGGAAATGCTGTGCTGTGTGGATCAAGAGGAGAGGCTGCTGAGGTGATGAAAGACTTCGGTATGGTCAGAGCAAGCAGCTGAGGAGCTGCTGACCTTATTTCTGCTCCACACCTCCAAATTCTTCTATTGCCACAACAGCCTCTCTGCACAGGGAGAAGAAAAAATCTAAAAACCCAAGATCAAGAGGTCTCCACTGTTCATCTAGTAGTGCTCCACCTTCTCCTGCTGGTCTACAAATATCCCAGTGAGTGAAGGGAGTTGAGTGAAGAGTGCGCTAAGAGGTGGAAACTTTAGGTTTCCACCTAGGTTATATTTTAGGCTTATTTCTGCTTTTCTGATATCGTTTTTGTGAAGGCTGCTTTGGATGATGCCTGCTTCATCCTTTGCATATTCAACCACAGACAATTTGCTTTGCCTCCTGAGAACGGCACATCCCCGGCTGACTGTGTGGGTTATACCCTAAAGAGAGCTATTTATACCCAGTGACCTGCCTCAAGATTGCTGTTTAAATTGCTGTTCTTCCCCCATCTCTAAAAGAGTCCTCCTTATCCATAAAAAGCCCTACAAATGTCGGCACGCTCTCGTGTTAGCTGACGTGGGATGACGGAGATGGAAGGGGTTTGGGCAGCCCAGGCCTTGGCTGTTGGGCACTGCCCATCGCTGTGGGCAGCCCCAGCCATCGGGACCGTCGGCGTCGTGGTGGATGGTTCCTGGCCATTGAGCTCAGTGGGCACAAGGCTGGCCGGGCTCCCGTTGCCCCGCTGTTTTTTGATGGTCTAGCTGGCCTATCTGAAGTGCTTGTCTGTTGCACCTTGTGAAGAAACGGACTCAGTCTGGGGTGCAGAGTGAGACAACTTTATTTCCAAACCGACTTCTTTTTATACTTTCTTAACACAAGTGTTGCAAAGCGCACAACCAATCAGCATCTGGCCACCTGCGCGGTTGTCTGGCTTTGTTTCTTTTCTTCTGGCAAGACACGTCGCACACGAGGCAGGGGGAGGTGTTCCTCAGTCCTCGTCTTTCTCGGCTCTGTCCCCCATCTGCTGCAAAGACTGACACCCTTGTGGTTAACTATCTGCTAACAAGGTACTATTGTCTTTGAACAAGCCTCCACATCTCACCCTTCTTTATTTGTTTTTGTTTGAACAGCCATGACTTAATTAAATGATCTATCCTTAAACACATAACAAGAAACAAAGCAGGCACACTAACAATAAACGAAATATGCCAAACATCAACAGGCTGTCCTACTAGACAGGTTACAAACGGATTTACTGGACTAGATAGTATAACATGTCCTGTCAAATTTGATTGGCCAGAATTACCCATATGTAGGTCCTCTACCCCAGGTTATTAAAGAAAAAGGCCCTTCCCACTGATTTGTCTGTGGGTTTTTGATGATAACCTGGGCTTTATCCTGAACTTTGTGTTGTCTCTGTGAATCAAAATGTTGGTCACGACCTGTCCTACCCGAGCCGTCAGTAAATACTGTAAGAGCATCAGGTATTGGCGTAAGGCTCAAATGGCAAAGAGGTAATAGAGAAAGAGAGTTGAAAGACTGTATGATTTTATGTCCTGGAAAGTGAATACTTATCTGTCCTGGATAATCTGCCAAGGCACACTGAAAAACAAAAGACTGGTGAGTCAAAAAGGTTAATTGTTTTGTATCAAGTGGTAAATAAATAATATTAGGCTCTGTGCCATCTAGAAACATCAAACGCTCTCTTCCTTTTTGAATAACCATTGCAATCATATCAATAGCGGTGGTGACAGTTTTGCCAAAATTATGAGGCAGAAACACCCACTCTAAGATTATTAATGGACATGCGTCCTGTGGTATCCATTGTGCTAATAGGCCATAAGGTTGGAAGCTAGAATAAAAAACAAAAAGACTGACAGGATAATTCTGCTTTCGTCTGTGAACAGTCTGAGTGGTTAATTTGTCCACAACTTTACCAAGCGCAGCTCGCGCGGGAGGAGTGAGCTTTCTTGAGGATGTCAAACTCGTGTCTCCTTCTAAGAGCTTAAATAGAGGATGTAATTCTTCTGTGGAAATTCCTAAGGAGGGACGGATCCAATTAATAGTTCCCAAAAGTTTTTGAAGATCATTCAAAGTCCTTATGTCTGTCTTTAAGGTCAATGATTGTGGTCGAATTTGATGATCAGAAATTCTCCATCCTAAATATCGCCAAGGCGGACTTTCCTGTACTTTATCTTCCGCAATTCTTAATCCTGCAGCTGATGCTGCTCGCGTAATCTGATGCAGAGCCTCTTCTGCTGTTTCCTTTTGCTCTGCAGCAATCAAGTCTCGTTGTTGAAAATCGCCCAATCAATAGTGCTGCCATTCCTCGCCCCAGGGGGCCGTGGACACCAGTTGGAATTAGCACAACTGATGTATCAGTAATTAGCACTTCTATTGTGGTGGCCAGGTCCACCCCGGCGCTGCCGCTTGTGCTGGCGCACAAGCGGCGGCTGCTTCCCGGTGGGAGCCACTCCGAGGGGTGATTTGCCGTCATGGCGCGACCCCTTGCCGCGCTCCGCTTGAAGTTTCCCGAAGGGGCTAGCGGTCGACCTTCCTTATCAAATTTTGATCGACACTGATTAGCATAGTGTTGTCCTTTGTGGCAGCGCGGACATAGTCCAGGCGCTCCTTTGTTTGCTTGTGTTTTCGGACAGTATTTACGAATATGCCCAAATTGGCCACAAGCAAAACATGGCCTTTTCATAGACATTGTTGCAAATGTTTCGGCCATCAGTGAATATTCATACTGTTTGGTACCGACATTAATACATGCTTTTAGCATGTCATCAATAGTAGGATCCTTTAGTGGCCGCAAAACTCTCTGGCAATCAGGGTTAGCATTCTCAACTGCTAGTTGCTTAAAAATGTAGCTTCGTGCTTGTTCATTATCAATTTGTTTCTCCAGAGCCTCATTAAGCCGATCCAAAAACTTCATATATGGCTCATTCGCATCTTGTCTTATGCTAACAAAAGGTTGTCTTTGTTTACCACTCTCCGGAACGGCCTTAAGGGCGCGGAGAGCAAGTGCCTTAACTTGTTGCAAGCCCTCAGGGGGGATTTCTGCTTGTGCTGTTGTAGCACTGTGATCGCCCTCCCCCATTAGCACGTCCACAGTAACAGCCCGTAAAGGACCTTTTTTCGACAGCCGCTGGTTTTCCTCCCCCTGAGCTCGAGCAAGCTCTCTCATTTTCGATTCCCACATCGTGTATTGCATATCAGTCATAATGAGGCGAAACAAAGTTTTAAAATCATGGGGAGTAAAAACCGAAGAATCACAAAGAGATTGTATAAGGTGGGTGGTATATGGTGCGCCAAGGCCATGATCTGTCACCGTACGTCGCACGTCCTTAATAAGATTATACGACAAACCTTCCCAACGCGGATTCTGGTCTGGTGCACAGATAACGGGAAAGGCTTTCAGCATGCCCACATCCCCCGCCTGTTTTGCTCCTCGTTTTACTGAGGCCCATTTATCGTGAGGATCCGGGGGGTATAGGTCTGGCTCCTTTCCAGGGTCAATAGGACCCGGACCAAAAGGATCATCGTCCTGTTCATCAGGTGGCAGTACCGCAAAGGCTTTTGCAGCACGTTTTCTTTTCTGATTCTCATCAGGACACGATTGAGGTAAAGGAGGCGCGGAGGGGATGGCAGGGGCCCCGATCCCGTCATTTATGTTCGACTGCAACCCACTATGAGATTTCAATATTTCGAGTACAACTCGCCATTGTGGCAACAGGTTAGCAGCAGCCTTATCACCGCGCGTGGCACTATCCCACAGTCGGACCCCAATTTGGTCCCATCTTTCCAGATTAAAAACATTCTTACTATTCACCGAAGGATCGTCTTTAGAAGCCCATGCAAGAACCTTTTGCAGCTCTTCTTCACCTAATTTTTTTCTTTGCGGTTTCAAGTTTTTAGGAGAAGCTTCTAAATCGTCCTTTTGTTCCTTCATTAGGTATGAACCCATAGTTCCCAGCCGCTTACCTCTTTCCTTTCAAGAGGCTTTTAGTGTGCACACAAAGTAAGCTTCCTTTCAGCTTGATCCTTACGCTTCCTTTCAGCGTGATTCCCGGGAGTTCAGCTGGGCGGTGCAACCGGAGAGACAGCTAGTCTTCGTGCCCCACGTTGGGCGCCATTTGTTGCACCTTGTGAAGAAACGGACTCAGTCTGGGGTGCAGAGTGAGACAACTTTATTTCCAAACCGACTTCTTTTTATACTTTCTTAACACAAGTGTTGCAAAGCGCACAACCAATCAGCATCTGGCCACCTGCGCGGTTGTCTGGCTTTGTTTCTTTTCTTCTGGCAAGACACGTCGCACACGAGGCAGGGGGAGGTGTTCCTCAGTCCTCGTCTTTCTCGGCTCTGTCCCCCATCTGCTGCAAAGACTGACACCCTTGTGGTTAACTATCTGCTAACAAGGTACTATTGTCTTTGAACAAGCCTCCACACTTGTCCAGGTGTCGAGGTTGGCACAGCTGCACTTGTGGGTTTTTTTCCCAAAGAGCGTTTCTAGCTTTGTGCTGTATATGACTGGTGACATTTTGAGCTGAAGGTACCGCTCGTTACGTTTCCCCTGGATCTCAGCTGTGCGCAGTAAGTATCAAATGTGACTTGGATATGCCAACCCATAAACTCTTCCTAATGCATCTGTTTGCGTGCCCTCCCCTTTCCCATTTCCAGTGTGTGCTCTTGTGTCCTCTCCAGTGCCAGCCTGGAGAGATGAAGGACGTTTGATCCGTAACAGAACGGCGCAGCCGGTTTGGTGGTGTCGCAGTCCTGCCAGTTTTGCTCATGGGCCATCGTGCTGTAATCCCTTCTCTTCTGCATCTTTGTGTCAGCTAGATGCAATGGAGCTCCTAGATGCTGCAGGGTCTGCATGATGATAGGTGCCCATGGGTGAGCCTGGCAATAAGAAATACCTCCTCGTCCTCCTGGAGAGCGGAGATGCCCTCATCTTGTGCATATGGGGGTCTCACTGGAGCAAGGTGCTCACCAAGTCCAGCAGCTCTCCAGGCTGTATCAGCAGGACCGAAAGGGATGATTTTTTTTTTTTTTTTTTTTTGCATTTACTGTACGACAAGAAGCATTTGGGGACCTGATGAAGATTTCAGGTGCTCATGATAAGTATAGAATAGATATGTAGCAAGGTGATATTTCATGGCTTGAAGGATTTAATGAGGGGTGAGTGTGTATTTTATATAATTCTTGCTTAATTCTGTGTCAGTGGGAGAACTAATGCTGCTTAGAAACTAATATTTGATTAATTAAGAGAAAAGCTTGTGGGTTTGATATATTCTGTAACTGCTGAGTTTAGCTCTGTGTTTTTGTTGTTATGCATATACCACCAGCAAATTCCTCCAGGGTGGCAAAAGTATTTGCAAAAAAAAGAGGAAGGACTTGGTCATGGTCGGGTCAGTACTGCTGTTCTCTCTCTTAAGGTATATGAGATTCCCAAATATATTTTGCTGGATGTTTTCAGACTTTTTCCTGCGATGGGGGTGGAACTTGCATTGAGCAGTGTCTTCTGGCAGAAAAATAAACACAAAACACTAGGGACTTAACATGCTTTTTTGAAAGCCCACCTGGCAGCCTGCTTGCACGGGTGTCCTGGGGCACCAAAATCTGGGCAGGTTGCAGCATTCCCGCCTTCCTTTGCCCTGGCTCCTAGGCCAGCACTTGCTGGTAGTTGGTGTGCAGACAGTGGAGGGATGGTTGATGTGGCGATGAGTAAGGCCTGGGTTTTCTTACTGCCTTGAACAGGCTTCTCGGTTTTGCCTCTGCTTTCCACCTCCACCCTGCGTTTTGTGTTCCTGCTTCTCTTGCCGCGTCGTGGTGATGCGGTGGTGTAGTGCACTTGGTGGCTTGCAGTGCTTCAAGACGCTCTGGCAGGCGAGGAGGTGGGAGTTTGGTGCATTATTATGGGGTATTTAGCAGGGTGGCTTCTCGGGGGATAGCTGGTCAGTTGGGTGCTTGCAGGAGGTAGAAGCTAAGGCCGGTTGTGCTTGTAGTCCTGGCTGAATGCTCAGCGTGTTACTGTTCAGCTGGGACTAGTTCCAAGCTCCGTTTACGTCTGGCACAAGCATATATCAAGAGTGCACAGGGGATTTAATTGGACACGTTTATGCCTTTAACAATTCTGATAGCCCTGAGGTTTCCCTTGCAGGTCCTTGGTGAACGGAGTCTTAATCAGCTCTTCAGCTCCTGGATAGGGACCATAAAAGGTTTCATTTGCATAAAATGCAAAAATTGGCATGTGGCGAAGCATTTCTCGGCATGTTTCTGACCCCTGGTCTTGGAGACATGTGGCCTTGAGGATAGTCAGTGGATGGTGTCAACATTTAACAAGAGCATGAACCTATTAATGGCAACCTTGGAGTTGCTTTGGATTTCTCCTCTAACGACAGCAACTTGCACTTCCAGCACCACTGAGCTGCCAGGAGAAGGTTTTTCCAGGGATTAGGGGACCCATCATCACTGGCTTTAACTAGAGGTCCCAGGACAGGAGAGGCCCCTCAGATGTGGTCCTGCAGTAGGTTGGGGTGGTTGATTGCCCAAGCTGCTGCACTTGCAGTGATGGGTTTTCCAGTTGCAGGTCAACATGTAGGTTTCACATGATATTGGAGGCCCCATACATGCAAGAAACCCGTGGGCGATCATGCCTGTTCTGCTGGGTATCGTCAGTATCCAAACTGATATATTGCCTGTTTCACGTGGCAGTGGGAGAGGAAAGAAGGAATACGTGTAGTTGAGCCGAGCTCGGATGTGGCCTTTGTCTTGGCTTTGCTGCCCCGTGCGCGTGCAGGACTTCCCTCCCCAGCGCTGCTGGAAGAAGTACCAAGGGGAAGTACAGAGCATTCAAAGGTATAATCTCTTTGCCTGGCTAATTAATAGTGACAAATCCACCCTTCTCTCTCCTTTTGGTGAGTGCCATTTGGTGGCTTTTGTTTTAATTCTACTTTTAATTCATCCCTAATCCAATCCTGGCCGGCCATCTCCACTTATTTGTGCGTGTGTCTTCTGCCTTGCAATTGCTGTTGTGCTGGACCTGCTCCAGTAATCCAATTTGAATCCAGTCCCCCAGGTCTGGAATTGTAATTCGCAGCTTGCGGAGGGGAGCCGAGCGGTGCGCGCACACCAGGGCTATTGCTTATTGTCTAATCTAATCAGGGGCAATCAGCTGCTTGTAACAAGTCTATCAGAGCTGCATTGGGCTGGTTTGCAGAGCAACGCAGCCCGCCCTCTTAATAGGGCTGACGAGATTTAGGGCTTCCTGCGCTTTTGGTGCGGATTAGGTTAACGGTTCCCCTTCTCCCACGAACGCTTGGCAGCAGCCCGGCCCTGCTTGCTCCAGAACTTCGCAAGCTCGTGGCGCACGCTGTGGAGAGCTGCAAGGACGTGGCTGCTCCTGCTGCTGCGACACCTGCATGGGCAGGAGGTTGGAGGTCTTCTGGGATGAGCCTTTCCCAGCCTGGTGCTGGACAGCCCATGCACTCAGTTTGAGAATGGACATCAAATGAATCCTGAATTGCAGGTGAGGAGGATGAAGAGCCATAATCCCTACCTGTTTCAACAGATCTCCAGAACAGGTTGCTAGTCCCATGCGGGCATGTAGAGCCTCTAGGCTGTTGGGGCTTGACTGGATTTTGGCCAGGAAGGAGCAAACAAGCTTTTGTCCTATTTTGCCCTTGGAGGGTGAGGACTGTTGGTCTAATGCTCTCCTTTGACTCTATGCTCAGTTGCAGTATCTTGGTTGCTCCTTTCTGGAGGTCTCCCAGTGTCTGAAGCAAAAGGTGGCAAAACCATGTCCTTTGCATGGCTGAGGCCTGCTGGCATAGCCATCCGATCCAGGGCAAGCAGTTAGTGTTTCCTTGAACTTCCTGTGCAAATCTCTGCTGTCTCCTGACTCTTCTCTTTCCAAGAAATGGTCCCTCCTCTTCGTTACCCTGGCAGGCAGCCGTCAGCCAGGAGGTGGACTAGCTCTTCTCTTGCTCGAGGTCTGTATCAGTCAGCTCAGCCCCTGGTGCCTTTGCCCAGGTGGTTATTTTAGGCTTATGGGTTTCTTTGCAATCCCTAAAGGGCTAAAAAGTCCCTGAAGTACAACAGAGTTGAGAGCGCAGTGCCCTGTGCCAGGGCTGTGCTCAGCACAGTGGGATGCAGCGTCCGGGGATGGAGTGTCTGGGACTATGGCAGTGCAGCTGCCCCTTGCAGGGACTTCACACCACCCCTTGCTTGGAAGTGGTGTCACCTCCCAAGTGAAAGACTCGAGGTCCTTCCTGATCTCGAAGACAAAGTGAACAGAGATGGGTTGTGTCCAAAGGGCATCTTGGCTTCCTTGCTAACTCTCTGTACAGAGTGTTTGACAGCAGTCTCTGTGCTGGCATTTCTGGGATTTTCCTGGTTCCTCCAGCAAATGGAGAAGGACCCTAATGGAGGTGGAGCACCATTAGTGTTAGGAAGAGATTTTACGCAGTTCTAGGCTGTCTTAAATGTTGGGTATGAGCTGGCCCTCAACTCCCGTGTTCCCAAGACCTGCCACAACTGGCTCATTCCATGCACTAAGGTGATGGGATTGGGGACAGTTGGTGTGGGCATCTGTGTGGATTAGTGCTAGTTAATGCATTAACTTTTACTTCAAAATTGGATTGGATTTATCCAATCACAATAATAGGGGAATTACTGCAAGTTATTGGAGTTTAACATTTGTGGTAACATCCCGCAACCCAAGCGCAGAATCGAGGGATATTGGTGCAGCTTGGGTTGAACTCAGCAGTGCTGGCGAGCAGCCCACGTGCCTGTGAACCCGGGGCTGCTGCAGCAAGCAGGGCTGGTGGGCTGGGAGAGGCTTCGTGGCCTGGATCAGTGGGCACTGATCAGAGGCCTTCCAGCCACAGTGTGTGGCATGCAGGATGGCAGCCCTGGACAGCACGTCTGAGCAGAAGGAAAAGCCTTTTCCTTGCTGTGAGGGTGACGGAGCAGTGGCACAGCTTGTGGCATCTCCATCCTTGGAGCCATCTGAACAGGGTTCTGGGCAGCCTGCTCTGGATGACCCTGCCTGAGGGTCCTCTCACTGTGTGTAAAGGAGCATGAAGGGGAGCTCCTCTTAAAAGAGGACAAGTAAAATGTACTAGTCTATTTTATATAGCAGATGAAGAGAAGCCATTTAACTGAAACAGGTGTTTCTCTGGATCTTCTTGATGGGTTTTGGCGTGTGAAAGTGCTTTTTCTGTGGTAGGTTGGTCACTGGAGTTGCTTCTGCTCCAGGTTTGTGGCTGCCTGGGTGTTTGTGCATGGTGGCAGAGGGTGAGCGGAGGATCTCTGTTCCCCTGGGGTGGCCAGTAGCTTTATAGGTTCTATCTCTAGGTCTGTGGACCATATCTCTGATGCTGGGAATTCAGGCCCCTGTCTCTCTATTTCCAGAACCTGAGATACTGGCAGAAGAGGTTCCCACCAGTCTTGTTCCTTCTGAGGCTTTTTTATTCCCCTAAGTGTCTGAAATGCACCACGTGGGCTGGAAAGCTCTCGTATTGAATGGGGCCGACTTGTCGGGGAGGAAGCGCTGTGAATCATCTTGAGTTTGTGCTGAATGAGCCTTTTCTTAAGGGCTTCAGCCCATAGCTGAACCAAAATCAATTTTTGTGTAACTCTGCTTATGGACAAGCAGCAGCCACAGATTTGAAAGGCGGAGGGGGATGGAGACATGGCCCTGCGGGTTAATGGACTTGCATGAGGCGTTTGGGTCTCCAGAGCTCTTCAGATCCAGTTTTGAGGGCAAAAGAGGATTTGGCAAGTGTCAGGTCTGCAGAGCTTCTCTAGGTCTTGGCACAGCTCATCTCAATAGGTCTGGGCACAGAAACCCTGTGCCTTGAGTAGCAGGAGGCCACCTCGGGCTTGCATGGAGGTGCATGAAGGCACGAACCCGAATCATGGCCCACGGCACGTGGTTATTGTAGCTCCCCGACACGGCTGTTTCCCATTAAGTGTGTGAGTGACGCCGCGACAATGTGTAAAATATCTACAATGGGTATCTAGCGAATCTTAATAAAAAAAAAATGGCAGCGACAAGAATGTAAATTGTGCATGCAATTGTGATAAAGAGCCGCAGATAGCGTTAAAGAGATGGTATCAGTTTAATGCAAGTTTAGTGCCACGCTCTGATCCGCTCTGCCGAGAGCCAGCGGAGTTTGGGAGCGAGGCACGGAGTGCTTAAATTGCCTAAGCTGCGCCCGGGCGCGCGGGGCTGTCTGCTTGCTGGGGAGCGATGCAAACCCTCCCTGCTGTTACAGTAAAAGGGGCATCCCTGGAAAGATCCCAGTGCCCCTGTCTCCTGGCCTTTAGGTCTCTTGAAAATGTAATTAAAAAGCAGCTTAATGCAGCCATGTTGGGGGGGAATTGCTGGCAACATGCTGGCTTGTGCGCACTGCAGGGACAGCAGTGGGATAACGTGCATGGGAATGGGATTTTACCATGTGGTGGCCCTGGGAGCAGGTGGGAGCTCGTGGCATGGGTGACTCGATGGGCACCGCCAAGGGGGCACTTGACTGCCTTTGGTTCGTGTGCAGGTCCTGTTCCTTTTGGGAGGAGCAAGTAGAAATTCCACCTCTCTTCTATGCAAAAAAGCCAGTTTTCAGGAATCTGCAGCAAGAGCAGCTCTATCAACACGGTCGGAGCGGTGCTTCGTGCTGCGTGCCAGTAGATGGCACAGGCTTTATGTGAGCTAATTACACAGGGAAAAGCTCCGTCCCTGTCGGTTCTGCTGCTCATCTGGGCTGAGCCTCTCCTGCCCATCTCTGCCCTTGAAGCTAAGGGAATGGGGTGAGATTGCAGGATGGGACCTTGAGCTTGCTCGCTTTGGGGGCAGTGAGAAACCATGACGGGGACAGTATCCATAACAGGGCTATTGGGCACTTAGAGAGATAGATAAGCAAACTTCAAGGTGGCCTTGCTGGTCCATTCCAACAAGCAATTAATCCTCTTGGATTATATGTATTTGCCATGTAATATATTTATTTCTGTGCCCTGGCTTTCTACATGGGATGCAGTCACACTTTAACTCCGATGGAGCCGTGCTTCCTAATGACCTTCTGGGATTGTAGCTACAATGTGTTCTCCAGGTATGGTTATTGGGACAAAATCTGTCTGAATTGGGGCAACAGCTCCAAGCTCCTTATCTGAGCCCTGTCTTGGCTTTGTCATTCCCTGGCTCAGGGGAATTTTCATGTGAACTCTTTTGCAGAAGACATGAAATGCAACCTGCTAAAAGGGTGTGAGTTGGGTTCATCTGCACATCTTCTCTCTGAATTATGCAGTATCTCCCTCAAATCAAAATAGTGCTCTGCCCCCCTTAGTCTCTGCTTATGCAGCTTGCAAACGGTGGAAAATGAAGTTATGGTGCAATCCAGCATCCCCTGCCTTTGTGGACCAAGAGCTTATCTTATCCTTCTTACCTGTATTTACTGAGAAGCCTCAGTGAGTTTGGGACCTGCTCTAAGTTTCTTTGCAAAATCTCCGAGCAGTGGAGCCACAAGAGCTTTTCAAAATGACACGTGGATGTGCCACACAGACCAGAGGCACCACGAGAAGCTCAATTTGCGATCAAGGAAGCCTTGGTGCTCCCTCGAATGCTGTGGGTAACCTCATGCCACACAAGGTCTCCTCCAGAGTGGCTCTAGCAGTAAGTGCTGGAAGATCTGCTGAGACCCCAAAGCTGGAAGAGATCCCTGTTCCTTGCTGCCCACCAAGGAGATGTTGGTTTGTGCTTGCTGAGGGACATCCTTTTGTTGTTGCACATCCGACCTGCAGCTGGATGGGAAGCACATATCCCAAATCTCAAGGATCTGGAGTGTGTTGAGTGTAAACCAATGTGTGTATATATACACGTTGCTGTAAATAGTCGTCACTCAAAAAAAAAAATGCGGGGGGTTTTAGTGCTTGTCAGATCACTCTAAAACCATTTTTATTACTAGATTATATTGTGAGATAAAGTTTACTCTAGCAAAAAAGGAGAAAGGTTTAGGATTTGACTTATGGATTTTGAAACAGTTTGAAAAATAAAGCTTTATGAAGACTCAGTCTTGTTTAAGAGTAGACTTCACAGTTTTCCTCTATGGCATCTCCTGCCCAGCAGACAGAACTGATGATTTTGGTACAAATAGACTCTTTTCCTGGCATATCACTTAGAGCAGTGATGCCCTATCTGGGTGCTGGCACAGGGGCCCAGCTCCCAAGCTCATCCCCTGCTTGTGTGACAGGAGCCTCAGGAAGGCACCTCTCCCAGCCGGAGATGCGGGGAAGGCTCTGTTCTCCACGTGTAACTGTACAAGGACATCCCCAAGGAATTCCTGTGGAAACTGAGGATTGATTCTTGTGCGTGTTTACTCTTTTTTTCCCCTCTTCCTCTCCCCTCAGAGCATCACTCCTAAATCATTTTGCTTTAATACTAGTATATTTTTAGTACTGCATGTGAGAGCAAAGGAAACTGTGGGCTAGATGCCAACTCTTTTCTTAGCTCTTCCTTTCCAATGCCATAACATTGCTTTTTCTAACTCAGTCTCTTCAGTCTTTTCCCCCTGGTTTCATCTCATGATGACTGTGTTAGCTCTGTGCATTAGTGAAAAAGTTACCAGGTTGATGATGGCTGTCTCAGCTGCTTGTTTGATCCTGAGGAGTCCTGCCATGTACCAGGAAAACAGCATTTTTTTCTCCTACAAGACTTTTGACTTCATATTTGCATTGCTTTGCAGTTATCTCCTTCATTCTAGTTTAGAGAGCCCCAAAGGACCTTGCAAACCAGGCACGGGAAGGAGCAGTTGCTTTGCAAGCACCTTGGCATGGTGCTGAGCACAGGGTAGAGATGAAGCCAAAAGAATCTGAGCAGGGAAGGATGTTCATGCTCAGCAAATGTGCTGCTCCCAGGCTTGCTTGGGGCTCTGGTTGGATCTTGCCCACTTGGCTGCAGATTTTACCTCTTTGAATGTCACGTGAGTATTTTAAAGTTGCTTGGTGCATGGGTTGACTAGAAGAATGTGCTCCCTCTGCCAAGCATTCCTAAAACCTGAGCTGTAAGAGTGTCTGCTAATTATATCGCCGCAGATTTATTTCATGGTAATATTATTGCTGGCCTCGGGCATCACCGCTGTCATTGGAAAACATGGCGTGATCGCGGCTCCTCAGCCGCCTCCATCAAACCCGCGAGGAGCGTCTGGGCCCGTCTCGAGCTGCCGCTTGATGGGAGCCCGGGATTGATGAGCTGGTGGCCGGGCTGTGCCCGGGGGGACGTGCTCTGCCACGGCAGCCGCGTGGCGCAGATGGCGGCAGCGCTACCTGGACGCGTGCGGGAGCCGACGGCGCCTTGAGCTTGGCGGGGCCGAGCTCGCTGCTCACGACAAGGCCATCTTGGGGAAATGAGGTGTCTTGTGGGGTTGTCTTCTGAGGTTCTGGGAGGTAGGGCAGAAAAAAACGCAAAAACTTAACTTCTTTCCCCAAAATTCAAAGGTTTTCTCTATTTCCGCCTGCCTTCTAGAAATAATCTCGTGCCCAATGTGTGCAACAGCAAGATCTTGTGCTAATTGAATGGGTGTCTCTAGATGGGTGCTGGGTCTTCAGGGTTACTCCGTGACCCACACTTGCCTGGATCTGGAGGCCAGGTCCACCTTGGAGCGGGTCCGTAAAGTGAGATGATGCTGAGCATCCAATACCCTCTGGCTAGGGCACTGCCAGAAGGCGGCTTTGGTCTTCCCTGCGGCTGCCCGGGATCCTTAGGCAGCCACCCAAGAATCGGCAGATGGGTCACGGCAGCAAGAAGATTATTTCAGATATGAGACTTAGCTGCTGCAGGCACTATTAGGTGGTGACTTACCAAGGTCACTGTCAAAAAGCTGTAAAAGTAGATCAGTTGTTATTGATTTTACCATGTCTAGCTGTAAAGGCCCTTTGGGTTGCATTAAGAAGTACTCCGGCACTGGAATGAGTGGGCCAAAAACTTGACTGAAATGGGGTCAATAAATTGCACGCAGACAAAAGGCACTTACGCTCAGCCGGCATCGAGTCGCCGGGTAATTTCAGCAAAACAGCGAGAGCAGAAATATGCTGATAATTATTTAAATTAGGCTCCAAGCATTGAAATTTTTTTCTTCAAGTAACAGCACTTCAGCACTCGTCCAGAGGAGTGCTAATTTACCCAAATGGAAAGGTTTATTAAACATGCCAGACAGTGCTTTAGTAATATTTAGGACAGCAATTTTGCTTTATTATATCTCTTAACAAAGCGGACACAAGCTTCTTGATCCAGCACCAACACAGTCAGGGGATGTTGGGCAAAGTCCTCATCAGCTCTGGCCTCGAATTAGTGATCTTTTCTGCTTCCCTTCTGTGTCCTTGTCATGGACAGGGGACTGATTTGGAGGCTGCTGAGCCTGGGCACCTCACTGACTTTGCCCAAGGGATGGCTGCTCAAAATCTTGGCCTCTCTGAGGAGCGGGAATCGCTGCTGTGTGCTGGAAACACTGAAGAGCAGAACTGATCTTGCTCAGGTGAAATGAGGCTCATCTCCATCAGCACGTGCCCTTGGATCATCTCATCTGCTACTCCTCGCTCACTTGAATGAGTTTGACAACTGGGTTGTTTCTATATTTCTGAGGAACTTAGGTGCACGAGAGGCATCCCAGTGCCACGCTGCTTGCTTTCCCCTGCTGATTCTGTCCCACACAGCTTTCTGGTCTTGGTGGCCAAACCCTGTTTCCATGCCTGTTGTCATCTGCATGTGCAGATGGGTAGACAGGTACTATAAAACTTATAGACAAGAATATATTAGTGATGCAATATAATTTTATACTGGAGGCACAAGTAATTGCTGTGGAGCATTTGCATGTACAACAAGCAGGTCCATGATACGGCATTGGTGTTTTCTGCAAATGTGGTGTTCCCTCAGGCTTGCTTGGACTCGTTACTGGGCTTGTTAGTCTTTATTTGCATGTTGTGCTTTCAACTTGAGGCTTCTCCAAGTGCTCTTGGGACAGGTGAATCTGAGCTGGAAGCTTTTCAGTGTGTTGAGTTTTACTTTCCCACCAGAGGTTAATCACCCTGGGGTACATTTGCTTTGATGTTCTCTATAGGATTCTAAATACAGGTTATTTTTTTACTATTATTTTTAAATTGCAGATTTTGGAAGGTGTCTCACAGTACACATGGGTTGTGCTTCTGTTTAAAACATCACAGTTCTGCTGAGTTTCTCAGTGGGTGCAAGTATTAGCATCTGTCTTTTTAGCTATGTAGGTAGCAAGAGTAGGGCTGCTTAACTGGAGTAGGGAAAACATTCTAATTTTTCTGAGGGCAGGATCAAAACTGTCATCACCTGTGTCATGTGTGCATGCTCCCCAAAGACATGAGGAGAGAAATGCCATACAGCTTAACCAAAGTCTAGTTTGTGGCGTTTGTATCCTTAAAACGCTGTCCCAGGCAGGGAAGCAGAACTAGGATTTTCAGAAGGACTTCAGTTTGTTGCTGTTGGTTTTAATTTTAATAAGAGCTGAAGGAACAGGATGTGATAGGAGTTCACTAGCTTTCTGCTGCAGGACAAGTGCTGTTCACACATGTCATGTTCATTAAGAATGCTGTCCCTTGGTGCTCTGATGGTTCATCATCAACTGTCATTCTTTCCAGTACACTGTAGAGGTATTATCTTTACAGAATGCTTTTCTTTCTTGCTCTTCCCATAAATACCTTCCCTTCCTCCTCCAAGATCATAATGCTAACTGTCCTAATAAAAATCTGGAAGTATCTGGAGCTCTGCTTGATGCCTTGGCAAGCAGAAACCTACAGGAGTTTCTGGGTTTTAAACTCTTCCAGAGCTTGGATGCAGGATTTTGCCTACTCTGAAAGGAGGATTTTGCAGTTTGATTCCAGACACTTGTTCTGCCTTCAGTGCCTTTAGGTTACGAAGCCTCAGAGCTCTGAGCAGAGGACAGTGGTACTCTGAGGCAATGGTAGATGTTCGGTGTCCCAGAGGAGGAACAGGCAGCTCCTGCAGGCTAAATGAAGAGGCTCTGTAGTCTCTGCGATGAACAGGAGTCACTGCAGATAGTGCTGGTGTGTCCGGATCTGCTGGACATGCAGTGCAGCCAAGGGTGAGGTGTGACCGAGGGATGGACCTGGTGCAGCATGAATCTTGTGTAGGATGGAGGTGGATACCTGGCACTTGCTACTTAGCCACTAGCTCAGCCTTGGTGAGCCCTGCTCCTTACCCTACAGGTCAAGACCCACATTGTATTGGGCAGCACTGTGGCATGAATGTTTTTCCCAGACCTTGGAGTCTCTGTGGTAGTGGAGCTCGTTGCTCCATCAACAGTGCTGTCTCCACAGACCGTGTTGGTGGCACCTGCTTAGCAAGAGCCCTGCCTCGTCTACACTCTCTGTAATGTCCCCTTTCCTACAGGTTGGTAAAATATGGCTGCTGCAAACTGCTTCAGGGCCGCAAACAGCATAAAACCCAGCAATTACTATTGATTTCCCGTCATGCAATCCTGTTGCTATTTACAGTCCCGGCAGTCTGCTGATAGGAATATGAAATTTTCAGAATAGGGAGCATAAACAGAAATCCCTTTAAAGGAAACTCTTGCTCTGCATTGACAATACATGTTTTCTTAGCATTGCCATCCCAAAGGGAAGCGTGCTCTGACACTTGGCTTCTGCTGGAGCCTCCGTGAGCCATGCACTGGCTGCCTATTGTTGCCTATGCCTCCGTTGTGGCAACGGAGGCAGCTTGAAGGAGTCTCTCCTGCTCATCTGCCTTTAAACAGCATGAGAGACAGACATGGGATTCAATTTCCCTGCACCAGCACCTTTTTCTGCACCCTGATTGGAAGTGTTAAACCTCCTCTTCATTAATCAGCCTGAGTTCTATCTAAAATTCATCCTAGATGACGGCAAGCAGAGATTAGATGGAGTTTTCCTCCTTCACTCATGTGCCAAAAATGATGGTGGCTCCTACAGCATTTAGCAGCCTGGTGCACTGCGGCCTCGACAGGAGTGACGTGGTTTTGGTTGCCCTGTGCGTGCTACGGGCAGGACAGGTGCACGACGTTGTGCTGGTGAATCCCAAGCAACGTGTGAAGCCTTTGAGCCTCAACAGTGGAGTGACACTGTCATGATACAGGTTACAAGTCAATGAGATCTTGAGGGAAATAGCTGTTGTTGCTCTCACTTCTATGGATCGTGTAAGCCCAGGGAAGTGACAGGCGATGATCACCTGAAAGGGCAATGCAGGCTCGGAGGGACATGCTTGGGATGCTGAGAAGCTGAATGGGAACTTGTGTACTTGCATTTCATCGTATGAGCTCCTTGTTGCGATTGAAGTGTCCTTCCAGGAAAGAAGTTTTAAAGGTATTGAATCTGTTACGGCTCTTCACACCCAGAGTCTTAAGATCAGTGTGTGAGTGGGTCTGAGGGATGTAACTTACCTTCTGAAAAGCTCCTTTGTACGGTGTTTTTATGTGGGGTTGAGGTGAAAACAAGGCAGATGGGGATAAAAGGTGGTAACCTCTGTCTCTTTCTGGAATTCTTGGCTCCTGTGGTCCCCAGAAGTCACGTTTTTGCCAGGCTTCCCTATAATAAGGACTCCAAATAGCCAGGCGTTCTGGCTGAGCCACCTTCTCCCTGGCTGTGGAATGAGTGTCCCATGGGGACAGCTGTTTCCTAGCTACTTAGAGAACATCTTAAACCCACGACTGATGTTTTACAGAGTGATTTTAAGCATACCCTTTCCTCAGGAAAAAGGGCTAATGACCGCAGGGCACTTGCTTTTGAACGCCTCCATCTATTCGAAATCTGCAGGCGCTCTCCTAGATGAGGCTCCCTCCTGATGGCTGCGGCTGGCGAGGCAAAAAGCTGGGGGACTGATTGGCTGCGTCCTTGCAGAAGGCTGCTGCCTAATTTCCCTAATCCGCCGCGCCGAGGAGGAACACGAAAGTGCCTGCTCTCATCATGCTGTAGCTGCGATGAGTATAGGAGAGAAGGGGGGGAGAGTGCCAGGTAGAGCCGTGGGCTCCTTCCTGGTTCTTGGGATGATATGTTTTTTATCATCTTTCTATTTTATTTCTTCCCTTTTTTTTTTTTTTTTCCCTCCCCCCCTCCTCCCTGGTGAGGACAGAGTAAGAAATAATTCTGAGGGGCATCAGTGGCTTCCTTGCAAGGAAGCCCATGATTTTCAAGCTCCCAAGAAGGCTATTCTCAGGGGCAATAACGAAATGTGAGAGATTTTTGTCTCTTGGGGTAAAGACATTTTATAGAGTCAATGTCCCAAGTCCTCAGTCTGTCATCTGCTCTGGACCTGCCCAGCTTTTGTAGACAGAGTCCAGCTCCCTTTTGCAAAGCACCATGCTGTATTTCTTGTGCAGCTTTAGGATTTGGCGTGCAGAGAACTTGTGCTTTCTGTGGGGGTGTCCACTTGATCGTTGACAGATCAGAAGCTTCTCTGGCATCTTGTGAAAAAGAGGAATATGGGCAAAATCAACACAAAACAAGCCTTGCTGCACCGCTTGAATCAGATTGAGAGGCTTTTCCTCCTGTATTCTGTTTTCTGCTGTGGCTGATTATTGGGTTTGGAGTGGTTTGGCATCATGGAGCACCTCCACATGCAAGGCTTGTGGAGCTCTGCGCTGGGCTGCCCCTTGCACTGCATTCCCTCTGGTCTAGCTAATCCTTGGAGGCTGGTGGGTCATTCCACAGTAAGAGGAACTACTGGTGGAGCTACTGAAGCACTCCTTGCTTCCAAAAATGTACACCAAGGCTGGTTTTGCTGATTTATTTTTTCTTATTTCAGCTCTTCTACTCCAAAGAGACTTCCTTCTGACCTCGTTTCGTTCAGGAGAATATGCATTGCGTAAATCCTTGCACATAAGAAGTGTGAAACTTCTGTTAGTGCTCAGAAACTTTTTCTTAAAACCATGGAGTAGTAGAGTAAAATTTTGGACCAACTTCCCACACAAAGTGGGGCCAGTTAGATAATGTTTGGCTTCTGTGTATTGGTTTTTGAGCATCTCCCAAGGCAAAAATACCACTTTTGGACCCTTGTTGCAGTGTCAACCACTCTTATTCCCCATTTTTTTTTAACCTATTACTTAATGAGTTTCCCATGTTGTGTCCAGTGCCTCTTATTGCAGCATCCTTTCAAGGAGAGTTTGTCTTGAACATACTCTAGAGATTTCTTGGACTGCTTGCACCCTGCCGTGTTGACTTTCCAAAAGATAGGAGCATGGTTAAAGCTCCTGTGGGTACCAAGGCCTATATATTCTTCTAGTTAGACCTTCTCACAGGTCCCTTTTTGCTCCTTTCTCTCTTTGCTTGTTCCTTGGCTCCTTTATTCCACTAAACATGCAGATTTCTTGAAACAACGCCCAGCAAAACCCTCTGCCTCTGTATTTCTATTTCTGGCATGTCCTGCATGCATAGCCTGGGTTTTAGGTGATGCACCATCTTATTTCAGCTCCTCTGCTCCAAAGAGACTTCCTCCTGACCTCCTTTCATTTAGGAAAATATCCTTGGCTCAAATTAACTTCAAGCAAGTTTTGCCCCTGCTCTGTCATGACAAAAATCTTTTGGGGCCTGGATTGCAGCGGGATGTTGGATCTTGCTGTGGTCTGGGGCCAGGCAAGCAGAGGTGCTGCTCCCTAGCACCGACCCTGTGCAGAGGTTCTCCTGGATGCGTGGTGCAGTTTGTCTGAGATGAGCGAAAAGAGGTTTTTCACGGAGAATTGAGGCGGGCGGATTGTGGATTGTGCCGAGCAGTGTCAGGCGAGCTGCTTGCTGTATGTAGGACAGCCGCTCCTGACTTCCCGCCAAGCCGAACTGGAGGAGGGAGCCTTGCAGATGACTTTGCTGCAGTCACCAGGAGAACATCACCTCTCTGACACCTTTTATAGGCCTTGTGTTCACTTCACATGCTGGAGCTGAGGCACTGAATGATTTAAGGTTGCTTTTCTTCCCAGGGAGTTGCAGGAAACACCTTAGCCATTCAACTGGAGTGGCAGAGAACAGGGCACAGATAGACATTTACAGTGTAGACTTGACTAGGCAGCTTCTCTCAAGCCTATCTCTCAGGAAGCTGGTGGAAATGAGGGAGTCGGAACAGTCAAACTGCACCATGCTGGCCTGCGATCTCAGCAGAAGTAGAGCCAAAATAAAGGATGTCATGAAACTTAAACAGCAGTGTGGTGCTGCCAAGCTGTCAGCAACAGCTCAGCTGCAAACACAAGCAGATGCTCAGCTGCAAACGCAAGAAGCTCCATCATGTAGCTCCTGAGCCTGGTCAGAGTGTGGGGCCTGGGAAAGGAAGGGAAGAGTGGGCTGGGGGCTCTGTCACAGATATCACACGCAGTGGTGCAATGGGTGCTCTGTGGCTGGACAAGTATCTCTGCCTTCTCTTCAGAGCCTGCCCTAGACCTTTGTAAAGCACCTTCTGAGGTGGGCAGATCAGGATGCAGCAAAAATATTTCACTGTTGCTCATTTTTTCCAAGTTTTGACAAGTGTAAAAGTGGGGATGGATCTATCTGTAGCTCAGAAGTCTCCTAAACCTGTGACTAGACTGAAGGGAGTAGTTTCTAGCTGCAGCTTTGACCTCCGGTCTCTCTTTGCAAGACTTGAGAGATCTGTTGCAAGTCTCACTTTGACTATCTGGGGAAACAGCAGTTAGGTTTGATTTATGTCCCGTTTAAGGACTCCAAGCAGTTTAGCTGCTCAGCCACAGTGTGTGGGCAAAGGCAGAGCTGGTGCAGGATGAGCCAGGGTCATGCCTCATTCTAGTAAATCCTCATAATTTTGTGTGTGGGCTGACCTTGGGGAGGCTTTACTCCAAAGATCTTCAGAGAACAGAGAAGACCCCTCAGGCCAGGGCTGTGAAAATAAGACTTCTAGGAGACTTTGTCTTGTGGAAATAAAGTATTCTGCAGAAGGGGAGATGCCAGAGTTTATCTGCCATCATGGCACAGGCACGCCAAACTTCACCCGTGTAATGGGTTCCCCTGGCCATTCAGACAGGGAATCTGCTGGAGTGTGAATGTTTCTCCCAGGGGACCATGGCAGGGTGTCTGTTCCTTGGGCATGGAGATTTGTTTAACACTGTGTTACTGCTTTTCTAAATCCAGAGCTTTTGCTTGCAATGAGCAATGATGCTAAAAAGAAAAAGAAGAAAAAAAAAAAAAAAAAAAAGCTTGTAAAACCCTTGTGTGGAATGGGGCGGAAGACACCGGGAGCAGCTGTACCTGGTCCATGAGAGAGGGGGGACTTGTTGCTGCTTCTTGACAGGATTCTTCTGGGCATGCAGAGCTTGCAAGTGAAGCAGACTATTTTTGTTGCCCTTCCTTATTGCCATCTCCTGTGTAGTCGCTTTGCTGCGTTCACTCCTAGATCTTCGTTAGCATTAACGTTCAGTGATTCCCGTTAGATAGCCCCTTCTGTCTGCATTAGCAGCTTGAACAAACTCCAAACTAAAATAATCTTTTCTCCCTTTATAAGTTCTCCTCTGTTGTTTGACATGCAGAGGAACTGCACTTACTAACAAGGCTCTGGTGGGCGGTAGGCTCTTCACCTCCATCACTTACATGTCAACTCAGAGGGAAGCTTTGCCTCATAACGGGGCTGTACCCATTGCATCCCTCCCTCAGGGAGGGCTTTTGCTGCGTTTTTGTGCTGGGGCTGGGTTAGAGATGATGATGGGGCGATGAATGATTCATTACTGTACAGCAAAAGGGGTCAGTGGGTCACCCGCAGCCATATCTCGTCATCATCGGGAGCTCGGTCCACAAAGGTGTTTCTAACCACCCGTAATACGGACCGCTCACTTTGGCGGCAGGCTGATAACCTCTGGTAATCATTTATAAAGGGCT
The DNA here is from genome assembly GCF_059628265.1 of Tinamus guttatus. Lineage (NCBI taxonomy): Eukaryota > Metazoa > Chordata > Aves > Tinamiformes > Tinamidae > Tinamus > Tinamus guttatus. The sequence goes on along the minus strand of NW_028288560.1, from coordinate 649,765 downwards.
AATTAATGGATTCTATTATAAACGGTGACCCTATGTTCTCTGTTTCTGGTCCTTTGGTTAAAGCGACAGTGCTCTCGCTGAAATCAACAGTAATTTATTCCTGAGAATAGGGTTTGGAGGTGCTCTATCAAAGCACGGCAGAAATCTGGATGTGACATCTATCTCTTTTCTCTGATCGCTGATTTTTGTAATTTTGTACAAGAAAGCAATCAAGTTTGTCTCATTATAACAGTGCTCACTGCTCGTTTCCATTCTCCTTTTAGGCTTTTCTCTTTCTATTTGTTCCAGTGTTGTAGTAAGGCTTGAAATTGGACAAATTCCCCAGATCGCTTTTCTTCAAATTTTAAAACTTAGAAGCAGCGCGTTAAGATTGTCGAGCTCTGCAAATCAAAGAGGCAATAAGACAGAATCATTGATGTTCCAAAATGGTCCATTTGCGGGGTCCCATTAGCCCCTGCCCCGAGTGCACAAGACAAGGCATCTGGTGTAACTAAAAGGCAACAAGCTTAGTGCAGGTTAAAGGAAACCTCTTTTTTGATGCAGGTCATAACTAGCTGGTAGAATCTGTTGCTCAAAGATGCTGTCGAAGCAAGAAACTTAGCAAGATACAAAAGTAAGATAGCTAAGAATAAGAACAGTGTTTCTGGCTTTGTTCCTGTTGTTTGTTTTAATAATCCTCGCTGGCTGTAGTGATGACATTGCAATCGGTAGGCTTGCTCGGGTGCTGAAGGCTTTCAGGATCAATGCGCGTATCTGTAAATTGAGCCAAGGAGAAGATAAATGACAAAAGCTGTCGTGCTGCCAGCTTTAAGCCAATAATTGGCGGGGTCAGGAAAGTTATTTCCCTTCTCACAAATGGATCTTGTAAGTTACGCAGGTGAAGGTAAGATCTGCAAGACTGCAGGTGCAGCCTTCAAAACTGAGGATGGGAGAACTAGGCTGCTCTGCAGGAGCTGGTGGGGCTCTGGCCCGTGTCCCCCATGACCATTCCCCTGCTCTAACCACAAGGTGCCTCATGTCTTTCCCATTCTGCTTTCCAAGCACATCGCAGATGGAGATGGTCTGAGCCATGAATCTACCTGGAGGACCTCCCAAGCAGGTAGCTCCTCCTTTGCTGATCTATGGGACTGCCAAGTACTGCTTGTAGGGAGGAGAGTCTCTTATTCCACCTACTTAAAGCGAGTTAGTGAGTTAAAGTGAGTTAACTGATAGGAAAATGAACAGGAGAGGTATGACAAGCTTGCAGTCACTGCTCTAATGGGATTTTTAGGCACGGGAGGAAAGCGTGTGTGGTTTTAGCACTTTTCTGTCTCCTGCACTTCATTATTGCTTTCCAAGCAGTCGCCTTTAAAAGTAAAACAGCTCCTTAAACAGAGTAACTTTTTGTGCATTTTCCCCATTCCATGCATTAGGAGATCTTGACCCCTCCATTTCCATCTTTAGGGAGAATAGTAAGTTACGCCAATTTGGCAGGCAGTGTGTGGAAATGAGGGTGCTTGCGAGTACATATCCTCTTTGATTGCCTGTATTTAAGTCTGATTATGTTCAGACCACCCAAACATCACACAGTGCTGGGCGAGGTATAATCAGTCATCAGAGGCAGGCAGGAGGAAAGAGAAGCAGCTCCTGAGGCTCTGAGCAGAACCCGAAGAGTTTGCACATGAGCTTTGCAAATGCCAGGCTATTAGGTGTATCGTAAAGCTGGGTGCCCTGCTACTGTTTTGCAAGCCCTAAAGCCTGGAGGTAGCAAAGAGGTGAGACTTGAGCATGAAGCATATTCTGGGTTTTTATAGCAAGCCCGCCGCAGAAGTCACTAATGCTGCGTGGTTTGCCTGCATGCTGCCGCACACCACCCGTCCTGACTGCTGTAAACAATTTTGAAATTCCTGCTGGGTGCACTGGCAATGAGGACAGGTATTTTGCCTGCCTGCAAAGAAAATGAAATAATCTGCTAGGCTAACGCTTGAGTGGCTGCTGAGCGATGTGTCCCAGAGCCCTTGCTCTTGGCCTTTGCCAGGCGAGAGATCTTGATCCCTTTTCCCTCATAAGAGCTGCACGCTCCGATCATAGACATCCAAGCAGGCGGAGCAAAAATGCTCCAGCTTCCCTGGACTGCATCCGAGCTGTTCCTCTGCATCCCCCCAGCACATCCCTGCACGGAGGTTATTTGGTGTGTGGTTTTCCCTTGCCCTTACCTTTGTTTTAGGTCACCACATAGGAGGGTTGGCAGTATGCGACACCCATCAGGATAGAGACTAGGGCACCCTTTTATTTCTCCCTACCCTGATAGGGATTGCCCTGTGGGATCCCTGCATGCTGCTGCACCTGCTTTTGGCATGGAAGAGCTTTCCTAGCTTGTCAGGCTGGCACTTTTTCCTTAGAGCTGTGTTTGGTCAGGAATGTTTAAGCGTGGGGCTTGCTTTAAGCCACCAACTTGCATGCCCTCAATGCAGGGAGAGCCTCCTTACATTGCAGTTCCTGCTGTGTGTTATCCCTCTGGACACATACGTGTGTGCATTCAGCTTTGTGCACTAGCTCTCCAGGTGCTCGCAGAGCACAGGTAACCGCTGCGGTGTCCAGGCCTTGGAGGAGCAGCAGGAACGTGTCCTGCAAGGAAGCCTGCCAGCTGTGGACTGGGCACTCTGCTCTCCATCTCTTAAGTAAATTGGAAAGGAAAATAGTCAGTGCTATTTTTCTCCTTGTACCCTGCTAGCTCTGTTTAGAGCTATCGTGCCAGATTGTCTTCCTTTCATGCTCTTGTTTTCCAGTATGTCTACCTTCTTCCTTTCTTCTTATATTGATTGTCTTTTCTTTTCTGGAAATTAAAATGCCACCTCGCAGGCAGTTAGAGACAGAAGCAAAACTGGCAGTAGAGAAGAGTTTTTCTAATTGATATTTGAAAAATCCCCTTCAATGATGCTCTTGGCTATTAATGCATGGGAATATTTTGATTATATTTGTTACGATGAGCCCATATCCTGCCATCGCAGCCTGGGAGGACAAGCATGAGTGGAACTTCCACCAAGTGGTATTGACGCTGAGGAGCAGGTGGTTTAGGAAGAAGGTCTATGTTGGATGTGCACCTACATTGCTGCACTGGTGTCAAAAGCTCTGTCTGGTCCTGGGGAGGCTGTGGTGCCCACAGCTGCTTCTGGCCCCTTCTCTATCTCCAGGCATTTGTGTGGGAGTGGAGCAGTGAGACAATGTCAATAGTGGTGGCAATGCCACACCTGGCAAGGAGCAGCAGGCTCCGTGCTTAGAAATGTAGCACACCCAACCACGTTTCTTTCTGCACGTCTTACAAATGAATCGTAGAAGCATTATATTTGGAAAAGACCTTCAAGATAATCACATCCAACCTTAAACCCATCACCACCATGTCTGTTAAGCCGTGTCCCTAAGTGCCTTATCTACACGTTTCTTGAATGCTACCTGTGATTTAGGCACCGTCAGTCCTGTGCCGTGAGCTCTGGTCCTGCTTACGTTCCCCGGGCATGACGCAAATGGTGGTGGTGCCTTGGCACCATTCGTGTAGTGCTGGGGCCCTGAGAGATGGGCTCTGCTTCCAGCCTGGATGGGTGAGGGTCTGCAGAAGAAAACTGTGAAAAACAAATCTTTTAGTAGTGGCCATAAATTCCCTGTGCCGGAACATCCACTCTGCTGGAAAATTAATAGGAATCTGTGGGTCAAGCAAAACAGCTGGAAAATGCTGCTGTAGCAGAAGTGCTGGTACGGACAGGACTATTCTGGGAGTACTGGTGGCATTAAGCCTGCTTTGTAATGGCCAGCTACAGAAGGGTCCAGAATGGCTGAGCGGCTAATGGCTAGCTCAGAATTACTAAACCTGCAGATGAGCTGTGAGCAGCCGGAGCCTGGTGTCCGTTGACAGCTTGACTTGGGAGTGTCCGAATTCTGCGCATCGCTGAGCCTGGCGGCTATAACGGCCCATGCAGCTGGCGGCGGGAGCGAGGAGGCGCCTGGCATCGAATGGGAAGTCAGTTCTGCTCTTTGGGCAGTGCTTGGATGGATCCCAGTCATCGGAAAGTGCTAAATTCTGGGTGAGAAGATAGTTGTTGACTGCTCACCACTGTCAGGTGCTCCACAAAGTGTGGAACAACAACTCCTGACAAGGCTCCATCCTGATGTGCTTCATTCTGAGAGCAAGACCTGATCATGCTGGAGCACCCTTTATCGTGATTGACACAGGAGTGACAATGGACCCTCTTGGTTGTCTGTACATCAGCGGTGCGAGAAGCCCTTCCTGAGTCTCTGTGGTGACAGCATGGACCACTCAAGGAAATGAGAGAGGTGCTTGGAGCTAGGAACTCCCAGCTCAGAAGAGTTTTGCACCCTCCCTTGGCCACTCTAACTCGGTCTTAATGTCTCAGTCCTGGAGACACCCTGCCCAGCACTTGGTTTGCTTATGAAAGCAGAAGAGGAAGAACTAAGTCCACCAAATGTGGTCTAGGCATCACTGAGACTGAACCTCAGTGTCTGGAGCAAAGACTCAGTATCTGGAGCGAAGTGCCTGGTCATGCTGCCTCCTGGGCTTGCTCCACCAAGATGGGCCTCTTCATCATGCCTGCAACTGCTCCTTCTGCAGGTCCTGGCTAAAAATGGAGTTTCTCATCCACTGCTTTCTCCTTCCAGAAAAAGTAGTTATGCTTGTCTTGCATCCTCTGCTCATGCTTGTATCTACTTGCCTCCAAACTGCCTGTGTGCTTGATGTACTTGCTGTGCTACAGAAGTCGAGGCTGAGGGCTTGCAAGTCTGAGCAAGGCTGGAAGTCCTTCCCATACTCTTTGAAGGAATATATATGCTTCCATGCATGAATTGCATTCTCTTAGGAAACCAAGTGTCCTTAAAAAGAAGTTATCACTTCTTCTGTGTAGCCCTGGTCCACTGTGGCCCTGGGGTCACCGTGTGAGCAATTTGTGCCCCACTTCAGCAACCTGCTCCTGTGCGAGGTTACAAGGCAGAGATGGAGGTGTGTGACCTGCAAGGACACCGCTGCCCTGGGAGGCCCTGCAAGTGTCTGTGGATGCTCTGGATGTGCTTGGGGTTGGGACCATGTCCCCTCTCCTCCTCCATGGCCAGCCCTGGTGCCTCCCCGCTCTCCCCAGCACATGCGGTAGGCAGGTGGAGGGAAGTATATTTGTCAGCTCAACATTTACTTAGCCGGGGAGTCACGAGTGAGTGAATCCTTGGTTGTTGCAGTTGTCCTTTTTTGGATAAAAGGTCAAATTTACATTGAATAAATCTGTATTGCACACTAAAAACAAATGTAGCTGCCTGAGTGCTTGTGAGGGGCACTGCCTGCTAACCAGGACATACAGCTGGAGGCAGGCAATTACTCTCAGTACGGCCCTTGGAGCAAGTCCTGGCATTAGGAGCAGAAGAGGTGGGAGAGGTGTGGGGAGCGCACGGTGCCTGGCACTGGAGCCTTGGAGGATGGAGAGCCGAACGGGTGCTGTGCTGGAGACAGCCTCGTGCTGAGGCTCCTGTCAGATCTGCTTCTCTGCCCTGCTTTGTCACCAGGCAGCCTCTTCTTTCCCAGCAGTTCATCTGTCCAAGCCCTCCTTGGCATTGGTGGCCCCTTCCCTGAACTGTCCTGAGTCACTAATGTGGCAGCGATGCCCCTTAGGTTGGGTTGATTGGATAATTTTCTTTCAGCTGGATCCTCTCTTTGGGATAGCATGTGGAAGAAGCCAGTAGAAGGAAATGGGAAAACAGGACCTTCCTTCAGCAGCTTTTAAGTGCACATCTGTACATGACCAGCCAAGGAGGGACAGAAGTCTCATCATTTATTGAAGCTTGGAGATACTCACTACTGAATCAAAGAAAGGCATTGCTTCCTGCAACATGTTTACATCTTCAGGGAAGTGAAATGATTCCTCCTGTGATGAGGAAGCATTGGAGCATCTCTTGGGTGAGGAAGAATGAAAAGTATTTGCAGAAAGAAAGATTAAATCTCTCTAGGTTTTCTGAAGGGTTTACAGGGGGAGCTGGTCTGTAAAGATCAATGTGCTTCATCATGGTGAGGCTCATGCTGGCGGATGAGAGCTATGCAGAAAGTTGGAAAGGAGATAGAAAAAGCTATAGTTAATAAGTTTAGCAGATATCTTCTAGATTTCATCATAGTAGATTAAGCATGGGTATCTTTCACTCACTAGTACCTTTTAAAATGCTTGCAGCTGGTCTTGCTTGGATTTTTTTATTATTATTTCATCTTTGACTGAATTGGTCATGGTTTCCAGGCAAATAGGCAAGAACAAGTCATTCCTCACCCAACGCTGTAGCCAATCTCTATACAAGAGTGTTGGGGACGCATTAACAATGTGGTCTCGTAGAACCGATGTGAGGCAGCAAGCTGGTCTTGCAGGAAAGGCAGAAGCTCCAGCAGTGAGCAGGGAAGTCGGTTGCTGTGCTGCCCATGCAGGAACCAGGCCTGGGGAGAACTCTTAACGACAACAGTCGTAATGAGGGGTGAAGTCTCCAGTTGTGTTTGCCAGGTACAAGAACTGGGAATGACCCTATGCCTTCTAGGAAGCTATAGCTGCATCCAGTTGAGTTGCAGCAATAATGTTGAGGCTGATGAACTCGCTGCACCCCAAAGGTAACTTAAAGGGATAAGTGAAAGCAGATATTGCCCACATGTGTTCTGAGGTGCATGTGCTGCCCCAGAGTAACGTGCAGCAGCGGCAAGCCCAAAGGGAAGATCTTCATGAAAGCAGTTTCCAGCAAGTGCTCAGGATCAGGAATGGGTTGAGGTCAGGTGCCTCTGAGTTCATCCAGTAAAATTAGGTTGGGCCCTCTGAAATAGAAGTCTAGCTCGTTGAATCTGCCCTCTTGTCTTACTCAGACGTGATCTACGTCCTGACAGACCTGCATCAATCCTACTTACCCTGCAGCAAAACTGGGGTTTTCCCTAAGTTTGAGGCCTTTTTCGCAACCTAGTTAGTGCTGAGTGATGTGGCTCTTCCCTGTCGTTGCTCAGTGATTTATGATCGCTGTGATGTGCTGTTCCCCAGGTATGGCCCTTGCCAGAGTTCAGCACGCTCTTCCTAGGGTTGATCGATTGCGCGACAGTAGCTCTGAGCTCTTCTGAACCTGAAGATGTTGCAAACGTTCCTGTGTCACTGATCGTTGGCAGAGGAGACTGCTCTGGACCCGGAGCCAACGTTTCACAGCTATATGAGCTGGGAACTGCAGGCAAGCACATCGCTTAGGGCTGGAAAGACCCCGTTTTGTTGGCATGTCCACTCTGCTGCTCGGGAGTTTTCAGTATTTGCAGGTGTTTTCTCCCCTAGGACTACCTGTATCCTGGGACAACTTCTCCCAGTCTTGCTCTGCTTATTTCCCCAGAGCTTGAGGAGCCATGAACGGCGGCTTCGCGTGGGGTGTGTAGGATGTCCAGAGTGGTCTGGTGAACAAGAGTTCAGGTTCTGGCTCCTAGGTGAGCTTGAATGTGTTTCTAAAGCTATAGTGGAGGATAAAGTCATTCTCCTCCTATGCTGTGAGGATAAATTCGTATACAACTTTGAAATTTTCTAGCCCTGCTGAAAAGGCCCTTAGAAATTCCCAGGTAGGATGCTTAATTTGCAAGCTCCAGGCATTGCTTTAGCTAAACTGGTTTCCATAGGCTTATTTTTACCCTGCCATGCTGTGGTTTTGGAGTCGCTCTACCGTTTGTCCTTCAAAGAGCACAGCAAGGAGGGCAGCTTATTTCCCAGTTCCAGCAGTTATTCTGCTGGCGCTGGTTTGCTCTTCTCGGTTCAGATAGCGTTTTCGTGCTTCATCTCTCAGCCCTCTCGCTGCCCTGGAATCAATCAGGAATTCTAGACTTGTGCCTGCTAATTGCCTGGTCATTTAGGGGCTGGGAGCTCTTGCAGCTTGATGGATTGTGCACGTGGAGGTTTCACTCGCTCTGACTGACACCCCGTGAGTGTTGCAGCGCTACGTGCGTCCTGGCTGCCGCCGCAGAGGTGGCCCTTGCACACCCGAGCTGGCGAGGACGGGGACGAGGCTGTGCACGTGCATGCTTGGATGCGGGATGGAGGGCGCGTGGAGGTCGTCGTTGGGGCATCTCTGGCGTGTCGCCTCCAAAGCGGTGCTGATACCGAGTCGGCTGCAGCCGACGCTGCCAGGGTCTGGCAGAGAGCTGGTGCTGCGGTAAGGTACGTGCAGCAGGACTCATGCGAGCCGCCTGCGTGCAGGTCGTTTCTGCATTCGCTTGCTCTGTGCAACAGCGTGAGCGATGCCGGGGTGCTGGCTCAGCGGCAGCGCTGCGCCCGCCTGCGCGTGCCACCCAAATGCACATCTTGCCTGGGATCCTGGCCCCAGCAAGGCTTGGCTGTGCCCACCTACAAAATGCTCAGCACATGGGAGCAGAGGCTGGCGCTCCCCTGACTCTGCCTTCCCCATCCCCAAGGGGCTGGTCCCTCTTGTGCAGCGGCCATGCGTGCTTTGAGCAGAGAGCCTGGGTACATGTGGAACGAGCTGGTAAAGACTCAGCTTTGCAGCAAAAGCATCCTGGGGAGCTAGGGCAGGTCTCAAGAGCTCCCCATCCTTCATTTTGCAGAGGAAGGGGCAGACAAGAGAGGCAGGGGCTTTTTGGTAGAGCTGGGGATGGAGGCAGCACGGCGTTAGCAGCCTGCGCCTGGGCCAGTGACAGTCATTGCTAAGTGGATTTACAGCTTTAGTCTGAGCAACTCTCTTCCCCTTCCTTGTCCGCCTTGGTGCTGCATGCAGCAGGGTTCTGCAGCCAGGTCTCCAGGTCTTTCCCTGCCATGTTGTAGGCATCTCGGTGAGCAAGGGTCCAGAATAGGCCTCTATTGCCCCAAATTGCCTCACTAACTGTCAAAATCTGCCTTCAGGGTCTTCTAGTAGACTTGGGCACCTCGCCGCTGGCTCCCCGGCCTCAGCACGCTCTGGAGAGAGCCTTAGCCTGCCCTTGAACAAACACGGATCTCACGGCAGAGCGTGCAGAAGCGACAGGTTTGCCCTTCTGAGGCACTTCCATTTTCCAGGTTCGACTCGACATGGCAGCTCGTAACGCAGAAGGGTGTCATAGGGGATGCAGCGCTCCTGGTGACATCTTTAATCTCTCATCTCTTCTAGCTGGTGTGATCAGCTTGCCAGCCGCCGCGGCCTTGCTAGCGATGCTGGGGCTGAGCTCCCCTCTCCTCTGCCTCTCGTTCCGCACGCGGCTCAACAGTTGGGCTTTTCACGAAGAATTTGTTATCTCCCCGTCAGGCGGCCGCCGTGTCCCTGTGCAGCTGGCAGCTTTGTGGAGGGGAGGGACCGGCGATGCGAGTCTGCCCTGCGCCTGCTTGCACTTGTGAGAGTGCACAGGGAATGACGTCCTGGGGCTAGCAGGGCAGCGGGATGCTGTGACCTGTCCCAGAATTGTGCCTGGCACCTTGGTTGCTCCCAGGGATGCAGTTCCTCCTGGGGTGGTGTGTCAGACGGGACCGCGTCCATCTGCACCGCTCCGTCACAGGCTGCTTGAGCAAACAGCTCTTGTGCTGGCAGCTGGGCCTCAAGTCATGCCCAGCACCCAGGGCTGGTAAAGTCCCCCTTCCATAGGGTCCTTCAGTCCCTGTGCTGATGGCAGGACCTGCGTGGGCATCCGAGCGCGCTCCGAGGGGACATCTCAGCCGGGATGCATCTCATCTCCCTGCAGGGCTTTCTGCAATGCGAGTGGAGCAAATCTGTGTGGTCCCACCAGGCGCTGTGTGTAGCTTAGCAGGGATCAGCTGCTGCTTGCGGCAGCTACAGGCTTTGGTTTGGTCCTTGGATGCTTCAGTGGAGCAGATAACAGCTTTGATGAACTGTTATTTACCTTGGAAAATTCCTGTTAACATTCTGCATTCACCGAATCGCACAGAACGGGGATGTCAGATTTGTGTCTTGTGAACCTCAAAGCGGCATCCGAGTCACAGGAGAGCTCGGTTGAGATCCCTACGTTGGCTGAGGAAGCCGCTTTGCGGAGCTGGCGCGTGACACCGCGGGTCACGCAGGGGCTCCCGGCCCTTGCCGGCACACTCGATGGGTTGCATGGACACAGCGGAGCAAGGGCAGCGGCCCAGAGAGGGGTTGGCCGAGCTCTTCCTCAAGGGACTGGTGCAGGAAGTCCAGCAAAGGACAGTATTTCTGCAGTCAGGTGGGTTGAGGTTCCCTTCTGCCCTACCCGGAGTCCTTTAATGTTTGTGAACAAACATCTTTGATCCCAGTACCTTGCTCCTGTTTTTCGGGCCACCTATAGGTGCTTGGGGCTGTGTGACCGGGTATGAAGCTGTAGCCCAGGCAAGCAGGATCAGATGCTCCTTGGATAGGAGCCCACGGGCTGGCACTGTCTTTGGCTTGCAGTACTTCGCGCGTGTTTTCAAATACCGAACGGAGTTGTTTGCAAATGCCGAATAAATCCCAAAATAGCTGCAATTGGCGGGATTTAATGTTTCTTCAATAGTATTCAGCCCACTCCAGCAACGCCAGCCTCCGCGCTTCGGCACGGCTTTGCAATGATGAGCAAGACTGGGTGAGCAAACGCCGTTATTCCAGCTTGCCATGCAAACCAGGGATGCGATCCGCTTTGCTGGCTCCTGCAGCACCCTCTCTGCATCAGCTCTGCTGATGGTGACCACCTTCCCCCTCCTGCCCCAAGCTCCTTCTCTTGGGTTTATGCTCTGGAAACTGTTATCTGCTGTGGGTGTTTCCCCCGCTCACCAAGTCCACAAACACAACGCTGATTCGCAGCGACAGGAAGGTCACGGCGCTGGGAACGCGCCCTCCGCTTCACCGCGCCGCCTCCGTCCCCATCGGATCCCTGTCCAAGGAGATCTTGTCAGGGCAGCGGGGACATCCGTGTGCCCGGGGATGCTGGGGGTGGCGGCCAGTCCCCACGGGGCTGCCCTGACCGTGAGACGGAGATTGCGCCGGTCACGGATCTGGGATGCGCCGTATTCCCAGTACCAAAGGCCGCAAGTGCGATGGGAGCTGGTGAAATTTGGTAGCGTCCTTTAAAACGAGACGCTGTCTCCTTGCGTTTGCTGCTGCCTCGTGGGCTGCAGGTCCTGCACAAGCTGTGGCTGCCCAGCTCTCTCCAAGGCTTGCTGCAGTAATTGCAAGGCCATGGTTCTCCGAATCCACATCCGAGCTCGGCATCTGTATCCACTCTGAAAATAAGGCGCTGTATATTTCATTAAAGCAGCGGCTGCTGCTGCTTTTATTTGCTTATTGGGAGTGATGCTCTGTGCTGCTGTAAACCCAATGCATTTTAGAGAAATAGGTCTGTTTCTGTTAGCTCCTCATGCCGCCCGTTTGTCAAAGTGGAGTCTCCCATTGGGAAAGGTGCTGGTGCGAGGGCTTGGGATGCTCCTTGGCATCCTAGAGGCCGCCCACGTGGAGCTCAGCCCCGTAGCTCCTGATCTGCAGGGGAGAGATGCTGCCGTACGGCAAGATGGGTCCTGGGAAGGTGCTCCGGGAGCGAGGGCTTCCCAAGCAGTCCGTTTAGCACTGTGGGAAGTGAGAGGCTCTAACCAGCAGCAATCCCAACCTGTTAGATTCCCAAACCCACGTTGCTGGGTTTGGGGTTGCAAGGTTTGTGTTTGAAGCTTCGCGCCACGGCTGCGGGTGTTAAAAACAGGCTTTCCCTCTAAACCGATCGTTGAGATTCCCGTGTCATCACGGGGCTCCAGCAGCTCGGGGACCCATCGGACGCAATGGCTGGAGCAGGAGGTGGCGCTTTGCTGAGCGGAGCGGGACGAGGAGGACGAAGCGACGCCCCGCGGCGTGCCGGGGACGGGGAGAAGCCTCGTCCGGCCCGGAGCTCGCATGCCGCGTCTGTGTATCCGTTAACATACGGCAATTAGACAACTTGTTTCCAGCCTGCTGTTTGCAATGACAGATTCCTGAACAGCAGCCAGCGTTTAACCGGAGAAGCTGTCACAAAAGAGGAAATAACAGGAATCTCTTGCTTTCTCTCTCTCTCTTTTCTGCCTCCTCATGGGTAATTTTTGAGGGCAGTCAGGGCTGTTTTCATGCCTTGCTCGTTCAAGCTGAGATGCTTGAGTGTGCTCTGGGACATCCCGCTGCAACCCTCAGCGAGGCGACTGCCCCGGAGGCTCCCTCGTGCTTCTCTGCTGCCGCGGTGAAACAAATTAATAGCAATAATAATAATAAACGACCGCCACGCTGCACCATCCAGCATAAATCCCCGTGCCCTTGCCATGCCGAAACTGCCGGTGCCAAGGAGGTTGGGAGCAGCCCCTTAAAATGCAAATCAGCGTTAGTTATGCCGTGGTTGTCACGTCTAACTGTAGCTGCTTATTCCTCATTGTCTTCAATTGCCTTGTAATCAGCCTGCTGATTGTCCCTGTCCCCGTGCCGGGCAGCCCGGCGGGAGCGTGTGCGGCTCTAGGAGCTTCGGAAGTGGAGAAACATGGAGCGTGGGTTGTTGCTGGCATCCCAACAGGACAAGCTGGCAGGTTCCCTCCTAAGCCTGATGCAACTTTGGTCTTCGACGGTTTTCTTTGATTTCCTGCAACCTTCCTGCAAAGGTTTCTCCTTCCCTGCGGCATGTTGGAAGCCTCATGTATGACTTGCACTGTCTCCGTTTTAAGAGTAACAAAAATTGAAGCCCAGTGCCTGTTGCGTTTGCAAGTAGCATTTAAAGCTGATGATGATTGCGGTCCTTTTAGCCTCTATTGTTGCACAGGGTGGTTTAGTATGTTTACCCACAGTATTTTTGGCATGTGGGTTTCACAATTTGTTTAGCAATGTCAATGCCATCTGGAACATCATCTATTTAAAGTACATTAGAGAGATGAGGAACAACCTATCATATTTTTCTATAGGGTGCATCAAGATTGGAAATGAGAGTCATTCAGAGAGGCTTAATGTGAAAGAGATGTTTGCTCTACTATAGCTCTTTTCTTATTGCAAGTTGTTAAGGCTCTGGTACTGTTCCTGCAGTTGTTTCCATAATTGTTTTGTGTCTCTATATAATATCTGCCTTCAAAAGCAATGAAAGCTGTCTTAAAAAGCTATCTGATGAAGGGGCAGCACCTTTTTCCTTGGAGTTTTTCCCCTAAGCTCAGTAGGACTGCTTGAAGAGCAAGGGGGAAGGATGTTGGAAACAGTCCTCAGGGCTGCAGTGAGGTCTGTTCTGCCTCTGGTTTTGGAGCTTAATGAACAGTGTACTGCTTCGATCTCAGTTACTTGCCCTTCTGGGTTGCTCTGTACCAGACTTGCTTGTGAATATCTCTTGTAGACCCTGTTTGGTCTTGGCACAGCTAGAGCTGGCTCCTCAGGGACATCTACGGGGCTCAAGGGATGGGCGACCTCATGTTATTTGGGATGGTAGAGCTCATCTTAGCCAGCATTTGTAGGGATGCTGAGGGGGCCACGGCAATTCTGACTTCTCGTGTCTCAGGTGGGTCCAATGCTGCAGTGCTCAGCTCTGGGAGCCTTTCAGAGATGCCAGCACGGGAGGTTCTGGGCACCTGGAATCCAGCCTGCTCCTCTGCTCAGTTGCTTGTGCAGTGCCCACATTTCTCCAGCTCAAGTTAACACAGTGGTGCTTCTGGGTAGATCTCGTTTTTCGATCGCTTTAATCATGCCCCGTAGGACAGGCAGCCCTAGCTAGGGCCGTGCTTCGTCCGTGTCGCTCGGGAGGGGGAGGAGGAGGAGGGAGCGCGGGCTCTCGGGTGGCTCTTTGGCACCATTCGCAGCTCAGTGATGGCTGCAATTTCTGGCTGCGAACCTTTGCAGGGGTGTTGGGGAGGATTAATGCACAGCCGCTATCACTGACAGCGAGTCATCCCGGAGTGTGAACCGTCCTTGCTGCGCGCTCCTAACTCCTATTAACCCCAGAGGGATTCGCAGGCTAGCGGCAGAGAGCGTGAGGTCACACGCAGCTCGGATCTCAGGAGAGGAGCCAAAAATGCAAGTGATTTGGGGGACAGTAACACAGGACGCTTCGGCTCTCTGGTGGCAACTCATCTATGCTGGTTTGAACCTGCCTGGATCCCATCCGGCGGGTTCCTAGCACGCACTGGTCCCGTCGGAGCCATTTCCAGCTCTGCAAGGTGCTGTCCCTCCGCTGTCCCCTCTGCTGCTTGCACTTCATAAACCACTGAGTTGCTAAAGGACAATCTCCTGCTTGGCATCAAATGAAAGTAATTGAATTTCTCTTTCCCTTCGGTATTTAGCATTATTTTCAGGTCCCGTTGGCATTAATGAGGGACTCTGACCACTGCTTGCACACGGATATTTATAGGCTCCTATGCAGATGAGAAGCCCATCGCCTCCCTGCATCATGTGCCCGGAGAAGACTAATAAATTTCACATTGTTCCTTTGAACTAGGTCACTAGAAACTTCAAAAATGCTCCTCCGATCATTTTGATACAGGTTGCTTAACAAGGGAGATAAACTAGTACTTCAATGCACTTGCAGGAGGAAATGGATTTGCAGAGCCCGAGGCAGTTTTGGCGCGGTAGAATCTCTTCTGATACATGCTCTTCAAAGCCTTGTACGTTTTGCCTGCCTTAGCATTTTTAATCATTCTGCTGGCTGGCATTAGTGTGCTAATAGTATAAAAGTGGTCCAGCCATTCATACGATCCCGCATTTGCCCACTTTATCCTCCTCCAGAAGTTTGCAAGGGAAGGACCTGAGTGCTTCAAGGAGGGTTGTCCTTCTGCAAAGGACAGGCTCTAATTAGCTCTCGCTATCAGATTTGGTCAAATAAATTCGTTTGTTACGGAAATTTGTTCTTAAGCGAGATCCATCACTGGGCACATTCTCTCCTCCTCATCCCAAGGGGCAGTGTGGTGGTTGCAGGGCAGAAATCGATGGGTTTGGGCAAATATGTCAAATCCAGTGAAGGAGACCCAGGGCCCTGCAGGGAAGAGCCTTGTTTGGAAATTCCAACCCCTGGGCTTATTAAATCTCCCAGTGGTTGTCAGACTGGGAATGCGGACGCAGTGGTTTGTCACGCTGTCGCGCTCCCCCATGGCTAAAAAAGGGATCCGAATCACGCTGATCTGACCTCTCCGGAAACATTTGTTGAGATGTTGCTGTGCTCTGATTTCTTGTTGTTGTTGTTTTTCAATACGGCTCGCTGAGCTGTGCAGATGAAGCCCTCTAAATTCCATATTTCAGTGGTTTTACCAGTCTTTAGGAAAAAAAATGGGGAAATGTCAAGGTAGGACCATAAAGTTCCAATAAAATACAAAGCCCAATCCGGAGTGAATTATGCAGATGTGAATGCTGCCCTGACAGAAATGTGCAGAAGAGGGAGGGTTGTGTTCCCCATACTGGGGAAGAGGAACAGAGTCTCGGGGGCTCAGGTGATTCACCCTGGTCACATCAGGGAGTGAGAGCAGATCCAAGACTCCAATCCCGGTCTCCCAAGTCCCATCACTCCTGCCAGGTTTGGTTACTCAGTGGCAGGCACAGAGCTGTGGCTTCTTGTGTTCTGGTTAAAGTGCAATAGTTGTTACCATCCTGTTTTACTCTGTGGATTAGCTTTGGACACTATGGTGTTGTTTAAGTTTGGGGCCTTTTCTCTTGACTGGGCCAATAAATCATAGTTAGGTTTTGATTAATCACTTCTGTGCATCTCCGTGAAAAGATAGCAGAGATTTCCCCAATGGACTCAGTTATGCTGACTGTGTGAAGAGAATATTTTCCTATCAAAGAAGCTAAATAGTTTGTCTGTGCTCTTGGCTGTCCTAATATGTTTGAGAAATCTTGAGAAGGCCCAAGAGAAATAATTCCAGATTATTGAAAGCAATTTGTCTTGTAAGAGATGAACATGCCTGCGTTTAACCGTGTCTCTGTACTTTGGATCTCTGCCTCGTTGCGATGTGAAGGAAGATCTTTGCAGTACCCAGCAGACTGGGAGCTGCATGTGGGTACGATGGCCCTGGCATGGGTGAGCAAGAAGGGGAGCTGGCCCAGGGTCACCCTGTCCTTGCACAAGTTGGCAAGGATCCCAACCAGTACTTAATGGTCCGCACTAGTTGCAGCATTTGCAAAGTATCTCTGCAGTTCCCAGGGGGAAGGTCCCTTTTTAAAATGAATCTGCAGCCTGCTTGGGGAGTTAATAGGCTGCTGTCTTAGGAAAAATAAATAAATAAAAAGGTCTTGCTTTCCTCTCCCTGGCAGACTTTAACGAAGGCTCCTACAGCGTGTGGCTTAATCGCTGTGAAATTATCGCTTCATCTGCGCGATACCTGGCTGTGCGTGTAGCAGATCCCCCGGCGCGCTGGGCTGTCATGTCGGCTCCGCCACGCTGCCGGGAGCGACTCTTCCGGCCCCCTCCTCGCTCCCTCCTTGTGCTTAAGATAACGTTGAGGGGAATTTTTCAACAGCCGTAAGGAGAGGGTAATCCGGTGAGCTGGATTTGCATGAGCCTAACAGAGTCCGAGACATTGAGGAGCGGAGGCCATGCCTACCCCGGCCTTGTCTACCCCAGAGCCCATCTCTGAGAGTGGTGCCACAGGTGACAGCCCTCCCACGCTCGAGTCCCTTGTCTGTCCCCTCCCCACACTTAGACGTACCGGGGACCACAGCTCGCAGAGCCTACAGCACAACACACAGGACTTGGGAACGGGGTAGAGTTTCTGCCCCACATCCCAACGACTTTGCCGGAGTCACCGTAGTGCTGTTTTTTTAATTCCACTTGGCCATGTGCACCTGTATGTCTCCTGCTCGGAATAATCCTATTTGTATTGCAATAACAATAGAATTACTGCAGCAAGCATCAAAGCCCGTGTAGGTCATGAGCGTTTTGTTTCATAAGCTCAACGTGATGATGATGATGACCTTTTGCTGTCTGTATTTCCGTGTACCTGTGTCTCATTCTTATTAAATATCCTTGCATTGAAATCTCTTGCTAATCTAATCTCCCCATGTGGCTGCTATATAATTATCTCATTTTGTAAAATATTGCATCTGTCACTCTCCCCCCCCACACACTTTTGGAGCAGGGGGAGGGTGAGGGAGAGAGGGGAGCGGAGGAGCTGCTGGAGGAGGAAGTACTTATCGCATTTAAGTGACATTTGTATAGGATCGGTTGGTCACTGCTTTGGAGCTGCCCAGCCAGCCAAGCAGTGTCACCTCCTAAAGACAGTGCAGAGGAAAAGGCCAGGAAGGGGGAGGACGAGGAAGACCTCGATGGGAAGTGTCATGTAGAGCATGTCCTCCCATGCTCTGAGTGATTGGTGGCATTTCCACTCTGCTCCCTTCTGCTTTGCTTGGCCATCGCGCTGGCTTGTCACGTGTCCCCCCAGTGACTGCCATGTGTGTCCTCCCCACAGTCCCCAAAACCAGGGGGAACAGCGGGTGGCCTGGTTTGCTGTCTGCTGTCTTCATGCCAGAGATACTGGGAAGGACCTACAAGGTTGGAGAGTTGTTTCTGGCCTAAATAGAATTATTGAATCCTTAAGGTTGGAAGGGACCTCTAGAGGTCATCTAGTCCAACCCCTGCACACGCAGGTTCACCTAGAGCACGTGGCACAGGACTGCGTCCAAGCGGGTTTGAAGATCTCCAGAGAAGGAGACTCCACAGCCTCTCTGGGCAGCCTGTTCCAGGGCTCTGGCACCCTCACTGTGAAGAAATTCTTCCTGAAGTTCCTGTGGAACTTTCGGTGCTCCAGTTTGTGGCCAATTCCTCTAGTTTTATCGGTGGCCACCACTGGAAAGAGGCTGGCCCCATCCTCCTCATTCCCTCCCTTGAGGTATTTATATACACTGGTTAGATCCCCTCTCAGCCATGAGATACCATGAGATATTTGATAAACTGGTGCTTTTGGGGTGCCAACTTGATGGTTTTGTTGCCAGTGTGATTGGTACTTGTGTAACTGATAATTTCACATTGAAAAAGTGCACAAATTGCCATTGTCTTGATCTATAACAGCATGAGGCTTTGGGGAATAACAAGCTGCAGGGCTCCTCTATGCAAAATGTCCCCAAGGAAGGACCAGGGCGCATCTGCTCTGATGGATCCTTTCTGGAAATAACAAGTTTAATTAATCATCCTGTTTTCTTTCTTAAAAAAACTATTTAAATTCTTTTTTTTCCCTCAAGGGGTAATGCATTGCTGCCTTTTAAATAAGTGCTGCAGTTTTAAGCTCCTGCCATACTTGTGTCTCAGAGCACATCTGTCTTCTGTCTTGAACACATCTGTCTTGTGTCTCCCAACACTTCTTGCTTCTGCGTTTGGGCACAATGTGCAAATCTGCACCCAAGGAAGGAATCAATAAGGTATTTGGAGGCTGTGGAGGGTGTCAAGCAAAGAGTTAGGATTGCTTCCACCTCCCCTTAATTCTCAGGCATCTTTGTCTGACAGTTCATAAATTAAAAATGTTTGAGGTGACTCTTTGCTGCTGTTTCATATGTATTTCATATAAAGACTTTCCAGGCATTTGAATCCTGGGAAGAATTATGCAAAGCGCCAGGCTCGGGGTTTATGTTCTTAGGAGATGCGCTTGGCTTGCTGCAAACCGTGACGCTAAAATTAGTGACTGTGCACTTTAAAAATACCGAGCTCCTTTTTGGGAGGCTCGTGAAATTTTCCCGTGGCTCAAGTGTCACCCTGCAAATGCTCCAGACACACCAGTGTAGCACCCGGAGCTGCAAACTTCAGCGAAGTTTGTGGGTTGGCTGCGACCTCCAGCTGGACTAGGGTGGCAGATAAGAGCAACTTGATTTAAGGGCAGCTTGATCTGTACAACGATGCCCTAATACTGTGTGCTGGCCCCAGACTTTACAGGCGTGGGCGATGTGTGCTTGCCATAGAGGTTTAGGTAGAGGTACCGATAGTGTGTCCACCAGGCCCAGCATTGCTGCACTGATTGGCCTCAGGCTTTGCTGAAGCAGGTTGCACTTCTGTGGGTGCTTGACTTGTGCCATGGGTCCCATCCAGCAAGCTGGCCAGGGCAGCCAGAGCCTTCGGGCATGTGCCACGTGGCATTGCCCTGGTCACCAGGGCTTGCCTGTCACCCAACGCCTATATTCAAGGGTAACGGGCAGCAGTCCAGGAGCACAAAGACGAATGTCACCAGCTGAGGCTGATGGCCTGCCACCTCTGAAGCCTTTTGGATCCCTCTTCAACACCCGTGCAGGTATTTTGGTTGCTGCTTTTCTCGCTCCCCTCAGTGTTTCTGCTGTTTCTGGGTCCTCCTTCCCGCTCCTTAGACACCAACAGTAGATGCTTTGCACCAGCACCCTCTCCCTGTGCGTTATCCTCAGGCACTGTGTGCCTACCCATGCCCTGGTTTTCATGCATAACCTGCCTCCTGTGTACGTGTTCCTGCCCGTGCCCTTGCCCTGCCTCTGCCGTGTTTCCAGAGCGTCACCTTTGGAGCCGCTGTCCTCTCAGGCTGCTGCAAAGGTGTTTTTCTTTCTGCTGTCTTTACAAATTGACTTACCTACTTCCTTGGCTTAAAAAAACAGCCTCTCAAAGGCCATCTGCTCCTTGCCTGCAGCTTTCCTCCTGCTCCGTCTCTTTATTTTTGCTTCCCCCAAAGGACATTTATCTTTCTTAGGTGCCTCCAGCAGCCCCTAAGAGATCCACGCAGCCCTCATGGATGGTTTCTGCTGCAGTATCCCTTGCCTGCACAGTGTGCCTGGAGTGGGAGATATTCCCCATTTGCACCCCCCTGCCTCTCTGTAGAGGCTTTAGTTAAAGCATCGCCGCATGCACGGCAATGCAAGAGGACAACTCAATTGCACTGACCGGGACATGCATCGGTGTCCCTGGCAATCCTGTAATTAGCTGGCATAGGAGAGCGAGCAGCGCAATGAGCAGCTCGTTTGCAAGCACGGGGGGCTGACTCCGAGGGCGTCCCTGCTTTCCAGCCGGGCGGCTGGCTCTGCCGCGCGTCCCGGTGGCTGCTTCCACCTAAAGTCACTGTAACCTTGGAGATGGGCAGCGAGGAGCGAGCGCCGCGCTCGCGGCCCGTCCTGCCCGCAGGCGCTGCCGTGCCGCAGCCCGTCCTGCCGTGCAGGGCTGGAGCACGGGGCGGTGTGCGGGGTCCCCAGACTCCGCCTGGGCAAGGGGGCCGGGAATGATGCACCGAAGCTGGGGCATCCTGGGTAGTGAAAATCAAAGTCAAGCGTGACAAGCTGTAAGGAAGTCGCTGAGCTGTCTGGTAAAAGACCAGGCAAAATCCAGCATCGCTGGGTGACAGATACAAGCAAGAACCATCCCTGTCTTCCATTAGCGGTGCTGGGCTCTGGACTAGTGACGTCTCGTATCTCAGAGGTGTTACAAATAGTCTATGAAAATATCAATTCAGTACTCAGCGGCGATCAGAAAAGCAAACTGATTGTAAGGAAAGGATTAGAGATTAAAGCAAGCACCAGTGTAGAGCCCTGCAGAAGTCCGTAGCGTTGGCAGCTGAAATTCCGCGTGCAGCTCCTGCGCTCTGCGCAGACCCGGAGCAAGGACGGCAGAGGGGGACAAGGGTTACCACAAGATCAGCATCTGTAAGAGCTGCAGCAAAATAAGCAGTGCTGTGACCTGGGAAGGGTCAGTCTGGGGAGAAGGAGAGGGCAGCGGGAGGCTGAGCGATCCGGGATGTGCAGGGAAATGAGAGGCCAGGAGGGAATGGCTTTCTGTTATTTCCCTTGCAGTGTGATATCTTCCTGTTGGGGCTGTTGCTGTTACTTGACCTTGAAATCCCATTGAGTTTTAAGCAGACCTGTGGGCATTCAGGTTTCAGGACTGCTTAACGCTCTTCCCATGCCGGGAGAGGGCGAATACCAGCTCTGTGCAGGGAGGCGGGAAAGAAAAGGACATAAACAAGGAGCCCAACTTAAAATCTCTCCAAGTGTGCAGTGTTTTGTGACTAATATGACTGTAATTGCTGCCATGCTTTTAACATAATGCTTTTATCTCCCCGATGGACTCCTCCTCCTGGTCATTAATCTTGGTGGGTGTTTTTCAGCGAGCAGACGTTCAGGAGGGGCAGCCTTCCCGCTGAGATGCGGTGTGGATGTGTGCAGGGTACCCAGGCCAGCCCGAGAGCCCCTGAGTGAGCTCAGGACTGTGTTTGTGGCCACAGCTTTGGCCTGTTATAGGTTTGATGGGACCCTTGGAAATCTCAGTGTTGGACAAGGCCACTTGTATTCTTCATTAGTTCCTTCGGTGTCATTACCTTTCCTTTTGATACCACCATGTCCTGCCACCTTAGAAAAGTGCAGTCAGGTACCAAACCTTTGCCAGCTCCCTCGTGCCCGAGCTGTTCCCAGCCTCAGCTCCGCATCCTTCCTCCCATCTCGTAACCTTGGGGAGCAGCCCTTTGGGTACCGTTTCTCCCTCTTCTCCGATTCCTATAGCTTCATAGATGGAAAGGCCACAAGGGACAGTTACTGTCATCCAGTCTGATTCCTGCACAATGCAGGCTGGAAGATTTCACCCACTAATTCCTGCCTTGAGCCTGTAACTTCGTCTTGAGCTAGAGAAAATCATTTAGATGGCCCTCGTGGTGGTGTGGCTCTGTTTTAGTTCATTCTGGTCTCCTGCAGAATGATGTATTTGGGGTTTTTACTGTGCTTATTTTCAGCAGGGCCTTTCAGGTCTGCTGTGCACTGGGTCAAATAAACCTGGAGGCCGTTGGGCTGCTGCTGTGGGTGAGAGCTGCATCTCTGAAGGGGAGGTGGCAGAGCTCTTACAGACCCTGAGCTTGGGCCAGGTCTGATGCATGTCTCAGCCATTGCATTTGTTTGCTGCTTTCTGCTTTTCAGTCCCATTATAGATATTATTCACCCCCATCCCCATGCAGAAGAGTGCATACACCTCCAACTGTAGCACCAAAGGCTGTTCTGTGCCCTACAACTCCCAGCTACAGGCGCTGCAAGTTAGCATGCCCAGGTTGGGTGCATGGCTTGGCTTCTCTTTTATGGTCTTGGATGGGTTCTGCTCTTCTGAGCCTGGCAGGGTGGTGACAGCGGTGGAGGACACTGCCATGGGGCTGCGGGGGCTCCCTGCTGGCAGCAGTACAGGAACTGCCATGGATGGGGAGCAGCTTCGTTCAGGAGCTGTCGGAGGCAGGATTTGAACCAAGGACCCCAGGCTGGGCAGAGGCAAAGGGCTAAAACCCTCCGGCCGAGCTGCCTGCCCGTCCTTTGCCTTCGCGCTTGCAGCGGTTTGTGCAATCCTTACAGACACGTCCTCCTGGACGGCTGCTCCGGGCAAGACGCTCCCTGCTGCAAGGAGCGGCAGCAACCAAAGCCAGCGGCGGGCGCTGCATGAGGGGCGAGGAAGCAGGTTTGCTCTCCAGGAAACCGTCTGCTTGTCTCATTTATTTACCACGAGGGTCTCAAAATGTCACCAGGCTCCCACGTGCAGGGCGAGCGTCCCTGCAGCCTCGCAGCGCTCGGCAGGAGCAGCAGCCCCTGCGAAACCTTCCGCTTTGCACCAGGGCTTGCTTAACGTGACGCCCGGTAGTGCCATTTGCTGGCCACGCTGGCACAAGATGTCACGAGATGCTCCTGAGCCTATGATTTGGAGCAGGGCTTCGGCCACACAGCGTTTTGCACCCCCTGAGCCCAAAACAATGCGCGAGCCCCTGCGGTAGCCGGGCGCACCGCGGCTGGGCTTGCTTGCTGCGTGGGGTGGCAATGAGCGGCTTGGGGATCAGCCCTGGGGGCAGCCGCTGTTGGGGAAGCAGAATTGCAGCCAGGAACATTCCCAACGGCTTCTCCACATCCGCTGTCCACTCTCCTGCGCTTGCCTGGATTTCGAGTGAGGGACTGGAGCCAAAGCCCCGCACTCGGCCCTCCCGCCGTTCCTTGGTCCGTGTCGCCGGTGCGAAGGAGATAAAGCCTCGGATGCTTTTTTGCTCGTGCTGTCTCAGCCCCGCCAGCCTCCCAGCTTTGCCCTCTGTCTGCTCCAGAGAGCCAAAAACAATTTCTCCTCTCGTGGCTTTCCTGCTTTTCCAAGCCGGCTTAAATTCACCTGGAGCCTTCGCTGCCTGCATTGCCTTGGGGCTATCAAGACGTTTGGGGCTGACGTTGTTCCTGGGGTGTTCAACGTGTGGTGCACCCAGAGCATCAGCCACGAGTACTGGGAGGCGTGGGGGCCTAGGACTTTTCTGCACGGTCCCACTGAGGCCCGGGTTCTGCCAGGTCGTACAAAGTCACGGCCCGTCCTGCGCGGACGCGAGAGCTGTTACAGGAGCCCGGCTTTGTCCCTCATCTCTTGCCATTGAGCTGAGTGTGCAAATACAGCAATATTTGCAAGGAAAAGTTTTGTTGGTAGAGCACCAAGTACAAATATTTGCTTTACTCTTGTCAAAAAGCTACTTGGAAACTGGATGTACCTGGGCACGCAGGAGCCTGGAGTCTCTCCATCCTTCCTTGTGGACAGACTCCGCTGGCACCGACACATCTAGGACATCTTTGCCCATCCTGTCCATGTGTCCATGGCAAAATGGGCCGGTGTAAGGCAACCTGCCATGCTGCTGCTGGGCAGGGCACTGGGCTCTTACGCTGTGCTCTTCCAGTGGGCACCACGCGGAAGGCTCTTCCGAGTGCTCTGCTCTTCCATGGTGACTCCTGACGTGGAAGGTAGTTGACAGGAAGCAGTCTAGAAAATGAAGCATTGGGAACACGCTGACTGTTGTTTTCAATAAGAGTCTGAGAGACTGTTTTATTCTAATTCCCCAAAATGTGGCTTTTTGTGTTTATGTTCTAAATTATTTCCAGTAAAACAGGAGCATGGCTTCGTGCATGCCGTTAAGCTGCTTCCCTGCATCACGTATTCAAGCAGACAACATCCACGTTGCTGTACGAAGAGAGACTTGGTTTTAAAGCAGCGAAGAGCTGCCCTCGCCATGGTTTCCACATCCTGTTTTGAAATGTGCCATATGGGCCCCAGGTTGGCTTAGCACAGGTGTGGGCCCTTGCCATCCAGCACGTCCTTGTGTGAGTGCTCTGAGACCACCAGTGCTTCCAGCTGCCCCGCAACGTGCTGCTTCTGTGGGCGATGACTGCTTGAAGTGACAAAGCAAGGACAGTGCTCTCCCCTGGTCTAACCATGCAAATCCCTGTCATAGCAGGACCTGCAGGTGCACCTGCGTGGTGGATTCCCCAGTATGAACCTCATTTTCCTCATCTATGAAATAAGGGTGCCCTTTTCTTCTGGTGCTGTGTTGTATTACGAGATGCTCCAGCTATAGATCATTCCTTATGGAACTGTCTGCTTAGTCCAGGCACTGTCTCCCTAGTCTATGCTTCAGCAGGGCTTTGGTGCCGAGAAGGCTGTGTGGATCCATGACTCCCTGGATGGACAGCCCGGCTCTTCCCCGTAGCCACTCCCGTCATCTCATTCCCCTCCTCGAGCTGCAACAAGTGCATGTTCCAAGGGGCCAATTGCATTGAATATTTTGCTTCCTTTTCCGTCTACAGCACCATATGGGTGCATACCATCAGTCAATTACGGATTCTTTTCATATCTAAATAAAATGATTTGTTAATTTGAGTGAGTGATCGCTGTATGGCCAGGATGCCTTTTCTGCAATGGGGAACAGCTTGCGTGCTCGTCGAGATGTATAGTGATCTGGTGCCACTGGATACTTTCTGGGGTTGTTTTCAATTTAGCTGTGAATTGAATGAGAAGAAAAATGTTTCTCTTGGCAATTCAATAGGCGCTAGCTCTTCTGACAGATGTTGGAGTTTATTATCCTACTGGGACAATGTTTTGTAGTGCAGAATTGCTAATTATTTCGAAGGCTCGGTACTGAGCGAGGGGAAGGATGCATCTGTTGGCAGGTAGTGCAGCTCGTGTGTGCTGCTGTTTGAGTGCCACCAGCACCCGTGGACCTGGAGAGGTTGTGCATGGCCAGAGCTTTCTCTCTACGGGCCTCCGAGCGCAGTGCAATTGTTGTCTGGATTTTGGGCAGCTCCTTGTGGGTGCTCCTGCAGCCCAAAGGAGCTAACATTGCTGGGATTACCGGTCCGGCCATGGTTGCTTGGCCCTGGTGGCAACTGCTTGGCCAAGGTGGCCTTGATTGCCTTGCTCCTTTCTCTTCTTTAAGCCCCTTTGTTCTTGGAAGTTTTCCAAACCAGACTGGATAAGGTTCTGAGTCACCTGGTGGCACCCTGCCTTGACCAGGAAGTTGGGCTAGAGATATTTTGAGGTCCTTTTTTGAGATGCCACCTCAATTTTCACATGGTATGGACAGAGCGGGCAGCTCCAACCAGCCTTACCGCAGAGAGGGCTGCTGGCCCCCAAAGCCTCCAGCCCCGGCCTCCTGGCGTGGGCTTCCGGCACCCCTTTGTGGTAGCCCTGTGGCCTTTTCCCAGAGGGAAGCCAAGCAGGGCACCTGAGTGGGGGAAAAGTTGCCCCTGCTTCAAGGCCACTTGTAGGTATTTTCCCACCAGCTGCATGAGGCACTCAGAGAGCTGTGGCTCGTGGGCAAGGACGTCATCGTTGGCTCCTCCTCTCCATATCAACCCCACTTCTTGTCCTTGTCCCAGGAAAGCCTTTGTTTTGGGAACTGGCATGGGCTGGGAGCACGTTTTTCCCATCGAAGAGGGCATGAGGAGCTGGGGACGCAGCAGGATCGAGCGAGGAGCTCTAGCCTTCCTTCCATGTGGAAGCCTCATCACTTGGGGCATCACCGTGGGAAGAGCCATCACTTTGCTGCACTGAAAGCCAACAGCGTGGCCATGCAAGGGAGGAGAGAGGTGTGGGGTCCCTGCAGGAGGACTTGGCATCTCTCAAAGTCACTGCTTCCAAAGCCAAATGCAGATTCAAGAGCAAGATGTGGGATATAGAGATGTTTGACATTTAAAAACATGTCCTGTTCAAAGGCAGAGGTCCGCATGTCCTCCCTGTGTGCAGCTAATGGTGGATAGGATTAATCGGGGCCAGAGGTGAAGTCCCAAATTCCCTTGTCAATGATGAGAATTAAATTTTTGAAGAGGCGGAGGGGCCGCATCTGGCACGCCGGTGTTGTCTGCAGAGGGGCTGTTGGATCTTGCCTCTTACTGCTGTGTTTTAACTTCTGTTGGGGCTGCAGAGAGGGGAGAGAGATGGGAAGGAAGGACCTGAGAAGTGATGGAAATCTCGACTGGCTCTGGGAGAGATGGGGGCGCAGATTGTAGTGTAGAAATCTTTGATTGACCACAGTGCCATTTTGTGGCTCTTTCTCCTTCTCTCTGGATAAAGCTGCACTGTGACATCCATGCCATTAAATAGGCCATGTTCAAAAGAGAAAATTGCTGCTATTTTCCCCCCTTTACTTTACTGCTATAAAAAATTGATCCTACATAGCATCCTTATTTCAAAAACTGCTAAAGAGGAAAAAAAAAATCTCGTTTTGGTATCTGACAGCTACATAAAGCGTTTTTAAGTAAGAGGGATACGAAACATGTAAAAGAATCTCAACCCTCCCCCTTGCACTGAAGTTTCTGCTCCAGAAAGATGCCCTGTTTGGAGAAGTGGGCGAGGAGGGAAACGAGAGTGCACCAGCTGCTAAGGTGTGAAGGAGGGTTTAGCTTCAGTCTTCTCTTGCAGTCGGTGCTTGCAATCAAAACTCTGCAGGTAGCTGGGCTGCAAGTAGAGCAGGTCAGACTGCGGTGGCCTTCTCTAAAAGCAGGGGGCTTTTAGGGGATGAAGGTCAAGAACTTGCACAACGATGAGAAGACAGTAGACTGGGGTCCTTTGGGACAACTGTAGAATGCTGGGGAAGAGAAGGAGGGACTGAGTCTATGCAGAGGTGGGAGCATGATGGGCAGGAGGGACCGGAGGCTGCTTATAGGGGAAAGAAATGCGGAGGCCATAAAAAAGATTAAAATGGGCAGCTTGGCAATGGCAAATACCTGTGTAGGGGAGGGAAGCCAGCTTAATGTAAGGATTTGGGCAGCTTTGAGTCAGTGATGAGGAAGGGATGAAAGAGATGATGGAGCTTGTGAGAATGGCCAAGCAGCGGGGGATGAAGGGAGCGGGGGTCTGGCTGAACGGGGTTGTAGAGAGTAAAGCAAAAGGAGGTCAGTTCAGATCTTACTGGAGGAGTTAATTATCTTAATAGGAATCATCCTATTTAACCAAGATGCTCTTTTGAAAAGACGATTAAGCAGAGGGAGCATTGACAAACTGCAGAGCAGAGCTGCCAGGACTCCAGCAAGCTGCAAGCTGCCGCTTTCCCTGGCTCCACCTGCTCTCCCGGCTCCTGGGCCCCCTTCCTGATTAGCGAGCGCTCTCCTGCATCCACTGGGCATGGGCAAGATGGGCCACCAGCAGGCCTGGCCCGTGGTGATGCAGGGCTCTGCTTGGAGCGTTGGTGCAGAAGGGTGGACATGGCCAGCCCTGTGGTCATGTTCTCCTGGTCTTAGTTGGCTGGTTGCCCCTCCAGGCTATCAGTGACAGTTCCCGAAAAGCGTTTTGGTGGGCAAAACGACATGGGGGTGCACTACATGGATGGAAGGATTGTGCTTGTGGAGGCCTGACGCCAGTGCTGGTCCAGGCAGGGAAGGTGACAGTGCCACAAAGCAAGAGCAGGGTCATTCGCTGCGTGCTCAGCCATCTGGCTCAGCGTGAGTAGGGTTATCAGTGGGGTTATTAGGTGCACACCTAGATCCTCCCCATATCTTCTCCCTGCTCACATTGACATCTGTTTGCCTTTCATGTCCAGCAGGCCTCTGAGTTATTAGCCCTTTTCCTCCAACGGGATCCTAGGAAGATGATGAACAGTTAGATGAGCTGTCCATAAATAGCTCTCCCATTAAAAAAGAAAAAAACCCTCAGCTCCTGCAATAATGTTAGTAGGACTAGCCGTGTGTAAAAATAGAGACTTAAAGCTCTGTGGTAGGCTTTGCCCTGGTAATATGTCTCTATTTTCTCAGACTTGATTTCTGTAGCTGGCCTGGCACTGAATGCAATAAATTTTGCTCTTCTTTACACCTTAGCTGATGACTTATTCTTTGGAGACCTGTGTCCTTGGCTGTCCAGAGACCCTTTAATGCTAAATTTCATGCATGTCCACTCTGAATACAATGAAGTCCTTGCAGAAAGAACTAGGATGCATGGGGCTATTAAGGCTGAGGGATGTTACTGTTGCATTCCCCCAGTCTCCAGATCTTGTTTTGTGTTTTTGATTAATGGCCTGGGCAAAAAAAACGGTTTTGCTAGTCCAATCTGTGAGGGAGACACAAGCCTTGTGAAGGTGGAGAGGGATGAAGCTGTTTCCAAGAAGGAGCCGGTGACCTTGAGACAGTCTCACCGTCTTTGAGACACAAAGAGAATGGGATAAAAGGATAGCACAGTGCATGGGCGAGCACAAGAATTTCTTGTGCAAGTTTGGGGTTGACCAACCAGAAACAGGAGATGAGAAAGTCTGAGCTGTAACAGTTCATCATAGGATGCTGTGAGCCGCTAATGTGCTCATGGACGAGGGACACAGCAGCTAGAGATGAGATTCCCCTGCAGCAAGACGGAGGTCATCACGGCCTCATGCAGGGTCCTGATGAGGCATGTCCATGTCCCGTCCTCGTCCCAGAGGGACCGGTTTCCCCTGGAGTGGTACAGACACCTCCAGGATATTGAGGGGACTGTTGTATGAGGAGACCTTGGCGTGTTTAGCCCAGCAGAACGAGGGGGGAAGTACGCAGCCTGTGTCGTCCTGTGGCAGAGACAGCCACAGGGGACGTGTTGCCATTAGTGAGATGTCATGATTTACAGTGCAGCACAGTGCAAGCTGTAATGTTTGCGCTGGTTCGGGCCCAGAGATTGCAACAGCTCAGGAGCCGATACCTGTGCTCTCAGCCACCCCTGCGATGGGTGACAGCTTCCAGGAGCAGGACATGGATCCATCCAGATGTGATGGTATTAGCTGTCCCGGCTTTGTCTCCAAGAAGGGGTGACACAGGCACATGGACTTGTGATAGTATTAGCTGTCCTGACTTTATCCCCAAGAAGGAATGACATGGGCACATGGAGATGTGATGATATTAGCTGTCCCAGCTTTGTCCCTAAAAGGGGTGACATGGGCACATGGAGATGCAATGGTGTTGCTGCTGGGACATCTACCTGCGAATGTGAGTCAGAAGCCAAAGGCGGAGGAGAGATAAGGATGCTGTCTGCAAATGCTGCAAGGTGGTAAACATGGAGAGCGAGAAGGGCTGTTTAATCTCAAGTGCAGCGTCAACCCCTGAGCAAATGAGTCGTTTCCTATGAACAGCTCCAGCCTGGAGGCCTCTGACCACCACAGGCTGGCAGTCCTGGGAAATCATCCTAACAGCAGGAGCAGAGGCCATCAGCCGACCCATCTTTAGGTCAGTTCCTTAGCAGTTTCCGACGGGATTTTTGTGAAGCGGGTGCCTGTGGTTGATCAGGGGCTAGAGGAGGGACCGCAGAGCTGGGGCTGCTTTGCAGCCTGTCTCTGCCCATGCAGCCTGCAGCCACCACTGAGCGTGTTTGTTTGGGTTTGCTTTTTTTTATAACAGCAATATAAACCCAATGTGTCTTTAAGGCCACGGATGTGTAGGGGGATTTGCTGATGGCTCATCTTTCTAGCAGGCTTTTTCAGCTGAATGTCAGTTTATTGCTTTTGCAAATTGTCTTGTGCCTACACAGAACCGGCTGCCTCAGCAGAGGGCTTTGCCAACAACGTGCTCTATAAAAGGGTTATTAGGATAACAAGAAAGAAAACAGAAACCTTTGCAGAATCGTAACAGTAAAGTGTGTCTCTCCCCCTCCCCGCTTGCAGTTTATTACCCTCAAGTGCCTCCGAGTTGGACTTTAAACCGTTGCCGAGCTGAATGTGAGCAGCAAGGTTAAAGCACTCTAGACAGGAGCTAACTCTTCTGCAATTAACTGGCCAATAGCTTAGCACCAAGCTGGAGCCCCTCGTAAACACCGGGCAGCAGATATGCACAGTTTGCCAATTAAAAAGCCATCGCCTTGTCTCAGCCCAAGTGAGGAGCCTTCGGCTGTGAGGGTTGCGTCGGTGGAAGCTACCAGAGCATCAGTGCTTCTGACATCAGCTCTTCGTCACAGAGTCCTGCTGCTGCGAGGGGTTGTTTTGACTTCTGTATTTTATACCAGTCAGGAGGGCATGTTTTATCAGGTGTTTTTTTTTTTTTTTTTTTTTTTAATGAAATGGAAAAGAGTAGAATGAGGTGATTGGAAGCAGAGGTAGTCCTTGGTAATACCTTGGAAATAACGCTGTGTGTTCCTGTGGTTTATTGAGATGAAAATATTAAGTGGAATGTTCTGGTCAGCGCACAACAGTTTTGACTTGTCA
Source organism: Tinamus guttatus (assembly GCF_059628265.1). Classification (NCBI taxonomy): domain Eukaryota; kingdom Metazoa; phylum Chordata; class Aves; order Tinamiformes; family Tinamidae; genus Tinamus; species Tinamus guttatus. The sequence goes on along the minus strand of NW_028288560.1, from coordinate 619,502 downwards.
GTTGTTTTTTTAGTTGTTTTGGTCAACCTGTATAATGAAAAATACTCATTGGTGCTGCTCTTATCTTCTTGTGCCTTATGACAGCGCTCTCCATAAGACGACAAGTTTTTACCTCTCATTTAAGAACGGCTGGGGCCTGCCGAGATTAAATGACTTGACAGAGGTTGTAGAAAGTCTAAACTGAGCAAAGAAGTGATCTCAAGCCTTGGAGCAACCATGCTCCTGGGTCCAGCTGCCTCAGGCTGATGCCCATTTTCCTCAGGGCTTGAGAAGCTTCATTGCTAATTCTGGACTTAGGTGCTGAATTAATTTTGGAAGCGAGTCATGGAGGGTGAGGCCCGGTAGGGATCCCCAGTAGGGATTTGCATGTGCTTGAAAATATATTGCATTATTGAACCAAGAGGCAGCTGGGGGCATCGAGCACCGTGAAGAGCTCTCCTTGGAGCTCCTCAGACAGGCCTGCAGCTCTGCTTCCATTTGAAATCTGGCCTCTCGTCTGAAAGACGAGCCAAGTCACTGCTCAGTTATCACTTTTCCCTTAGCTGGAGGGCAACCTGAGCTGTCTAAAGTCAGTGGCCTCCCCGCCTGACAAAGCCAGGATGCCACGTTGCATAAACCTCTGCCTTCTCTGTTATTGCCATCCCCGTTATTTGGGCGCTGCTCAATCCCGTTACTCCCTGTCCCCGTGCACTGCTGAGCCCCAAGCCGGGTGTGGGTGGCAGTGGAGGTGGCTCCGATGGTGTCCCTCAGGCCTGGCCTCTGGCCCCTGCCCCAGCAGCACCTTGCTGGACCTGCTGCCGATGAGGGTTGGAGCACAGCCACCTTCAGACCATGTTCTCCCAGGTCTGCTTGAACCTGGGAGAACCTCCTAAAATGGAAGGCAATGTTATGTTCCTGTCCTCCGAGGACCCTGCCAAGGCCACCTGCTGTCACCTCAGATATCCTGTTCCCATAGCAATGCTTTTTCTCCGCCGCTTGTGGCCAGTGTGTGTGAGGGAAACGCGCTGCGGGACTTGAACGTTGTCCTTGACGCTGCCTGGCTGTGACAGACAGCAAGCAGGGAGGGTTGACAGCACCAGCGACTTCCCAACATCTTCGAGGACTCGCCCTCTAGGCCTGTTCTGGTGATGGAAACTTCACCAGCTCTTGTGGAGACACCTGCTGGGACATTCTGAGATTCCACAGCCTCAGCGGCCTGGATCGCTGGAGTTGGGGTGGGCTGCAAGGGGCTCGGGGGGCTCCTGGTTCCGAGCTGGGCATGTAGTGGCAGCCGCTGGGCATGCAGCAAAAGTGCTGTGTAGGACAGATCCTACACATTGCTCTGGATCCTCATACAGCTCTGCATTATGAGGCTCTCTGCAGGGTCAGGAAAAGAGCTTCAGGAGGTAGCATCCATGGTGGGCATGTATCTCGCTGCTAAGATCTTCTGAACTTAGGAGGAGGAGGCCTTTTAAGTAGAGAAATGGACTTAGTGCCCTTGAGTTGGGTATATCTGGAGGGTGTATCTCTGCCGACACGCTCTCACTAGCCTGGTGTGAATTGCTCAGCGGTGGTATCCTTGGTGTGTCTCCATTGGGAGCAAGCCTGTTTCTCCAGGCAGCAAGTCTGTCTTCAGAGAAGACCTGTCCCGGCTCTGTGCAAGCCCTTGTCACCTCCACGACTGTCCCCGCACCAGCCCAGGAGGTCCACGAGCATCAACAGTTCCACCGGGCAGCAAGAAGCAGCTAAGCTCCACTTAAGCTGGCAATCGATAGGGGATTAATTGGTATTAAGAGCAACATATACTGCAAAGGGAGGGTTTCCCCTTCTCCCAGAGGTGGTCTAGGGAGGCAGGGCTTGAGGACAAGGGTGAGATGGGGCTAGGGGTGCTGCTCACTTGCCAACCCCTGTGGCCCTCAGCAAGACGTGGCCATCAGAAGCCCACAGCAGTAGTGGGGGTGTCTAGAGAGAGCTCAGCTCCCTTTGGGAGTGATAGCGAGCTGGAGCGATGCCACCACAGGGCTCCCCAGGCCCCGGAGCGCTGCCGCGCAGAGGCGAGCGGGCCCTGCGCCATGTCTTGCCAAGGGGAGCCGGGCCCCTGGGGTGCTGTGCCTCAAACAGCCTTTTAGGTCTCTTGGGCATTTTTTCCTGGGCTTGTAGGAAGATTTCTACCATCTGGTTTGTCTTTGTACCCTGTGGGCTAAAGGTATTCTTGATAATATCGGTATTTTTGAGATTTCTTGGGTTCCCCTTCAGTGGAGGAAGGTGCCTTCGCTGAGCTTGTCCGGCGTGGCTGGAGAGAGGTGCAGCCAAGTACGCGGGACAAGCCGGGGGCGCCTCTGGCTCCTCTGCCGCAGAGCCTGCACAAGGAGCTCTCTTGCTTTCCCTCTTCCTCTCCTAACATGCACTTTTATGACCTGTAAAATTAAAGGGCAGAGCTCAGAGAGGCCATCACGCCAGCAAGGCAGCAGCCAGGCCCGGTCAGAAGCCCATGCTTGGTGCGAAGGTGCCCGGCAGCAGTGGCTTCTAGAGGAAAGGATAGGTGCTTTCTCTCAGGTCAAAGAGATATTGCTTGCAGGTTGGTTGGAAGAAGCAGATATTAGGCTGCAAGTTTTATGTACACATAGATAAACAGTAAAACTTGCTGTCCTAGTGAAGAACCTCTTCAGCTGTTTGCGGTTACCCCAGATTCCCTCCAAGCTGGGATCATCCTCAGTCAAGCTGAACCACCCAGGTTGCCTTTCAAATGTGCCAGGAAGAACAAGCTGCCCCTGATTTTCTGCAGCTGCCTCTTGTGACTGGCAGGTTTTGGGGGTTCCTGTGTTGTTGAAGTGCTGCTCTGTGCAGCGTGACCTGGCGTGCAAGGGGTTGAAGGTGCCATGGAGTGTCCCAGCCTAGAAGGGAGTGAGGAGACGCAGGCAAGGTGTGCGAGGGGCACTCCGGACAGCAGGCAGGGACACCCCAGACCAGCTGCTGAGGAAGAGCAGCCAACAGGAGAATTCGGGAAATAATAGTTTTAAGGCTATTTTATTCCAAACTGTAGTGAATTTGGAAGGAAAAAATATTATCATGGGTTCTTTTTCCCATATCTTACTGATTTTGTGTGTGTAGAAGAGGTGGACAAGCTGGGTGCTGGTCCTAGCTCTTGTGTTGCACTGTTCCTGCTCTGTGCCTGGCTTTCGCCATGTAAAAAGCAAAGATATTAGCTGGCTGGGAGTGGAGTGTCACAAAAATGTGGACAAAGGTGGGCTCCTGGACCGAAAAGATCATCTCAACCCTTACGCTGGCCTGGACTTTCTGCTTTTAGAATGAGACATGTCCTCTCCTCTCTCTCCCATCCCTCCAAAGAGTATTATTAGTCATGTTTCTTCAATAAATGCGCCAGAAAGATGTGTGGACAGTTTGGGAGAGAAGAAATAAAAATGTTATTTGTTTTTTTTATGAAAAACTGTTGACATTTTCACCCATCTCCTGAGCTAACCTTTTAGCGCAAGCTTGTTGGAAGAAAGCGGTTGCCTGGATGCCTCGGCATTGCAGTTCTCCCCCTCTGTTCCTTCAGCTCACGCGGTCGCTTCGCTTCGTGCTGTTGTTTCCTTCTCTCTCGTCTCCCGTCAGCCCCTTCCCCGGCAGCGTTTGGAGCCGCGGGGGTTGCCCAGGACGCAGCTTGGTTCGAAGGCAACGCTGTGGCGTGCCCGGGCAAGACAAGGGGACGTCTCCCCGTCTCCTCGTGTTCAATCGTAAATGGCAAAGGAGTCAGCTCCGATTAAACGTGCCGCGGAGCAGCGAGCTGGGGAGAACATCTGCCTCGCGGACGCTCACGGGAGCCGCGAGCGCGCGCTGCGCCCAGCATCCGCTCCAACCGTGGGGAGGTCGTGCAGCCCGAGCAGGGTGCATTCCGCCCGGGGAGCGTTTGGGAAGAGCAGAGTGATGGCGAGGTTCAGCTTATCTAAGGCACAAGTTAATTCTGCTTGCCTGGGTTTGCTGCTACATCGAGCAGCGGCTCGAATTCCTCATGCAAAACCGCAGACCAACCGCCGGGAAATTGCACGCTCAGAAGCTCCCGTCTCCCCATGGCTCTCTCCACGCCGGGGCAATGCTTGATTTTAGAAAGCAGCTAGAAACGTTTACACTGAGTAATACTAAATCAATAGCACGGTGCCCGCAAGCTTCGCCACCAAAGGGCCCGTGAGCTCCGGGGGAGCCGGCCCTGTGTCATGGCTCGGTACAGCCTTGGCTTATGCTGGGTTACCTCAGGATAAGTTATAACCCCCGTTGTTCTAGTTTATAAGGTAGCGATGGGATCAGATCAGGTTTATGATCCACCTAGCTTATTACCGTCCCCATTAGTTGCTGCTACGAGCTGTTCCGAGTGAAGGATTATTGCACTCTGAGTGCATTCTTAGCCAGCAGATTATTGAAATTTCCTTCTAATCCTAAGCAGTTCCTTGGGAGATGGAAGTTCGTGAGTGGCAGATTTTGTATTCCGCTGCACTTTGATCTTGGCAAGCGGAACCGATGATGCTCCGATTAACCCGATTCCTGTTTCCCAGAGAAAGGATTGCGTCTGCGGCGCCTCGAGTTCCCTAGGGGACCGCATCGCTCGTCGTCAGATTTGCACACTCAAGTAGTGCAGCTGCAAAATACCTTCTCTGCGTTGCGTTTTATACCTCCCTGGCCTTCTGAAGTCACTTCGTTAAGTCGATCAGATCCTCCGAGTCTTTTTGTTCCGCCTTTCCGTGAGGTCCCTGTGCGCTCAGGGTGGCTCTTCCCGGATCCACATCTTCACTCAGCGTGACCGTTGCAGCGTCACAGATGAGGGACCCACTGATTTATAGACCTGCTCTCTAATATGACAGTGTTATTTACCGCCTGTTTCTTTGCACAAACTAGCATCTTTGGGCTATCACTTTCATTGCTCCAGCATGCCTAGATGTTTCCTTCAGTGGTTACCGTTAATTTGGAGCTTCATCAGCAGGTTGACTGGCTCTAATTGTTGGTCCCCATGAGCAGCATCTTGTACAAGCTTGCCCTGAATTTCCTCTGAATTTCCTCTGTTGACATGCTGTTAAATTCCCTGTGTTACTTGACTCCTCCTAGAGCTTCCTGCAGGTTTAGTTAGTTATTCAAAAAGTGGATTTACCCATTTTCTCTTTTTCCTCCACTCGAACAACAGAAAATGAGGACACGGTGGAAAAGGTTGCAGTAAATGGAAGTGCAAGCTTGGGGCTGCAAGCTTGGGGCAGCTCAGCAAAGGCTGAGGTGCCGGAAGAGGAAAAACACCCATCTTGCCCATCTCCTGCACCCGAGAGTGCACTTTGCCTTGGAGCCAGGGCTGGGCTCAGCTTCAGGTGGAGAGAAAGCCTCAAGAGACACAAGAAGGATGGGCAGAATAATCAGAGGAGTAGAAAACAAGGCCCCGTTTCGCTATATTAGAATAATAGGTTTGTTTTGTCTGGAAGAGGCTGAGGCAAACCATGGGAACAACAGGCACATACGTCAAAGGCTTCCATTGCAGACGCAAAAAAAACAACGACCCGTCCTCCATGCACGGAGGCGACAGGATAAAGAGGAATAGGGTGAAATTGCAGCACGGGAGGTTTCCCTTGGGTTTGGAGGAAAACTTCCCAACTGTAAGACTGGGCTGGATTGCCTAAGGGGACTTCATCACCAGCAGTTATTAAAGACACATTAGAAACATCTCCTTGAGATCTTATGGCTCTGTTGGGGTCATGGATGGAGTCTCCAAGGCCATTTCATCCCTGTTTTGTGGGTTCTTCTGTACGAGGCAACACTGAGCTGTAGTGTCCCTGTGCTCCATCTCCTTTCCCCTTCCCTGCTCCTGCATGAGGATCTGGACTCGGGAGTTGTTTTTCCCATGTTCCTGGCTCTCCCGGGAACCCAGCAGAGCTGCACCTCGGTGCCTGGGAAGCAGCGAGCTGCGGGAGCGTGGCAGGACGCGCCAAGCGCCTTCCAGGAGCCGGGAACACCTCGAATCCTCGTGGATGCGGGCAGCCGCCTCGCCTGCGCCGCGGCGCAATCCCCCTGCCACGAGACATGGGGCTGGTGGTTACAAACCACCCTGATTGCCTGGCGGGCGATTTGCATCGCATTAACCGCAGAGCCTCCCTCCTCGAAGCGGAGCGCGGCTCTCGTTTGCAGAGGTCACCTCGAGCTAATTGCGCCTGCCGAGCGCGGGCGCTGCGGCGACGAGCTGGGCAGGACGGCGGGGACGCGGCTCTCCTGGTCCTCGAGTGGCCCTTGCTGGGGACAGCGTCATCCCAGACACCCATGGGGACATGGGGCAGCCCTGCCTCATCCAGCAGCTCCCATCCCACTCACTGATGGACAGAGTGGGGAAGGGAGCATAGAATATTTTTGTATTTTTTCATCCTTTTTTTTTTCTTTTCTCTTTCCTCCTTTTTTTTTTCTTTCCTAAAGATTGAGTATAATCAGGGCTAATCAGAAAATTATGAGCTGTCTGATTGCTGATTAGATTCCTAATGTTAATATAGTCAAGAAGCCTCTCTTAGCGTTTGTATTTTAAGAGAAGGGTAAAAATAACATCTTGGAAGGGGAGAATCAGAGCCACGGTAGCAGCAGGGAACCCAGAGCTGCCTCTGACGCGGGAGAGTAGGAATTTGATGGAGCGGGAGGATTTGGGGCTGGCACAGAGGATGGGATGTCTGGATGCGATGCGGAGCAGGAACCTGCCATGCCCGGGGTGTTTTGGAGAGGGATGCTCAGGGATCGACGGGCTGCGGGAAATGAAACTGCTTTGATGCGTGCGCATGGGCACCGGGCTGGGCTGCAGTGCCGGGATTGGGAATTTTAGCTGCCGACCTCGTTTGGAAATAAAATGTGTGGCTGAATCTCCATGCCAGGCAGTGACTGGCTCACAGAAGGCAACAACATTGGCCCCATTTTTATGTTCCTCCTGCCCAAAGCCTTCAAGGGAACGGGACGGTTTGCCGCAGCGTGCCAGGGCTCGCTCTTGCGTTTCCTGGGACTTGCAGCTCCCATCGAGCGCCGGCCAGGGCTCTTCAGCCTCCTTGCAAGGACCTGGCCGTGCCCATGGGCTCTGCTGCCCCTGACGTTTTGACTCCTGCCCCTCTGGGGTTGCCCAGGGCCAAGGAAGCTCTCGGTGCCGCTTGCTGCCATTGCAACCACCCTTGTGGTAGCTGGGTCCCCAGAGCCACGGCTTGGAAAGCCAGGCATCTTGCTTGGAACCTTCTCCTGGTGCTTTCTCAGGCTTTTCTCAAGCTTTCAGGGCCTGAACCATCTCCTCCCACATCCCGAGGGACACCTAGAAGCAGAAACGTTCAGAAAAGCAGGTCAGCAAGGACCCCTCCCAGGGCTACCTAAGCAGACAGGGATGCATTAGCCTGGCAGGAGCCAGCTGCAAGGGGCTATGACGGAGGTTCAACACAAAACCACCAGCCGACGAGTCGGGAGAGCACCGGTGCAAGCCTTTGCCTCTTTCCACATGCTCATCCCAAGGGAAGCACCCGTCTCCGGAGCCGCAACCCCTGCCGGAGTGGCAGGCACGATGCTCCCTTCCTTCCGCTGGTGTCCGCGTCCAGCAGCTCCGCTCCGTCCGCGGCGTGTTTTACCCGGCGCTCTAATTATCCTCCATTGTCACTGCTTAATAACTTGGCGCAATGCTATCGCGGTCATTCATGCACTTTCTTGTTTTTTTTAGTTTTTTTTCCTAACTTCAATTAATCATATTTTCTTCTTGCCGAATTAAAAAAAGAAAAAAAAAAAAAAGGAAATGGCTAAGAAGGAGGAGAAGTTGGACAGGAATCCACTTTAACTGCTGTGTGAGTGCATTGATACAGGTGGCTGTAGCCCGTGCCTGGTTTTCCCTGGTTTCTAAGCCTCCTGGGACAAGCCAGGAGTGTCCAGGGAGGGAATGGCTGCTCAATATCGCTCCTTTTTCCAAGTATTTTGCTCAGCGGGTAGCTGTGAAGCAACCACCTCTCTGAGGGGGTTGCTTTGCTTTGCTTTGTGCCATTTCTGCAAGCCCAGAATCCAGCCCAGCGAACGTGGTTTATACTGGGCACGGGACCGGAGCAGGCGTCTGAGCGCGCGGAAAATCGATGCAGGTTGGGCGTCCGTCTCCACCTCCCCGCGATGCGAGGCATGGACCAAAATGAGTTTTTCCCTGCAACACGTGTCCTGACCTTTTTTTCCAAATGAAATCTATTTTATTAATTTTTTCTTTTTATCAAGCTGGCCGGTGAAACGTTAAAGATACGGCTATGGAAAAGGTCAGGAAATGTGTAGTTGTTGAAATCTTGTTCTGCTTGACGGCTTTTCCCCTCGGGGTTCTCTTGCTCGCCTCCTCCTCCTCCCTCACTTTGGTCTTTCCAACCGCAAAACGTTGGATTGCTCTGGAATACGCTCCGGCAGCGGGACCGAGGGCGGATGCTGCAGAACATCAAGTTCTCCAGCATTGGTGTTGTGGGATCAGGCCGCTCTTGGTGGTTGTTCACTGCACGTCACAGACAAAATGATAAGGACAGAGATGAAGGACTGCGTGTATGTGTGGATGCAACATGTTCTGAGCCTGTTTCCATTTTGTTAATTGTGAGACATAGTTTTTAGATATTCTTATGAAATGGGGTTTGATTTGACACCCAGGGCGCTGCCGGGCATTGCCAGCAGTGATATACGCTCCCATAGATGATATATGTTCCCCAGCAGTCTGGGGTATGGAGCGAGCATGATTTAAAGCAGCAGGATTTGGATGCATCGCTCAGGGCTGGTTTTCAAAGCCGTTTGCACCCACTGCGGCGTCGCAGGGCTCGCGACGCCCTCGCTCAGCCCATGGCAGGACAGGAGGACAGGGCGAAGACGCCCAACGTGTGCTCCTGAGCCCCCTTTCTGCTGAGGACGCTGATGAAACCAACGCACAGATCTTCCAGCGGTGCCTTGCTGGAGCCCTCCATCACTGGTTAGCCCCAAGGGCGGCTTTGGGGGCCACCAAGACGCATGGATGTTGCTCCTGAGGATGAGAGGGTCGGCAATGATGGCCACACGATGCTCTTGCCCGGCCAAGCTGCGCTCGGCCCTCCTTGGCAGGGCGGTGATTTCTCCTCCAGGAGCAATCGCATCGTGGGCTTTGCAGCAGGCCGTGTCCCCTCCACCCCGAGTCTCTGCTCTTACCCTCCCAAACCCTCGGGCCCGCGCGCGCCGGCGAGCTGCGGGCAGGTTCACGCGGGGAAAGGAAGCGGCTCACGGATGCGCCGCGGCGGCCGAGCCTGCTGGATCGGGGCCGAAGGCTGCCGGGGTAATAAGAGCGCTGGGATCGGCTGTCTCGGAGATTATTACGGGATGAGACGCTTGGCTGCTTTACGGCGCTTGCTCAAGATTTATATTCCCCATGCGTATATACAGGCAGCGCATATATAAAGTCGTCTTTGGTCGCCTACTGGTAATTTTTTGGTGGTGGGGGAGCTCGGTGGTGGCGGTCTCAGGCCAGGGATTCTCCCTCCTCTTCCTCCAGGCACTGCATGGAGCCTCCAAGCGGGATGCTGGGGCCGAGCATCTCCCTGGGGTGCCGCGTGGCTCCTTGCATCCATAGGGATGCACTGCCAGGGCTGCAGCATCTTCAGCATGTCGCGGCTGGCGCCAACGTGGACATCGGGGTGGGCCCGAATGGCAGCGCCGGAGCTGGGGAAAGGCGCCGTGGGACGGGCGCCGCCGCGGCTAGCCCATGTCATCGCTCCTCCATCAGACCCATCCTTCTTGCCAGGGCCCAGGGATCAGGGTGACACGGGGGAGAGTCCAGATCGGCTCTGATATATTGGCATTTCCTTGAGGAGAAACATATTCTGTGGAAGCGGTGTTGCTGGCTCCCACCAGCGCTCATTGCTCCGTTTGCAGCACTCCTGGCGCTCCGCACGAGGCAATGAATAGTTAAAGATGCCCATAAATCTTACCAGGGCCCACAATAAACAAACATGCTCTTATCAGGTATAGAGAAATGCATATTTCATCACCGTCGCCTTAAACGCGACTCAGAATAAACGCTGCTCTTTAATCAGCCATCTCGGTAGGTAAACAGAGCCCCAGAGCTCCAGGCAGCGAGACGCAGGATTTGGGACTCAGCTTTGCTCATTGGAGCCGCTCAGGCCAGCAGGGCACCACGGAGCTCACACCATGCACGACTCCCCCTCAAAAAAAAATTGCACCGAAAATTCACAATTTCTTAGCTGTTCTTTTCAGCCACCTATTGTCCCTAATCCTTTTCTCTCAGAGGCCGAACGGGAGTATTTTCTACTCCAGCGCTCGGTTGCTGATCTTTCCCCTCGGATACTAGAGAGAAAGTGCTTTGATTTTGAAATCAAGATAAAAGGGAAGATTAAAGGAGAAAGTTTCTACGAGATTGCGCTGTGATGGAATACGCATTTCTGTACATCTGATAAGAGCCGAGCGCGCTTGCTTTGTAGGCAGGGGAGGATTTATGGGGTCTCGCGCTGCTTGTTCCCTTGCTCCTGGGCACCTGCAATCCAGCAAGCTCCGTCCTGCGAAACCCAGGAGCAGGAGGCAGCGGGAATGGGCCCATTGCAGCACACGCTGCTGCCCTCCCTGCTGCCGTCACTGGGTTTTTCGGAGCTGTATTTCTCTCCTGCAGGTCTTGGTTGATCACACGAGCGTGCAGACTTGGTTGCCTTCGGCATCCTCGTGGTTGCCTGAGCTGGTCCAAGGGGCCGCTTAGAGGCCAGGTGGCAGCCGGGCTCTCCGCGGCGTGTATTCCCGGGAAACCTCGCAGAGCCGGGGCTGGGCGGAGGGGCCGCGGTGCGCGCGCCGTGCTCACCCTTGCTCTCTCGCTTGCCTTGCAGAGGCTGGCCACGGCGGCGGAGAAGTTCCAGCAGGCCCACCACTGGCAGGACAACATCCGGGTAAGGCCGGGGCGCTGCCCCCGGAGCCCCTCGGCGCGCTCGCGGCGGCCGCGTTTTGGGCTGGCGGAAAGGAGCCAGCGGCTGGGAGAGGGAGGATGTCGTTTTAGTGATTGCATTTGGCTTTGTAATCAGGGCAGCGGTGGCGCTCAGCAGGCAGCTCGAGGGCTCTGCCTGGAGCCGCGCTTGGGCGGCCACGGCGGTGCGCAAGCCGGGAGAGGCGCTGGGCCTGGCAGCGCCAGGTGGGGAGAAACCTGCTCCTGGGGACAAGGCGTTAAGTGACCACGTGCCCATCCGTTGCCTTGCCTCGTCCCTCCCCACTGCCGGACATCCGTCTCTTTGGAGAGGCCCATCTTCGTGGCCAGCCCTGTGCTGGAGGAAGAACTTCCCTCTCCTTCGTTTTGCAAAGGGACGGGGCCAATTTCTTGATATCTTGGTAGCCCATCACGTCTTTGCGTCTGCGTGTAGCCATGCCGTATCCCCCAAGAAGCAGAGCTAGCCGTTTTGCAGCGCTTGGCCAGAGCACGTGCTCGGAAGAAGTCTGCTCTGGACCCGCAGGGCTTGCAAACGTGGAAAGAGAAGTTGTGGAGGAGATGAGATGAAGCCTTGAAGGCAAATCCTGCTCTTGCAGACACTGCTGTGTGGAGGCGCAAGAGCAAGACGTGTAGTGGAGGCGAGGACCAAAGCAAAGCAAGGTGGTGAGCAAGCTGCCTGGCTTTCGTTTGCCACCCAGCCAGCTTGCACCGGCCTCTCATGCCAGGTCTGTCCTCACCAGGAGTCGTGTCGTGCTTGAAAACAGCCTTTGCAGGGGCCTTTGGGGAGTTTCATGAGTTGGGCGGCACGCGCTGGATTCGTACTTGGTCACTGGGACCGTGCTGGACCAGCTGGGCAGAGCAACTGGTGGCCGGATGGCAGGAAAGCGGCTCGGAGAACTCGGCAGAGGATCGCGACGGCGGCGGGCGAGATGGGAGACGAAAAGCAGAGTGGACAGAGGGAGGCAGCAGTGTTGTTTGCCTGGTCTTTATTAGCAGGAACAGCTCCGCTCCCAAAAGGTGAGGTGTCCCCACAGGCTGTCCTGTCCCATGGACGAAGCCATCAGTGCTAATAGTCCCCAAGACCTTTCGGCAGGAGGGTGACACCGAATTACTGCCGTTGCTCCCCGAAGGCCCGCGGAGGAGACACGAAGAGGATAGCAAGGTGCACAAGGCCTCCAGTGACTTCTGTTTTTGTTCTCGCTGTGCTTTCTCCCTCTCCGTGTCTCCAGGGAGAGCACCAGGCTGAATCCTCTCCTTCTAACTTCTGATCTCGCAGGAGTGGCTTCATGAGAGCCACAGCCAAGGGCATCTGCCCAAAGGTTCCCGCCTCCTTCCCTAGCTCCAGGGCCTGATCTATATGTTGTCCTCAGGAGTCGCAGGCCACAGAGCTGCGGGAGCAGGAGCTGCGGAAGAAAATCTCCCCTGGACCTTTGGATCCATTAACTGCAGGTTTGCCCTGGAGTATAGCCCTGATGGCCTCCCATTTTCCAGAGAAACATCTGGCGTGAATTGGAGAGGCTCCACATCTGGCCTAGATGGATATTCCCTGTCTCTGTTTGCCATGAAGTCTGCATCTGCACCCCTAGAAGTCTGGTCTTGCACTGGCTCCTTGTTTATGGCCCAGAGCCCAGCAGATCGCTGATGGCAGGAGCCGTGGCATCCTGCCCAAAGCCCAAGCCAGCAGAGGCACCAGCAGCGGGGAGCTCGCAGCGCCGTTTGCCATTCGCAGCACAGAGCTTGCTGAAATGCGCTCCGAAAAACAACCTTTTCAGCAGCGCTGTTTGCAGCCGCTTAATCAAGGTAATTAGGAGCGAGTCACCCAGAAACAACGTGCAGCGATGCGGCGCTGCAGAGCTCGCCGCGTGTTTATCAGGACAGCGCAGGACGGCGCGGGACGCTTGATGGACGGGCCCGCTCTCCACCGCGCGCTCGCAGCATTAAGCACCTGCTCTGCTCCTCGCGCAGGAGCATCCCCTGCGCGGCGCCTCCGCGGCCCTGCTCCTCATCCTCACCTTACCCTCTCGGCTCTTCTTCCCTCTTGTCCCCACCGTTATTTTATTTATTTATTTTACCAAAGGCCGGTTGATTTTGGCCGCGGCTCTCCCTTCCTCTCCCGGCGCCTCATTTTGTAACCCCAAGCTGGAGCGGATGACAGATTGCGCCGCCGCGCGCGGCTATTTCTGTGTTTCCATCCGAGCGCGCGACGGCAGATGCTGAGTGTTTGCAACGCATTAGTGCTAATGGCAGCACCATTAAGCACGGGAGGTGCGCGCAGCGCGCGAGTTGCCATGGAGGAGCCGGGGGAAGCGCGGCGCAAGCGGGAGCGCGAGCGGTCGGCTCGCAGCGGCCCGGCGGGCCCGAGCTCCACGGGCAAAGCTGCTATTTTTTCCAGCCATTGCGGGGCTTTCTTTTTGCCTTTCTCCTTGCCCCGTGCAGGTTTTTTTTCCTTCCTAAAGGACTGCAGTTGTGCTCGCACGACCTTGAGCTGCTCGCGTGGCTTCCCCGGCGAAGCGTTGGCTCCCCGCGGTGGCCCGCCACGCCGCGCCGGCCCCTGCGCGTCGGTCCTCGTCCTTAAGCGTCCTCAGGCGTCGGGTGCCGCCGGGACCGGGCGCTCGGGGCCCTTGGGAGGAGCGGAGCCGCCGCTCCCGCGTGCCCTGACGCAAAGCGACAGCCGCTCGCTTGCCATCAGCGTTAGCGGCGGCGGAGCCGCGGCGGCAGCGGGGCACGCGCCCGGGGCTGCTCCAGCCTCCGCAGCTCCGTGTCCCTTTGAGGCTCCCTTTAAGGCTGCGGCGGGGGGCAGGATTGCACACGTTGCCTTCAGAAGTCGACTTCTTCATAAGCCGCTTTCTGCTCCGGAAAAGCTTCCTTGCTGCTGTTTTTCTCCTGCTTCTCCTTCCTTCACGCACATTTTTCCTTGCTGCGCCCAAAACGGCTTCCTGCTCATCCCGCGCAGCCCGGCCCCGAGGTGGTTGTAAGGGGCTTCCCGGAGCCCCGCGGAGCTCGGGATCCACGGCACGGGCGCAGGCGGCGCCGTGCGCGTGCGGGTGAGTGCGCCGGCAGCTCGCAGGGCCACGCGGCCGCCTTCAAAGCGCCTTCAGAAGGGCGGCCGCCAGCTCCTCATCCCCCCCTTCCCTTCCCCTCCGCCTTTAATTACAGATCCTACTTATCGGCCGAGAACAGAAAGATCGGCGCCGTAACCTTGCGCTTGCCCTTGCAGAAAGGTTTACCTAAAAACTGCGAAAATAAAATCAAATGCTCTAATTTGCAGTCGTCTTGCCGTTTCAAGCCCAGTTTTCATTACAGCACAGAAAGTGCATTGAAGCCGTGTTTATAACCCCCTTTTAGATAACAAATCACATTTTCTTTTGGCCAGCGAGTGTGTAGAATTGATATTTCTTCTTTTTTTCTTTCTTTTTTTTTTCCTTCGTTCAGTTTAATGGGTTTGTGTGTTCGGGAATGATCTCCATCAGCCGAAAGTCTTTATTGTGTTTGATATAATGTCAGCTTTCATTACGCTCGGAGAATTACTGTGTTAAAGCACCAACCTTGCTGTAGAGCTGTCCTGGCCAAAAGGAGAACAAGAAAATCATTCACCAAAAACAAAAGAAAACTTGTGTTTTGCTTCACCGTGTGCTCTCAAAAGCCAACGACTGGTACCAAGGGGGCTTCTTTGGCGCCCTTCTTCCTAAAGGGGACGTGTGACGAGCTGGGTTGGCCTGTGGCATTGCTGGTGGCGGAGGTCAGAGGGACGGACTGAGTGTGTGTTGCTCTCACCACTGTCCCCTTGCCTGGGGAGGGTGGCATCGTCACCCCCGGCTTGTCCCAAAGGGAGATGCCGCGAACAACGAGGAACAACGAGATGGAACATCTTGACGGCGCGATGGAAAACCTGCCAACGGGTCTCTTAAATATCTGCCTAGCCCTGCCAGAGAGGCAGGAGAAGGAAGTTGCTACTGCCTCCATCCGGCACTGCAAGGCTCAGGAGAAGATATCAGAGCACTGACCTTTCTGATGTTATTTTTAGCTTCTGACATTGTTTTAGGGGGAAAAAAAGGCTTATTTTAATGCTCTTGGAGACAGGAGAGAAGAACCCAGGCTGCATTGCAAGGAACGGGGTCTCTTCACTGCTGGATTGCAGCACAAGCTCTTTGGACACAGAAGGCTTCCCAATGCCTTTCCTTGTCCTTGGCGTTTCAGCCTTCAGGCTCCCAATTAGCAGCCGGGTTTTCCCTGCACACATCTCCCACGGAAACGGGATCCGCGCTTGGGCAGCCGGAAAGGAATCAGGTGGCAACTCTGGAGAAACTCACAGGCTGGTTTTAATTAATTAGCTGCTAACTGGGCATATTAGTGTAAAATCTCCCAAGGGCTGGAGCTGAGGAGCAGGAGCAGCAGGACTGTTTGGGAAGATGGAGATTCCCCTCTCCAGGCTCCACAGGACATTGGGTTGTGAGCAGACGGACACATTTCTAGCTCAAGAGCATCCCACGGACCTCCATCTTCCCCATGGCCTCTTGCTGATGGGTAACATTGAAGTCCCCCAATGTTGAGTCTTCACCCACGTGTTTTCTTTAGCAGTATTTATTTTAAAACCCCGAGAAGTAGCAGTGTTCTTTACACAGAGATTGATTTAACATGGGTTGGAGGAGAATGAAGAGAGGATTCAGATGAAGTGGATGAGCACGGTTTATGAAACAAGGAGTATTAGGAAGAGGAGGTTGCAGGTTCTCCATGAAGACCCTCTAGGTTGTCAGCAGGTGGCTTTAGAGAGTACTGGGTTTGCACTTTCAGATCAAGCTGACTGTGTGGTGTATACGTCGTATGGGCATCATCAGCACATGGGTCTTCCAGGAGAGCATTGAGTATGCTGGGTATTAAGACAAACCTTCTGGAGAGGTAGAGAGACGGGACAGTATCTCCTTCTCTGGAGATACTCCAAACCCAGGATGTAATCCTGTGCAACGTGCTGGAGGTGACCCTGCTTGAGCAGGGGCTTGAACTAGGTGATCTGCAGAGGACCAACCTCAACCCTCTTGTGATTCTGTGTTGTTTGGTGCCAAGACAGAGCAGGGAGGAGGCATTGGGGGTTCTTTGGTCCAGGTGGCCCCTCTGTTGCTCTGCAAGCTGGAGGCGCCCGGGAAGCTTTGCGAGGGAGCAGGAGGAGGATGAGGGGCGAGCGCCTGGCACAGAGCAGGGACGTGACCTAATCCAGCTGCTCCAGGTGCCTTTCCTGCTTGCAAACCTGCAAAAGTCTCCAGGATCTCTATGGAGACCAAGGAGGTGGCCAGGGAGCAGGTGACGGCAGCAGTCCCCTCCCGGCCTTGATGCATAGTGGGTCGGCTCTGCCGCCTGCAGCTCCAGGACCCTCTGGAGAAGGTCTGCAGGGCAAGGTCTCCCTCCACGGTGAGGTCTCCATGGCTCCCAGATGCTGGCCGAGAGGCCAGGGACAGCAAGGCAAGGGCCACAGCGGGCAGGGTCCTCTGCGAGCGTCCTGGTCCTCTCCGCCAAGCACCCTGCTCCGTTCCCACCTCCAGCAAGGGGAGGCCACCACGTGCCCAGGGAGAGCCGGCCTCTGCGGAGGAGCCGCGGGGAGATGAAGTGGGCATCAAAGCACCTTCTGAACAGCTGCTGTTAGTCACTCTCGCTCCTGATTAAAGATCATTAAACACGAGACCAGCTCGTTTGTGTTATGGTTCTTCCGGGGCTTCCTTTAATTGCGGAGCGCGGATGGCCGTGGACCCGGGGAGCAGCGGCACGGCGGGCAGCAGGGTGCAGGGACAGGGCCCTGCCCCAAATCGAGTGTCCCTCCCTCTCCTCATTGCCAGAAACCCCTCGGCATTTTCCAACCAATCCCGGGTAATTAATAAGCGCATTCCCTTCACGACTCGGCTTTCTAATAGCACCAATTGGAAGGTGCTGCGTGGCGGTTCTTCAGCTTCCACCATGCACAGCTCGTGAGGAAGAGGATGGCAGGGAGGCTGTAACACCGGGCTGGCACTAATGCTGCTCTCCCTCTGCTCCGCAGGAGGAAGATATCGAGTACTACGACTCCAAGGCTGACACCGAATATGTGAGTAGGGGTCCTCGGCTTCGCCGCAGACATCCCATTGGGAACGCGCTTGCAGTGAGCGGGACCAGGAGCCAAGGGCTCCTCTTTGCACCCATCCGCATCCCGCAGGAGCTGCTGCCGGCACCCAGATCCGGAGCGCTGGCTTCGGTCCTCCAGCATCTTCCTTTGGGGATGAGGAGAAAAAAATAACAAAATCCTCCACATCCCGTTGCAGGTTGCAGCAGGCAGGGCATTCCCTATTCGTGCCCTCTCTGCCTCCCAATGAAATCCCGGCTAATTTAATTCCAGCAAAAAATAACGGATAGAAAAGATGGTGATGATGAAATTAAAAAAAAAAAAAAAAGAAAGAGAAAGAGAAAGGAGGAAGGTGATACCAGAACATTTGAACTGAACTAAATAGCAGCCTAGCCGTCCTTCTTTATTTAGCTCCAATTTTTATATTTAAATTGGGCAGGATACAGCGGAGATGAAGCTAGCGGGGATAGACAAAGCCTATTCAGCCTCCTCGGGACGTATTCAGCAGCCTCACGCCGGCTTTAACTGCGAGCAGAAAGAAATGAGTTTCCTATTCATTTTGCCTGCACTTCAGCTCCACTATCTTCCTAAACATATTTTTAATTTCATGGTATTTTTTTAATGAGATTTGGCATCCGAACATCCGAACATCTTCCTTGGAGACCCCAAGGTGTCTCCACTGAAGGATCATGGTCCGGGCTCCATTTTTGGCCATGGATCAGGCCAAAGTGCTGGTTTTCCGAGGCCTTGAGTCACCGTTGGGCATTTGCCACCGGAGCAGGCTCCTGGTACAGACTGGGTGGGCAAGCTGAGGCTGGCGCTTTCATCACACGTGTGGAAATATCCAACAGGGAGAAGTGGAAGCTTTTCATTTTGGCATCCAAGCAGGATGGTTTCCCTTCTTCCATGCAAAGATGCCACTTGCTATCGGCGTCCCCAGCGTCCGCTCCGGCTGGTCCCGGCATGGAGCCGCTGCCGCTCTTAGATGTGCGGAGCGGAGGCAGGAAGGGAATAAAAAAGCCCCTAAATGTCAGCAGCAGATGAAGGGTGCTGGGAAATTTAATCTTCCAACTTCCTCGAATAACGTGACATTTGGATTCCCTCCCGATAAGCTATCAGCCTGAGAACAAACTTTCTGTTTCCTTTTTTCTTTTCTTTTTCTTTCCCTCCCCTTTTTCTCTCCTCTGGTTGGTAATTTAAAAATAAATGGGCTAGAAAGATCTCTAAACAGTACCTATGGCAAAGATTAAAAAAAAAAAAAAGAGGGGGGGAACAAGGGGAGAGGAGAGCCTGATGGTTATTTATAACCTGCACTGCTTTAAAAGCAGGGATGTGGCTAGAGGACGTGGTATCGTTTTCCCTGGCATTAAATTGGGTGTTTTGGCAAAGATTGGGAGATTTAGGAAAGAAAGAGGCAGGTTTGCACAGGAATTGTGTTTGTCCCACGGTGGCTTTTGCAGGTTGGTGCCATCGGCTTTGGTCCCACGGTGGCTTTTGCAGGGGGAGCGCTGCCCCGGGAGGTTGCAGAGGAAGCCCCCATACAAGAAACCTGCAGATTTGGGGAAATTTTTGAAAAACTGCAGGGTCTGGCAGTAAATACAGTAAAATGTATTTACAATTATGTATTATGATACAGTAAAAAGCAGTTGGAACACGCAAGGTGGCCCAAGTGCTCCACTTGCAGTGGCATCTTGCTGATGCGATAAGTCCATATAACCTTCATATCTTATCCCCTAAGAGGTTCCTAATGGATACGTATATCTCAAATAATATTCCGGTATGTGTGTTGTGACATGCAGGACGTAAAATAGATGCTTGGAAGCCCCTTAGAAATTTAGCAGTGAGAAAGGCTGCGGGATCAGGCTGGGACCTAGCAGGTCCGTTTGCCGTATAGGTGACAGCACTACATGGAGAGTCCTGTGTATAGAGAGCCATACGTTTGTCTGCGGGGCCTGTACGTGAGTCTCTTTATAGCTGCATGAATGAAGGCAGCCAGACAGCGCCAGGTGTCAGGGAATACAAATTAGCCTCTGGAAGCAGCGGATATGGGGCAGGAAGGATAAGCGGGGGCTCGGAGGCTCCGTGCCGCTGCTCCAGCCCCACGTTTGCCTCCCCAGGATGACCCCGACGGGGAAGAGATCGAGCGGGAAAAGTCCAACTCCCTCAAGCTGGAGTTCACCGACGACGCCAACTTCAAGACCAAGGTCAACTACTCGTACGCCGCCGTGCAGATCCCCACGGACATCTACAAAGGCTGTGAGTGCCCGAGGGGCGCTGACATTGCCCTCACCCCGGCCAGCCGCGCAGCCTGCGCCCCGCGGGTGTTAATTAAAGCTGCTGGCACTCGCCGGCGGGGCGGGACGTGCGGCTCGGCCCTGCAAGCTGTGGGTCTGGTGTTGGCCTGTATTAGTGCATGGGGAGGTGACAGGGGCTGCATTAGTCCATGGGGAGGTGGCAGGGGCTGCATTGGTGTGCAGAGAGGTGACAGGTTCTGCATGGGTGCACACGGATGCAGGGGCTGTATTAGTGCCCAGGGAGGTGACAGGGGCTAGATTAGCATGCAGGGAGGTGGCAGGGGCTGCATTAGTGCACAGGGAGGTGGCAGGGGCTAAATTAGCATGCAGGGAGGTGGCAGGAGCTGCATTAGTGCCCAGGGAGGTGACAGGGGCTGCATTGGTGCACAAGGAGGTGGCAGGAGCTGCACTGGTGCACAGGGAGGTGACAGGGGCTAGATTAACATGCAGGGAGGTGGTAGGGGCTCCACTTGTGTGCAGGGAGGGCACAGGGGCTGCATTGGTGAACAAGGAGGTGACAGGGGCTACGCTGGTGCACAGGGAGGTGACAGGGGCTGCATTTGTGTGCAGCGAGGGGGCAGGAGCTGTGTGCATGCACACGGAGGCTCTAGGGGCTGTTTTCACATGCAGGGAAGGGACAGGGACTGCTTTATGCAGAAGGAGGGGACGGGAGCAGCGTTCATGCGCAGGGGGAGTATAGGGGCTGCATTGGTGCACGGGGAGGGTATAGGGTCTCTGTCCCATGAGCGGGTGCATTGGTCCGAGAGCGGGGACCCGGGTGACCCGTGCCCGGCCGCCCACCATCCGCTCGCTCCCCCGCAGCCACCGTCATCCTCAACGAGCTCAACTGGACGCAGGCACTGGAGGACGTGTTCATGGAGAACCGCAAGGAGGACCCCTCGCTGCTCTGGCAGGTCTTCGGCAGCGCCACCGGCGTCACCCGCTACTACCCAGGTGTGGAGCACGGGCAGCTGCTGCCCACCGGGCCCGGGCACGTCGCCGCCAGCGGCTCACGTGGCCCCCGTCCCGCTCACCGCCTCCCCTCCGCCCGCAGCCACCCCATGGAGGGCACCCAACAAGATCGACCTCTATGACGTCCGCAGGAGGCCCTGGTGAGAGGGACGGGGATGGCGGGGACATGCGGCCGGGTGGGCAGCAGGGAGGAGACGTTTTCTCCCAATGCTGCCCCAGTTTGCACAGCGGGTGATGCCCTGGCAGCAGTGGGTGCAGGCAGTGATGGGTGCAAGCACCGGGGCACTCCCATGGCACCGGGGCCACGGGCTGCGCTGCGAGGCGACGTGCCCAGCACCAGGCGGGCCCTCTCCTTGGCAGGAAATTAATGATCCCGCCATTCCGGTTAATTGCCTTTGATTGCTCCGCATTAATTATTAAGTGCTCTCAATCGCGACGCCTGCGCGAGTTATTAGGGGAGGCGAGACCGGTGGGCCGGCCCGAGGGCGACGCGGACGTGCGCGTGGCAGCCGAGCCGGGCCGGCCCGGCTCCCCTCCTGCTAGCCCAGAACCCAGCGCAGCAGCAGCCCCGCACCGGGGCGCACGGGGACGTCCGCAGCGCACGAGCTGGGCACCCGCGGGGACGGGACGCAGCGGTGCTCCCGGTGCTGCCTTGTCCCGTGCCTCCTGCACGGCTGCCGCTGCTCGGCCAGCCCGCGCCGCTCGCTTGCCTCCCCTCCCTTGATAAATGGCCCCATTAAATAAAGCCTTTTCACGCGGAGCCCTGAGTATTAATCTGAGCAGGGCGCCCGGAGATAAATGTGCTGCCACAACCCATTAAGAGCAGCATCTTAGTTGGGCTCGGCGGCGCCGGCGCGGGCAGCGTGCCGGGCTCGGCCGCCACTCGGCACCCACAGCTCTGCTCCCCCAGGTACATCCAAGGGGCCTCCTCCCCCAAGGACATGGTCATCATCGTGGACGTGTGAGTACGGCCAGGGCATGGGCATGGATTGGGGCTGCACCTGCTCCTCGGGGGTGTCTCATGTCCCCCAGGGTGGGGACGGCTTGGGGGGCACCTTGATCTTCCTCGGCACGGACGGCATGAGCCTCAGCCCTCCTTGCCTCGCAGGAGCGGCAGCGTGAGCGGCCTCACCCTCAAGCTGATGAAGACATCAGTCTACGAGATGCTGGACACGCTCTCAGACGACGACTATGTCAACGTGGCCTCGGTGGGTACCACCGCAGGGCACGCTGCGAGCGGCTGGGGGCACCACGGAGGCACCCGGGGACACTGTCCTTGCAGGTCCTTTGGATGCGCCTCATGCCAACAAATCTCCGAGCGGCTCAAGGCCGCCTCAAGGAGAAACCAACGCCGCAGCAGCGCTCTCCCTATCCCAAAATGAGGGGTCGGGAGCTAAAAGCAGCAGGATTTAGTGACTAGTTGCTGCCCTCGCAGCACTGCAGCAAAGGAGAGCTCAGTGGGTCGAGGCAGCTGGATAAACGAGGCAGGAGGCTGGTGGTTAGGGCACATTCAGGGCAGCTGATTAGAGGATTTGGGCTGTCATCCCATAATGTCCTGCTCGCTTTCCGCCCCGTGGATCAGCGCGGAAGGACGTGTCTTTTGTGGAGGGACAGCTCCGTTCACAGCTGGGCGCCCAGGACGCTGCCGGGTGTGTCCGTGTTAAACTGGCTGGAAACGTCCCAGCCGGTGACCTGGATCTGTGTCTGGTCTCGGAAATGGGGCGACCTGCTCTTCTGGACCGCCGAGCATCCCGCCACAGTGGGGGCACCGCTGCGGTACCAGGCACCCCCATCTAACGCCACCCTCTCCCCCGTCCTAGTTCAACGAGAAGGCAAAGCCGGTGTCGTGCTTCAAGCACCTGGTGCAAGCCAACATCCGCAACAAGAAGGTCTTCAAGGAGGACGTGCAGGGCATGGTGGCCAAGGGCACCACCGACTACAAGGCTGGCTTTGAGTACGCCTTTGACCAGCTGCAGAACGTGAGCCGGGGCCCGGGGCGGGCGCGGGGGGAGGCTGGACATGGCGCGTGGGTGGAGGGGCACCCATGGGTGCTGGGGCTCCCAGGACATCCGGGTGCGGTGCCTCTGGGGACATCTCCCCACCGCGCCGTGCCCCGGCACCGAGGCTCTTAAAAGAGAGGCCTGGCTGCGGCCGGGTGAAATGAAGATGAATGACCCTGTTAACAGCGGGGCGGCAAGCGCCACGGTGCCACTTCTAAGCAGGCAGCTCCCCCTCCTGCCACGCGCTGCCCAGGAGCAACGGGCCGGGCGCACAGCTCGGTGGCGGCGGGTGCCCCACGCGGCGCGGGCGCCCGAGCCGCCCTCCGCCTTGCCTTGCAGTCCAACATCACGCGCGCCAACTGCAACAAGATGATCATGATGTTCACGGACGGCGGCGAGGACCGCGTGCAGGACGTCTTCGAGAAGTACAACTGGCCCAACAAGACGGTGAGCGCCCCGGCGGGGCCGGGCAGCGCGCCGGGAGCCCCGTGCCGAGTGCCGGCACGCGCAGGGTTACGCGCCGGCGCAGCCGAGCGGGACCGGCTCGGGAGGGAGCCCGTGTCTCCAGCTTTATTGCCGGCTGCCGCCTCATTTGCCGGCAGCCGTTTGGCCGCGCCGGCACCGAGCGGCTGCGCCCGTAATGGGGCGGCTCGCGCGCCGCTGCCCTTGGAGCCGCCTCCGACCTTGGCGCGCGGGACAGGGCCCGGGCGGCCGCGGCGGGCGCGGGCGCCGGGGCCGGCGGGCACGTGCAGGAGCGCTGCTCTCCCCGCAGGTGCGCGTCTTCACCTTCTCCGTGGGGCAGCACAACTACGACGTGACGCCGCTGCAGTGGATGGCATGCGCCAACAAAGGTGGGCACGGCACCGCCACGCCGCCAAGCCGGGAGCTGGCAGCGGTGCCGGTGCCTCCATGTGACTCTCTTTCCCCAAGGTTACTACTTCGAAATCCCCTCCATCGGCGCCATCCGCATCAACACGCAGGTGAGGCCGGGCGCCCTCCTCACCGCAGGCTCCTATCCGTGCTGCGTGCTGCCCTCATTCCTCCGCTCGTTTCCCCGCAGGAGTACCTGGACGTGCTGGGCCGCCCCATGGTGCTGGCCGGGAACCGGGCCAAGCAGGTCCAGTGGACCAACGTCTATCAGGACGCGCTGGTGAGGCTGCACGGGCTCGGTGCATGGTCCGTGTCGGTGCATGGTCCCCCTTGCTCGGCACCTTGCGTGCGGCCTGGCTGGCGACTGCGCTGGGGACGCTGGCTGAGCGCTGTCCCACTGTGCCCGCAGGGCCTGGGCCTCGTGGTGACGGGCACCCTGCCCGTGTTCAACCTCACGGAGGACAGCAGTGACAGGAAGGTAGGATCCCTGGCTCCCGTGCCGGATACCCCCAGGAGACCCGGACACGGCCTGGAGCCGGGCTGCTCCATGGGCTGCGCCGTGCGCGCGGCCCTGACACTGCCGCTGCGCTCGGCTCCTCCGCAGAACCAGCTCATCCTGGGCGTGATGGGCATCGACGTGGCGCTGAACGACATCAAGAAGCTGACGCCGCGATACAACGTGCGTGCTGGCTGGGGAGCGGGGCAGCAGCGCTGCTTTTAGCTGTGTTTCACCCATGTTTGGGCTGCTTTGCCCCGTGAGCGTGGTGGAGCCGGGCTGGGCACAGAGCTGTTTGGAATCACGCGGAGACGCTGACGGTGCCGCTCCAGGCTCGTGCCCGCACACCCGCCCGGCTCGGGGCCGCCTCATTGAGCTCTCCTTTCCTCCCACAGCTGGGGGCAAACGGGTACGTCTTCGCCATCGACCTGAACGGCTACGTCCTGCTGCACCCCAACCTGCAGCCCCAGGTGAGCAAGAAGCTCCCTCGCCCCTATCCCATCCACGTGTAGATCGGCCGGCGCCTCTCCAAGGAGCCCGGCGCGGGGCAGCGGACACCACGCGCTCCCAGCGCGGCGCTAATCGCGGGGATTCATCATCGGCAGCGAGCCGGGAACGAGGCAGTGAGGAACGGCGGCAATCAGGGCCAATATGTTTCATTGGCAGAAACGTCCCGCTTCGCGCAGCGCCGTTATTAATCGGCCGCCCATCAGCAGCGGAGACGGGCGGAAGCACCGCGGGGATTTATTTGCTCTTCCCCGGCCTCGTTCTGCCTAACGAGGCTCCCTGCACGCGCGATGGGCACCTGCCTGCTCCGGTGGGGAGGGAGTCTTCCCGCCAGGGTGGTTCGGGCTGCGTAACACCCTGGCACAAGTTGCTCGGGGCTCAGCGGTAGAGGCGGGCGGCCGCAGTCCCTGCCCGTCTCCTCCCCGTTGCTCCCTGCAGATCATCAACTTCCGCGAGCCGGTGACGCTGGACTTCCTCGACGCCGAACTGGAGGACGAGAACAAGGAGGAGGTGGGCAGGACGCTGGCGGTGGTGGCGTCCCCAGGGCGGGCACATGTCCCCCCACACGGTCCTGCCCGTGCTGAGCTCCCAGGGGTGCCCCAGCCATGTGCGGGATGCTGTCCCCTTCCCCGCGGCATCGCCGCCACCAGCCCTCAGTCGCCTCCTCTCCTCCATGCACCCTAGATTCGCAGGAGCATGATTGATGGCAACGATGGGCAGAGGTTCATCAAGACCCTCATCAAGTCCCTGGATGAGGTAAAGAGCCACCAGGTCCCCTATGGAGTGTCACACCAGCCAGGTGGGGGTGCCTGGGTGCCAGCCCGTCACCCTGGCGCAGCCCCGGGCTGCCCTCGGTGCCGCAAGGCCTCACGCGCTCTGCCCGTCCTGCAGCAATACATCGACGAGGTGTTCAGGACCTACACGTGGGCCCCCATCAAAAGCACCAACTACAGGTCAGTGGCACTGCCCGTGCGCTCAGGCCACCCTCAGCGGGGACACGGGGACAGCAGGGCTGGGGTGGGCGCGGGGGTGGCTGCAGGGCAGTGCAGACTGGGAAGGGCCAGCAGCAGCTCCGTGGCCGGCACGGTGGCACCTGCTTGCAGCTGAGCCCCAGGGAGGAGGGTGGCACAGGGGTGACACAGTGGCAGGGCCTGGCACTGCAGGAGAGGCCTGAAATGACATCCCCACCTCGCAGCAGGTCTGCAAGAGCAGCCAGGGAGACTCGCTAGGCGGTGCCAGGAGGCCCTGCCCACTCCCAGCTATTCCCTAGGGATTTCCCGGGCTCCTTGGACAGCAGGAAAGGAGGAGCGAGGGCCTGGAGCCGCCCTGCCCATGGAGGGGGCTTGCAGCCAGCCCACTGCCCCTGCCGGCACCGGGGGCATCGAGCACGGACGGGCTGTGCAGCGAGTGCCCAGGCAGGCACTGGCATGGGGGCAGCACGTCCGAGCTGAAGAGCGGGTCCAGGAACCTGTGCCGGGCTGGCTCAGGTGCTGTCATTTGTGTCACGCTTGCCGGGGGTCACCACCTCTGCCATGTGTGCAGGGGTGCAACCATCTCTGTCATCTATGCAGGGGTGCCACCAACTCTGGCCATGTATGCAGGGGTGTCACCATCTGTGCCATCTGCGCAGGGGTGCCACCCACACCCCCATGCTTGCCAAGGTGCCACCACCCCTGCGGTGCTCACCAAGGTGCCGGCACCAGGGGAAGCTCACAGGCACCAAAGCCACTAGCAAACCCCGTCCCCTCCCCAACGTGGGGTCCCCATGGCCAGAAACCCGTGTCTCACACAAAAGCTGTCCCCGAGGCGCCGTGTCCCCAAGGGCCCCGACGCAGCCCGTGTCCCCTCTCCCTCTGCAGCCTGGGGCTGGTCCTGCCGCCCTACAGCACCTACTACATCCAGGCCAACCTCAGCGACCAGATCCTGCAGGTGAAGTGTAAGTAGCCCCTTCCTTGTCCTCTTGCCCTTGCTGCCATCCTTCCCCCCGCCCCCCCTCCCCAAGCTGGCACTGAGAAACGACTTTTGGGGGAAAAAATGCATAAATGAGTGAAGCCAGAGCTGGCGCTAGGCAAAGGAGACAGGAGCGAGCGTTGTCCGAGGGCAAAATGCGACCTGCGCACACACGTCCTAAAGGAGGCGGTGGCCTGTGGGCCTGGGGGCGTCCCCGGGCTGGCTCGGCCCCGTGGCCCCCAAGCCGCAAGCCAGCGCCGGCGCGGAGCCACCAGCTGATGCGGAAGGTTGCATGGGTCTTTTGAGTTCCTTTCTCTTTATTTTCCTTTTTTTTTTTTTCTTTTTTGTTTTGGTTATTTCTTCTTTTTTTCTTCTTATCACGACTCTTTGGTTGCTGTCGTCGTCGTCGTTCGGAGCCGCTCTTGCTTTTTTCTGGCGATTTGAGTTGCGGCTCTCGTTTCGTTTCCGATTAACCTGTGTACTCGTGTGTTAGCCTGGCCCCCTCCCACCCCCCCAATCCTCTCCCACCTTTTTCCCTTCCCCTTTTCTTCCGGCACAGGACGCGCCGCTTCCCAGGGCCCCGTCCTGCTGGTGGGAGCCGGAACCTTCCCCCCCAGCACCCCGGCTGCCCCTGTCCCCATCCCCAGTGTCCCCTGCCCCGTGCCCATGGTCACCGGCACGAGGGCCCCCCGTGCCCCCCGGCCCCTCCATCTCTTCCAGCCTCCAATTTTGCATGTCCCGCTAACGCCGTGGGAGCGTTTCGAGATCGAGACCGTTGCAAGCGTTTGCTACTGATTCTCATTTTTCCTTTTGAGTATTGAATATATATATATATTTCTCTAGTTATTTACATTTTTATTACTTCACTGTGGCCTTTTATTTCCTTTACTGTTGTTGGTTTTTTTTCTCTCTCTTTTCTTTCTTTTTCTTTTCTTTTTTCGTGTCGTTTTCTGCAAGAGGTTTCCTTTCGGTATGATTATGATACACAATATTTTTATTCAAACGGCGATTGAATAAAATATTGTCTGTGCCCCCCCCTTCCCCCTTTCCACCCAACCCCCCTTTTTTTTTGTTTGTCGTTTTTTTGTTTGTTGTTTTTCTTGCTTTCTCTCTATGGTGGATTCTCACAGTACCAAACATCAAAAGGAAGGGCAAGTATTCTCAGTCTTAGACCACTCACCTCCTGCCACCCCGTCCTGTCCCCTGTCCCCCCGTGCCCCATGTCCCGCCCCCTCACCGCCACTGCCCCCACCTCGCCAGCCTGCTTGCCCATCTCCCTGCCCGCCGAACCCGCACACGCCACCGAGCCCTTCCTCCTCCTCCTCTCCCTCCTCCTCCTCCTCCTCCAGCTCACCCGTTCTTGGAGAGCGACCTGTCTTGTTATGTCCATGAGAGCTTTGCCACGACGAGCCCCCCACTCCCTCCCCACACATGGCGCAGAAACCCGGCGGGGTGCCGCTAAAACGAGCCGATCTCGTACGAAACCGCTCTGTTTGGGATGGACGAGGCGTTTTTTGTTTTTTGGGTTCTGTTTTTCTGTTGTTCCGTAGCCAGTTTGATTCTGTCCTGCTCTTCCTCCTCTCCGCCGACCCCTCCTCTGGCTCTTCCCGCCCTCGATCCTCTGCTTCCTCTCTCCTAAGACAACTCAACCTGAACGGGATCGGGCTGTGCAGGGGAGGGACACAGCGGGAGACTCCCAGGATCCGCCTGCCCATCCCACACATGCTCAGGGGGCTCCATCATGGCACCGCTGGCACGGGAAGCCCCACGAGTGCCCCCAGCACCAAGGTGGCCTCCCGGGATGGCTTTGTCCCCACAGGGCCGGTTTTGGGACCGAGCTCAGGTGCAGGTAGCCCCTGGTTCGCTGGTCCAGCGTGGGACTGGACACACAAGGTGCCCACAAGGTGTCCCAGCTATTCCCGGGACACTCACCGAGGATGGGATGGGACAGAATGGGACAGGATGGGATGGGAAAGCAGGGGCAGAGGCCACTGGGGCAGTCAGCGGGAACCAGCTCACGCTAAGGAGGATCCAGTGGTGACTTGTCACCCTCAGCCCTGTCCTATCAGCCTTGAGTTGCCTCTTCCCGGCGCCCCTGTGATGGCAATGCTGATGGACGAAGTACGAGTGTTTGTACCCCCTCCTCCTCCTCCTCCTCCTCTCATCGGCTTGTATCCAGCCCCCGCCTACAGCCCCTCGGAGAGCAACAGTCCAACCTGCGGCTGGGCCCCCTGCCCAGGGCCGGGCCAGGGGCCGGCGGCGCCGGGCGCCACGAGGGAGGCTCCCGCCACCGGCCCCGAGCGAGGGCGGAGGGAGGGACGCGGGGACGATGGAAGCGGGACGATGGAAGCGGGGGTGGCGCGCGGCCCACAGCACACGCCACATCGCCGCAGGGGCGAGCCTCCGGTTGGACTGTCCTCACACAGATCCCTGGTTTGGCCATGTCGATGCCTGACAAATATATATATATACATTTATTTTTTTATTACTATTATTTACCACACCAAGCCGTCGTAGCGACTCTGTGCCGCCCACCAGCATAGCATGTGTTGACGAGCCCAATAAGAGAGAGGCGCCCGTCCGACCCGCCCGGCATGCATATATATACATGCGTGTGCATCTATATATGTGCGCACGCCGCCGCCGCTGCCACCACGCGGCCCCGCTCTGGCCCCCGGAGCGTGAGGCCGCGCGGGTGCCGCATGCGAGTCGATTGGATGCGATGGCCAAATCGCCCCGGCGCGGCCGGCGCGGGGCCTCCCCGTCCTCGCTGCTGAGAGCAGCCGCTTGTCGGACGGCCTTGACCCCCCTTGCCCCCTTCTCCCGGTGCCTCCGTGCGGCCCCGTGCGTGGCCCCCGCCGGGTAACGTCACTTTTCTGTTGCAGATTTTGAATACCTGCTGCCCAACAGCTTTGAGTCGGAGGGACATGTGTTCATTGCGCCCAGGTAGCTTTGCGTGTCAGCTTGCTGAGGTGTCATCAACCCACCGCCGCCGCCGCGGCCCCATCCGCACGCCATGGGCGCCACCCGCCTCCTCATCGTGCCTGTCCCCCGCTCCTTGTCGTCCCCGTGTGTGTCGCTGGGCCCCGTCCCCCCGGCGGCGGCGGCACTTGTGCCATGCAGCACGGTATATATGTACAGCGCCTGGCGCCGGGCGGCCACGTGCATATATAGGTATAGTTTCTGAAAATCCCCGCGGCGCCGCAGGCCGCTCCAGCAGCCACGGCAGGATCGCGGTGGCATCATACAGTCGCGCCGCCCCGCAAAGGGCACGGGGACGGCAAGAAGCCACGGCCGAGGGGCACCGACTTGGCACAGGGCGCAGGGACATGCGCCCAAACGGCCTCGTCGCCCATGCTCGGCCCGTGGGGATGCAGGGAGGTCTGTCCCACGGGTGCTGCCATGGCTGGAGGAGGGTGTCCGGCCTCGGTGCCTGCCCCAGGGTGCCGGGGGAGACCCCTGGGTTTGTCACGAGGAAGACGAGGGGTTATGGCCATGGGCCACCTGGTTGAGGTCAAACCAGCAGAGCTGGAGGCCGGAGTGAGGCCCCAGAGGCCACCGGGAAGCGTCTGGATGGCCCGGGCGCCCGCTCCGACTGTATGATCTGCCATCGAGTCCGCCGTGCCCCCTGGCCACCGCTCATTTTCAGAAACCGTATGCGCCATGTGTTCTCTCTGTGGGCGCGGGAGCACCCGTATCCGTCCGCAGCCGTGCGGCCTCGCAGGCGTCCGAGCGGCGCCGGGAATGGGAGGGCAGGGGGAGCTGGCGCAGCCCCGGCGGCCCGTTCACTCCCGAGGCTCCTTGTGGCCGCCACCTTCCTCAGCCCTCTCCTCTTATCCGAGGGAGGGTCTGGGCACGGAGCCCATCGGAGGGGGCAGAGCCGGGCGGCCCCTGCACGGAACGAGGGGCAGGGACGCTGGTCCGGCGTCCGCACGCCCTGCCGAGGCGCCTCCAAGCACGGCGTTGAT
Source organism: Tinamus guttatus (assembly GCF_059628265.1). Lineage (NCBI taxonomy): Eukaryota > Metazoa > Chordata > Aves > Tinamiformes > Tinamidae > Tinamus > Tinamus guttatus. The sequence goes on along the minus strand of NW_028288560.1, from coordinate 589,442 downwards.
GACACGAGTGTGTGGGGCCTCAGCGCGGCCTGGGCTCACTCTGTGGCCGAGCGGAGCAGCCGAGCCCCCCGCCCCGGCGCAGGGGGGCTGACGGTGCCTTTTCCGTGCCTCCGAACGACCCGTCTTGTCCCCCTGCTCCCAGAGAGTATTGCAAAGACCTCGACCTGTCGGATAACAACACCGAGTTCCTGGAAAACTTTATTGCCCTCATGGAAAAGGTGACCCCCGACTCCAAGCAGTGTGAGTAGCCGGGGCCGGCTGGGGTGGGAGGCACGGGCAGGGGTGGCACCGCAGGCACTCCTGCCTCTCACCTCCTCCTCCTTCTCCTCCTCCTCCCCTTCTCGCTCCCAAGGCGACAACTTCCTCCTGCACAACCTCATCCTGGACACGGGCATCACGCAGCAGCTGGTGGAGCGGGTCTGGAGGGACCAGGACCTCAACACGTAGGCACCGGGGCAGCCGTCCTGCCCCTGGCAACGCGGGAGCCACCGTGGCGCCTCCTCCCGCGGCAAATGCCGCCTTGTGGGCGGTGTGGGTGGGCTGGGTGATGCGAGTGGGCCTGGGCGCAGCGGGACGGGGAGGCAGGGAGCCGATGTGAGCGCCCGCACGCCCGTCCTCGCCCCGCAGGTACAGCCTCCTGGCCGTGTTCGCAGCCACCGACGGGGGCATCACCCGCGTCTTCCCCAACAAGTGAGTGCCCCGGCCCGAGGTGCCCGCGGTGCCGGCAACGGGCCCTCCCCTGCAGGCGCGGGGGCGAGTAAGAGCCCGCGGCGGTGGCCACCGCTGCCTTGCAGGGCTGCGGACGACTGGGAGGAGGAGCCAGAGCCCTTCAACGCCAGCTTCTACCGGAGGAGCCTGGACAACAAGGGCTACATCTTCAAACCGCCCTACCGGGACGGTGGGTGCTAGGCCGGGCGTGGGGCAGGACGCAGAGCCACGGGCCAGCGGCCCCTGCGGCAACCCAACAGCTCACGGCGGCCCCTCGCCTCCACAGCTGCCTACCGGGCGCTGGACCTGGAGAACAGCACGGTGGGCATCCTGGTGAGCACCGCCGTGGAGCTCAGCATCGGCGGCAAGACGCTGAAGCCGGCAGGTGGGCCGGGGCGGCGTGGGCGGCCGGCACCGTGGGGCCGGCCCAGGAGGCCTCACCGCCGCTTCCCCCGCAGTGGTGGGAGTGAAGCTGGACCTGGAGGCCTGGGCGGAGAAGTTCAAAGTGCTGGCGAGCAACCGCACGGACCGCGACCAGCTGGGCACGCGCAGGGTACGGCGCGGGCGGCCCTCCCACGCGGCTCGCCGGGCCTGGCCGCGGGGCCCGGGCTAACGCGGCCCCCTGCCCTCGCTTCGCCCCGCAGTGCGACCCCACCACGAGCTGCGAGATGGACTGCGAGGCCAACAACAAGGTGGGACGCGGCCGGGGGACGGAGCCCGGCGGCGCTGCCCTGGCTGGTGGCCCTCCCGCATCCCTGGCGCTGCCCTCCTTCCCCAGGACCTCATCTGCGTCCTCCTCGACGACGGCGGCTTCCTGGTGCTCTCCAACCAGGAGGACCACTGGTTCCAGGTGAGCTGGGCTGTCGGCCGCCCGGAGCTCCACACTCCCCCGTGCTGCCTGGGTGAACTCCACATGGCGCCAAACCCGTGGGCAGCCCAGGCTCGGGGGGCTGGCACGGGCTGGCCACAGCCACTGTCTGTGCCCCCTCCGGCAGGTGGGCAAGTTCTTCAGCGAGGTGGACGCCAACCTGATGTCTGCCCTCTACAACAACTCCTTCTACACGCGCAAGGAGTCCTACGACTTCCAGTCCGTGTGCGCCCCCGAGGCGCAGAGCAACACGGGCGCTGCCCCCCGTGGCATCTTCGTGGTGAGTGCCGAGGCGCGGGGTGCAGCGCGTGCTGGGCGCCAGGCTCAACGCCTCGCTCTCCTTCACTCCTAGCCCACCATGGCCGACTTCCTTAACCTCGCCTGGTGGACCTCGGCCGCGGCCTGGTGAGTGCTGCCGGCGCGAGCAGTGCCCGCCGTCCCAGCAGGGACGTCTGCTTGCTCAGACACCATCACGAGGGAACGCACGCCCCTTCTATCTGCACCAACATGGCGGTGGCCACACGCTGCCCAAGGCCCCTGGCTCTGGCCGGGCACCCTTGGGAGCCTGGCTCTGTGGCCAGGGCTGGGTCCTCCCTGCTGGGTGGCCGCAGCGGAGCTCCAGCTGGTCCAGCTCCCCATGGCCGCATCATCCCACCGGACACTCTCTCCTTCCCGAGGTCCCTGTTCCAGCAGTTCCTCTACGGCCTCACCTACAGCAGCTGGTTCCAGACAGGTGAGTCCCAGGCTGGCTGGGGAGGGGACATCCCTCCTGGACAGCGGGTGGCACAGCCTGCCGTCCCCCCACACGCGTGCCCCGGCGCAGAGGACGTCACGGCGGACAGCGCGGAGTCACGGGAGACCAGCTGCATCATGAAGCAGACGCAGTACTACTTCAGCACGGTCAACGCCACCTACAACGCCATCATCGACTGCGGCAACTGCTCCAGGTGGGTTGGCAACTGCTCCAGGTTGGCTCATGGCCGCGCACGAGCCCCGCAGCCGCTCGGCCAACACGCAGCCCTCGCGCCCTCGCAGGCTCTTCCACGCACAGAGGTTGGCCAACACCAACCTGCTCTTCGTGGTGGCCGACAAGCCCATGTGCAGCCAGTGCGAGTCTGTCAAGCTGCTCCAGGCGGAGATCAGAGGTATCCTTGGCTGGATGCCCATGCAGGGGACAGAGTTTGCTGTCGTCCAGGGCCGGGGGCTGCGGAGCTGGGGAGGGCGATGGGCTCGGGGCGGCCGGTGCCGCTGCTCTGGGGCCCCGGCGCTGCCCATCGCAGCCGCGACTGCCGCCTTGTCTCCTTGACCCACCGCGAAGCTCCTCCGCGAGACCCAAATCAGTGCGAGCTGGTGGACAGGCCGCGCTACCGGAAAGGCCCCCACATCTGCTTCGATTACAATGCAACAGTACGTGGGCCACGGCGGCAGCAGGGTCGCCGGGGGGCGGTGCAGCAGGGCACGGGGCCGTGGGTGACCTGGGACCATGGGGCAAGGAGTGAGATGGGGCCCAGGGGCAGCAGGGCTATGGGGTGACATTCTAGGGAGTCAGTGCCATGGGGACATTGAGGCCGTGGGGCACAGGGCAGCAGGGCTCTGGGGTCGTTGCCGTGGGGGTGCAGGACAGCAGTGCCATGAGGGGGATCATAGGGCCATGTGGGCTTATTGGGCGCCTTTACAGGGGGTCAATGCCATGGGGGCCCTGAAACAGCGGGGCCATGGGGTGCCCACATGGGGGTTTCAGTGCCATGGGACCCCAGGACAGCCGTGCCATGGGGCGCAGGGCAGCGGGGCTCTGGGGTGCCCTCCTGGGGGGTCAGTGCCATGGGGTGCAGGGCAGCAGGGCTGTGGGGCTCTGGGGTCAGTGCCATGGGGCGCAGGGCAGCGGGGCTGTGGGGCTCTGGGGTCAGTGCCATGGGGCGCAGGGCAGCGGGGCTGTGGGGTGCCCTCCTGGGGGCTTCTCGGGTGTCGTTGCCACGGGGGTGCAGGCGCCGCGGGCCGAGCGTTGCAGCAAGTGTTGGGCACGGGGGGCTGCCGCCCCACGGCATCACCGTGCCCCCCCGCCCCACGTCTCGCCCCCTAGGAAGATACCTCAGACTGCGGCCGAGGGGCTTCGTTCGCGCCCTCGCTGGGGGTCCTGCTGTCCCTGCAGCTGCTGCTGCTCTGCGCGAGCGCCAGCCGGCACCCGCTGCCCTCGGCCTCCTGCCTTTAAGCGCCCGCCCGCCTTTCAGTTCCCCCCGACGCCATCTCCATCCCCGTCCCGGCCCGGTGCGACCGGCAGCGGCGCCGGGACCCTCCTCGGCGCCGGGAGCCGCCGCGCGCTCCGGCCGCGCTCCCCGTGCTGGCGCCGCCGCCCCGACCGACCGCTCGTCTTTTTTTAGCCTGTGGATTTTAAACCAGAACGTCTTTCTACATCCCCTTCCCGACACTTGAGCCCCGGAGAGTTAACGGCGTTTAACGTCAGCAACGAGGACACGGAAAAAAATAAAAAATAAAAAAAAGGGAAAAAAAAGAAAAAAGAAAAAAGAAAAAAAAAGGAGGGGGGGGGAAGGGAAAAACAAATGGGGAAAAAAAAAAAAAAGAGAAAAACGAACTTGACGTGAGCGCCCTGGTCAGGATGAGGTATTTCAGGGCCGGGAGAGGATGGTGGGTCCCGGCTGGGCCGAGGCAGCGGCGTCAGCGCTCGCATCACCAGGGGGCGAAAAGGAGGAAAAAATCCCCAAAATTCCAGAAAAAAAAAAAAAAAAAAAAAGCGCATTTTCCTTTCTGTTCCGTTCTGCAGATCACTGTGAGCCCCGGCCCGCCCCCCCCGCGCCCTCCCCGCTTGTGCTTCGTCCGCGCGTGTTTGGTGCCGTGTGTGGGAGCCGTGTGTGGCCGCGCCGCGGCCGTGTGCGTATCGCTGTAGTCCCGCTCGGCGCCGGGGGCCGTCCCGCCACCTCCACCTACATTTAGAGCTACTGTCAATATACACAGCGGCTGCCGCCGCCCCGCTCGCCCCAGGCCCCGGGGGCCCGGCCTCTTTTCCTTCCGTTTTTAATTTTCTTTCTTTTTTTTTTTTTTTTTTTTTTTTTTGTACAGAAGAGTGGGGAAACGTCGAAAAAAAAAACCAAAACGACGAGAAAAAAAATAATAATAAAAAAATAACCCACCGCCCACACAAAATCCCGACAAACAGGCGATTTGTAAGATATCGTGCGTGTGACTCCTTGTAAAATATTTTCAAATGGTTTATTACAGAGACTCGGTTATTAAATAATGTTCATATTTTCACTTCACACGCGGCGGCTGTCTCATTTCGGGGTGGGACGGGGACGCTGGGGCCCCTGCCCGTTGCCTCCTCTGCCCACCTCCATCCATGTGTCCCCACGTGTTCCCAGTGTCCCCCGTCCTTGTCCCCTTGTGTCCATGTTCCTCCCTGCCATGTCCGTGCCCCCCCATTCCCAGGTCCCCGTGTTCCCAGTGTCCCCCCTGTGTCCATGTGTCACCCCATGTCCGCGTCCCCCCCCATCCCCGGGTCCCCATGTCCTCAGTGTTCCCCCCCAGTTCTGTCCTTGTCCCCTTGTGTCTATGTCACCCCCCCAGTCCGTGTCCCCTCATACATGTGCCCCCAGGTCACTATGTACCCCTGCTCCGTGCCCACCCCACGCAATGTCCCGGTGGCTCCTCGCCCCGTGTCCGTGTCCTGCCACGTCACTACCTCCCGACCGCTGTGAGTCCAGCCCTCCCCCGCGCCCATGTCCCTGGTCTCCCCCCCGTGTCCGTGTCCCCTCCCCGTCATGTCCCTGGTGTCCCCTCGTGTCACCGCCCCCGGCCGCGCAGGACTACACCTCCCGGCACCCCCCGCGCGGCGCCCCCCGGGCCGCGCCCGCCCCTCCGCGCCGCGCGGCACGCCGGGAGCTGTAGTCCCGCGCCGCGCACCTCCCGGCGTGCCGCGCGGCGGCGGCGCAGGCGCGGCGCCGCTGTTTGTGGGCGCGCGCGGGGCGGCGCGGCGGGGCCCGGCCCTGCGCCGCGGCCTAGCGGGGCCTCGCCGGGAGCGGCGGCGGCGGCGGCGGCCCGAGATGCGGCGCTGGGCGGCGGCCGCGCGGCGCCACGCGGTGTCGGCGCTGGGCGGCAGCAGCGTGGCCGTGAAGGCGCTGTGCGGCGCCGTGGCGCTGCTCTACGCGCTCTCGCTGGGCGCCGACACGGCGGGCGCGCTGGCCGTGACGCCCGGGCGCCTCTTGCCGCCCAGCCTGCGGCTCTGGACGCTGGCCACGCACGGGCTGGCCGAGACGCGCGCGTGGGGCGCGGCGCTGAGCGTGGCCACGCTGGCGGCGGCCGGGCGGCTGCTGGAGCCGCTCTGGGGCGCGCTCGAGCTGCTGCTCTTCTTCGCCGTGGTGAACGCGGCCGCGGGGCTGCTGGGCGCGCTGGCCTACGTGCTGGCCTACGCGGCCACGGCGCGCAGCGCCTACCTGTTCGACGTGCGCATCCACGGCGCGCTCGGCTTCCTCGGCGGCGTGCTCGTGGCGCTCAAGCAGAGCATGGGCGAGAGCGCCGTGCCGGCCGCGCCGCCGCTGCGCGTCAAGGCGGCGCCCATGCTGCTGCTGGTGCTGCTGGCGCTGCTGCGGCTCGGCGCGCTCGTCGAGGGCGCCGCGCTCGTCTCGTACGCCGGCGGCGCGCTCTCCGCCTGGGTGTACCTGCGCTTCTACCAGCGGCACGGCCGCGGGCGCGGGGACATGTCGGAGCACTTCGCCTTCGCCACCTTCTTCCCCGGGGTGCTGCAGCCGCCCGTGGCGCTGCTGGCCAACGCGGTGCACGGCGCCCTCGTGAAGCTGAGGATCTGCCGCAAGACGGTGAAGCGCTACGATGTGGGCGCCCCTTCCTCCATCACCATCAGCCTGCCCGGAACCGACCCCCAGGACGCAGAGAGGAGAAGGTACCGCTCGGGCTGCGGGGCGGCCCGCTGGGCTTGCCCTTACAGGGCTGTCCCCTTCCCCGCGGAGGGGAGGCCGCCGCCGGAGGGCTGTGGCGGGCCCACGGGATGCGCTTTTGGAAGCACAGCCGCTTCGTGTGGTGGTAAAGCTTTGATGACAAGGGACAGGCAGGGTGTTTGGGACAGAGAGACTCCCCGAAGTGGGAAGGACAACCACTGATGTCCTTAGGGAGGTGGCGAGCGGCCTTCCCGGCCTCGCCATGTGGGGAGTTGGGAGCTGACCCTGCTCAGGAGTGCAGGGAGCAGCGCGGAGCTCGCAGGACATCCCGTGGTTTGTGCATCCCGGGAACGAGCCCACGTTTGTGTGCGGAGCCCGTGGTCCCTCTGGGCAGCGACAGGGCGGCACCTGGGCGGCTCCGCGCTCCTGTGGGCCCCGTCAGCACCTCCTGAGCCTTCCTCCCCGCCCTCATCCCGCTGATTAGCTGAGTCAGTCCCATGCCCGGGCTCTCCTGTCCTGGAAAAGCCACCGCCCTGTTCTTGCGCCAGGCGTTGGCGCTTCCTCTCTCCCTGTCCCCTTTGGGTGCCTTTTTCCTTCCCCGTTTCCCTGGAGCGACCCTTGCGCAGCCTGGCAGGAGCGCCCCGTGTGCCAAGGCAGCTTTGTATGAGCAGTGTTGGGTGATTGCGCCCCGGGCACCCTTGGCTTTCCCCAAGGCCCCTTCCTTTCCCCCAGGAAGGAGCTGGGGCTGGGTTTGCAGGGAGAGGGGGCCCCAGGAGGTGGCACAGTGGCAGCTGGGGGTGACACCGGGCTGCTGTCGCGTTAACCCCACGTATGCCCTCGCCTTGCAGGCAGCTGGCCCTGAAGGCCCTCAATGAGCGGCTGAAGCGCGTGGAGGACCAGGCGGCGTGGCCCAGCATGGAGGACGAGGACGAGGAGGCAGCGGCGACGACAAAGGCTCCAAGCGCGCCGGTGCCCGAGGGTGGCACGGCGGCCCCAGCAGCGAGCCCGGAGAGCAGCCTCATCACCTTCGAGGACGCCCCGCGCCAGGCGTGAGCAGCGCGCGCTGCCCCGCAGCCCCATCTCCGCGTCGCAGAGCCGCTCAGCGCCGCCGCGGCTCCGAGCGGGGCTCAGCCCGGAGCCGCCTCCTTCCAGCGCCCCGGGGCTCCGAGGGGACCTCGCTGCCTCCCTGCGGAGGCTGCTCGAGGCAGCCATGGCCCGGGGGTCCCTGCTGGCTGCGGGGTTTTTTGCTTTCGGGAGGGACACGCTGGGCTGATGAGGCCCGTGCTCCACAGATGGGCTCCCTGTTCCGAGGCCTCTGCGCTTGGCCGCAAAGCAACATCACAGCGCCCGCAGGAGCGGAATGGGCGAGAGCGCTTCCGTGCTGCTTATTTTTTTGTAACAGTCTTGTCCAGAGTAGCCCAAACTTCTTTTTCTCCTTTCCGAGGTCGACTTTTGTCCCTTACGCGAGGAACAAGAGGGTTTGCGGGTTTCTTCCCCAAATCCTTCTCGTGCATCGACCCTCCCCTGCGCTTTGGCCCCGCTCAGAGTCCGCAGAAGGAGAAGCGTATTCGGAAGGAAGGGGTTCGCCCAGCGCCTCCTGCTGCTGCTCCTGGCCGGGACCATCTGCTCTTGGCTTTGCAGTTAGCACACGGAGCGGGAATCGGGAGCTGGACTTTTCCTGGAGGGGCTTCGCTTTGTGGTGTTGGTTTTCTCTCCTCCTTCCTCCTCCGTTGCAGTGGTTGGTATCCCTGGAAGCCAAACCCTTCAGGAGGAGCCGGTGCCCTCAGCTGCTGCTCCACTAATCCGTTTGTCAGATTAGACTAGAAGCTGGAATTAGTTTTTACAGTGGGGCACTCGCCGCCTCCTCTGGCACCAGGTTTTATTTCCTGCAGGTAGAAGAATATGGGCTCCCCCTTCTGTTTTCCTTCCTCTGTGTTGCTGGACTTTAATTTTTTTTTTTTTTTTTTCTTTTGGATGGAGGGGATGCTCCCTGGCAAAGTTTCCCAGGTGGCTCCTGCTCCCCTGGGCCCTTCCCAGGCTGGGACATGGGGCGACGGTGTCATGATTTTTTTTAAAGGACCACACACAAGAAGGTTTTTGTCAACCAGGAGAAATGCGGAAATTTCAGTATCAATAAACAGTTCTTTCAAAGAGAGCTGCTTGGCTGGTCCCTGAGCCCACGGGGCCTGAGAAGCCACCTGGGACTTGTGTTGGGGACAGGTGAGCTGAGCCCTGGCTCCTGCCCCTGGAGATGTTGCCTTCCTTATAAAAAAGGTGATTTCAGGGGAGGACAGGGGCTTTGCTGACCCTGATCCAGGTGGCCAGAGAGCCACAGGGGACAGGGAGCTGCCCTGGCCAGGTGGTCTCATGCGGTCCCTTTGGCATGGGTCAACCCACGTGGCTCAGCAATCCAGAGCCCCTTCCCCTCTCCACTTTCTCCGCCCCAGCTGGCACAAGGAGACACCCCTGGGAACAGCCCTTGTTAAACCGCCCCCCCACGTGGGTAAGAAATTGGGGGGACGCAGCCTCCCCGCAGCCCCAGGGCAACCAGCCGCTGTGCTGTAGCTGCCTGATATCTTTATTGAATAAAAGCTCTGGGTACAGAGGCAGTCCCAGCCACGGAGCTGCTCCCGGCTCTCCGGCCCTGCGGAGAGCTCCCACACGGCGCCCCGGCCTCTGTTCCGGAGAGGCGGCACAAGGCCGGCAGGACGAGGCCGTTTTGTGCTTTCTGAGCGCTCGATTGGGAGCCGCCACAGCCGCTCGTCCCCCGGCTCGTGCGCCGTCCCACTCTCACAGGGACCAAGCGGGTCCCCTCAGCTTGCTGCCGGGTTCAGTAACTGGTGGCAGGAGAGGCAGCGGGTGCACGGCGGCTCTGCCCAGCGCCCCTGCCTGCTCCTCAGCTGCTCTGCTCGAAGGGGAAGGAATCCTGAGTGACGCTGTCATGAGCCTCTGGTCCCAACGCCAGCCCGCGCTCCGGGCTGGTGCCAGCGCACTCCAGGCCGGCGCCAGTGCCTGCACGCTCCAGGCTGGTGCCGGTGCCTGCACGCTCCAGGCTGGTGCCAGCATGCTCCAGGCCTGTGCCAATACCCGTGTGCTCCAGGCCGGTGCCAGTGCGCTCCAGGCTGGTGCCTATGCCAGCGCGCTGCTTGCTGGGCACCCGGGCGGCGCGTGCCCCTTGCCGGGCTCACGCACACACCAGCGCTGCTTCCCAACGCCGGGGCTGCTCCGAGACCAGGGCCGGGCGAGCGGGTAGTGCAGCCGCGGCGAGGAGAGCTCCGGGTGCGGCGCCGGGCCGGCCGGGCGCCGCGTTCAGTGCTGGCTCCGTTTGCGGTACAGGTAGGCGTTGCTCACCTGGCTCATCACCACCAGGCTCGTCAGGACGGGGCAGAGCATGAGCAGGTACCAGGCGGCGCCGGTGACGGCGGCCGTGAACCACAGCGAGCACATGCCCAGCATGAGGCTGGCGCAGCCCAGCAGGTAGCCCACGAGCCCGGCCGTGGCGTGGTAGAGCTTCAGCTGGGCCAGCGTCCAGCTGCGGGCCAGCTTGGGGTAGAGCAGGAGCACGCCGCCGGCGCTCTGTGCCGCCGCGTAGAGCACGGCCAGCAGCCCCGTGCGCCCGTGCCACGTGCCCAGGTGCGCCTTGCCGTTGAGGTGCTTGTTGTAGGCCACGGCGGCCAGGCCCAGCAGCGCGCAGAGCAGCGCCAGCAGCTGCAGCGCCCAGTGCGCCCGTGCCTTGGCCTTGCGCGACAGGGAGCGCAGCGGGGAGCTCTCGGGCGAGAACACGAGCAGCGCCTCGGTGAGCAGCAGCGAGAACTGCGGCGGCAGCGGGGGGGACGCGTCGGCCGCGGCCACGGCGGCCCCGGCGCCCCCCGGCCGCCCCGCGCGCTGGGACTTACCGCGAGCGCCATGAGCACCGGGTGCCACGAGAAGAGGCCTGCAACGCAAGGGCGGCCGTGAGGCGCGCGCCGGAGCGAACCGCACCGAACCGGCGCGAAGCGGACGGAAGCGGAGCCGCCCGCGCACTCACTGGAGCCGGGCCGCGCCGGCAGCGCCACGGCGGCGGGGAAGCCGAGCGCCGCGGCGTGCGCGGCAACGCCCGAGGCCGCGCGCAGCGCCCGGTACAGCCGCGACTCGGCCTCAGCCGGCAGGGCCATGCCGGCCCGCCGCCGCCGCCGGGACCCGCCGCTGCCGCCGCCGCCGGGACCCGCCGCCGCCTCGCCGGCCGCCCATTGGCCCCCGCGCCCGTCCGTCCGCGCCGCGGCCCGCCCCCGCGCCGCTGCGGCCGGCGGTGAGTGGCGGATGGCGCTGTCGCTCAGCGACAAGTCCCGCCTCCCGTGACGTCGGCGCTTTGGGACGCGTCCTGTCAGAGAGCACGGGAAGCGCTACGGGAGCCGGCCGGGGACAAGACGCGTGCGCCTTGTGGCCGCCGCTCCGCTCCGGTTTGGATCGGTTCGGATTGGTTCTTTGGCCGCCGCCATGGGCGGCAGGATCGAGTGCGTCTTTTTCAGCGAATTCCACCCCACCCTGGGGCCCAAGATCACCTACCAGGTGGGGCCAGGCCCCGCGGTGCCGGCGGGAGGCCCGAGGGTACTGCAGAACCGGACCGGACCGTGCGTGCCCCCTCCCTCCCTCCGTGCTGCAGGTGCCCGAGGACTTCATCTCGCGGGAGCTGTTCGACACCATCCAGGTGTACGTGATCACCAAGCCCGAGCTGCAGAACAAGCTCATCACCGTGTGAGTGCGGCCCACTGGCACCGGCACCGGCTGCGCGGGCGGCGCTGGGCAGAGGTGCAGTGCGCAGCCTTCTCCCGGCAGGACCGCCATGGAGAAGAAGCTCATCGGCTGCCCGGTGTGCATCGAGCACAAGAAGTACAGCCGCAACGCGCTGCTCTTCAACCTGGGCTTCGTGTGCGACGCGCGCGCCAAGGCCTGCGCGCTGGAGCCCATCGTCAAGAAGCTGGCCGGCTACCTCACCACGCTCGAGGTGCCGCCGCGCGCAGCGCGCGGGAGCCGCCGCGCACGCCGCGCCGCCGCTCACGCCTCCTTCCCCCAGCTGGAGAGCGGCTTCATCTCCAACGAGGAGAGCAAGCAGAAGCTGGTGCCCATCATGACCATCCTGCTGGAGGAGCTGAACGCCAACGGGAAGTGCACGCTGCCCATCGGTACGGCGGGCGCGCGGCGCGGCGGGGCACCGGCTCCCGGTGGCCGCGCCGCGGGGGCTCAGCGCTCTGCCTGCTGCCTGGCCAGATGAATCCAACACCATCCACCTGAAGGTGATCGAGCAGCGGCCTGACCCTCCCGTCGTGCAGGAGTACGACGTGCCGGTCTTCACACAGGACAAGGACGATTTCTTCAATTCCCAGTGGGATCTCACCACACAGCAGGTCGGTGCCCTTGCACGGGGGGAGGGTGCATTAAACTGGCTCTGTTCCCTGCCTGTCTAAAGGCAGAGGGGGCTGCCGGGCCATCCTGCACATCCCATTATTTATCACAGTTTAGTGCTAGGGATGGAGCCTGCCTTTCCCAGGATGCTCCCAAGTCCCAGGAAGCTTGTGGGGCTCCAGAGCAATGCCTTGGGTGGCCACGCTGTCATTTCCCAGCACAGCCCTGTAGCTCTTGTGCTCCCAGCTCTTCCCACCTCCTAGATTCTGCCCTACATTGACGGCTTTCGGCACGTCCAGAAGATTTCTGCAGAGGCCGACGTGGAGCTGAACTTGGTGCGCATTGCTGTGCAGAACCTGCTGTGAGTGAGGGGAAGGGCCCCGCTCTGTGCGAGTGTCCCGGCCTGCTCGTTTTCCTGACGTTTCCTCTGTGGGAATTCTGTCCAGCCCTGAAGGTTGGTCTCTAAATTCCACGTTTCCTTGCAGGTACTACGGAGTCGTCACGCTCGTCTCCATCCTCCAGGTGGGTGAGGCTAGAAAGAGGACAGAGTGAGCAGAGCTGTGCAGGGAAGGGCTGGTGTATCCCAGACGTATCCCTGTGCCGTTGGGAATAGTGCGAGCCTGGGGTGGGAGCTGGGGAAAGCCGGCTGTCCGGCTGAGCGGAGCTGGTTTTCTCTCGCCCCGCAGTACTCCAACGTGTACTGCACCACGCCGAAGGTGCAGGACCTGGTGGATGACAAATGTCTCCAGGAAGAGTGTCTGTCCTACGTCACCAAGCAAGGTACGGGGACAGCAGAAACCCCGTCCCTGGCCACCCTGCACTGAGACGGAGGCTGGGGACCACAGCGGCGCCTGTCCCCGCAGGGCACAAGCGTGCTGGCCTCCGCGACGTCTTCCAGCTGTACTGCGGCCTGAGCCCTGGCACGACCGTGCGGGACCTCATCTCCCGCTACACCCTGCAGCTCCAGCGCGTGGACGAGAGGTCTGAGCCGGCGGCAGCTTTCCCCGTTCCGGAGGGCCGGGCTGGCCGGGTAGGACGGTGCCGCACGCACGTGTTCATGCTCTCCCCTCGCCTCCAGGAGGCTCATCCAGTTCGGCTTGATGAAGGGCCTGATCCGGCGGCTCCAGAAGTACCCCGTGAAGGTAGCGCGGGACGAGCGGAGCCACCCGGCCCGACTGTACACGGGCTGCCACAGCTATGACGAGATCTGCTGCAAGACGGGTGAGGAGCGTGGGGGGGGCCGCGTCACCGCGGGGGGCTGTGTTGCTGCCAGCAAAGCCCGCGAGCCCCGCGTGGTGTCCAGATTCCGACCATGCCCTGTTCCTTCCCGGATGCTAATGCTGCGGGGAGCCCTGGCTCGCAGCTGGAGGGTGGGCAGGGTCCTGCTGCACAGCTGGAGGGGAGGAAGGGGACGTCGCGGAGGCACCGCGGGGTCCCCGCGTGCTCACGCCGCCTCTGCCTCCCCCAGGCATGAGCTACAAGGAGCTGGACGAGCGCCTGGAGAACGACCCCAACATCATCGTGTGCTGGAAGTGACCGGCGCCCCCGTCCGCCGCTCCCGGGGCCGCCGCGTCCCGTTCCCGCCCGGGCCGCCAGGGGGCGCCGCGGCCGCCGCGTTGCCATGGAGCCGCGGCGCGTTGCCATGGCGCCGCGGCCGTTAGCGGCGGGACGGGGCCGGCGCCATGATGGAGGCCGCGGGGCCCGGGCTGCTGCTGCTGCCGCCCGCCGAGGCCGAGGCGCTGGTGCGGGCGCTGCGGGCCGCCGAGCTGCGCGACATCGGCGGCACCGGGTGCGCGGGGAGCCCTGCTCCAGGGGCTCAGCCCGGGTTGGGGGCACTGCCTGTTGGGGGCAGGCAGGGACGCTTGCGGGTCTTGGCCGCCCCGCAGGTGGCTGCGGCAGCATGAGGCTGTGGAGAGGCTCAACATGCACGCCATCCTGAGCGCCGCGGCAGGCTGTGAGCAGCCCCTCATGGAGCTGCTGCTCAGCCACGGCAAGGTGAGCGTGCTCGACGGGGCCCCGTGCGCGCGGCGCCGCTGCCTCATGCGCAGCTTCTGCTGCGTGGAATAAAGTGCCCTCTGTGCCTCTGTGCGTTCTGTCGTGCTGCCCGAATTCTCCCCCTCTTGTGGCGTTCGATGCCCCACATCTCGGCGCCCCAAACTGCCCTTTGTGCCCAGGGGCTCCGGGATGCCCTTTCCTGCGAGCCTGGAAGCAGTTTCCGCCACCCACAGTGAAAACCTGCCCCTTTCTGAGCTCTACAGCAGGGTCCAGTGTGCGGATGCAGAGCCCATGTGCCCACAGGCTGCCACTCTCCCCCGTTTCACTCCATTTCTCAGCCCAGCTGCTGCCTCGGGGCATCCTTGGTAGATGCCGGGTGCTGTGGCAAGTACCCAGGGCCACAGTGGCCACGGGGCGCTGGGCACCGGCCTGGCTGTGCCCCTAGCCCTGCTCTCAAATGCTTGGATCCACCCCGCCGTGCCTCCCCTCTCCAGATTCCCGTCCTCATCGGGGAGCTCATCACCGTGGAGCTGTGGAAGCACAAGGTCTTCCCGGTGCTGTGCCGGCTGGAGGACTTCAAGCCTGTGAGCACCTTCCCCATCTACGTGGTGGTGAGTAGGGTGTTCCAGAGCGGATAAAAAACCTATAGCCACTGTGACTTGATACCTGCTGGGCTGCAAAGCTGAGGGAAGCACCTGCTTTCTCATTCCTGGCACAGGAGTGATCTTGGGAATGTGGCTGCTCGATGCAGGGATGCAGCTCCTGAGCTTGGACAATCTGCCCAAACCTGGGAGATGTTTCCGTGCTCTCAGCCCGGGTAACGTCTCCCTAGGGAGAGGTGATGTCTCTGCTCTTGCTCTGTGGCATTGCCTTGGGGCAGTTATCCCGCACTTCCCAGCCTCAGGAGACGCCGCTCACACTGCCCAGAGCGCTGCCTCATCTCGGCTTTCGGCCCTAACTGCATAACTATATAAAGACCCCTGTGCGCAGTCCCATTGCCCTCGGATGCTGGGACCTGCTCCACACCGTGACCTCGCTCCTGCCGTTTTGCTCCCGCAGCTGCACCACGAAGCTTCCATCATTAATCTCCTGGAGACGGTGTTTTTCCACAAGGTAAGCGGCACGTTCGCTTTCTGTAGCCCGGAGCACCTGGGGATGGAAGGCTGCACCTGTGGCTGCGGGTGACTGTGGGTGCCACCATCTTGGCCCCAGACTTGCACTTTGGGAACGTGCCGTGTGGGTGGGCAGTGGGCCCCGCAGCGCTCTGGCTTGGCCACTGTAGAAAAGGCAAAGATGTGGGCGGGGAAGTGAGCTTTAGACACCCTTCCCCTCGTCGCACAGGAGGTGTGCGAGGCGGCCGAGGACGCCATCCTGGACCTCATCGACTACTGCCATCGGAAGCTGACCCTGCTCGCAGCTCGCGGTGCCAGCGCGCAGCCTGGCACACGGAGCCAGCCGGGGACTCTGGCCAGTCCCTCGTCCATGCAGGTGAGGGGTGATGCTGCAGCCCATGGAGGAGAGCTGCTCCTGTGGAGGGCCTGGGGGCTGCTCTTGCATCTGGGATTTTGCTTCTCCACGCCCCGAGTTTCTTCCCTAAACTGTGTCGCAAAGACTGTCCGAAAGAGCGGATTCGAAGTGACAGCCTGCAGGCTCGGCCGGATCCCTTGGCTCGCTGCCCAGGCATGTGCTTCCCTTCCAGAAAAGGGAAGGAAGCAGAGGGCTTCTGAGCACAATAGGGATGTTTTCCAGGAAATGTGTTCCCAGCTGGGGGGTCTCTGCTAGGGCTTTGACTTACTAAAGGAAGGAGGATCTTTCTTTGCTCGTGTGCTTCTGAAAAGCGCTTGTCTCCGAGGAACCTGGTTTCCTCTTGTTCACCCCAGCCCCTGGTAACTCTTTGTGCAAAAACCCTGTGCTAAACAGCCGCTAAACAGTGCTAAACCCTCTCCCTTGTGCTGGAGCCTCCTGTCCTTTATGGCCCTGTGCTTTGGCCCCTGGGGGCCGACAGAGGCCTGGGATCCGAGCGAGCGCTTGCTTCCCTGCAGGAGCTGCAGGAGCAGGCCGAGACGATGGAGTTTGAGATTTCCCTGAAGGCCCTGTCCGTGCTGCGCTTCATCACCGACCAGGTGGCCAGGTGGGTACCCAGGAGCCCTAGAGCACACGTGGCCGCTCGAGGTCCCCGTGGGGACACAGCCCTGCGCTTCGTTCAGCAGCGGTGATGGTGGCACTGTGCCCCAGGAGGCAAATGCAGCGCTCCTCCCCGCTCTGTGGTGCTGTGGGAACCTGGGGCTGCTCTGTTACCGTGTTTTTCCTGCCTCTCTTGGGAGGCAGATAGTGAAAACATGCCCAGGTGCCTCGGGGAGCGTTTGTGTCTGCTGTGGCATTTGGGCGCTGCATCACCCTCCCGTTTCACCTCCAGCTTGCCCCTGAGTGCGCTGAGTCGCCTGCTGAGCACCCACAACGTGCCCTGCCTCCTGGTCGAGCTGCTGGAGCGCTGCCCCTGGAGCTGCCGCGAAGCGGGTAGGGACGGTGTCCTGGGGCTGCTCGCTCTCCTGCCTCCTTTCCAGCCTGCTGCCCTTGCTCCCTTCTGGTGCTCCCTGCCTGGAGCAGGTCAGCAGCTGCAGCACGGCTGGACTGAGGGGTCTAGCAGCAATCCCCAAAGCTGATCCCTGTCTCGTCTCATCCAAACGAGAGCCTTGTCTCATCCAAATGGATCACAGCTAGGGCAGGAGTCCAGCACGTCCACCAGCCTCCCCCTACTCCTCCGAGAAGTCACGTCCTGCACACAAAAAGGCCAGGGCTGTTTAAGAACACTGAACAGCAGTTTATCACCTCCCTCTCCCTGGAAGGAGCCAGCAAAACTCGACTTCCAGAGAGAGTGTAATGGTCTCAAACACCAAGACACACGTGCGTGGCTGGGGGGCAGAGCTGGCCTACCTGCCTGCACCTGGTGCTCAGTGACTCGTGGCCGAGCGTGACCGTGGAGGCAGCACCTATGCAGGCAGTCCCAGCCCTCTGCCCCTTTCTGCAATGTGACGGGTTTGGAGCCCAGGTTCCAAACCTGGAGCCTGGCTTGGAGCCAGGCTCTGCCTGGCAGCAAACCCAGTGCCCTGCGGCTGCTGCTGCTGAACTTCACGCCTGCCCCGCGCCTCTGCTCATGTTGTGCATTCCCAGGAGTGACACCTGCGCTGTCAGCGCTGCCTCCTGCCCCTCCGCGGCCAGGCCTGTCCCTGTCCCCTGCCGTGGGCTCCCCGAGCAGCTCCCAAAGCTGCTGGGGACAGTTTGCAGCCCGGAGCGTGGGAAGCACCGCGCAGCCCTCGCGAGGGGAAGGGGCCTCGGCAGGCGGTGAGAGCGCGGGCAGGAAGGAAGCACTAGGGAAGGCGCCGCTCCGCGTCCGCGGGAGCCCAGCCAGAGGGGCCGCTCACCTCCCCGCTCCGGCCAGGGAGCGCGGCCCTTCTCTTCCCCATGTGCGTGGGGCGTCAGAGGGGCCTCTGATCCCGGGCCCCCAAGGAAGCACTGGGAAGAAAGGAGTGCAAGGGCATTTCCACACTGTGCAGGTATGGGGCTGTGCCTTCCTCCATCCCCCAGGGCAGCACGGCTGTTCTTGGAGCTTGTTTTGTCCCTCTGGTTACATCTGTGCTCCTTTGGGACTTCCCTGAGGGCAGAACCTCCCAAATGGCAGGTCCTGGCTATGCTGACATCCCCGAACCAGGAGCAGAGCCCCGGCCAGCGTCCCCGCTCCGCACTCTCTTTCCTCAGGCAGCTCTGCCTCTCCTCGCAGCTTTGCGTTGTTCCGTCCCCCAGGTGCACTCAAGAAGTTTGAGAACGGAGCGTGGCACGCGGTGCCGCCGGAGGACCAGCTGAAGATGACCAAGCTGGACGGGCAGGTGTGGCTGGCCCTCTACAACCTGCTGCTCAGCCCCGAATGCCGCTGCAAATACCACTTCGACGGCTTCAACAAGAGCCAGCTCCTCAAGGTAGGGCCCTGCAGCGCAGAGCAGGACCTCGCCAGCACTAAGCCCCTCTGGGCATCTCTGCCTATCACCAGCTCTGCCCGCAGCCTTGTAACCCGGTTCTGACTCCCTTATCTCACCCTCTCCTCCTCCCTCACCGGCTGCAGCTCCGGGCCTTCCTGACGGATGTGCTGCTCGACCAGCTACCCAACCTGGTGGAGATGCAGAGATTCCTGAGCCACCTAGCAGTGACAGAGCCTGCTCCCCCCAAAAAGGATCTTGTCCTGGAGCAGGTATCCCATTTCCTTAGGCTCTTCCTTCTCTCCAGCTGCTCTGATTTGAAACTACCAAGGCCCAAGCACTTGTTTCACTCCTATCCCCTCGCTGCCATCTCCTCCTGGCTCGCCTTCCTCCCCGATCTTTTCCTACCCTTCTGGACAACCCTCATTCCGCTACAGCTGTGGCCAAGCAGGGAGGAAGGTGGCCACGGCTCATGACAAAAACATGGAGTTACAAACAACTGTTGAGACTGCAGCAAATCTGTGGGCTGGTGGCTGCGCGCGCCGGAGACCGCTGCTCGCTTGGACAATTAACCCTCTGCTGAGCGTTTGTGCCACTTCCCTGTTGCCTTCTGGAGCTCTCTTGGCCAGGAGAGCCGCCTAGGAAAGGCCCTTTTCCCTGTGGCTCCTTCTCCCCTTGCTGCCTGGCTATTTTTACTCCGCTGGAGCTGCCAACATCTTCCCCTCCAGAGCCTGAACTCCCTCCGCTGCTCTTGGCCGGTGCTTTCCCTTTCACGCTGCTCCAGCCCTTCCTTTGCCTGGGGCTTGCGTTCGGGGAAGTGATGAATGGAAAAATCTGCTCAGGCGCAAGGCTCGGGAGCACCGAGTTCAAGCTATGGCTGGAGTCCCAGCTCTGCAGAGCGGCGGGAGCTCAGGGCTTTCTGCGGAGGATCCCAGGCCTCGGGGCTGAATTCCTGATCCCGAGCAGATCCCCAAAGCTTTGGCTTGTTTCATCTCGATGCTTTTTGCCTCTGCTTGGCACATGGGTCTGCCAGAGCCTCCTGCCTCCCTTCTGCCCAAGTTCCCCCGTATCATGGCGTGCTCAATCCCACGCCGAGCACCACGGCCTCACTGCTCCAGCTCTCCCGCCAGGTCCCTGCCATCCGGGAGCACCTTCTCAAGAAGAACGCGGGCAAGTGGGAGGCCATTGCCAAGCACCAGGTGAAGTCCGTGTTCAGCCCCACTGCAGAGGAGCTGAGACTCCAGGCGCGCAGGTAAGAAACTCCAGGCTCTCCTGCCCTCTTCCGCTGCTCCCTGCACACAGGAGGTTCCAGGGAGCAGCCTGGCAGAGCTGGACACAGAGCAGGGTCCATATGTCTCCTTGGGGACAGCCAGGACGGCTCCCTGCTCCCCGGCAATCCCCCTTGTGCTCTCACCTCTCTGCCCGCTGCAGGTGGGCGCAGACCTACAGCCTGGACATGATGGAGGCTCTCGTCCCCGACAAGCCCCGGTGCCGCGTGTGCGGCGTCGAGGCGGCCAAGCGCTGCTCGCGCTGCCGCAACGAGTGGTACTGCAGCCGGTAAGGGCTCCCACGTCCCCGCTCCGGGGCTCTCACGGGGCTGGGGCAGTCACAGGGATCCCTCCCTGAGCGGCTCTGCTCCCTGCCGCAGCCCCTGCCAGCTCCAGCACTGGCACAAGCACAAGGCCGCCTGCAACCTGCTGGCGTCGGGCGACCTGCAAGGGTAGCGCGGGGATGTGGAGCTTCCCGCCGTGAGCAGCGCGGCTCCCAGCGGAGCTGCCAGCGCCGGTCCCGGCTGCGGCGCCCACTGGGGTCCCCTCGCGCCCCGGCTCGGCACCTGGCTCGCTGCACCCCGCGGCCTCGCCTGCCTCGTGCATCTCTGGGCCCGGCGCAGGCTGGGGCTCATAAACCGCTTCCTCCCTGGCCTCGAGCTTGTGGGGTGGTTTGTGCGTCAGTCTTCGCCTGCTGCAAAAAAACAGAGCTCCCAGAGAACGCCAAACCCCCACAGTTCGGCCCAGCCTGCTGTGGGCAGGGTCTGCACCGCTCCCTGTGCTGAGACATGGGGCGGGATTTGGCCCCTTGCCCTCTGCTACCCGCCTGGCGCGGGGGCAGCGTGGGGGAGCAGAGGAAGTGGTTAGCGCGAGGCTGTCGCCCCGTAGAGCAGAGGAGCAGCTCGGGTTTGTCTCCTCCGTCGTCTCGCAAGTGCTGCAGATGTCCCCCCTCTGTGCCCCTGCCCCCTTCCCTGCTCTTAGGAGTGCCACTTCAGCAAAAGGGGCCATGCCCAGCCTAGTCCTGCAGCCACTGAGGGGTCAGCACTGCCTTTTCCCGGTGCCTGGGATGCGCTGGAGTCCTCCTGCCCATCGCAGGCCCTGGCCCTGCCACTTGGGGCCACGTTGTGTCCCCGCACCCAAGCAGGGAGCAGCACCTGGCCTGGGCACACCCGGGAGCTGGAGCTGCCAGCGTGCAGACCTGCCTCTCCCTTTCCCCTATGCCAGCCCTGGCTCTCTCCCCACCATCTGAAGCGGTGACGTCTCGGAGGTGCTGCCGCCACCGCCAGCTGCAGGAAGCCGCCTCCAAGGTGCCAGAGGTACCAGAGGTGCCTCAGAGGCAGCCCGGGCTGCGGCGAGGCCCTGGGGCCCGTGCCTGTCTCGTCTCCCTGCGCGCACAGGGCACCTTGGAGCCCCCACGGGGCGCGTGGAGGAGAAACCCCAGCCGGGAAGGAGCTGCTGGGCAGCCTGAGAGCCGGGGGGAGGCGGCGCTGGACCTGCCGCCCTGGGCAGTGCCACGCGGTGCCACCCGCAGCCCGGTGGGGACTGTCCCAGGGGCTGCCTCGCCGGGGTCGGCGCCGCCCGTGCCCCGCGGCCCCTTCCCCGCGCGCCTCGTCCTGCCTCAGTTTCCCCGCGCGGCGCCCGGACGGGGCGGCCCCCGCGCCCGTCCCCGCCCCGGGCCGGGCCCGCCCCGGCTCCAGCCCCGGCCGCGGCCCCAGCCCCGTCCCGGCCGCGGCTCCCGCCGCCGCCGCCGCGCCCGTGTCCGCGGGCCATGTCCGTGCCGGGCGGCGCGGAGCTCATCGAGCTGCGGGAGCTGCGCGCGGAGGCGCGGCCGGGCCGGGGCCGCCTGGAGCGGGCGAACGCGCTGCGCATCAGCCCGGCGCGGCGCCCGCCCGCCGCCCTGCGCGACCCGCGCCTCACGGCGGCGCCGGGCGCGGGGCACCGCTTCCAGCCGCGCCGCCGCGGGCCGCACACGTGGTGCGACCTGTGCGGGGACTTCATCTGGGGCGCGCGCAGGAAGAGCCTCCAGTGCCTGCGTGAGTAGCCCCCGCGCCGCGGGCCCCTCGCGCCGGGAGCGGCGGGGCCAAGGCCAGCGCGGCCCCGGGCCCGGACACCCTTCCCCTTCGCGCCACCCTCCTGCGAGGGACACGGGGGCACCCTCGGGGCTCCCCGCCGGCAGCACTGCCAGGTGACGGGGCTGCTCGCAGCGCGCTGGCACCCGGATCCAGCCCGCGTCCCACCCCCGGGCTCCTCCTGGCAGCACCAGCAGCCTCCCCAGACCGACTGACACCCTCTCCCTGTCCCCAGACTGCAGCTTCACCTGCCACTACCGGTGCCGGGCCCTGGTGCGGCTGGACTGCAGCGGCCCCCGCAGCGAGGCCGACGATGTCCCCGAGCAGGAGGTGGAGAAGGACACCAACGTGGTACGGGCTGGCCTGGCAAGGGACGCTGAACAGGGTTGGGACACGGGGAGAGGGCAGGGGTGCACCCCGAGCCGGGCCATGCCAGTCCCAGGCCATACTGGGCTGCACTGTGCTTGTGTTTCGCTGTGCCGGGCCATACCAGACTGTGCCATGCCGTACGAGGCCATGCCATGCTATGCAATGCGAGACTGTGCCACATTGGGCTGTGCTGTGCCATGGCTACACTGTGCCGTGCCGAGCCATGCCGTGGCAGGCTGCACCGGGCCATGCTGGGCAGTGCCATGCAGGGCTGTGCTGAACCGTGTGGGGCCGGAGTGCCCTGCTGGGCCGGGCTGTGCTATGGCAGGCTGGGCTGTGTGTGCTATATGTGCTGGGCTGTGTGTGCTATCTGTGCTATATGCACTGTGCTGTGTGTGCTGGTCTGTATGTGCTATATGTGCTGGGCTGTGTGTACTGGTCTGTATGTGCTATATGCGTTGGGCTGCATGTGCTGGGCTATATGTGCTGTATGCACTGTGCTGGGCTGTGTGGCTATATGTGCTGGGCCGTGTGTGCTGTGCTGTGCTTGTGTGTGCTGTGCTGTACGTGCTATATGCGTTGGGCTGCGTGTGCTGGGCTATATGTGCTATATGCACTGTGCTGTATGTGCTGGGCTGTGTGTGCTGGGCTATACGTACTATATGTGCTATATGTGCTGGGCTGTGTGTGCTGAGCTGTGCTGTGTGTGCTGGGCTATATGTGCTATATGCACTGTGCTATATGTGCTGTGCTGTGTGTGCTGTGCTGTGTGTGCTATATGTGCTGGTTGTGTGTGCGGGGCTGTTCTGTGTGTACTGGGCTGTATGCGCGGGGCTGCGCTGGGCTGTGCAGGGGGGCTGGACGGGGTCGGGGGGCTGGTGAAGTCACCGCCGGATGCGGGGCCGCCCCCGGGCCGCGTCAGCCCAACGGCTGCGCCGGGGCGGGGCGCGCCGGGCCGGGCCGGGCCGAGCCGAGCCGGGAGCGCGGCTGCTGCGCGCGCGGGGACGGCACTGGCAGCGGCACCGCGCTGAGCCGAGGCGAACCGGGACTGGGACTGAGCCGAGCCGGGACAGGGACCGGGCTGAGCCGAACCGGGACCGGGACTGAGCAGAGAGTGGGCTGAGCCGAACCGGGACAGGGACTGGGCTGAGCCGAACTGGGACTGAGACTGAGCAGAGACCGGGCTGAGCCGAACCGGGACCGGGCTGAGCTGAGCCGAGGCGGGACACGAGGAGGAAGCGCGAGCGGGCTGAGCCGCGCCGGGACAAGGGCAGGGAGCGGGGCTGAGCCGAGCCGGGTCGGGGCTGAGCCGAGCCGAGGACTGGGACCGAGCCGGGCCAGGGACTGAGCAGAGCGGCGCCGAGACGGGGCCAGGCACCGAAGCGAGCCGGGCCCGGGCCAGGGCCGGAGCGGGAGGCGGGCGCGGGCCGGGCCCGAGCCGGGCGCGGGGCAGCGCCGGCGCCGCGCCGGGCCCGAGCAGGGCGAACCGGGCGGCCGAGGGGCTGGCGCGGGGCCGGCTCTGCCCGTGCTCCCGCGCCCACGGCGGCGCCCCGCGGCGCCCGGGCCGCAGCGGCGGCGGGGCCGGGGCGGCGCCGTGCGGGGCCGGGGCCGGGGCCGGGGCGGCGCTGGGGCTGCGCTGGGCTGGCTCGGCGGGCAGCACGGCCAGCAGCGGCTACTGCAGCCAGGAGGACTCCGACTCCGAGCCCGAACTCTTCTACACGGCGCGCACCTCGCTCGGCCGCCGCCCGCGCCGCCGCCAGGTCCGTGCGCCCCTCGCCGCGGCGTCGGGGCGGCGCGACGTCACCCGCGGGGGGTCCCCGCGCCGCGTGACGTCATCCCCAGTGCAGGGGCGGGGAGGGGTAGGGGGTCGAGCGTGGCCCTGCCGGGGGGGCAAAAAGGGTCCAGGATGCTCCGTGGGTCACTATGGGGCGGGGGGGGGGGCTCTGCCACCTGGCATGGCCGCCCCATCCCCCGGGGTGGGGGTCCTGGAGCAGGAGGTGAAGTCGAGCTCGCGGGTGGCCCCATGTTGTGCCCCACAGACCGCTGGGGTTGTGACACTCGGTGTCCGGCGTCCCCACGCTTGTGCCCGGAGCCAGGGTGTCGCCGCATCCTGGCCTGTCCCATGCGCCCCGAGGCTGCTGGCGTCTCCCTCCACCCTGCTCCATGGAGGCTCCCAGCATCTGGGGCACCGGCAGGGTTGACGCTGCCTCGCGGCTCTAGGCAGGCGGTGTGGGGCCACCGGCCGGACCTGCCCTGCGGCCCCCGCAGCCGTTTGGGAAGGAGTCGGGAGCCAGCAGGAACCACGAGGCCGAGGAATGGCCATGGGCTGCGATCCCGCCCCGGGATGATGCAACCCAGCGTAACGGCGTCCAGAGCGCGGCCCCGCGCGCAGCGGGCAGCGTGACCATCGCACGGGGCCCTGTTCGCCCTCGGGGCTGCACGGGAAGTCACCGCCTTGTGCTGTCCTGCAGGATGATCCCGTCGAGGCCGAGACGCTGGAGCTGGAGCCAGCGCAGCTGGAGCAGAGGATCAGGGAGTACAACAGCCAGATCAACAGCAACCTCTTCATGAGCCTGGTAGGGCAGCGCGGGGGTCGCGGTGCAGCGCTGGGGCCACGGTTGCCGCTCACCCATGGCCCTTCCCCGCTGCAGAACAAGGACGGCTCCTACAGCGGCTTCATCAAGGTGCAGCTGAAGCTGGCGCGGCCCGTGTCGGTGCCGGCGGCTGCGCGGCCCCCGTGCCCGGCCGAGGCCCGCCGGGCACCTCGGCGCCGCACCTCCTTTTACCTACCCGAGGGCACGGCCAAGCACCTGCACATCACGTCGCGCACGCCGGCCGCGCACGTCGTCACTGCCCTGCTCGCCAAGTTCATGGTGCTCGACAACCCCCGCAAGTTCGCCCTCTTCGAGCGCCGCGAGAGGGACGAGCAAGGTAGCGGCGGCCGCGGCGGGACGGCGGGGCCTGGGCGCCGCGCGCCGCCGTGACGCCGCGCGCCGCCGTTGCAGTGCACGTGCGCAAGCTGGGCGAACACGAGCGGCCGCTGCGGCTGCGGCTGCTGGCAGGGCCTGGCGAGCAGGCGCTGAGCTTCGTGCTCAAGGAGGACGAGAGCGGGGAGGTGCAGGTGAGCGCGGCGGGACGCGGCGGGTGCGCGGCGGCCGTGGTGGGGCGCCCCGCTCACGGCCGCCCGGCTGCCGCCCGCAGTGGGAGGCCTTCAGCCTGCCCGAGCTGCAGACCTTCCTGCGGCTGCTGCAGCGCGAGGAGGAGGAGCGCGTGCGGCAGGTGCTGCGCAAGTACGAGCGCTGCCGCCAGCGCTTGCAGGAGGCGCTCGCCGCCCGCCTCGGCCCGCCCTGACACCACCACGTCGCTGTCGTGTCCCCGCGATGCCGCCGTGTCACCATCACGATGCTGCCATGTCGCTGTCGCGTCCCCATGTCGCCATCACGATGCTGCCGTGTCGCTGTCGTGCCTCCCCTCGCGGCGGGTCCGTGGGGGCAGCGGCACCCGCGCTCCAATAAAGGCGTCTGTGAGACATGGCGTCTGCGTGTCCTTGCGGGGGCGCGTCGGGGTCTCCGCCGTGGGCGCCCCCGGCGCGGCGGCCACGCGCGGGGCTCGAACCCGCGACCTCCGCGCCCGCCCGCGCGCGGCCCCGCCAGGGGGCGCCCCGCCCCGCTCCGCCGCGCGCCGTCACGTGGCCGGGGCGGCGGCGCGCGCGGGGCCTGCCGGGAGCGGCCGGTGCGGGGCGGCCATGGGCGCCAGCGGCTCCCGGGCGCGGGGCCTGTGGCCGTTCGCGGCGGCGGGCGGCGGCGCCGAGGGCCCGGGCGGGCAGCAGGCCCTGGCGCGGGCGCGGGCCGCGCGCGCCGCCACCCCTTTCGTCTTCACGCGCCGCGGGTGAGCGCGGGCGTGGGGGCGGGTTCGGCGGCCGCGCGCGGCCCCTCTCCTCGCCGGGCCTCACGCCGCCCCCTCTCCGCAGCTCCATGTACTACGACGAGGACGGCGACCTGGCGCACGAGTTCTACGAGGAGACCATCGTGACCAAGAACGGGCGGCGGCGCGCCAAGCTGCGCCGCATCCACAAGAACCTCGTCCCGCAGGTAGCGCGGCCCCGCGCGGTGCCTCCGCCGAGCCCCGCGGCCTCACCAGGACCGCGCTCGGCCCGGAGCGGCGGCGCCCGCGCGGAGGAAGGCGCCTCTCCTGCGCGCCAGCTGCCCCCGAGCATCTCCCCCAAAGCCCTTTTCCTCCTCGGGCATCCCGGGAGCCCGCGGAAAAGCCCCGGGAGCCGGTAGCTGCCAGTGACGCCGCAGCTGGCGCAGGCGGTGCCGCCTCCTCCCTCCTGCTCCTGAACTCCGGCCCCGGGCCGAGTGCTTCCGCGCTGCCTCTCGGATGTGCCAAGGCGCCCGAGCACTTTATGGACTCCTGCTGCCAACGCAGCCTCTCGAGGGCACAAAGGGCTCCTTTGTGGGGTGGCCCGCGGAGCCTGGCGCCGCCGTTGGCCCGAGCGGCCTCACGGTGCTTGTGTCAGCCTGGCGCCAGCCCGTGCTCACTGCTCCGCTTGTCTCCCCTCGCAGGGCATCGTGAAGCTGGAGCACCCGCGGATTCACGTGGACTTCCCGGTGATCATCTGTGAGGTGTGAGAGCGCGGGGGACGCCAAGCGAGAGCCTGGAGCACGGACACGCCGCCGGGGACGCCCGTGCCCGCAATGTGGCGCGTCAGCCTCGGCTTGGCGGGCTTTGGCTTCGCGGGAGACAGGTGCCCGCGTCCGACAAACACGTAAAGCCGCCCTCGCTTGAGCCGGAGGCCTCGGACACCTCATGTAGCCCCGTGCTGCTGAGTGGATGGGGGAGCGGAGGTGCCGGTGACGCGCCGCGTGCGAGCTGGGGACGGCAGAGCGGGCCCGCGCCACGCACAGGCACCCGCTTCTCAGGTACGTGTCCCCAGGAGAGCCGGGGCCGGCGCGCCGGCGGCTGAGCGGCCCGCGTGGCCGCATCTCCTTGGGCGAGGGCACGGCGTGGGGCTCCCGCGCGGGGCCCCGGAGCGGGAGCGGGGCAGCCTCGGGAGGGAGCCGGTTTGGAAGCGTGTCCCGCCGGGCGCCACGCTGCCCGAGGGAAGGGCACGGAGACCCGATGCTGCTCTGTCCCCGCATGTGCTCCCCATCCGTGCTGGCGCACGCGGAGCCAGCTGGATTCCCCGAGCAGGACTCGCTGCCCCTGCCAGCGCCTGCTGGGGGGTTGGAGGACTCGATCCCCGCGCGCTGGAGCCTGCAAGGCCGGCCGGGCCCCTCGTGTGTGCAGGGCAGGAGGCTCCACGTCACATCCTCGTGCTCCACGCTGTCACTGCCCAGCGGGGCTGGCCTCGAGGGAGCCCAGCGGGAAGGAAACCGTCTCCTCCCTCCCCGTGCCGGTGACACGATGGGTCTGCCGGCCTGGAAATCTCCCTGGCGATATGAACTGGAGTTCCTCCGTCGCCCGCGGCGGCACGAGGAGAAACGCGATGCACTTTAAAGGGAGGCTTCCCACGCGGTTTTGGAAGGGTCTGCGCTCCCCTGCCCTGCCCTCCCGCTCCCCGCAGCCGGGCTCTCCTTGGCAGCACTGAAACCCCCCTGCCCTGCGCCGAGCTCCGGGCTGGCTGCTGCAGGACGGGCTTGTCCTACCCGGTGCTGGCGCTAGGAGCCACTGCCTCCCGCTCCGGCTCCGCGCGTCCGTGAGCCGTGGGGCCCTGGGCAAAGCTCGGAAGCGGCTCCGCGCTCACGCCTGCAGCAGCCACCCCGGCTCCCCCCCTCCCTGGCCCCGGACTCATTTACTTTCCAAGCACTTCAGACGTTTGCTACCTCGATTTTTAATTTAAGCCGCCGGCGCCTGGCCGCCGGCCATATCAGCGTGCGTGTCCCGTGCGCCCCTCCCGGCGCCCCCCAGGCGCTGCCGGGCTCCGTGCCACGTTCCTGGGCCCCGGGAGACGGCAGCGCCGCCGTTGCTGCCCCCCCGGCGCCCCCCGTCCCGCCGTTCCCATGGGCTGGAGCGCACGCAGGGGGCTCCCGCACGGAGCGCTCCTACACTGTGAGGCCGGGCGCTTCTCTCGACGTCTTTTGTTCTCCCGCTCGCCTGAAAGAGTCTGTCTTAAAACAAGCCCCACTGAAGTGTTTCTTATTCCCACCGCCCGCGCGCTCGAGTTCGGCGCAGGCCCCCCCGGGCAGGAAGCCCCTCGCTGGCCAAAAAACGCCAGGCTGGAGAGGCAGGGCCAGGCCACGCTCATCGTGTTCACGCCGCTCCCGCCAGCCGCGTTTTCTCCCACCCGCTTTCCACCCAAGAAGGCAACGAGCCTCCCCGGAGGTACCAACAGCCCGTCTAATCCCCCTGCTGCCATCCCGTCCACCTGCGCGCCGGGATCCAAGCTGTGCCCGTGGGGATCGCCCCTTCCTCCTCCTCCTCCTCCTCCTCGCAGCCCTCCCGCACGGCCACGGTCCTCGGGAGCTTCTGAAGGGATCTCTAAAATGTGAAGGTCACTGTAAATAGTATCTATGTCCACTGTATTGTTGGAGCAAGCAAAAAAAAAACAAGAAAAAAACCCCACAAAGTTTCCTTTCATTCTTTTTGTGTTTTTTTTTTCACTTCTGTGCAACTCTGTGCTTTGTGTAGCTGTCCCATGCTCGCCAGCGCTTGCTCCTCTCACGCACGGGTAGGAAGCCTGGGTTTGAGAAACGTTCCCTATTTATGGCCCTCCCTCCGCTTCCCTCCGCTGCCTGCGTTTGTCAACTTTCAATAAAACCGTTTGTAGACGCCGCCGGGCCCCGAGCTGTGTCACTGGGGACGGGCCCAAGACGAGAGACACGTTTCTGGAAACGGGAGGCAGCCACGTTCCCCTCCTCTCGGCTGCCTCCCGTTTCCAAGAACGTCGCCCACAGCCCCCGTCCCGAGTGGAAACCTCGACTCTGGCGCGATGGAAAATTTCAGGCGCTGCTGCCGCCTGTTTACAGCGCGGGCGGCCGGCGCCGCAGGGGAAGCGCCGGGGCTGACACTTCTTGGCTCCTCGCGCTCTCCCGTGGGGTTTCGGGGCAGAGCCTGGATGCAGCGAGCGCCAGTGCCCGGGGCAGCGGCGGCTCGCCCCTGCTCCCCCGGGGCCACGCGGCCGGGGAGCGCTTCCCTTCCGCAGATTCAGCCTCTTTTCCTTCCCTTTGGGCGCTGCCTGTCACACCCTTGCGCGCTGGCAGCCGGAGCATTTCCCCCGCGGGCCCCGTTCGCGCCCGGTGCTTTCCCCATGCCCTGGGCCTGCCCGCAGGATTTGCCGGTGCTCGGGAAGCCCCGCAGTTGCTTTGTCCACTCCAGAGCCCTCCGGCGCGGCCTCCTGCCTGTCTCCAGCCCCATGCGCTCATTTCCTTCCTTCCTTCCTTCCAAGCCCCCCTCATCCTGCCCGCGGGGCGCTCTCACCCCTAGCCCATGATGTCACGACAGCGTCGGGTCTCGGCAACGCTGACCTCTCCTTTCCCGGGGCGCGTGGTGCTTTCCGCCCTGGCCACCCCAGCGGGTGCAAACGGGATCCCCCACCCATGCTGGAGACCTGGGGTCTTTCCCGGAGCCCTGGGAGCCCGTCCCGCCTCGCTGCTGCCTGTCCCTGCGCCTGTGGCTCCGGGGACGCGGAGCGGCCGGTGCTGGCAGCGGCGTGGGGAGCCACGCGCCCGGGCACGGCGCCGCGGGGACGGCGTCGCCTCGGCCCGCCTGGACGCGGCCCAGGGCAGCACGGGAGCCGCCGCGCCGGCCCGCGCACAGAGCGGCCTTTCTTCCCCGCGCGCGCCGGGTGCCGCGGCCAAGGCCACCCCTGCCAAGGCCGCGCTCCGGGCACCCGCATGGGCTCGGCATGGTCCCTTTGGAGCCACCACTGTGGCCCGGTGGCCCGAGGCAGTGCCTGCGTCCCGTTTGGGTCACTGCTGCCACCGTCGTGTCCGCCGTGGCGCGGGGCAGGACCGCTGCGGCGCTTCCCGTGGCCCCCGACGCAGGAAATGAGGCCGGTTCCGGGCGCAGGGCCCCGCGCCATGGGGGGTGCACAGCAGGGCTGCCATGGGCACGTGCCGGGAGGGCCGGCTGGGGAACAAAACGGGCGCGAGCGGCACCCGGCCCGGCAGAGCGCAACACGAGGCGACGCGGCGCGCGCCGGCGTCCTGGCCAGGCGCCCCGGCCGCGGCCGGAGGGTCCCGCCAAGCGGGCGGCCGCCGCCCGCTGCCCACGGTGAGTCCCGCCGCTCCGCGGGAGACGGCGACGGTGTTTCGGGGCGAGCGCCTCGAGCTGCCCCCAGAGCGCCCTGCGCGCGGCGGGGCCGGGGGCAGCTGCTGGCGGGCCCAGGCGGGCGGCGAGGACGGGACAAAGGGCCCCGCGGCGCGGCGGGGCCGCCGCATTGTGCGCCCGGCAGCGCTTTCGCCACGGCGCGGTCGGCATGCCAACGGCCCGGCCCCCCCGCGTGGGAACTGTCCCCGCGGCCACCCGGCCCCCGCGCGGGCAGCGCCCCCCGCGTCCCGCCGCCGCCCGGCCCCTCGCGCCGCCGCTCCCCGCCCGGCCGCCGGGGGGCGCCGCAGCGCGGGGCTGCGGCGGGGGGCGCCCCCTGGCGGGCGCGGCCGCGGGGCGCCGCGCGGCCCCGCCCCTCGCGCCGCGGAACGGGCCGTACCAAGTGCTGCGGGGGGGCCGTCCCGCCGCGGGCGCGCGGGGCCGGAGCCGGAGCCGCCGCCGCCGCGGGGGCCGCGGCCGCTCGCGCCGGTAGCGGGGCCGCTCAGCGCCGCGCAGCGCCCAGGAGCGGCGGGAGCGGCAGGGGCGGCGGCGGCGGGGCTGGCGCGCGGCGCGGCTCCCCCGCGGGTGCGGCGCGCCGGGCCGGTTTAAAGGCGGGCGGCGGGGCGGGCCGCGGTGCCCGCCGCGGGACATGGCCTGAGCAGCGGCGAGCGGCGCCGCGCGCGGGGGGCGGCGGCGGCTCCTCCACGTGGGTGTCCCGGCCCGCGCGCCCCGCGCCGCTTTGTGCGCACAGAGGTGGCGGCCGCGCGTGGGTCGGCGTCGCGCCGGCGCCGCGCGTGGCCGCGCCGCTGAGCGCCCCCGTGTCCCCGCAGGCAGCGCGGCCCGGCAGGATGCGGGCGGGCGTCGCGCCGGCGCTGCCCTGGCTCGCGCTGCTGGCCGTGGCGCGGCGCGCGGGCGCCGAGAAGCCGGCGGCGGCGCCGCTCTTCGCGCGCCGGCCCTTCATGGTGGCCTGGAACGTGCCCACGCAGGAGTGCAAGCCCCGCTTCCAGGTGGAGCCCGACCTGAGCCTCTTCGACGTGGACGCCTCGCCCAACGAGGGCTTCGTGGACCAGAACCTCACCATCTTCTACAAGGAGCGCCTGGGCCTCTACCCGTACTACACGGCGCAGCGCGTGGCCGTCAACGGCGGCGTGCCGCAGAACAGCAGCCTGTCCGAGCACCTCGCCCTCCTGCACGAGGGCATCGGCAAGTACATCCCGTCGGACACTGCCGAGGGGCTGGCTGTCATCGACTGGGAGGAGTGGCGCCCCATCTGGATCCGCAACTGGACGCCCAAGGACATCTACCGCAACGTGTCGCAGCAGCTGGTGCGCCTGCGGCAGCCCGCGTGGTCCCCGGAGCAGGTGAACAAGCAGGCCATGTCCGAGTTTGAGAAAGAAGCCCGCCGGTTCATGGTCTGCACCCTGCGCCGCGCCAAGAGCTTCCGGCCCAAGCAGCTCTGGGGCTACTACCTGTTCCCTGACTGCTACAACCACGACTACAGCAAGAACAAGGAGACCTACACGGGGCAGTGCCCCGACGTGGAGAAGACCCGCAACGACCAGCTCTCGTGGCTCTGGCAGGAGAGCCAGGCCCTCTACCCCTCCATCTACCTGGACGAGATCTTGGCCTCCACCTCCAACAGCCGCAAGTTCGTGCGGGCGCGGGTCATGGAGGCACTGCGCATCTCCCAGCAGCACCACGAGGGCTACGCGCTGCCCGTCTTCGTCTACACCAGGCCCACCTACATCCGCAAGATGGACGTGCTCACCCAGGTAAGGAGGCCACCTCCTCGCTGCCCTGGCGCCAGCAAGTTCCTGCCAATGTGTCCCCGCTATGGTGCGGGCGCTGGTGGCACCGGCCCGGCAAGCCCCAACGTGCCATGAGGCTGGTGCTACTGAAAGGACACGGTGCCCGCCGCTGTGTCCAGCAACCGGGGCTTCCTCTGCCGGTGCGTGGGGCGACTCTGCCCATGTCCCGTGCCGGAGCTCCGGGGCCGTCGGCTGCCCTCCGTAGGGTCTGCGCAGAGCCCCCGGCGCACGGAGGCGCAGCCGGGCAGGGTCACCGTGCGGCGCCGGAGCCAGAGCCGGCAGGGAGGAGCGCCCTCGGGCACGGAGCCGGGGGTGCTCGTGGGCTGCCCGGATGGGTGGAGAGCCTTCCCCGGGAGCAGCTCCGTGCCCAGCTCCACTGCCGCCTCCCTGGGCGTGGGCGCCCTGGCACGGCCGCCTGGCCCCTCCGGGAGCGGGAGCCTGGGGCCGTGTTCCAGCACAGCCGGATGCAGGTGCCGCATGGGAAACTCCTCCCCAGCAGGGCTGGTGGCCCCAGCGGACAGCTGCTTCCCAGGGGACCGTGTGGCCTTGTCGCCATGTGGGGTACGGGGCTCCTGGGTGGTTCTCCCAGCCCTGAGCAACCCCATGGCCGGGATGGAGGGCGGCAGGACTGTGGGTCCTCCTGGCCAGTGCCCGTTGGGCTGGCACCCTGATGCGCTGTGTCCCCGCAGCCGGACCTCGTCTCCACCATCGGGGAGAGCGCAGCGCTCGGTGCAGCCGGGGCCATCTTCTGGGGCGACGCTGACTCCACCAAAAACCAGGTAGGTTTGGGCCGGGGGCGGCTGCCCGGGGCGCTGCCGCCGGCCCCGCCGTGAGGATGGGCGGCCTGCAGCGATGCCAGGCTGCCGTGGCTGCTGCTTGGCCGGGCGCTTGGTGCCCATCATGACCCCCTGCCCTGTCATCCCGCCTGCAGAACTCGTGCCAGACCCTCAAGAACTACCTGGAGGGCGACCTGGGCCGCTACATCGTGAACGTGACGACGGCGGCGCAGCTGTGCAGCACGACGCTGTGCCAGGGCCACGGGCGCTGCCGGCGCCAGGACAGCAGCGCCAACGTCTTCCTGCACCTCAACCCGGGCAGCTTCGAGCTGCGGCGCCGCGAGGCCGCCCGCGCGCGGGGCCCGCTCCTCCGCGCCGAGGGCCGCCTCTCCGCCGCCGACACCGACTTCCTACGGACCCACTTTCGCTGCCAGTGCTACCAGGGCTGGCGCGGCGGCGCCTGCCAGCTGCCCGACGGGCCCCCCGGTGCCGCCGCGCCGCCCCCGGCCCCCGCTGCGGCTGCTGGCGCTGGCGCTGCTGGCCCCCCTCGCCCGCGCCCTGTAGCCCCCCAGGACCCAGCGCGGGCCCCGCGAGGCGCCCTCCCCTTTCGGGGCGACGACGGCGGCTGCTCCTCGTCGCCCGCGTGGCAGCTGGCGGGAGGGCGACGCGGGGGGGCCCCCACGCGTGTTCCGCGCCGCGGGGCGCCCTCCCCTGTTGTAAGGGGGGGCCGGGGCCGCGCGCGTTACCTCGATTAAAGGTGCACGGAGCGGAGCGGCGCCTGCGCGCAGCGAGGGGGGGACCGCGCCGTCGGGGCGCCCGCCTGGCCACGCCCCCCGGCTCCCGGCCACGCCTCCCGGGGCGGGGCCTGCGCGGCCGAGCGGTGAGTGGGGGGGGCGCGGGGCCGCGTCCCGCGTGGGGGGCGGGGCGGGGGCGGCAGCGGGCGGGGGGCAGGGAGTCATGCGGGGCAGGGCAGGGTCCGGGGGGGGCAAAGGAGCCCTGGGGGGCGGCACAGGGCTCGTGGAGCTGCAGGGGAGCTGTATAGGGGCCGTGGGGTGGAGGGAGGCTGGCCGCAGCTGAGGATGGAGGAGCCCTTGGGGAACATAGGGGGTTGGCACCGGCGGTGGGGACAGTATGGAGGCTGGGGGGTGCCAAGCTGTGGAGCTGCTGGAGAGAGTCCAGCGCAGGGCCACAAGGATGATCAGGGGCCTGGAACATCTGCCCTATGAGGAGAGGCTGAGGGAGCTGGGCCTGTTCAGCCTGGAGAAGAGAAGGCTGAGAGGGGACCTGAGCAGTGTCTAGAAGTACCTCAAGGGAGGCAGTGAGGAGGATGGTGCTGGCCTCTTTTCACTGGTGACCACCGACAGAACTAGAGGAAATGGCCACAAACTGAAACACCAAAAGTTCCACAGGAACTTAAAAAAATTTCCCTTAACAGTGAGGGTGCCAGAGCACTGGAACAGGCTGCCCAGAGAGGTTGTAGAGTCTCCTTCTCTGGAGATCTTCAAAACCCGCTTGGGCGCAGTCCTGTGCCACGTGCTCTAGGTGACCCTGCGTGTGCAGGGGGGTTGGACTAGACTTTGAGAGGTCGCTTCCAACCTTCAGCATTCTGTGATTCTATGATTCTATGGAACCATATAGATTCCTCTTCCGTATGGGGGCTGTGGGGGTCCAAGTGTCCTGAGGGGCATAGGGGAGCCATGTAGGGCACTATAGGGGTCCCTGGGGCTGGGGAGGCAGGCAGCACCTGAGCATGCAGGGAGCCCTATGGAGGACATAGGAGCTAAGGGCGTTCAAGGGATTTAGGGACTGGGGCGTGCGGGAGGGGGGCGTGAGGGTGACCTGGGGGTGCAGGGCAGCTGTGGGGGCTCTATAGGGCTTATGGGGGGGCAAGGGAGCTGTGGGGGGGTTCCATAGGGGTGCAAGGGGACGCCCCTGCCCCGCGGTGCTGCTCGGTGCCAGGATGCCCATCCATGCCACGGCACGTGGCGCAGGGTGCTGGCAAGGACGCGGCGCGGCAGGCAGGGGCTGGCACGGAACCAAGGACCAGCCCTGCTGTCACCTTGTCCCCGGCAGAATGCTGCTGCTGCTAGCGGTGCCAGGAGCTGCCCCAGCAGTGCCCGGACTGGGGCTCCTGGCCCATGGGCTTCCCCAAGCACAGTCCCCCAGTCCCTGTCCCACTCTAGGCAGCACATTCCTGATGCCTAACGTGTCCTCCAGTCCTTGTCCCACTCCAAGTGACACGTACCTGATGCTGAGAGCATCCTCCGAGGCCCATCCCGCTCCAGCTGTCACGTACTTGGAGCTAAGACAGTCCTCCAAATCCTGTCCTGCTCCAGCCAATGCGTACCTAGCACTGAGAGCATCCTCCAGACCCTGTCCCACTCCAGACGACACATACCCGCAGTGGAGAGAGTCCTCCAGACCCACCTCAGATGACACCCTGGTGCTGGAAGAATCCTCCAGTCCCTGTCCCAGTTTTGTGTTTGGTGCCATGAGCATCCTCCAAAAGTTGTCCCGCTCTAGCTGGCCAGGGCTGGTGCTATGAGCCTCCACGCAGGCCTTGTCCTGCTCCTGTCAGCCAGTGTCTGGTGCCGAGAGCGCCGCACAGGCTTCCTCTGCTCCAGGCAGGCAGGGCTAACCCGTGCTGGGCATGGCCTCTGTCCTCGGGGCTCTGTCCTCGTCATGCTGAGCTGTGCCTGGAGCTAGGAACGTCCTCCAGGCCTTGTCCTCCTCATGCCAACTTGTGCCCGGTGCTGTGTCCTCCATGCCATGTCCTTTCCATGCCAACTTGTGCCTGGTGCTATGAACGTCTTCCAGACCTTGTCCTGCTCCAGCTAGCTAGTACCTGGTGCTGAGTGTCCTGCACACACTGTCCTGCTGCTGGCACCCTGGTGCTGTGAAGCTTCTTCCAGACTCTGTCCTGCTCCTTGTAACTAGTACGCGGCGCTGTGTCCTCCAGCACGCTGCCAGCTCATGCCTGTTGCTGCGAGCCTCCATCCAGACCTTGTCTTGCTGATGGTAGCTGATGTCTGATGCTGCTTTCTCCAGGCCTTGTCCTGCTCCAGCCAACTATCAGCTGGTGCTATGAGCATTCTCCAGCCCCTGTCCTGCTCCTCCCAGTTTTGTGTTTGGTGCCATGAGCATCCTCCAAAAGTTGTCCTGCTCTAGCTGGCCAGGGCTGGTGCTGTGAGCCTCCGCCCAGACCTTGTCCTGCTCCTGTCAGCCAGTGTCTGGTGCCGAGAGCGCCGCACAGGCTTCCCCGCTCCAGGCAGGCAGTGCTAACCCGTTCTGGGCATGGCCTGCAGGCCCTGTCCTGCATGGGCCAAGCTGTGCCTGGTGCTGCGTGTGTCCTCCATGCCGTGTCCTTTCCATGCCAACTTGTACCTGGTGCTGTGCTTGTCCTCCATGCCCTGTCCTTTCCGTGCCAACTTGTACCTGGAGCTATGAACGTCCTCCAGACCTTGTCTTCCTCATGCCAACTTGTACCTGGTGCTGTGCTTATCATCCATGCCGTGTCCTTTCCATGCCAACTTGTGCCTGGTGCTGTGCTTGTCCTCCATGCCCTGTCCTTTCCGTGCCAACTTGTACCTGGAGCTATGAACGTCCTCCAGACCTTGTCTTCCTCATGCCAACTTGTACCTGGTGCTGTGCTTGTCCTCCATGCCCTGTCCTTTCCATGCCAACTTGTGCCTGGTGCTGTGAACGTCCTCCATGCCGTGTCCTTTCCATGCCAACTTGTACCTGGAGCTATGAATGTCCTCCAGACCTTGTCTTCCTCATGCCTGCTTGTGCCTGCTGCTGTGAGTGTCCTGCACACAGTGTCCTGCTGCTGGCAGCTAGTGCCTGGTGCTTTGAGAGACCGCCAGGCCTTGTCCTGCTCTGGCCAACTAGCAGTTGGTGCTGTGAGTGTCCTCCAGACCCTGTCCCACTCCAGCCGATGTGAACCTGGTGCTGAGCGCATCTTCCAGTCCTGTCCTGCTTATACCAGCTAACATGTGGTGTTGTGAGCGTCCTTTAGGCATTGTCCTACTCCTCCCAAATTTGTGTTTGGTGCGGCAAGTTTCCTCCAGGCCTTGTCCTGCTGCTGTCAGCTATCACCTGGTGCTGTGAGTGCCCTCCTTGTCCTGCTCCGGCCAACTGGCGATTGGTGCTGTGAACAAGTCCCGGATGTTGTTCTGCTCCTGCCAGCTGGTGTTGGATGCTGTGAGCGTCCTCCAGACCTGGTCCCGCTCCCGCACACTGCTGCCCAACGCTCTCACCCTTCCAAGCAGTGCCTCCCCGGTGCAGTATGGGTCTGTCACCATGACCTTCCCTCCACCCTCCTGCTGGTGTCTGTTTGTCTTTCCAGCCCAGCACAAAGCAGCTCCCCTGTCCCTGCCAGCCCCCACTCCCCGCAGCGTGTTGACTTTGTGCTCTCCTCTCCAGGACATTAACCTGGGTTTGGAGGCACCAGTCTGCAGCTGCCCCAGCGCCACCATGCTTGGCTCTGACTGCTGATAACCTTGGGGACTTCACGTGAGGCCGTGGGAGTGCCTATCCCCGGGTGACAGGCACCGGCAGCCCTCGTCCCGCCTTGCAGGGGTATAAAAGTGCCCCGGTGCGGCGAGGCTGGCACGGGTCTACTGCAAGGCTCACCCGTCCAACTCCTGCGCCACGTCCTCGGTCGCTGACACCATGGCAGCCACACACTACACCTGGGCCTTGCTGCTGGTCCTGCCCGTGGTGGCCTGGGCCGGGGGCGCTGGCCCTGTCCTGAACCGGCCCTTCGTCACCATCTGGAACGCGCCCACCAAGGCCTGTGCCGAGAAGTACAACGTCACCCTCGACCTGAGCGTCTTCGACATCGTGGCCAACACCGACCAGGACTTCGACGGCGACGACGTCACCATCTTCTACAGCAAGAGCCTGGGCCTCTATCCCTACTACACGTCCGCGGGGACTCCCGTGGATGGCGGGCTGCCTCAGAACGCCAGTCTCCAGACCCACCTCCACCAAGCCGCCAGTGACATCGAGACCGCCCTGCCCAGTGCCTCCTACGATGGCCTGGCTGTCATCGACTGGGAAGCGTGGCGCCCACTGTGGGCCCGTGACTGGGATGCCATGAACATCTACCGGGAGAAGTCAGAAGAGATGGTCCGCAAGGAGCACCCGTTCTGGCCCTCTAGCCTGGTCAAGGAAGTGGCGAAGCTGGAGTTCGAGCAGAGTGCCCGTGCCTTCATGGAGCAGACACTGAAGCTGGGCGAAATCCTCCGGCCCGATGGCTACTGGGGCTTCTACGGCTTCCCCGACTGCTATAACAATGACTTCGACAGCTGGGACTACACAGGCAGGTGCCCCCTGATCGAGCAGGCGAGGAACAGGGAGCTCTACTGGCTGTGGGAGAACAGCCGCGCGCTCTACCCCAGCATCTACCTGCCCCAGCAGCTCAGCGGCACCAACAAGGTGCTCAGCTACGTCCGCAACCGCGTGGCCGAGGCCTTCTCTGTGCAGGACTTTGTCGTTGAGACCAGCATCCCTGTCCTGCCCTATGCCCAGATCACCTTTGAGAACACCGACATCTTCCTTTCTGAGGTGAGGCTGGCCGGGATGGGAGGGAGCCATGGGAGACTCAAGAGCTCTTTGATCAGCACCAGGAAAGTCTCTGTGGTGGTTGAGTGCTGGTGGGAGACGGTCCTCAAATCTGCCCTTGAGTCGATCGTTGCCTGGCTCTGGCACGAAACTCATCCTTTGGGCCGTGGCACGGGTTGGGCACGGCTTCCATACGGTGGCCTGCCACGCTGTGACCTGTGAGCGGGGGTGGTGGCAATGCCACCGTGGCGGTGCTGGCGCTCGGGAGGGGCTGCGCAGGGACTCACCTCTCCTTTCCCTGCGGCGGCAGGAGGACCTGGTGAACACCATTGGCGAGAGCGCAGCCCAGGGCGCTGCCGGCGTTGTGCTGTGGGGCAGCCTCAACTACAGCAGCTCCGAGGTGAGTGCGGGGACGGGGACTGAGCTGGGTATGGCCATGCTGCTGGGTGGGCAGAGCCCTGACACCTCTGCGTGTGCCGCTGTAGGAGATGTGCCTGAAGCTGAAGAACTACCTGGATGGGGACCTGGGCCACTACATTCTCAATGTGACAACCAGCGCCGAGCTGTGCAGCCAGAAGCTGTGCTCCGGGCAGGGCCGCTGCGTGCGCAAGAAGGACAAGGATGGCTTCCTGCACCTCGACGCCTTTGACTTCACCATCGAGAAGGACTCCAGCCAGACGCACTTGGAGGTGCACAGCACAACATCTAACACCGCCAGCGACAGCAAGACGTCCAGCACTGACAGCAAGACGTCCAGCACCGACAGCAAGACATCCAGCACCGACAGCAAGACAACCGGCACCAGCACCAACGGCAAGACGTCCAGCACCAGCAGCAAGACATCCAGCACCGACAGCAAGACATCCAGCACTGACAGCAAGACAACCGGCACCAGCACCAACGGCAAGACGTCCAGCACCAGCAGCAAGACATCCAGCACCGACAGCAAGACATCCAGCACTGACAGCAAGACATCCAGCACCGACGACAAGAGCAAGACATCCAGCACCAGCACCAGCAGCAAGACATCCAGCACCAGCACCAGCAGCAAGACATCCAGCAGCAGCAGCAAGACATCCAGCACCGACAGCAAGAGCAAGACATCCAGCACCAGCAGTAAGACATCCAGCACCAGCAGCAAGAGCAAGACATCCAGCACCGGCAGCAAGAGCAAGACGTCCAGCAGCAGCAGCCACAGCACAACGTCCAGCACCGACTCCTCCCAGCTGGCCGAGGACTTCACCTGCCAGTGCTACGACGACTGGAAGGGCACGCATTGCGACGTCAAGGCCGAGTGAGGCCACTTGCACGCTCGCCTGCATCCTCTGCACCCTTGCTTCTGCCCCATTCCTGTACCTCCCCTCTCCATGGACACGTGAGCTTGGGAATCCAGTCACTTGGCTGCTAATAAAATTGCTCTGCATCCACAAGCAGCTCCTGTCTCCTTTCTCCAGGGCTGGCATGCTCTGTGCTCGCCGGCCAGGCATGGCCCTGCTTCTTGGTGGCCCTGCCACCGGCGTGGGGGCTCAGGGTGGTGGCACCTTTAGAGTGAAAGGGAGGGAGGTGACTGGGGCCAGGCGGGAGGACCGGTGCAGGTAAAGTTAGACAGGAGCATCCCAGTTCCCACACTTGTGTGGCTCCTTGGCCATGGCACTGCCTGTGCATGGGAGGGTCTCCTCGTCCCCACACCAGCAGGCAGTGTCCCATGTCTTGGTGTGGGGTGTGGGGTGACCAAGAGAGACATCCACCCAGCTGAGCATCCCCTTCCTCCCCTCGTCTCATGCCTCAGTCTCCCTCCTGTAGACACCCATCTACAGCAGAGCAGCCACCCGGTGTCCTCAGCACAGACTCTGAAGTGTCATTAACCAGGCAGGAGCAATCCCCTTGGTGTGGCGCCGGCAGGGACGCGGCCCTGGCAAAGCCACCGCTGCGGAGCCACCAGCTCCTTCCCGCCCTCACTCACTGCAGGCTGCCACCAGGAGAGGTCTCCGCACGGCCAACTTGTGCCGCCAGCTACGGAAATGCCTCCCAGAAAACCCATCTCGAGCAGTGTAGGCAGACGGATGTCTCCGTGCACTCGGCATGCCAAACCGCACGGCCCTGAGTGGGTTGCTCTGCAGCCTTCGCTGATATTTGGCCCCAAACAGTCCCTCCGTACAGCTTGGTCTGAGCATGACCATGCGGGAGTAATAATTAGGTAAGATCCAGGCTAGCCTGGCACCAAGGAACTTGGAGTAGTTTCCTGCGCCTGCAGCTTCTCGGTGCTCAGCAGCTCTCCGAGGAGGAGCTGGAGGATGAGCCAAGAGCCCTGAGTTACCCAAGCGCTCCACGAAGACCGCTCCACTGCATCGGTAACTACACGCCTGCATTACTAAATATTATATTAATAACTGCAATACTGGCATTAAAACAATTAAATATCACTAAATATTATATTAATAGCTATAATGCTTGCATTAATAAAATTAAATATCTGTGTGTGATTGCCCAGAGGAGTTGAAGTGACCATCTCAGCAAATTGCTCCTCTGAAAAAAGTGTGGTCCGGTATTTTTGTTTGGCTTTGTTTTGTTTTTCACAAGTAAATGACTATATTGCAGTAATAATGTGAATTAGCAGCTAACATGCTTAGACCTTTGCTCAAAAACTAGCTCAAAATATTACTTTCAAGGAAGGGTTCTGTTGCGTTGGGACATGTCTTTGTTACATTAAACTAATGAGCAATACCCTGTTCTTCCTCTGGAAGGTTATCAAAGCCTCACAATCGACATTATGCATTCAAAAGAAAACAGAAGAGAGGCAACCTACAGACAGAGGATTGGGAAATCGGTATTTTTAAGCAAGCTCTAATACAGCAAAGAGCTTTGAGTTATCACCAGAAGAACAAGAAATTCCAAACCCCTGAAGGGAAGGTTAAATATTGTTTGCAAGCAGCTCTCATGCACGGACACGCACATGCAAGTGTTCAATGCAGACACCCAAATGTCACAGATAGGGACGGGTCTGTGACAAGAGCTCTGTGCTACTCACAGGTGACCAGCAAAATTTAGGAAGATGTTGTAAAACATAAGGGTCAGTCCTGCTCTGAAAGGGTTTATTAATAACTAACTCGTGTGTTTTAACGTTCTAAAATTTTTCTGTAAAAGCAGAAGGAGAGGCTGGGAATCCTAATCAGCTTGAACAGAGTGAGGGTGTAATTTAGCTCCGCTGAGCTAAGCACCCATCCCCAGGCACGACATTAGCACCCACATCCTGGCTGAAATAACTGGGTGCTGTGAGTGACCCCTGTGCATTTCCAGACACAGGTGACAACATCTGCTCTCATTATGGCTTTTTATTGCGTTGAATGAGGCTCTAATAAGGTATTAACAGAGACGTGATTAGGGCCCAAATCCCCCCTGACACAGTTTTCCCTAAATATTTTCTGACTCTCTACCCAGCCATTTGCAAGCTGGTCTCCCCTCCTTATCCCATCCCCCCCCAAATTAGTCACGATTGGATTTCGGCCCAGTATGAGTTATCCATTTAATCATTATACAGATAGCTTGGTAAATACCTGCATTTGATTACAAGAAACAATATTATCTTTTCTTTTTTTCTGTTGTTTCTTAATGGGGAATGTGATTCAGCTCAGTGTTTGCAGGAATTCATGCACGCATACCTTCCAAGCCACTGACAAAATAATATTTGCTATGTATTAAACAGAGGGAATCTGAAGCAAAGTTCAGCTTCCTATCCATGGCTCTCAAGTCCTCTTTCTGGCGGGAGGATATCACGGCTCTGCACTCCAAGTTTCTTGGCATTTAACATGTTCTGAGGGCTGAGCTCCTGAGTAGCTACTGAGTATTAGGGGCTGGCGGCTGCTCTCAATCAAAAGTCAGGCTGTGAAATGGGCCAGCTCTTTGTTTTCCATTGCAATAATTCAAGCTTGGGAATCAACACAGGTTGTCACCTCGAAATATTAGTTTTAAGCGGATGTAACAGCTTTGCTCGTCCTACGGTAAAGCTAGTCCTCCATCCTTGCTTCTTGCACTGTATTTAAAGGCACATGAGATGCTGGATATCACACAATCCAGCTTGTTCTCCTTGACTCCCTCCTCTACTCCATTAGAGAGTTGCATAAAACTGTTTTCTAGTCTTTTTTTTCTACATACTGCTTCAAGAAGTATGGACAATAGGTTTATAAACTAAAAATCCACCACTAAAACCACCCTAGTCAACAGACGAGTATTTTCCTCCTAGGCAACTTGAGTCACATGTTCTGTTATCTCCCAAATGTGCTTAAGTGTGTGGTGTAGGCAGCTACCCCAAACAGCAGAGCTGACTTGGCTGTTCCTAAGCTAGAAAAGTTGTGTTAAGGAGCCACAGCGAAGACCTTAACAGCGAGAAGCCTTTCATGCTTTGCTATGACTGGGTTATAAAAATAGTTTAGCTGAAGAGCAAGGCTTAGATGAAGCCTTGCATAAAACAGAAGCAGGGAAGCCCTTCAAAACAGGTTTCTCAGATAAAGCTGGCAAACAGAAGCCTACTGCAGCCTGTACATCCACCCTAAAACACAGCTCAGCGGGAGTTTCATCTTTAGTTCCCTCGGAGTAGTACTGATGTCAGTGGACATTATCCAGATGAAAGTGGTTCTTCTTTCTGGTCTCTTTGCATTTGGGTTTTGTGTTTGAAGACCATCCTTCCCCTTCCAATCTTCACGCTTGCTCACGTATTTCTAGGCAAAATCTAAAATGCTCTGCGGGTACCAGAGACTCTGCTGCTCTCCTGGATTTGTCTGCGTGCGTATCTTGTTCCGGAGTACGAGCAAGGAGGCCAGTAGTTATTTCTCTGATTCAGCAGATTGCAATTTCAGAAATTACTCTGAAATATTTAAAGCCTGAAACATGATTTGCTGGCACCCAACAAGTGTTTAAACATCCAGCATAAACACCGGACCCAGCTTTAGGTTATGTAAACAGAAATGCCTCTGTGTTCAGAAGCTCGTCCTACTTTGCTCAGTCATTTTTAAACCTTCCAGCAATGGGTCTGGACTTTAGTAAGAAAAAGACCTTGGGCGACAATTCTAGTGAAGCTGTTTTTATGCTGCATAAAACACCATGAGAGATGCTCCCCTCCTTCCACAGCATGTGAAGTGCGAGTCAACCTGTGCTTTGAAACATCTATGCTTCTCAAGACAGCAATATACCAACACTCTTCAGTTGGTTTTGACGATTCACTTAGAGAATCTGTGATATTGCTAAATGCTTTGAAGCAGAGTTTGGTGTGCAGGTTGTGGTCTCCCCATTGGTGCATGTGAGCTCGAGCAGAACACCACCAAAACCTTCCTGCTGCAGAAGAACGGCAGCTAAACCCCTCCGTGTTTGGGTTGGAAGCGACCTTTCTCCTCGGCTTTGACTAGCAGGGGTAGTTGCAGTGCTGGTTTTCTGGAAGGCACAAAGAACCTTAGCTGTGTTTTCTACCTTTCCTTGGGAGTTCACTGATTTATGTTTCTCCTTTTTACTCTTTCTCTATGTACTTACGTTTTACTTAACAAAAAATACAGCTTAAAGCTAAGAGGTTGAACCCTCTGACTGAAGCTGTGGGACCCAAATACCTCTTTGGACCTTTGGATCTTTGGATCTTTAAGCTAGTGCCGCCCAGAGACAAAATCTATGGGCTGACATGCTAAAAACACAAGAAATGTCACCTGTAGAAAGAGCGGTCGATAGCCCCTCCAACTCCCCAGCATTTGAAGGAAGTTCGGGCTGAAGCTTGTCATGGCAAAGTTGTTCTGATGAGACTGATCAGACGTTCTCACATGCCGAGAGGCTAAAGGTAAGTTACATTTTGTGGCCTCTTTTTTTTAGTCTCGGGGTAGATATGCAAGCTGGGCAGTAGATCTCGAAGGCCTCAAGAGGACATTAGGAGTTTAAAGATTTTCTGCGATCCTAAGTGTGGAAACATTGGGGATTTAGCCATTTTTAACAGGAGTACTCAGTTGTTTTCCTAAGGAATGATCCTGCTTGCACAGCTTATCTGAAAACAAGCTTGGCCCAAACACTGCAAGCAGAAGTTTTTTAAGTGCTGGTCTTGAAATCCCCCCCTCCTTCTCTCCTACCCAGTCTTCCTAAATGCAAACAAATCAGCTGATTTTTCCTTGAGTCTGTCCATGACTATGCCTGCTTTATTAACTAATCCTCCTTGTGCAGGCAATAGGCTTGGTCAAAGCTAACGGTTGCCTTAGAT
This sequence comes from Tinamus guttatus, assembly GCF_059628265.1. Classification (NCBI taxonomy): domain Eukaryota; kingdom Metazoa; phylum Chordata; class Aves; order Tinamiformes; family Tinamidae; genus Tinamus; species Tinamus guttatus. Next base: position 545,283 of record NW_028288560.1, on the reverse strand, counting down.
TGTGGGTTTAACCCCAGTTTCTGGGAGATCTCTTAATCAAGAACTCTGTTGGCGAGCACTGGTTTAATAGGCCACGCTTCAGTGCTGTGGAGATTGCTCTCCTCCTACTTTGCAGTGACCGCAACTGCAAGACAAGGCAAGGCAAAGCAAAGCAACTCAAGGCAAGACAAGGCAAGGCAAAGCAAGGCAGTACAAGGAAAGGCAACACAAGACAAGCCGTCTGGGACAAGAGCTGACAAGCGTCATCCTCCCAGCACAAAAGGAGGAGTGTCTGTCACAGGGGTTGAATGCGAAGGTCAACCTACCCATCCCAAAGGCTGCCCTGGAGGAGGACAAACATCATTAGCTCAAAGGCCAACGCCACCGAGGCCCCATGTGACCCGACTCTGCTGGGCTGCTGACCTCCTTTGCATCCGCTGCCCCAGACCTTCTCGGCTGCCAAAGAGGACATGAACTTTCTTGCTCAGTTCCAGAGCTGATGCTCGCTGGTCGAGTGGGAAAGGGGGTCACTTCAAGTCCTTCCTCAAGCCCTCTTTTTTTTTGCTTAAGCGAAAAGTCTTCACGAAGCCCAGAAACCATGACTATGAGCCATTTCATGTAGGGAGCAGAAGAAGCTAAGGTCTTTGCCCTGCTCCCAAGGGCTTCCAACTACAGGACATTTATTCAGTAGAAGCTCTCAAGCAAACAGCTGCAGGAAGTGGGCATAGCTCCAACCTGGAATTAACCTTGCACCAAAATCAGGGTTACAGAAATCAAGTTATGAGCCTTATTATCCATGCCAGTGACAGGAGCTCACTGTGCTCTTGACGGCGATATGCGGCTATATGTACGTGCTGCGTGAGCACAGTGCTTCTAGCTATTGACCACAGAGCTACAAGACTTCATAATGCAGAAAAGGCCACAGTTATGTAAAGTCACTTAAACTTCTTACGAAGACAAAGCAGATGAAGTATTGCTACTTCAGGTTAAACCATAGGGAGTTAAGCAGGATTATGAATAGTCCAGAAGGTAGACACAGTAGAAGACTCTACCTGCTCCACTAAAATTTGCATCAAGGCATATGGAGACTCTGTTCTGTGTTCCAGGAGCTTCGTGGGGACTTGGGTTGGATTTTGACAGCTTCCTCAAAAGTAGAGAGATTCGGTCCTTAGCTTTACAGTAACAGCAGAGCTTCTTCCACCCCTAATCACCCCAATTTCAAAACAGCACATTTCCAAAGGGGTTGTGTTAGGAGTTACTGCTTGCCTTGATACAGTCTATAGCCAGATGAATAAACAAGCTCCCAACATCTTGAATAATATTCCTAGATAATGTCAAAACACTGGAATTTCGGGGCCCAGGTTCTTCTCTTACATCTGTCCCCAATCAGTCAGGCTGCAAAACCCAACCATGAGAGCAAAGAGATGTTCACCCTTCAGGGGGCAACACGGGACTCCCCCAAGCTGTTCCGACTCTAGCAAGGCTTGAGCAAGAAATACCTTTGCCACAGACATCCACAAACACCAAATAAAGCTCTTTAAAGCAAAGCAAGCTCAAGCAAGGAGGAGTTTGCCCGTTTTTGCCCATCTGAGTGGTTCAGCACTCAGGGCTGAGTCACGTCACACAAAATCCAAGGAAATGACACCGTGTGCTGCAGTGACCTCCGCTTCCAAGCTTCCTCATTACCAGAGGCTTCATTGCCTGCTGATAAGCCTGCAATGCTCCATGCATGGAGAAAAACCCCTCTCTTTCACGTGACTCCCTTTGGTTACCAATTAACACTTGGGATACTGTACACTTTAACTAAGGCTTTAGGAGGCTGGCTCATCCCCTGGCAAAGCCAGCACGGCTGCAACGTTCCAATGAGCGGTTGTAGTCTGAAATCTGTTGCCTCCTCTGAAATAGCAACCCAAGGGACCTGGTCTTGCTTTGAGAGAGACTGGGCTCCATGGACAGCAATAGTGCATGGACGGACTGAATGTCTGCTGTTGAGGTAGAGAAAAATTACATGCTATGTTTAAGAGAAAACTAAAGAGGATTTTTAATAGTCGTGATTTTAAGGGGGGAATCACTGTTTATTATTATTATTATTATTATGGAGCAGCTTTAGCCCCTTGCTCCCGTAGACTTCCCACGTCTTACCTTGTGCTCCCCCCGCCTCCTTTAGTCAACAGCCTCTAGGATCGAAAGCCCTGAGTCCCCAAGGGACATGGGACAGGATTGGGGGCACAGCGTCACCTCCCCGCTTGCCAATGCCACCAACTGCCATTAACTGCCGCGATTCGCTCCCCCCAGCTCGCAGGCTGCAGAGCAGCTACGGGCGCTCCACCATTAAATGCAGATTCCATTTATTTATTTAATTATTTATTTGCTTACAATTTGCTGCCGTTTTAAAGACACCCGGAGCAGAAGCTCGAGGGCGGGTGAGGCGGCAGGAGGCGGGTAGCCCCGGAGGGGCCGGGGGTGCCCTGTGGCATTTCCGCGGATGCCGCAGGACCGCGGCGTCCCCGCTCGCCCCTCTTGGCACCGCGGTGCCCCGGGGAGGCGCCCGGCCGGGCCCGCCCCGCCGCAGCGCCCGCCCCCGTGGCATCGCGGCGGGGCCCGCGGAGCCCGCGCCGCTCCGGGGATGCCGCGCGGCCGGGGGGGCCGCCCGCAGCGCCGGCGCCGCGCAGGTAGGAGCAGCTCCATGGGGCTGCGAGCGCCTTAATCGCTTTTTAAAAATTATTTTTCCCCCCTTTATTTCCTTAAATTTGATTTTATTTTTTTTTCTGGTCTAATCGCTGCTTTCTGGTCTAATCAGGCTCTGCAAAGCCCAAGTCGCGGCGTGTCCCGGGAGCAGCCCCACGGGAGCACCCGCTTTGCGGGCCCCCTTTAGAGCTGCTTTGCCGCCGGTCCTTCTTAACCCTCTTGGTCGGGGGGGATATTGACCCTGCTGTGCCACGGGCACCGAGGCTTCTTGGGCATTGGTGGTGAAAGGTTGTGAAAAAATGGTGTTTTGGGGTAAACACTAATGCAGCTGGTTATGGTCCATATGCCCAATTGCAACATCATAAAAGCATGTATTTTTTTAATTATATAGATATAAATAGATATATGTGTATTTTATCCTGAACGGGTACGTGCAGCTCCAGCCCCTTCGGAGATGCTTCTTGCCAAGGGCTGACTTTGGAGGGCCAGGGGCCTGGCATGTGTCAGGCCCTGTTAGGGTAACGCAGGGTGACAGCTTGCGTAGAAGTGACGCCTATTGAAAACACTGAACCTTGAGGGATCGCCGAGATGTTTTGAACTCGATCTTGGTTATGCTTAGGATCATTTTTGCCCCCCTCCTCTGCAGAGGTGGCAAGACGGCGATCCTGCTGCTTGCGGGGAGAGGGAGCCGACCCGTGGTCCCCCTGCGGGGGTCCAATGGGTGACATGGGACAGGGACACGCACTGCCCAGGCAGGACTCAGGAGGTTCCCAAACCTCCTTGGCTGAAGGGATTCCGGTCTGACCACTTCTACAACGCGGCAACTTGTGCCCCTGCAGCTGAACCAAAAACCCTTTAATATCCCTTAGCATATCCCTTAGCATTTAACTTAAACACGTTAAAGGTGGCTCCTGGTGCGGTGCAGTTTCCCGTAAGTTTGCCTGATGGAGCCTTACTCAGCCTCTCGGCACTCCCATCATTACAGCTGCAATTAAAAGTAATAGCCATTTGCATAAGATCCCGAACCTCTTAAAGAGGCGCATCATCTAATGGCACCACTGGCGCAGGGATGGTCAGGCAGCAGGAGGCCCCGAAGCCGAGATTCTCCCATAGGATTTTGTTTTGGGACTTTGTTTTTGGGGTCTTTTGGAAGGAAGATCTGCATTGGTTGGACGGGATTGGGATGCTTTGCTAGCCAGAAGCACTAGTTATAAATATAATCCTCGCCAAGCACAGGGTGTGGAATTAAAATGGTTTTGTTTGTTTGCAGACTTCTCACTTTGTGCTTTTTTTAATATGTATCATTCATCCAATTAAACAAATAGCCGCGTTGCCCCAGTGTTTTTCTCAGCTCGATTGCGTCAGCATTCTTTCTGCTCATGTTCATGGGAGATTTGGTAAATCCAAGGTGTCTGCTATCCAGCTGCTGACAAAGCCTTAAGGACATGCACTCAAGCTTCCCAAAATTGTGTGTTGAGGGGAGTTTAAGCTGTGCCCACAATGTGTTGCCCACAGTTTTGATTGAGATCGGCATAAAGGTTAGACATTAAACACTGGAAAGTGCTGTAAGGTTGGGGGACATCTTTGCTTTCTCCTTATATTGCCGGCCTTTTTTGGGGCCTCTTCTGTGGCTAAAACAGTATCAGCCGAGCCGATTCCTGGGTTTTGCTCAACCTCCGTAAGGCCCTCGATTAAAGCATGGACATGGAAAGGCTTGTGGCTTAGCAGACTCATGCAGCACCTCACCTGGAGGGGACTTTTGGAGTTTGGGAGGTTTTGAGCTCCTTTGAGCAGGACAGGATGGAGCGCGGGGCTCCTCTCGGACAGCGCTCCCGGCTGGGCTGGCTCCATGCAGGTACCAGCCCGAACCGCGCGCTGGTGCAAACCCTAATCCTGAAAGGTCCTCCAGGCGTCAGCAGGTAAAGCATTAACCTTTAGTGTAGCCACGTGAGCCGGGCCTGTAAATGCCGGAGCAGAGCGACGTTCCCGCCTGCAAGGGTCCGGCTCGATGCACAGCTGTGAGCGCCCAGCACAGACCGCGCTGCTTCTGCCGCGCTGGGGACGGCCGCCTTTCCAAACGCGGCGGTTTGGAAGTGGCTTCCAAGAGCGATTGCCGCAGATAGCGGCGGGCTTCCGCCGGCAGGGTAACCTCTAGCCCCGCTGCGCTGCCCTGATTTGGGACTGCCTGCGCGCTCGCCACGGAAATGAGACGCTTTGGGGTTTTCCTCAAGCAGCAATTGCTGCTCGTGCCTGGGTTAAGTGCAGTTCATCCACGGGTGGTTTCAGTCGAGTGATGCAAGGGCCAAAATATTTGTGGTGCGGTATTTATAGTGCCAGGCATCCATAGGACTGCACACACACACCCCCTTTGACATAAACTAATCCGGGGATGTGACGGATCCAGGTTATTTTAATGCCTTCGAAATGCCTGGTGACAGTTATCATCGTCATTTGGGTTTGGGACTGCTTTTTCTTTCCCTTTGGGTGACTTTTCTGACCGTAGTTCCCCAGAGCACTAAGTCATGCGGTGGGCTAGCGCCAAGCAGCACCCGCAGGTCCCCAGCCCAGTCTTGGCATGGGGTGGGAAATACAGGAGTTTTGTTGCCCTCCTGTTATCAGCAGCTTGCCCCAAATGGCAGGGAATTGGCCGAGTTTCACGACCTCAAGCTTCAAGTGGCTGGTGGGGGCCAAAAGCATCCAGGTCCCCCTCGCTGTGGAGGGAGTAAGTGTTTCTGGTGCTGCCTTTTATCTCTAAAAATGCTCTGCCTGGCGCTAGAAACACCATACACTTATGCAAGTGTTTCTGGGAGATAGTGGTTTCAAATTGGTTGAGAACTCCAAACGTCCTTGTGAGGGTCCTGCTGTCCCAGGGGAAGGGATGAGGGCTGCTGTTTGCTTGTGTTTTGTGGTGTGCAATCATTATATCCTGCGTGTGTGGTTAGTAGGTTGGTCGCTGACACCGTGGGAGGCATCTTGAGTCCGTGGGCCATGATAACCCAGTGGGAAGTTGCCGCGTGGTCAGTGCTGGGAGGTGAAGACCAGCATCATCTTCCACCACTTCTGTCTAGGCCTGTTTGGGCATCTAACACTCTTGGTTTCCTTTATGGGCAGAAAACCGCTCCGTTTATGTCACACAAAGCATTTCCAAGGGTTTCTGGAGCATTAACCCATCTTTTATCTAGAGTTCCTTTTCTCCTTTGGTAAATAATATGCCATAACAAAACAACTGGAGTTATTTTGGGTGGGTGCTCTGAAATTGGAGCATCTATCCCCGCTTGCCCCCCTTGTTGCTTCCACGTGAGCTGGTTGACTTCCCATCTATATTTAAAATGAAATGTCCACAGGAGTATTTATATTCTCTGGTGCCCCATCCACTGTGCTGCTGAGGCAGGACTCTGGTCACACCTGAATCACTGGCTCTACAAAGTCTTGTCCTCAAACTCAGCTCTTTCTATAAATATGGAGCTCAAGGTTTTTATTTAAAAAATAAAGGATTTTTTTTTGCTAATCTTATGCCAGCGACTCCTTTGCTGAACATTTTTTATTTGTAGTGCACTTGCCGTTTAGCCTGGCTGTACTTCATAAACCAGATTACTTTGACTGCTGTGATTTTGTTATCCTTATTAAAGTTGCTCATCTGCATATTGATCCCGTTAGTCCCAGGCTGCTGATAAGCCATCCAGCTCTCCTGAAAACACATGCCCTGGAGGGCAGGAAGGCAGATCCATTAGTGATCTGGATCTCAGTTTGTCTCATATCGTTATTCCCTTTAACACTGAGTTTTAAGTCACAGGGCAGCATTGCAGATTTCGCTTTCAATTCTGACACTGATCTCTGGTTCCCTTGTATTTTTATTGAGATGAATATAGTCCTCTATGATAAAACTGCAGGCAGTTTCCAGAGTTGGCTGGTATCACATATGCCGGGATCATTTTTTCTCCCTGTTATGTTAGTTGTGTTTTTTCTTTTCTCGATTTATTCTTAATTTTCAGCCCCTTACCTTCCTGTTTCTATGGGACACATACAAGCAGAAGCAACTGTAGCTGTGCATAGAAGACATCAGACTCACTGCCCTGTTAGAAGCAAGAAAAATGCATTATTGCCATGGGCCTTCTCCTTAATGACCTACTTCTCCCATGCTCGCTTGCTATTTTGGACCTTTAACACCCCTTGCCTTTTTTTGGGTTTGTTCTAGCTCTGAGCAAGCCCAAGACAGTGCGAGGCTGTCGCCTCCCTGACTCAGATTCTCCTGATCGGGGTCAGTGTTAGATGCTTTTGGACTGATTTGTTGTGTGGAGATCACCACGTTTCCTGCTCCTCCCGTGTCTTCACCTTGCCCCATGCCCTGTCTCCACAGTGGGTCTCGTCCAGCATTGCCTTCCCTTCCCTCCCCTTCTCTCCTTGATTTTGCAACTCAATGGACATCACTGACATCTCTGACACTGCAACTCAATATACCAAGGCCACCAAACCTGCGTAGAAGTGATGCTGACCCTCCAAGGGAAGCAGGGGTTTTGTGTCTCTTGGAGCTCTTGGAGTGCTCACTGCTCTCTCGCCCTTCCGAGGAAGACCGCGCTTCCGAGTACACTCGGCCAAAGGTTGTGCAAGTGGCTACGTGCTGTTGCTGTAGTAACCCGAGGGTACAGCCGGAGCCGTGTGTAGGCACGCCGGCGCCCAGCACGCTCCCGGCTCGGGAGCGCGGTGCTTGCGAGCGCCGGATCGATGGGTGCGGGGGCTTCAGTGGCCTCTCCCCGCGCTTCCCTGGAAGCACATGCCCCCAGTGTGCCGTCGGCCATGAAACTGCACTCGGAAAACACGGATAATGGGCACCACTCTCCTTTGCCACGAGCAGGACCAATAAGGTTTGAAATGTTCATTGCTGTGATGCTGGAGGCACCACTCAAGGATCCATCCTGATTTTCAAGGAAATGGCTTCAATGCCCTGCTGGAGGTGAAGGTGGGAGGTGGCTGCTTGTGCTGAGGATGTGCTGGGTGAGCTGTCGCTGCCTGGCTTTAAGGGATGTATGCACAGTGCCCTACCACCTTCCTTGCACAGGCTTCCTTGCGTTGAGCAGGATGGCTTCTCCCTGATGTGGTTTATCTCCAGGTGTTAGGGGTGTCTCATGCTCAAAGTGGTCATTTCTTCTAAAAGGGGATGGACTTCTAAAGCAGCCTGTTTGTTTATGTATTTAGGAAGAATAAAAACACTTTAAAGGATGGTTCACTTAAAACAGCAAAGACCAGTGGGAAGGTGGCAAGATGTATTCCTTAGTTGAGGAAATTCTGTGTCAATCTCAGTGGCTTCGGGGTTGATGACCTGCTGCTGATAGCATATACCCCACACCCCAAGCTCCTGATAGGCCTTATATGCATAGGAAACAGTGCTGTGATATGTAGAGAGCTATATTTCAGTCATTACTGGTACAATTCTTATGATAAAAACACTTCAAGGGGGGAAAATAACCCTGTAGCACGTGCTCGTTTCCTGATCATGGTCATCACGGCTCTGAAAGCTCCCAGACATGCTGGAAATGCTGCTGCGAGGGACATATCGCCATTTCGCATGCGTGACAACGACCTAAAATGTTTCAGCAGATGATGAAGAAATATAACGAGTGCAAATTAGTGTGGGAATTAGCCTATCCTCCAGTCAAGGAAGCATGGACTGAGGTTCCCAAGTGCTGGAACCCTTTTCGGATCTTTGCTCCTCTCAGCCACGCTGGTGAGCACTAGGATATACAGAATATATAGACTGTATAGAATATATTTTCTCTCTGATTAGCCCTATACCCATGTCTTCTGTGCGAATGAGCTGGATGAGACCATACTGTCTTGGCCTGCCTGTTATCTGGAGGCTTCTGAGGTGCCTTATCTGCAGCCAGGACTATTTTGCTTGAGCTCGAGGAGTCTCTGGTGAGTGTTCAGGCAGCTTTGATTGGGACCCAGCATCTTGCATAAATCTATTGCCCAATTATTAGCTCATTCTCATGCAAAGCATGAGCACATACTACTCTTTTTCTGAATCACTTCTATGGATTGATCAGTAGCCAGGAAGTCTAATAATAAACTCATCTAGAAAAGCTAATAAAGATGAGTAGTGTTGAGCTATTTATTTATTTTTATCCTGAATCCTTGATGGCTTTGCTCATCTCTGATGACATAGTAGGTCTACTGGAACCAAGAGGAACTTCCCTGCCTCTAGGCAGTGACAGAAACCAGAGTGGGGAATGAATGGTATCAGCAATCCACTCATTTTCTGCTCAAAAAGTGCCATGGGCATGCAAAATATCTCTGCTCTTCAGACTGGGCACCTTGTCCGCAATAGCCCGTGTTTTGAGTTGGTTTGGACTCAAGTCCCAGGTGGAGGATGTGTGGAGACGGCGTGAGGAACCTGCTGGGCTTGTAGTGTGGGATGCCTGAGATGTCTGAGTGTTTAGTGGGCTACATCTGCCTCTCGCTCTGTTGATGCCGGGGATATTGGGCTGAGTGGGAAACGCAGGAGGGCGCTTCTGGCTGGAGATATATCCACAGGCGGACTGGAGGACACGGGAAGCCTTAATTTAAGAAGTTGATGTCATGGGAAGCCTTGAGAAGCTGCACTTTGAAGGTATGAATCTCTGTCGCTTTGCTAACATGGCATTACCTCTGTGTTGGCCCAGCTGCTTGGAAAAAGCTCTTTGTGGGAGGCGTTTGTCCCATCTCTGTGGAAAATTGTCACTAGTTTGTCCAAGGGCTTGGGGACAGCCCGGAGGGAGAAAAGCCACCTTTGTGTTGGGGAAAAGTCTTTAGGTCTACCTAAAACCCATTTTTGGAGCTTTGGGGTATCGCTTGTGGGCAGAAGGGTGTCGCGCCAGCACGATGGGTGATCAGCTCCTCCAGTGCACTGGCTACGTTGTGACCAAGGGCTTGACGGGGGCAGGCACTGCTGCATGTCCTTGGGTGACACTTCCAGCTGTGTGACCTTGGGCTGCCGTGAGGCCGCTGCAGGTACATGCGAGGTGCCACTGCCCAAAAAAGAGAAAAAAGCTTGAAAGGTACCAGTCTAATGATGAAAAGCCATTTCTTAGTGTTTAATGTGTTTTTTTCTGAGCCTGGGCATGTAAGACACAGTAAGAGGCAACATAAACTTTTCTTCATTGGGTTGAGAAAAGAAGTGGGGCTTAACGCCTCCCATTGGCACATATGGGTCAAACCCCTATAGGAAGCAGGCCATAATTAGACACAGTATTTTACACACCGTACACCCTGATGCTGTATGTGGTTGTACACTATCTGTCCCATACACGCACCGAGGGTCCCCGCGGCTTTTCCCGACCTCGCTCCCCGGTTCGCGCTGCGAGCGACCTGCGCCCCCGCGCAGCGGCCCGCGCGCGCCGCCTGCCGGGCGGCTGCGGCATCGCGGCCCGGGCCCGCGGCCGCGTTCATACACACGGATATAATATATAATATATAATATATAATATATAATATATAATATATAATATATAATATATAATATATAATATATAATATATAATATATAATATATAATATACGATATACGATATACGATATACGATATACGATATATAATATTATACTATATAATATTATACTATATACTATATATTATATATTACATATACACACATATGTCTTATATATGTGTGTGTGTATATACATATATAAAAAATGTATGTATATACATAATACAAGCCTATAAAACATTTTAATAGCTATTAACTAGATATTTTATTTTTAATACCCATCTAGCAGTGTGCATATATATATGCATAATATGTGCTTGTACATAGTTCTATATATGCATAATATTATATAAGCAGATTTATCCTTTAATATATTTTTGTATATTAAAATATATATTAGATTAGGGAAGTTTATAATACTATGCTTATGTACATATATTGTGCATGTAACTATATGCATTTATATGCATATTATATATATATGCATAGTATATATTTTAAAATAGCTATTTAAAGCATATATTTTTGTAGGCTTGTTTTATAGGGGGTGGAATTGGGCATTTTGATGTCTGGGAGCTCACACAAGGTTTTTGCACTCACGTTTCTGGAGCTGACAGCACGAGGGGCAGGATGTCGCCGCACCGTGTCCAGGGCTGGCAGCCGATGGCCGTGCCAAGACAGGGGCTGTGACCTCTGTCTGCCTGGGTGTCCTCCAGCTGCTTGGCATTTCCGCGTGTTTTCCAGGCTTGGAAGTGATCGATTTCCCAGGGAAATGGGCTCCCTTGGGTGACTTGTACATCCTGTGTGCCTTGCAGTGTGTGGTTCCCATGTGACAGAGATTATGTCCCAAGAGTCGCACAGGGGCCTCAGGCTACACTGGGGTTTCAGCAGCTCAAGAGATTTCCCCAGTCCCCTTCCTTCTATTTCTTGTGTATTCCAAAAATTGTTCCCGGTAAAGGCCGGCTAAGGCTTCCTTGGGTAAGGGACAGTCATCTCTCCTGAAATGGAAGTGCTTTGCTGAGGATCTTGTAGGTGAAACTTCCAGGTCAGCAAGTCCTGAGAGTAGAAATTGGGCATAAAAACTCTGCAGAGAGTAAAGGCGAGGTTATAATTTCTCTGTAGCAAAGCTGAACCCATGGGAACTTCCTTCTGAGCCCTGATATTAGGAAAACCGTTGACACCTTGCTAGTGCAGAAGGTAATTTGGGGCTGAATGAGCAATGCCTATTTTGCTTTTCTCTAGGAATTCAGGGTTTGCTTTCCCTGTGTTCAGTCACATATCCTACTATGTATAATTTAAGTTATACAGAGTTCCTTAAGAACAAGAAACGCAGGCATGAGCCCTTCTTTGAGTTCCACACAGGTGCTTCAAGTTTGCAGGAGCAAGAAGAGCTGGTTTACGGTGTGTGTCACACGAGGGGACACAGCTTCCAAATGCCCTAGCTCGGCCTGCTAGGTATGTTCTTAAGAGCAGCATGTTAAGGTTTTCAGGGCTAAGGCTGAAGCAAGAATGGACTTTAATTTCTGCACTTTGCTTTGAGTCTGTAGAAAGATGCCCAAACTTTGCTATTTCTGGAGAGCGGAGAGATGGGGCTGCAAGGAAGGGAGGGCAGGTCAAGGAAACAGGTTTTGAGGGGCAGAAAAAGTATTGAGCCCTCTGATGCCCAAACCTTGACTCCTGTAAACACTGCCAAGCCCCCAGCTTCATGTTAGGCCTCCTCGTCTGGGCCACTGTGGTCATGTCTGTTCCTAGTGGTCATTGCAATGTGCCAGTGACTGTGCCGGATGCTCTTCTGCAGAAACGTCCCCGGGGAGGCGGATGTGGCAGGGAAATATTGGGCTTTTCTAGGACTTTGCTCATTCCAGGGAAGGGCAGAGTCCCTGCACGGGATTTCTGGGGTGTAAAGGTGACAAAATTGCGGGATGGGAAGGGACGAGCGCGGGGCGCCGCGCGGGGGACGGACGGGGCGAGCGCGGGGCGCCGCGCGGGGCCGAGCCGGGTTCGGGGCCGCCCCGCGGGCGGTGCCGGGTTCGGGGCCGCCCCCGCTCGGCGGTGTCGCCGCCGCCGCAGTGGGAGCCGGGGCGCGGCGAGGATGGCGGCGGGGCCGGCGCGGGAGCTCACGCAGAACCCGCTGCAGAAGACGTGGGAGCCCTACGACAACGGGCTGCCGGCGGGGCACAGCGCCCAGCGCGGCGGTGAGGGGCGCGGGGCGGCCGGGCCCCCCTTCCTCCTGCTCCTTCCTCCTCCTCCTCCTCCTCTTCTTCGTGTCCCCCCCACCCCTCTGTGCCCCCGCGCGAGCCGTGCCCTGGGTTTGGAGGGGGGCGTGGGAGCAGCGTTATCCCGGCCCCGTGTCCCTGCAGCCCGAGCTCCGTCGCCTTCCCTCAAAATGCGAGTTTCCCCCTTTTTTCCCCCTTTTCCCCCCCTTTCCGGCGCGTTATCAGGCCATCTGTCGCCCTTAATGTCTTTCCTGCCCGTGCGCTGCAGCCGGTCGAGTCGGCAGCCTCCGAAGGTGTTTGCCATCGCCTGATACAGTTTTATTATTCCATTATTATTATTGTTATTATTGTCATTTCTTCCCACACTAAGCCAGGCCAAGGCCCAGGGCCGCACAAGCTGCGCCCGCCCGGGGACAAAAGGGCCTTTGTGGCGCCAGTGTCCCTCAAACGGGGCCCGTGTCCCTCCTGCCACCAGGGAGACACCCCGACGTCACCCCACAGTGTCCCGCGGGTGCCGGGATCGCTCCAGGCTGGGAGAAGTAGGAGGCACCGAGGGGTGGAATAAGCAAAGTTCCCATAATCAAGCTGGGCTTTATTTTTATTTTATTTTAGAGATCCCTTTTCTGTGTAGGATTCTGTAATTTTTTGATTGCTGAGACTCACTGCATTGAGAAACCTTTCTGCTTGAAAGCCGGATCCGCACATGTAATTTCCTCCTAAACCTTTTTGCTTTCACATGGATTTTCACTTGCAACGTGCATGTTTTTGTATATGATGTGTCCCCAGGCATTTATGATATGCACGGGGTATCTGTATAATCTGTACATAGGCGTTTTTGGAAACAAATGAATTGGAAGAGAAACAAGATCTAAAGCAAGAGGGACCTCCTTGGGTCTGGGAGAGGGGAGGAAGAGCACGAGGATGAGGAGTATCCCAGTGCTGACAATGGGAAGAGGGATGACGAATTGCCAGAGCCGATCAGTGGGAAAATACGAATTAAACAGTCAAATTGGATGTGTGATGTGGGAGACGTGCAGGGCCAGTTGTACTTGGCAGGGTGGCTGTGTCTGTTGTAGTTAAAAGATATTTGAGTGGGACCCTCGGAGTAGTTTTCTGGGAGTGGAGCTTTTCCCAAAGGCCATGGAAACATCAAGGATGCCTCCGTGAACTTCAGGCAGTTAATCATAGTGGCTCAATCGAAAAAATGCCCAACGGAGAAGGTCAATGCTAAAATTTAACCCAAATAAGGAAAAAAGGAGACTCTCATTACGGATGGAAAGGAAGGGGCAGCTGAAAATTTGCTGGGTGAATTTAGAAAAAATCAACTCTGCCTCTGGTTTCACAAGATCTCAGGAATCCAGGGGGTTGTTGAAACTCTGCTCAGCTGATGTAGCTTGTTCGGTGCCCCAGTTTGGTTTCAAAACCTTCTGCTCTATCTCGCATTCGCTCAGAGCAGGGGGCCAGGAACGCGCGCGCTCTCGCGGTCGCACAGCTGCCCTTTGGGGAAAAACTAAACCATACTGGACATTCTTGGTAGGATTTATTTTAATCTAACATCTCTTTTATATATATATATATATGTATTTTCTTTTATCATTTCACATCCTCAGGATGAAATCCTCAGTCTGTGCTCATGGCGCTGGGGAGACCTGCGAGGTTGGAGGGGTCTCCTTTGCTTTGTGCTTCTTTTCCAATAACTTTGCTACAGGCGGGTTGTCCTATGCCCCATCATATAGATAATTAATGCCCTTAGAAATGTGGTGGAGGGGGAGGCTGCTGCTCTCTTTGGACCCCCCTTAATGTCTCCTTTCTTTCTAGGCAGCTCCTTGTAGCTGTGATTGATAGAGCCAAGCAAGGTATCCGCAACCCGGTGCCCATAAATGTTGTCACTGGAAAGGAATTGCCTGCAAGGCTTTCACATTATAGATACGAATCCTCTAACTTGATAAGTCGCACTTGTAATTAAAATCTTTGCCCCTGATTTGATTGTGTTTCACTGCGTATCAGCCGATCGCAGCCGGTTGCCTGGAACTTTTGTGCTCTCCTTGCGCAAATACTCTTTTTTTTCCAAGCAAGACCGGTAGCTGTGCCCCTCACCTTTGCTTCACTCAAAACCAATTAATGGGGGAAATCTTGGCTTAGAAATTTCCCCTTAAAAATGATCTCACCTCTTAAAACATCTTCTGAAAATCCCGTGCACCTTGCAGTTTCCTTCCAACAAAAGCCGTGAACCGAGGTACCTAGATGCCTACTGCATCCGCATCCGTTTTTATTATTATCTTTGGTGTTGCTTTAGTATGTGTTAAGCACGGATGAAAACACGGGTGTTTCTTTGGTCTGGGTATAGCTCACCGTGCCCAGACTTGCACTGCTGCCACTCACTTGCCCTTGTAAAACTCCACACAGCATAAAAATCACGGAGCACCGAGCCCCCTTTGCAAGAGCATCGCCCCCGTGCATGGGCTGCCCGTGCGGGCGCTGCCGCTTCCCGCTGCCTTTGCGAAATATCTGTTTTTTGGGCTTTTTTTCCTCTTCCAGTATGCATGACCAACTGCCCAACGCTCATCGTCATGGTGGGGCTGCCGGCGAGAGGCAAGACCTACATCTCGAAGAAGCTGACGCGCTACCTGAACTGGATCGGGGTGCCTACGAAAGGTGCGCGCTTTGCGCCGGGGCCTCTTCCGAGACCCAGTTCCCAGGGGTTTTGGTGCCTGGGAAGGCCTCTATTTAAATTGACCTTGAGCTCTTGGAGCTTAAAAAAAAAAGCCTTGCTAATTCCAAGAAACACGTTTAGCATGTTTTGCTTAGGTGAGGTGTTATAGATGGACCTTGATATTGTTTGAGTAAGACAATTTGCAGGATGTCCATTATTGCTTCTAATAATTAACTCTCACTTCTAATAAGTTTGGACCATTTTCACACGGGAGCACCCTTGTGATGAGCCATAGCAGATACTCAGGGACTTGAGGTTGATCTAGTAGTCAAAATCGTTCAGCTGGTTTCCCGCCAGGTGCGTGCCATAGCTCACATGTTCGTTGGATGACGCATTGTGCAGAGGTGTCGTGGTGATGAGGGTCCTGCAAGAAGCAGAAATCCAGCCACACAAAACCCAAGATATTCCTGCATGTGAGTCAGGCTTGAGCAGATATGTCCCCGTTGCAAACACATTGTGGCAGCGATGCAATTTTCTTGAAAGTGAAGTCAATGTAAAGTGCTCTGTTGACTGAATGAGTAGATGACACGTCGCCTAATGCTTCCACTTGTTTGGGATTGAATGAATGAGTGATATGGAATAAGTATCCATTATTTCCAACATCTGTTACCCATAGGCCCTTAATGTCTTCAAATTAGTGTATGCTTAATATGGTAAATGATCCTATTCCCTGAGACAGATGGTTAAAATTACTAAGTTACGTAAAGCAGAGAAAAGATAAATGCCATCTTTTAATTTATGACACGTTGAGCACACTGGAGAGTTGAAGGACATGGAGGTAAGGCCCAGCCTGGATGTTATTTCCAATGTTTAAACCAGCAGCTTTAGATTTTCTTTGGTTCCTTTCAAACTTCCCTGTCATTTAGAGTTTGAAATGGTTAAAAATACAAGTGGCTTCTGTCTGGGCTTTTTGGAGGAAATGAGGTCAATTAGATGCCTGACCAGAACTGTGCTGGGATGTGCTCTTTAGAGGCAAAGTTTTGTGAAGCTTTTCAGAATATTTTTGTCCCTTTGCTAGCGGGGAGGTTTTCCAGCTGGTTTTATGAAGCTGCTCCCCGGAGGTAAGTGCTGATCCCATGGGAGAACGGTTGTGCCCCTGCATAGCACTTCTCCCTTTGCTTCTCTTCTTCCAGTAACTTATTTTTTGTGACGTTTCATCGTGGCCTCTCTGAATATATATATATAGATATGTATATATATATGTATATATTTCAGCTGCCGCATTTTCCTGAGATGGTATGGCCTGTGCTTGGGAAACTTGACCAGTTTGAACTGGGTTATCCTATATCGAGGTCATGCAGCTGACCCCACATGATTGCATCAACAGTATTGAATTCAAACCAACCAGCTTCTTGGAGGGATTAAAACACCAATCACTTCCTTATCTTCCTCCTTCATTCCAGCACCAATCAGTGTGTGTTTTTCTTCTCAGGAAAAGTTATGCTTGAGCCCTTTGGCCATATGTTTCTTACAGTCTTTGCTGCACTGCAGTAATTATGTCCGTTACTTCTTTCCCTCTGCCTGAAAACGAGCTCTGGCAGGTAGCGATGCAGAACCGAATGCTTCACGTCGGTCGGATACGCTGTAAAGTTCAACCTATAGATCACCCCAGCAGTTAAATATTAATTGCACTTGGGAGGCCTCCGTTCGGTGCCGTTGGCTGCTGCGTGGCAAAGCGGAGCTGCCTTGCCCTGATCCCTGCCCGCTGTCGTGACAGATTGGCTGGCACGAACCTTTGCCCGGCTAGAGAAGAGATTTCCTTGACCGCTCTTAACGGGTCACAGTGAGATTATGTGCAGTGCTTATGCTGTTGAGTTTTTTCTTCCCAACTTGAGCATTTTCTTAGCTGAAGACAACAGTCTATTGAAACAATATATTCTGATTCACAAGGAACGGAAATATTTGAGCAGTGTTCTTAGAAATGTTCCCACAACATGAATTTTAAGCGTGGTTTAGCAAACAGGCTAAGTCCTATTTGGGGATTGAAATGAGATTTAGAGCCTTGGGAGGTGCTGCCACTGCATTATTGCACTGCACAGAGGGGGAAAAAAAACCCTATATTGTTAGCAGCCCTTTTTCTGCACTACTGAAACAGGTTTGCAGCCACCCCAGCAAAGCAGGAAAAGCAATTTCTATTTCGCTCGGGCAAACAGGCCGGCAGAGACATTGCCATATGGTCCAGCGGCTCCCCTGGAGCTGCCCACGTCCCCATGTCCTCATGCTGTTTCCATGATTTATCACTAAGTTGTCTTCGTATTAAAAAAAGACAAGCCAGTGCATTCCATGTTGGCTGAGCACACGAGTATTTTATCCTTGGAGGTGGTTTCGGGAGCTATCGTAGCATTTTACTCTCCTTGGCGGTCCCCATTAATGCCGGTTTCTCCTTGCCAGAGTTCAACGTTGGGCAGTACCGTCGAGACCTGGTGAAAAAATATAAATCATTTGAGTTCTTCCTGCCTGACAACGAAGAAGGCTTGAAAATCAGGAAGTAAGTGTTGCCTGTGCGTGGTCCTGCAAAGCCGCTGCTGCCAACGCGGTGTCCGTCGAGCCTTGCTCCTCGCGCCGCTCTGCGTTTGCGTCCGTTTTGTGCTCGTGAAAACCCCTAAGGGACTGCAGTAGGCAAACACCAGGGAATTTTAGAGGAGGTTGGAAAGTGATTTGTGCAGAGAGCTTAAAATTTGGGGCGTTTTGCTATTAATTGCATCCCTTCAAGCAGCAAAAATGTGGGTAAGTGCTTAAACGTGATTCCTTTTGGCCTTGCAGTAGGCTGCAGGGGAATAGGGAAAATTTGCAAACAAATTGACTTTGGCCCGGATGGAGCAAAACTGGGAAACATGCATGAGTTTTATTGTGTGTCCCCCCTGTTCATCTCCAGCAGTAACAGTGTTGGGCTGCTGTTTACAAGATGCCCCATACACATGTATTCAGCAAACACACACACATATATATATATAGGTGTATATACATATATATACTTGATGCTTTTTCATGGTTTAATGGTGCACTGATGAGCAATATGCATTTCTGAGAGCAATCATCTCGCTAGCATTTGTATTAATTGAGCTCAATGCCTTAATAAAATGACTTGAGCCCGTGTTTGAGGTTTCTTCTCTTTCCTTCCTAAGACAGTGTGCCTTAGCAGCGCTGAGCGACGTCCGGCAGTACCTCAGCGAGGAAAACGGGCACGTGGCCGTAAGTTTCTTTTGGAAGACAAATTTGTGACATTTCTCTCCACAAAAAAGCGCTGGATAATACATAACCTTAAGCATTCCAGGATATCTTAACTATATGAGTTATATTAAGTATATGAGCCATAACTGTGAGCTCTGCTAAGGGGTTTGAGGCAAGCTTCAGTACTTGGATAAATACTGGTACAAGTACTATTCTTGACCTGAAGCTCTTGCAAAAAGGCTGCATATTTCCTTGTAATAAGACAGATTTTTTTTCCTTGTAATTCAGGGATTTTAACAGTGCTTTTTTAATTCCCTCTCCCTTTCTTCCAGGTCTTTGATGCCACAAACACAACTCGAGAGCGTCGAGAAACTATTTACAAATTTGGGGAGGAAAATGGATATAAGGTGAGTCAAAAGCAAAGGATTTCTGGGCTGATACTTGGGAAAGCAGTGGCAGTTTTGCTCCTTCACCCTCTTTTCAGAGAAAAGCTCCAGCATGGCCACATCCTTGTATCAACATGATGTGTCAGCAGATAGTTTTAGTGCTTTAAAGATTAAATGATAAGTGGATTCCCTGCACCTTCCTTTCTCTTGCATTTACATTTTATTCAGGTTGGAGTTGATCTCTCTTGTGCCATTGGCTGCACTGGGATCCTCCTGAACCTGTACCTCCAAGTGTGCTGTTGGCAATAACAATTTATAGAGGGGTTCGGGTCTTCTGTACTGAAACACCCAGGGAAATTCATGCTAGTTCTGCACACCCTGGAGGTTTTGTGTGGCGCTCTGCCTTGTGCCCAGGATTGCTTTGCATTTAGTAGCCTTCCATTTGCTCTTCTCTTGCTCCTCTATGCCTGTAAGGAGGCAGACCACAAACATCCTCTTAAGTGCGGCTGCTCCGCGTGTTATTTATCCCAGTCACGGTTTGAACGGCTGAATTTGCGTCCTCCCCACTGATTTCTCTATCATCTCCTCCATCCTAAGTCACTCTTCCTTCATGGCTTGAAAGCATCAGTGGGGAAAAATAGGGCAGCAGAGCATCGCGCTTGGGAGCCATCAACTCCACATCAAGGACAGGGGCGTGTGGTGGGAAGCAGAAGGCCTGGCCCGGCTCGGCCGGGGTTAACTGTGCGTGTTGGCCTTCTCATGCATCTCCTTTCTTCCTTCCTTCTGTCCGCACGGCTTCCTGTTTGGATCGAAGACGTTTTTTGTGGAGTCAGTGTGCGTCGATCCCGAGGTCATAGCTGCAAACATTGTGGTGAGTACCAGGAAGGCGGTTTTAACCGCTCCCCGTCTGCAGGCTGTTAAGTCAGCAGCTTCAAGTGGGTTCACTATTTCAAACACTGCATTAGAAGCACTTCCAATAGGAAAAATCATTAGCTCCCATTAGTGGGGCTTTTTTTCCTTTCTATTTATTTTCCCCTGCGCTGAGGCAGAGGCTCAGTTCTCTGAGGAACAGGTGTTTTTGCTCTATTTATATGATTTTTCAGAACATAAGTTCTGTTTTTTATCACAACTCCCATTTCTTTATACTTCTCTTAAAAAAAGAAGAAGAAAAAAAAAAGAAAAACTAATATACTTCCTTGGTTTTATTTTAAATAGCAAGTAAAACTGGGAAGTCCAGACTATGTTGACTGTAGTAACGACGAAGCAACGGAAGATTTCATGAAGCGCATAGAGTGCTACAAGAACTCGTACGAGACTCTCGATGAGACTCTTGACAAGTAAGTGGTGGAATAGCACTGTGCTCACAGCTGCATTACCTGAGATGTTTCCCTGGGCATCCCTTTGGGAATGGGGATTTTTGGTGGTTTGAGCTTTCTTATCTCTAACAAATTGGAGAGAGTGCATTAGGGGGGCTTAGGCTGGAAACTCGGTGCTTGAGGAAAATTGGCTAAGGAGAGTACTCCGGGACAGTGCTCTTTCCTGTTTTCCAGCTTGAAGGGTGGTGTGGTCCTTCTGGAACAGAGCCTGTATTTAAAAATGATCTCAGAGTAGCTGCCATGCCTGGTTGTTTTTTTATTAGTCTGTAGAGCAGACCCGAGTGATTTGGAAACAACTTCAACTTGTTGACATGGCCCAGAGGAATTTTGAGCCTGTCAGTCTTGCAAAATGTGATTTCCAAATTTCTTTATTTGCAAATAATCCTACCAACTCAGGGCTGTGAGAAATGCTCACATATGTGGTATCTGCCCTTTTCCCCAAAGCATTCAGCTGTTTTTTTTAGATCTTCTTTCAACACCTGGAAATAAGGTAGGGATGAGTCAAGCCTGGATGTCCCTCTCATGGCTCCTAGCAGGACTGGGGTGACGGAGCAGCCTGAGGTTCATCTTAATGTAATTGAGTGTAAGAAGCACGAAGCTGCTTCAGTCAGATCCACTCATGCATTAGTTGCTGATGGATCTAACGGTCGGGCCTGTGCAAGTCGGTAATGATTAACTCCCGGGAACAGCATCGGAGATAAGGCGGCAATGCTTGCTCCTTATCACCTCCGTCTGTTCTCGTTATAGGTTCTCTTATTTCTTTACTGTGTGACATCTGCAATGTCACACTCTCTAGAAACCAGCTGGGCTTTACTTTAGGCTTATTTGTCAGGCTTATTTGTTTGCCTTTTTTTTCCCCCTGCTTTAAACTGGATGCTACTCAAAAATTACTCAGGTAGGAAAGGATAAGGAGGAAAAAGTGATGTGATCATGTGTGTGATGCTGGGAGAAGGTTGTGCCGGGGGAAATTACGGTGCTATTGGTGAAGCGTTGTTAGGGTGGCAGGAAAATGTCTTGCTTCAGGGTGACCCTTGTGATGCTGCTGCTTTCCTGGAGGGATTCACTGAGCCGGGTGACAAGGGCTGCGTGTCCGTAACCTGGAGAACGACATCTCAGTGTAACGATGAGCGAGAGGGCAGCGGGGTCCCAGCACGCGCTGATGCAAACCAGGCGGGTTCTCGCGTATATTTTCGCTTGTCCCCAAAAGGGATCTTTCGTACATCAAAATAATGGACGTGGGGAGGAGCTACCTGGTGAACAGAGTGATGGATCACATCCAGAGCCGGATTGTCTACTACCTCATGAACATCCACGTGACGCCCCGCTCCATCTACCTCTGCCGGCATGGGGAGAGCGAGCTCAACCTCAAAGGGAGGATCGGAGGAGACCCTGGGCTGTCCGTCAGGGGCAAAGAAGTAGGTGCCTCCTGTGTCCCCTGGCCTTGGCTTGTGCGTCCGTGCACGGCCATGCAGGTGCAATCGCCGCTTCCTCCCCCTTCCCCTTGCAGTTCGCCAAGAGCTTGGCGCACTTCATCAACGAGCAGAACATCAAGGACCTCAAGGTTTGGACCAGCCAAATGAAGAGGACCATTCAGACGGCCGAGGCCTTGGGAGTGCCTTACGAGCAGTGGAAGGTTTTGAACGAGATCGATGCCGTAAGTTCGTCCTCTCTCGGGTTGCTGGGACAAGGAAGTGCTCCATTTCGCAAGCAAGGGCAGGAAGGTCGCCAAAGCGGTAGTTGTGCACAGGGCTGCAACGGATGCAGTGTAGCCTCGCTCATGTAGTGACCTCCCTTGCCCATATGGATGTAGCTCACTTGCACAGTGATTTAATGCTCCATTCCTGCCACTGGGTCCAACTAGATCTTCATTTTGTGCACAGCTTTTGGTTTGGAGCACCAAAGAGCAATGAAACACATTTGCTAAAGGATAATTAAATTTGATTTTATCATAAGAGTGATATCTGCTTTTTGTGCTCTTGGAAATAGGTGCTTTTAAATTACTTTTGTTACTTATAGGGAGTGTGTGAAGAAATGACATATGAAGAAATACAGGAAAACTATCCGCTCGAGTTTGCACTGAGAGACCAAGACAAGTATAGATACAGATACCCTAAGGGAGAGGTATGATGCTGTCTTATGGCAAACATGTCCCTATCTCCTTTTGTACATGCATGCGAAAGAAAAACAAAAGTTTCTGAGTAAATAAAAAGGTTGTTCATTTTTCCCAAGTGAAAGGACATAGAGAACTTGCAAATATGGAGCCCATCTAGGCTCTGCTGAGAACACTGCCCAGATGATCCTCCTGGCATCGTCGTGGGTGCCCATGGTGTTGCGTGCAGTTGTGGGGGAGCACTTTGGGAATCTGCAGACACGTTGGCCCGGGTTAAACTGGAAGCATCGAAGCTGCGACACCCTCTGGCCCCAGCGCTGGGCTCCCTTTCAGCCTCCCAGAAGGAGGCTATGCTCTTACATTAGGGGAAAAATTAATTACTGCAACATTGGCCTGTGCTGTGGTGTAACATTTAAAGGCAACTAATACAAAATGAATCCCACCGTATTGAGATTTGCTTTCCCACTTTGGTCTGCTGCGTTTCTCCCCACCAGTCCTATGAAGACCTCGTGCAGCGCCTGGAGCCCGTTATCATGGAGCTGGAGAGGCAGGAGAACGTGCTTGTCATATGTCACCAAGCCGTCATGCGCTGCTTGCTGGCCTATTTTCTCGACAAGCCTGCAGGTAAATCCTCCCTGGAATGCTAGAAAGATGCTTATATTTTTCTCCTGCTGAGATAGCTTGAAAATTAACCAGCCGAAGGCCCAGGGACCAAATTCGAGCCATTTGCTTCATGGTCAGAGAGGAAAGGGAGCAAACAGACTTCTCATATTTAACCCACTCGTGCTGCTGGATAGCTGCCTTTTATTGAGTTGCTTATCCCTAATGCCACAGTGTTGTTTTTCTCCTCTGTTTTAATTGCAGAGGAGAGAAAAGACGTACAGTGCCAATTAAAAAGCAGCTTTTAAAAGGTTGGCCTGTGATGCTGCAGAAAACTTGAGAGGTTCTCGTAATCTCTGTTTCATATGTAATTTGGATTCATAGGTAATTTTGATAAATGTTTGATTTTCCAGAACAACTACCTTACCTCAAGTGCCCGCTGCATACTGTCTTAAAGCTAACCCCAGTGGCGTATGGTGAGTAGCATCTCAGACAGCTTTAACTGTGCCATTAGGAGCTACTGTTGTCCAGGTTTGCAGTATTTTAATTAAAACACATTTAAAATTGACCTTGCTGGAAACCAGAACTGAGCTATTAGGTTCGACAGCTTTGCTAAAACTGGTGAATCCGATCTTGGAAATGTCTGCTTGGTGTGGCAGGCACCAGTTCGACTTGGTGACTTTACAGATGGGTTGCAAAGGCACTTGCAGGTTTTTGGTGCTCTATTCTCGCCCCGAATGAGGAAGCAGAAGTGGTGGTGTGAAATACCCCCCTTGCCCTTTGGAGTCCAGTGAAAGAAAGGCTAATACTGCCATAAACCTGTCTCAGGCTGGTGGGTGAGTCAGATGCAGAGGATGTGTGGGCAGACGTGGTGCATCGAGTCCCTACCAGCTAAACCCACAGTGGGACCCATGGGCAGTGGCAGTGACTGAGGATCAGAGTTGCTGTTTCTTGCTCTCAGGGATCGTAATGTTCCTATGGACCAAGAGATTCAGAGGGTGGTGTTCTAGCAAAAGAAAAGTGATTTTTCCCCCTTAAAATCTGTGTTTTGGTGGAAGCCTTCTGTGAGCAGTGGCCCTCCTGCAAGGGGCTCCAAGGAAGAGCTTTCTCCATGGAAGCAGGTAGCTGCCTTATCAATTTATGCTAGGGTCCTTTAGAAAGGAAGGGCTAAAATCAGCTTTTCACCCATACGCAGTAATCTGTGAAATGTGCAGTCGCTCTAGGAAGGACGTGAGCAGAAAGCCCTGGAAGACGAACCTGGCTCTTCTGCAAGGCACGGGCTCCTTGAGGTGGAGTATGTCCGAGGCGGCCAAGTCTGCAGGAACATGCTGTTGTCCTGCTCAAGTTTTTTAAAATGGGACCAGTATTTAAATTCTGTATTGCAATGAAAATCTAATACACCTTGGCTGTATAAAATCAAAGCTACAGGTAGAAGCTTTTCATGAGATGCTGTTCGTGGATGTTTAAAAAATGTAGATTTATGTTTCATTTTTCAGAACAGTATTAAAGGCAAGGTAAGAATACACGAGGGGCTATCAGGTTGGGAATGATATTCATTCTTGTGGAGCTGATTCCTTTTCAAGTGAAGCTCTTCAGAATTTCAGAAATCCTGGTATAAATCACAAGAGGGAAAGGATCAACCGTCACCAACTTGAAATTAGATTGCATCTTTACAGCGAGTTTGGTTTGGAAGCAGAGCAACTCTAAAAATGTGTTTTCTGTCCGCAGGATGTAAAGTGGAATCAATATTCCTGAATGTGGAAGCTGTGAACACGCATAGAGACAAACCAGAGGTAAGTGCTGCTTTCCCAGCAGAGAAGGCGAAGATTCTCTGAGCTGACTCCTGTGGTCCTCGTGCTTGGAAATGATTTTTGTAACTCTGCTGATTATAATGTATACATCAAGATTTTCTACTAGCTTCTTGTTGAGAAAGCAGATCTGTTTTTATTGAGCCAATACGTTGTTTTGTATCTTCCAAAAACATGCTGTGCGTGTGTGCATATACGTGCAAATGAGCTTCTATATATGTATAAATGAGTTTGTAAGTGTGCATGCAGTTAGGCACATGACATAAAACAGCTGACCTGGCCGGAGGGTATTTTCTATTAGTGGCAGCTGTACGTAAACCACGCCAGAGGAACCACTGCAGAGAAGTTTATTTCAATGTTTGGCCAAACGTGCTCATTTTGGATAATTGATAGCCAAGGCATCTTCCATGCGACAGCGGTGCTGCTGTTTCCACTCCCTTGCCCTTCTCCCCGTCGTCCTTGTGCCTTTGCTGCAGTGTCTTCACGGGGGCTGTTGGGTTTGGGGAGCCCCGGGGGCCTGGGAGGTGTTGGGTGACCGCAGTGGAAATAAATTCAGGTGTCTGGAAGTGGCTGCTGGGATAGCCCAGAAGAAGCATTAAATAATTCAGATGAGCAGAGCATTTTTCAGTCTGTCTGGCTGAATTTACACCTCGCTATAAGGTTTTGGGGGAGTTGCTGTTGGAAATAGCAGTTTACAACTGCAAAGGTGCGTTTGGGGGGCATCACCAGATCACCAAAGCAGCTGCTGGCGCCGGGCTGTTGTGCTTCAGGTGCACGTGAGGGATCGTGCGGACGGCTGCGCTGCTCTGGACCTAAAGCTGCTTCTTTAGAAATGAGATTGATTGCCATGAATTGGAAAGAAAACACACACAAAAGAGCAGAGACTCTCCAAACCCCCCCAAACACCCTCCTCGCTGTCCTCAAGAGACCCACGCCAGGAAAGCACGGGCCACGTTGCCTTATTAAGTAAAGAGGGATGATTCTGTGCTGCTCGCTGGACTACCAATATTTCATTTCTAAAAATCTATGAAAATGTTAATTACTGCTATAAAACTATTTTTTCAGATACTCCCTGGAAACCAAAGCATTTAATTAGATATAGCTTTGCAGACGAGAACACCATTAAGCAGTGCACGTAGGTGACTGGGGATTGCCCCGGGTGCCCACACAAGTGATTTGTGGTCCCTGGCAGACGCAGTATTTCAGAGCAGCCCTGTCCTCCTCTGCTGTAGCCAAAAAGATGTGTTTTCACTTTGCATAAATGCAGGCAAAGCACAAAATTATTAGTTTTAGTGTATGTAAGCTTCTTTATACGATGAGGATTTATACAATGAGGATTGTGGTGATCAGCGGTGCAGAGTCTAGTTGGAGGCCTGTGGCTAGTGGGGTCCCCCAGGGGTCAGTCCTTGGTCCAGTCCTGTTCAATTTATTCATCAATGGCCTGGATGAAGGCACAGAGTGCTCCCTCAGCAAGTTTGCTGATGACACGAAACTGGGAGGAGTAGCCGATACCCCAGAGGGCTGCGCTGCCATCCAGAGGGACCTGGACAGACTGGACAACTGGGCGGTGAAAAACCTCATGCAATTCAACAAGGCCAAGTGCAAGGTCCTGCACCTGGGGAGGAATAACCCCAGACACCAGTACAGGCTGGGGACCGACCTTGTGGAGAGCAGCTCTGCAGAGAAAGACCTGGGTGTCATGGTGGATGATAAGTTGACCATGAGGCAGCAGTTGCCCTCGTGGCCAAGAAGGCCAATGGAATCCTGGGCTGCTTTAAGAAGAGCGTCTCCAGCAGGTCGAGGGAGGTGATCCTGCCCCTCTACTCAGCCCTGGTGAGGCCGCATCTGGAGTACTGTGTCCAGTTCTGGGCTCCACAGTACAAGAGGGATGTGGAGCTGCTGGAGAGAGTCCAGCGCAGGGCCACAAGGATGATCAGGGGCCTGGAACATCTGCCCTATGAGGAGAGGCTGAGGGAGCTGGGCCTGTTCAGCCTGGAGAAGAGAAGGCTGAGAGGGGATCTAATCAGTGTATATAAATACCTCAAGGGAGGGAGTGCAGAGGACGGGGATGGTCTCTTTTCAGTGGTGGCCACTGATAGGACTAGAGGAAATGGCCGGAAACTGAAACATCAAAAATTCCATAGGAACTTAAGGAAAAATTTCTTAACAGTGAGGGTGACAGAGCACTGGAACAGGCTGCCCAGAGAGGTTGTAGAGTCTCCTTCTCTGGAGATCTTCAAAACCCGCTTGGGCGCAGTCCTGTGCCACGTGCTCTAGGTGTCCCTGCGTATGCAGGGGGGTTGGACTAGATGATCTCTAGAGGTCCCTTCCAACCCTAAGAATTCTATGATTCTATGATTCTAGGATTCGTCCACAGTGGATTTAACGGGAGTGCTTGTCGGCATCAACGTGGTTTCAGTTCCTGTCCTTTTCTGCTGAAGAAGCCTGTTATTTTTATGGAAAATAATTGCTTTAGCTGTTGCTGGGGTCCTCTCTGCGCCAGAACTCGCCTTCCCTGATAGGGGATTTGGCCATACTCTGCTTTTGGCTTGGCACAATTTTCTGCGTTGAATGTGGTCACTTTTGTCCCTCTGCGAGGCTGAGGCAAATTGGGCAAGATCTAGTCAGTATGATCAGTCTTGAACTAGCGAGATGTCTTGGAAGAGATTTAAAAATTATATTATCATCTCAAGTGTGGGATTTGTACTTTGATATTACCTGTCATAGTAGCAAAGGGAAAAATCTTCCCTTGGGAACTAAATGTATGACATAGTTCAGGAAAACCCTGAAGTTCTTGCAACTCAAGTGCCGGCTTTGAATAGAAGTGTAGATCCTTAAGTGGATGGTTAAGTGGATTCCTGCTTGGGCCTCTCCAAGACTTCCTCCTAAATATGGCTTTTTGGCAACATTATCAGCATGGGATCAGCGATTGCTGTAAATCAGTTTTCCTGCTCTCTCGTCCAGGCACATCCAGCAGCTGTCGCTCCGCTGCATTGCCTGGGGAGGGGGAAATCTCTGCTTTTAAATTATTGCAGCCACACAGTTGTGAAGGAATCTGGTGGCTGTGTCGCTCTTACTGCTGCATGATAAATATTCTCCTCTGTATTTTTATCATTACGCAGAATGTAGACATTTCCCGGCCTCCCGAGGATGCTCTTGTAACAGTCCCTGCTCACCAGTGATCCTGGGTCCTGCTCAGCTCTCGAACTGGGGCTGCTGTTTTCATCCTACTGCTTCAAACTGAAAAAAACAAATCATTCCAATCACTTTGCCATAGTGATAATAATAAAAATTAATAGCTCACACTCCAAACTGCCTATTTGTATAGTGCATGGCTTGAATAAATCACCAAAGCACAACAAAGCTGCTGGACCTGCATGAGTTGCTAACCGTGGATCGGCTGTGGCTGGAAGGCTGTTCTTCTTGCTGGTTGTAGCCTGGCGATGGTGCGGCGCTGCTTTGGGAGCCTGGAGCAGCTGCTTGATGCTGGATAGTCACTTGATGAGTCCCGGCTGCAGGAGGGTCATCGTCCTGTTGAGCTGTAGCACCGGTTTGCTGGATGTGCCGATTAATGTCGTGCCGTAGGGAAGGGGCTGGCGGCTTCCCACGTAGCTCCACGACAGTCTTTTCAAGTTATAGGAAGGCGCGTACATATTTTTCATGTAAAATATGTCTTCACCGCTGCAGAGCAGGCATTAGCATTGGCCAAGCATCTTGCTGGCCTTGGAGGAGGAGATGAGCTCCCCTGGCTCGAGCTGGACGGTTCCTGCCCAGGGAGCGTGGGCTGCTCACGGACCCGTTGGTGGCTGGTGGCCACCAGACCTGATTTACCTGCTAGCCCATCCCAGAAGGCAGGAGTGTTTTCTGTGCATAGGGCAGGAATCCTTCCCTGGGGCTTGCTCTCCTCGCTGTGCAGATGTCCACAGCGCAGCGGGTGCTTAAAGGCACTTTGGCACTTGAAGTGGGTGCCTGTTAAACCACTCCACAGACACAACGGTCCTTTCTAGGGTTTCTTCTTAGCAGGAAAAGGGCCAGATGCTGGGCGGGAAGCGTTGGCGTGAGCACTGCATAAAATGTCATGTTGCTTGTGCCTCTGCTGTGTGCTCGTGCTTCAGGCAGGCCTGCCCCTTGCTAGCTTCATCTGTTAGGGCTTTCTTGGTGCTCTGCAGCATTTTAGAGACTCCTTTCTTGAAAAAGAGGTTTTATTCCCTCTCTTGTCTTTCCTGAGCTCTCCAGGACATACTGGTGTTGGTGCATTGCGGTAGGAATTGGGTTTTCCTGGGGTTTGATTGAATTTGGGATTGCTAAGCAGCTGCAGGGACCCACTTTGCTTCCAAAGATGCTTCCAGAGAAAGCATTTTCCATTAAAAGGGCTGTTTATCCCATTTTAAGCCTCATTTCACCTGATCTTGTAGTTACATACGTTGGATGCATGTCTAAGATGTGCCAAGAGAATTGAAGTTTTCAGTGTGCATCTCTGCTAGTTCCTTTTCCCATTGCCTTTCCTTGTGTTGAAGGACTTCTTGCTCTCAGCTGTCCTGATCTTTTTTCTCACGAGACTGTCCTGCTTGCTAAGATACTGCTTTTTGGGGGAGAAAAAGGACACGGGCAGGTTTCAACTCCCAAATCTAATCTAGTAGTGCTTCTTATCTCCTGTAATGCTAAAAATCAGCTGGAAATTCCAAAAATTCGGGTGTGTTGGGTTGGAGCGGTGCCCACAGCCCGGTCCTGCCGTGCTGGAGCGGTTCTCCATGTCCTCGGGTTGTGTTTTCCCCAAAGAGACCTGTCTTGAAAGCAAAAGCAAAGAGAGGTGGCTGCAAATCCCTGCAATGGGTTATCTGGTGCCAAAGCGCCGTCTGCCAAAGGGGCCATGCGGCCTCTGATGAATTTGAGCTCCACGTTGCCAGATCTTTAGGAGGTCCTTCCAGGGAGCTAACTGCTGGCAAGCAAGACCAGAATTGGCTTTCTAGTGGCTGTAGTGTTTTTGTTTGTTTTTTTTTTTTCCCTCCTGGAGCATGTTCCAGAGGAGAAATGGGTTTCCGAATGCGGGCAGTTATTTTTGCTTGGTCTATGACTTTTGCCATAGGGATGGCACCTGCCCATAGGGTGCAGGGGCAGTGAGTGTCCTACCAAAGCTGGTGAGATATGTGTCTCTTGAGATGCTTTTTTGGCAGCTCAAGCTCTGTGGCGGATGTAGCAGTTGGGATGAAGGTTGAAGGTGGCTTCTGAATTACGTTTACCAGCAGGGACCAATATTTTTAGATGGTTTTATGGAACTGTCTCAACCTTAAGATGGTTTTGAGGCAACAAGCGTTGAGACCTTGTCTTGAGGCTCACGTTTTACCTGCGTCATAGCCGTGCGTTGAGCAGGGCGCCCACTGACACCCTCCATTTAGGACCTCTTGGTCTTTCTCTTGCAGAACGTAGGGGTGGACCGGTCCCGAGAAGAGGCGCTGCGCACGGTGCCCAACCACCTATAGCTCCAGCTCGCCACGGCGGCCACCCCTCCTCATCCCCGGAGCGCCGGGGAGTCCCTCGGGGACAGAGGGACGTCCCCCGCGGTCGGCCCCGCTGCAAGCAAGGCGCTCGCCTCCCCGTCCCGCCGAGACATTTCGAATGTGGCTCTGCTTCCTCGGAGAAAAGGCCTCGCCGAAGGCACCAGCGAGGACTGAGGATGGTCCCGGGAAGCGGCGCGTAGTTTGGTTTTAAATTTTCATACATCCATCTGTGCTGTTTCAAGTGCGTTTTAGTGTTCATTGGTGCATACTGCAGGGGGTCAAGCACCCACATCAATT
Source organism: Tinamus guttatus (assembly GCF_059628265.1). NCBI lineage: Eukaryota > Metazoa > Chordata > Aves > Tinamiformes > Tinamidae > Tinamus > Tinamus guttatus. Next base: position 514,975 of record NW_028288560.1, on the reverse strand, counting down.
CTACTGTTGGGTTTTAACTCGTCTTTACTTTCTTTTTAAGTGTTTTTCCAAGAGTCCTTTTATTTTGACTGTGAATAATTGCCTAGAATTAGAGGGAGTTTTTTTTTTTATAGAATATTTAATATATGTGAAATTCTGAATTTTGGGCATTGGAGGCTCCCTGTTGTCAAACTGAATATTTTGGAAGCAGGGAGGCTTTCCCTGCTATTGTGACAAAGCGACTGTTTCCCTTCCCAAAACTTCTGCTGTTTTAGCAAGGTTTGAATGTTTTCTGGGGGCCGGCTGCATTTCAGAGGGCAGCAGAGAGACAGTATTAAGTAACACTTGTAGGGGGACCCAGGGGTGAGATGCTGCTCATCTTCAGTGTGGTGACATTTAGGCAATTTCTGGAACAAATTTCAGTCTAAAGTTGATGTTTTTCTTTAAGGAGAGAGTCGAGACAGGTTTGGTAGGGTTTAACCTTTATAACAGCTCATCCAAGAAAGAAACTGGGTAAATTCTGACCTTAATATTTTTACATGGCATAGCTACCTTTTCAGTGGTGTGTTTTTCCTTTAATTTTCCAATGACTTGTCAATTAACCAAGCTTTCACCACCTAGGCTGTTGATTTATTCGCTCGACGCCTGCTCAGGGCTGGCCCTTCCTAAGGCTGTTTTTGCCAGCAAGGGTTAATGCGACTTGTTGTGCAGGCTTTATCTAGCAGCAGGCTGCCGGTGTGATTCCTTTTCCTACCCTGATCCATGCAGGAATGTGCATTTCTCCAGGGTTTTTAGGGCTGGCAAGGTCATCTTGCGGCGCGTCCCCCCATCTCTGTGTTGTGTTACCTCTCCAACTCTCAGAGGTGCTGTAAAAATCTTCAAGGTTGAGTATTTTCTGTACAGTCGGGATTTTTACAGGTGGCTGTTGAACATACTGTGATGTGAGCGCTCTCCGAAGTGGGCGTCGAGTAAAAAGGGTTGTACACAAGTGTAAATAAACTGTATGTTGATACTCAAAAGAGGAGAACAAAATGCGACATTGTCTGCCTGGCTTTGGGAGCTGAACTGCATCGCTGGCTGCCTGTGGGCCTTGGAGCAGGGGGCAGCAAGTGTGTGTGTATGGAGCGAGTAAAGGGGGAGCAGGGGCTTCCTGGAGCACAGGAAACACTGGGAAATCCCGTGTCACCTTCGTGGGCCAAGAGGTGCATCCAGCCTCCCACGCCATCCCCGACCACCCCTGCAAAGGGACCATCCTTGGCAAGGGAGGCGAGAGCCTGTTGCTGGCCTCGTATGTGAGACCCCCTTTTGATTTCACTCCGTTTTGACTGCTAGGGAGCTTACCAGCTCGGACACTCTTCTGATGGGGTTAACCCACCCGCTTTCATACCTAGTCGGCCCTCACCGTAATCGTAATCACACTGTGGCCCTCGATGCAAGCAATAAAGACTGACGTGTGTCTGTCCTCCGCCGTCAGTGACAGGTTGGCGCCGGGTCCCTGCTGGTCTGCAGCCCCCCACTCTTGCAAAATCTAGGTAAGAACAAAGTTAATGAATACTTTGCAATTTAGACTCTCAGATCTTAACATCTTGTTCAGTAGCTTATGTTCATGGGGTAGCATTCACCAGGGATGGCTTATACCATTAATGGCCTATTCAGGGTGTGTGTATATATATATATATATATATATATATATATATATATACACACATATATATTTGGTCTTGTTTCAAGTATTTATTAGTACGTCCTTATAGTGGCAGGTCTATGTAGTTATGTGCTTGTGAGCAGCTTTTTTCCCTTTGCTTAAAGCAAGCTTTAAAGCTGCTCATTGAGCATTAAAAGGGCTGTCTTGTTAACGTGGTCATGCCTGTGCACTTTGAGGACGCGGTGGGGACGTGTCCAGCAGGTGGCCCTCAGACACAGCAATGGGGCTGGCAAGGTCCCCAAAGCCACCAGCTGCTTCTGGGCATGGGAACTGCAGCTGCAGTGTCCAACAAATGGGACACAGATGCTCGGGGGAGAACATCTCTTTCCCTAGCAGTTAAAAAATGTATATATAAAAGTATATGTGTGTGTATATATACATAATAAATACAATTCAGGAGGGGGTGTACTTTGTTTTAAACCCTTTTCACAGCAAGCAGGAGTATTAAAAACCACAGGTAAAGCCAGGGAAGGAAGGTTCAGTGCTTGGCATCAACGTGGCATCCATGGCAGCAGGCAGTCCCAGTGCTCTCTGCCATGACTGAACTCCTTTTAGCTGGAGAGATGTCATGTTCACAGGGTTCCTCTCTGGTAAAAGGAAGCAGAATTTAACAGCAGCAGCTTACTTCCCCAAGTAGCATGGTGCCACCACCAGCTAGGGCCTTGGGATAAATAATTGGGATAATCAGTGTGGGCCTGGTACCCAAAGTACAAATTATTATCTTTTTGCTCTCATTTAAAGACAACTGAATGTTTCGAGGAAAAAAATATCAGCGAGCAAAGAATAAAGTTTAATGTAACTTTCTTTTAATTGAAGACAAATAAAAGAACCAAGGGCTCAAACACTTTTTAAAAAGACATCATCTATTCCCCAATGTCTTCTTCTCAAGCAAAATATACAGCATATTTATATAATATAACTACATTCAAGTAACCAAACAGAATTTACATTTTCCCAAATAGAGAAAATAATGCACATGATTCACATACCTTAAACCCAACCATGCATAAAAGCACACTGCCAATAAATCAGCCGTTACACATAATTAATCACACTACTGTGTATTACTCTGAAATATTGACAACAGCGTTGGACTGCGTAACACGTAACACGATGGTCTCTGTTCAACCTGCTCCTTAAAGTCCGACTCGAGTAGAGGTTATTTGTCTAAGATCTGTTCAAATCTGGGGTTAATGAAGGAGAATCCATCAAATGCAGACTGATCCATGGACTCGATCAGGTTCTTGTCACTGTAGGATAACTTTGGCTTCTCATTCAGGAATTCTCTGTCGAAGTTGTTGTAGTCGCTTGCTGACTTCTGCGTTAAACAAAAATAGGGAAGATGGGTCGAGGTGGTGGCACCAAACTTTTCTCTTTACTTCCAAAACCAACTGCTAAGTACAATATTTAGTGGATAGTATCTTTAACCCCTATTAAAAAAACTATAGCTCCTCTATCCCTATGCCTGCTGCAACAGCAGTGCGAAATTATAACTTGCCAATTACTCAGATGGCCAAAACCAAATAGCATCTCCTGGTTTTAGAAGAATATTGCTTGGATTTGTGATAAAGTTTCATTGAACTACCCAAAGTTTCAGCGTGGATGAAAGCAATTCATTTACATTTAAGCCCAACACTTCTTGCTATTGACCAGTATTTTTTAAATTCTGGAAAGCATTTTAAGTTCTGTGCTTGTTCAGAAAAGGAAACACACATTATGGCAGCTGCCTGGTGTCTAGGTAAAACAGAACATTTGTGTATGTTTCATGAGCATTTGCATTACTAAAGATGAGCAAGTTTTCCATTCACAGCCTCCAAAAACTTTTCTTACGATCCCAGAGCGTGTGGAAACAAACTGCACAAACCTCCTCATCTCGAGTAGGTGAGCGCAGGTTGGAGGGTCTGTGTTAGCTCCAGATCACTTCATTTGTACCAGTATGGGATGGAGGAAAACTGGGATTTTTAACTAAGAAGATGAGGTGAAGCAGCAGCCCCCCATGCTGCCACAGACCGTCAGTCTATCCTTTATGTGCCTTTTGGGTAACATTAGCCACACGCTCTACAAGTGCTTCCTGTATGTTCAATAGTCATTGGGAGAATGCATCTTTACCTTGTGCCTGAAAAAGCACAGATTTAATGCTTATACAGAGATTGCCTGCAGAAAAAACACCAGCTGAGTGGCACAAAGGTCCTTCTCCAGGGTGGAAACACAGGAGGAAGAAAAAGAAATCCAAGAAACTATCAAGAGTGCTAACTTTTGGGGGCAGCAAAGGAGTATGGTGCATCATTTCATAACTGGCCTCTCCAAGAGCAGTGGGGGTTGAGATAGACACGTGTCTCCTTTATAAATGTGAGAAAGAACCACAACAGGAGAGTTTAGGTAAGTAACAGTTAGCAGAACCGCTTGCAATAGTGTCACAGGAACGAGAACAACACACTTACCACTTTTGGCCTGAAAGGAGGGTCTACCTCTCTTTTCTCTAGTGCTGCCCAGTTGATGGTTTTGAAGAACGGGTGATCTCTGATGTTCCCAGTGACCCCTAGTCGTCTTGTTGGATCCCTTTCAAATAGCTGCAAAACAAGATACTCGGTAAAACTTTCACATCTACTCAAAAGGTGGGTGACACTAGGACAAATAGTGGGTTTAATACAAAACAGAACAAACAAAAATAGCTGCTAGCAGTAGCCCAATGATGAGTGTTATCTTGGTTTCCCCCTTTTAAAAATTGTTTTCCAATAAACAGCGTCTTTTACAATCTGAGCTATTTCTTTGGTCCACCCCTAGGACAAACATCGTACCTCAGTCCCACGGGTCCTACAACCAGTCATACCTTTTCTAAAAGGTCTTTTGATTCCTTGGTAATCCAGCGTGGGTAGTGCGGCGTGTCCACTCGGATCGACTCAAACAACTCGTCTTCGTCATCCCCGTGGAAAGGAGACTGTCCAATGAGCATCTCATACAGCAGGACCCCAAAGGACCACCAGTCCACGGAGAACGTGTACTTCAAGCCTTGCAGGATCTTTTGACCCACAGAAGAGGAGCAGAACACAGACAGACAGGTAATGAGTAAAAGGAAGCTCTTTCCCATGATGGATGTGGAAAAACCTCATGATAATGCCTGCAACCTTCTCAAAAACCTGATATTTTCTCTTACATGCTCCAGAAAAGAAATATTTTTATGAGGAAATAATGAGGATTTTTTAGGGGAAAGAAAAATATAATTCACTCATCTGGCATGATTGCTGACACTGATGCATATCTGTAGTTTTATTCTTGGCTACTGTTTGTGCAGATGTGCACAACGGATTTTACCTGTTAACTTGAAATACCCTGTACTTGGAAAGCAGCCTTCTCTAGTTTCTTCACAAGATGATAAGGCAAGGGAAAAGGAGGGAGGAAATAAAGATGAAAGCAAGCTAGTAGCAAACAGACTTTGATGCCATTTAGGCCGTGACTGACTTAATCTGGACTGTTTTGCAAGTCATATTTTTATAAAAAACAACTCTGAACACAAGGACTTTTCTCCTTACAAGCTGCTTTTCTTTTTCGTTTTGGCTGCTGGCAGCAACACATGCCTGTTTTTTCCCCTGCAGGACTAATACATTCATTGTGCGGGAGCCCCTCGTGTATGCCAAGTGTGAAGGCAGAAGGGAAGATTAATTTTGGAAACACTAAAACTTTTATCATTTCAAAAGCAGTTTTTTAAAGCTTGCCACAAATACTGCAGACTTAGCATACTTACAAACGTTAAGTACCTTCTACAGAGAACAAAGATTTAATGTTTTTTACGTGCTAATTACACTTCTTTAAATCTAGGAACTATTAGGCCACAGAGGAGGATTAGTGCCAGCTGCTGCTGTAACATCAGGGTATTAAAGCTGCACGTGGTGGTGCCGAACTGACCTCGGGAGCGATGTAGTCCGGGGTGCCACAGAAAGTGCTCGCCTTGTTCTCGCCCACGACGTTTTCTTTGCACATTCCGAAATCAGCTATTTTGATGTGGCCTTCTTTATCGAGCATCACATTGTCCAGTTTTAGGTCTCTACAAGAGGTGCAACAAGGAAGAGTCAGCAGACTTGTTTAAGAACAAGTGAATATTTTGTTTTGTTTTCCAGCTGCACCCAGGTTCTTTTCAAATGAACTCACCTGCTTTTCAAGAAAGTATAAGTCAAGCAACACAACACAGACAAAAATATTGCCTTGTATTTTGCAAGGGTAAGGACAAGGAAAGGAGTCTCTCTCTTGGCTGTGGGTTATGAGGTCCCTCAGAATTTGCTCTGCATCTCTCAGGGTGCTGCTGTTGCCTCCGGAGCGAGGCAGGGGTTAACAGCAGTGCTGGCATCCGAGGGCACTCGGCACGGGAGCAGCTTTTCCAGGCCTGCCCGTGCTAGGGCTTGGTGCCGGGGAGCTCCGGGCTTGCACGGCAGCGATGGTGCCTGTGAAGCGCCCTATTCATGCCTGGCTCTGAATAACACTCCTCCCGCAAGCCGGAGGTTTTTCATGGCATTTTCCAAGAGCTGCATTCCCTCTCTTTCAGAGCGGGGCGGGTTTTTGTCCGCCTGGCTGCAGAAGCACATACCAAGGAGAGCAGGCTGCAGGGCAACGCCACAGCCCGCCTGCTTACCAAGAGAAACTTCACTGGAGCAGCCAGTTTTGCATGAGAACAGTCTGGCCTTTTCTCCTTGGTAACTTAAGCCTGCGGTATGGGCCGGGCAGCCTGCCAAGTAGGTGAGGTGCTGCCTGGAGCTAAGGCAATACACCATTAATCCCTCCCTGCGCTGGCTGCCGTACACCTGAGCAAACTGGATAGATTTCCGAGACAGGCAAAGGCATTGTAACTTGTATTTTACAGCTTGTTTGGGTATTTCCCTTATGGTAATATCTGCACAGCTATTGCTCTGTTTCTTTTACACAGTGATATTTGTCTGAATCTGATCGATTCATTTATCTGCAAAGCCTACCTGCAACCACACTACTCAATTTGTGTAGTTCTACCAGCAAACTCCCATTATTCCGGCTGTCAAGCGGGAGGAAAAAAAAAAAAATCTATTTATATATATATAGGTTTGTCTCAAGCATGTTAATGCTCTTGAAATAACATCCAATCTCTAAAAGAAAGCTGTTACTTGTTGCATTAATCAGTAATTCTGAGATGCATCCAGTGTTAGGAGAATTGATAGTAATGGTACTCACCTATATATAATGCCCTTGCTGTGAAGAAACTGTAACCCACATAAGATTTCAGCTCCGTAAAACCTGAAAATAAAGGCAGACACATCCTTTAAATTGGCTTGCTCAGTTAAAACACAGTTAGTGCAGCTGGCCAAAAGAGCTGTCATAAGTTTGTCTTTACGGAGTGAGAAATACTGTGCATTGCTTTAAATACTAGGAAAGAGAAACCCCTTATTTAATGGTACACCTGTATTTGTACAGCTTGTTGCAACGACTGTTCCAGTGTGCATGTTAATCCTGCACCTACTTTTAAGATCTTGATTGTGCAATTATTTTAATTAAAATTCTCATATTTCTGGATGAAGGAGGTAGAAAATACACTCTTAAGTCAGAGGTAATTGACAAAATTACACCTGCTAAAAATCAGGTATTTCTCACCGGCCTTCCCAGCCCCTTTTTTTAGCATCTTCCAGAAAGCACAGTTTCCAGCACTTCTGCACTATTGTATCACATTAACAACAATAAATAATATAGGGATTTTTTTCTATGGTGGTTTCTTAGGAATTTAATTATTTTATCAATAACAGAATATTCAGCAATAATAAAATATCCTAAAGGGCACTAAGCAGCACCATGTGTTTGTCATTGCTGGTCATGTTGTGGTTTACCAGGCATCCTTAGGTACTTACCCAGCTAAGTATATTAAGGTACACCACTAAGTCAATTAAGAAAAGCTAACCCCACACTTCAATAAATGATGCTTCTTCATTGCATCAAACCCATGCCCATAAACACACTTAGATTCACCAGCCTGTGAAAGCTGGTGCAGAACGAGTAGCAGCAAAGCCACAAAGATGGTGTTGGACTCACGTGGCTCTGTAGAGATCAAAACGCCCCTTGTCCTGTATGTGGAACATCAGGTCCCCCCCGTTCAGGAACTCCATGACAAAGAACAGATGATCCTGTTTGCAAACCCACAGAATGGAAAACTTGCTGATGTTAATGCAACCACAGTGTGGAATAAATATGAAGCAGTGATGTTGCTCCCAGGGACCAAGCAGTCACTTTCCTCCTATGCAGAGCTAGTTCTCCGTTACATATACACCTAAGAGCGTATGGAATTGCTACGGATTTGAATGTCCAGGTCTTGTATGGTAAGGCTAACTAGCTCAGCTTGTATTCGGTGGACCTGTAGACTTAATATAAGTACATATGTAAATAAACTTACATACTCTTACTTGTGACAGTCTTTACCCTCTCCAAGAATAAATCTAAGGTCAAGGATTTAAATTCCGTTGCCTCTTAGTCTAAGTTTGAATCTTTTCTGTTCTTTTCAACCACTACCAGGGTGGCACTCATGTTTACAGTAAACTACTTCAAGTTATTTTCACTTGACTGCTTGTAACAGTATCCTCTGGAAGGCTAAATCTGTTGTGCTGCCATTTATTTATGTATTTTTTTTTCCTTACCTTTGTCTGAAACGTGCAGTAAAGGTGTGTGAGAAAAGGATTTTCCCAGGCCAGCGCCAGGACCCGCTTCTCCACCATTGTGCACTCCACGTCGTCGTCAATTAGCACCACGTCCTTCTTGAGCGCCTTGACAGCGAAGAACTCGTTCTTCCCTTTCAGCTCTGCGAGCAGAACCTGCCAGGCACAGACAGCGAGATCACAGCAGTGCAAGGAGGAGGCAACAAAAACATTATTTAAGTGGGAAAGACAGAATTTGAGAAGGCAATGGTGCTGGGTGGGGAGATGAGGGACAGAGAGGGCGTGAGAACCATGTAACGAAGATGTGGCCAAGTCTCTTAAGTTATCTGCCCAAGAAGCTGTAACCAAGAGACCTTTTCAGTTAGTGGAAACAGCCTGTAACATTGCAAAAGCTATGCAAGGCAGTCGAGTGCGCTATGTACCTTCCCAAAGCTTCCTTTCCCTAGCACCTTGTGGAAGATGAAGCTGTCTATGTTGAATCTTCTCCTGCTGGCGATTCGCGAGGCGCTCTTGGCCGTGCTGCCCTCCCAGAGCTTGTCGTACTGGCTGTTATCTGCTAAGTGAAAGGGACAGTTTAAGGTCCAGCATGTGCAGAAACGCTGCGTTACACAGGTCCACGGTTGGGAGCTAACCCGGACAGGCTCTTGCAGGGCACCTGCTGCTGGGATAGTGACAAATCTAAACAGGAGAGGAAATCAGGTATTTTATAACAAAGTTTAAATTATTCAAGCGTACTTGATACTGTTGAATTCCAGCCTGTGATTCTTTTAAACAATACTTAGGACAGGAATTACAAAATCCAAAGCCCTGACTTTTCCCAATGACTAGGAAACAGAGCACAGTTAGGAGGAAAGGACACTTCTCTAGGCCTGCTTTTAAACAAATTATTTACCTCCTGTTCAGGGGAGCAGGCTAGTCTCTCAGCCTAAGCAAGGAGGCCAAGGAACATCCAATTTATGCTGCTGTGGCCTATGAGTCCAGCAGGGAAGCGTGAATACATTGGTTCATCCTGATTATATCCTAAAATGATTAATTTTTTTTTTTTTTGATCCCAGTTGCCTACGATGTGCAGGGTCATCAACATAAGCCTGTGGCAGTAGCTGCCCCCAGTATTCCCCCACCTAAAGTTTCCCAATTTGGGAAACTTACCTTTTTCTCATGTTCTGGCAAGCCAGACAAGAAATATCAAAAATAACTTTCTTACTGGATATTTAAACAGAACTCAATAGCTCAAAATATGGATGAATATTCATCTCATGCCCCCAAAAAACAGTCCTTTCTTTCTGAGCATGGAGATTTCCATCGGTCATAAACTGACTTCTACAGTGCATTCTTTTTTCATAAATTCTTATAGGCTAACCATTATTAAAATAAGGCTTACACAATGCTACAGTTCTGTAGCAATAATAAAAAAAGGAAAACCTTATACTGAAAGCAAATAATTAGGATTCCTGGTGGTACTGAAACTATTTTGGCTATTAAATCTAGCAGTATTTTGCCAAGTTCAACTCCACCACTGACAGTATTTATCATTGCACAGGGTTTTGTAATATTTGGTGGACAAAAAATGTGCACAGTAATTTCACTTCCAGGAGGGAAGAGGCATGGTGTACTCGGATTAGCAAAGTTTTCTCCAGCTCCATCCTGGGGAGCTGTGCTACAACAAATGAAACAAGCATCTGCAGGAAGGTGAAGACACTCATGCAGTTGAACCACTGCAGGAGTTTGCCAAAAGCTGTGCAAGTGTTCTGTGTGGCCAGAGGACTGTACAAAAGAAATATATACTTAAAGGCAAGAAGGAGTAATTGCTTAAACATTTGGTTTGTGTAGTCTGGTAAGTAAACAGCCAAAGGAAAATACGGCAGCTTTTCTTACCTGTTGTATCTCCTCCTGAACCTCTAGCTTTCTTGTCAAAATCTTGATAAATACCAACACTTTCTACAGATCCAGAATCGGATTTTCGGCTGGATTTCTGAGGAGAGAAACACTTGAAATTATATTGGTGCAATTAGTTTAGAACTATTCATTATAACAACATTAGTTGTTAAATACAATACGATAGCACTATAAACTTTTCTTTTTAATTATGAGCTCAGGTCACACATATTCCTTTGGTCCACAGACTATTTAAGCCATGCTCTACAACTTCACACCACCCAATTGCTTTATTTTCTATCCTTCAGGAAAGCACACTATTAAATTTTATAGACAGTCCATGTAGTGTTTTTCATTGAAAATTATGAAAGGTAGAATGGTTTGAAGCCATAATGGGAAGGATTTACACTGTGGGAAAACTTCCCTCTTGCGTATGTGTTTATTTCTTGGCCTGGGAGATGGGAACCACAGTTGTAGTAGACACACTCCAGTCACACATTCTCAGTCTTCAGCACATGCAAACAACTTTTATTTATGGAAGATCCCTGGTATCAAGTTCCAGTAACGAAAAGATTGAAAACAGGCAGGGCTGTGGCACCAGCTCTTTCACCACACAGAAAAACTCAAAGTATCTAGCAAAAACTAAGATAAATTGTGAAGAGCTAAGCTTAGAGGAAATACTATGAGCCTGCTTGATGTATTTTCCTGTTGTTTTATTTCAGAGCTGGTAACTTTTGTTGCAGAGCTGCTGACACTTTCTTTGCAAGTTATGAGTCCACAGCAGCCCCATCCAAGGGAGCAGCGAGGCTGCAGCAGAGACAACTAACGTCACCCATGGGGCCAGGGTGAATTCCCGTGGGGTTTCCTGTCTGTTTATTTTGAGTTAATAAAAATGGAAAACATCTGGTATGCTTCTCATTATTATTATTATTATTTTTAAAATTTTCAAGCCATTCAAGACAACTTCAAAGTTGAAGCATGAGAAAACAGACTCTGCCTTTACGCTACTGCTTAAATACTGTTCAAGAAAAGGAGAGAGAATAACCTTGGCTTCGTAAAGAAACAAACTTGTATTTCAGGACATGTTTGTTCCTTTAAAAAATTCTGCTAGGTGGGATTTTTCCCCCCCAGTTCCAACTCTAGGCTATCAACATTTCTGTTAATCCTTTTATGAGTCAAATCAAGCTGTTTGCATTTCCTCCATTTCAAACTTCCAACCCCAGTAAAAGTGACATGGAAAAGATTGATCAAAAAAACCTAAACATGCTCCCAGAGCAATATATTTACATGACAAACAGCAGCATACCTGGCTAACTTGATTTAAAGCTTCAGCTAGCAGCTTCTGGTTTATTCCACATAAATTTGCCACCTTCGTTTGGCATTTATGATGCACATTCATTCCACATTCTTAAAGAAAATGAAAATAGTAATAAATAAGGACAACGATACAAACACCTTGAAGTGTAGTATTACAACCAAACCCACCCATATTTCTGTGTAGCTCAGAAGCCTAGATAACACATGAAGATTTTACTAGAACTGTCGTTTTAATATTTAACTTAAAGGCTGCATAATCGGTAGCGTGAGCAGTGTTAGCGTGCTGAGGAGCTATGTGGTGCACGACTCAGAGCGGCGGCGAGCGAGCGAGCGGGGCCTCCGGGCCTACCTTCGCATTTGAGGCCCTGCTTGACGAGGCCCCAGAGGAGGCTGCCACAGTGGTCGCAGAACGTGGGGCTCATGTAGTTGTAGACCTTGAAGCGATGCGGCATGTCGATCTTGAAGCGCTCCTTCTGAAACTGAGAGCAGCAGCGCGGCTGAGCCAGCGGGGCCGCAGCGGCGCGGCGGTGCCGCCAACCTACGGCTTGGTTCAGCGGGGACTAATGCGCCCGCGTGGAAGGCGGCGACAAGGCCGAGCCTACCTGGACACCTACGAGCAGCACAGAGCACTCGGCTACATCGCTTTAATAAAGTGCTCGGCTCTAAAAAATATTTGAGAGTTTTCTGGGGTGAGATTTAGGGATCCTGGCAGTAGTGAAATCAGACTTTCAAGTGGCAAGAGACTGTCTTGACTTCAAGTCAAGAGAATGAAGAAAGACAGGAATATGCCCAGAAGTACAGGAGATGAGGTAATTTTACCCTGCTGTCACACACATTATTATTAATAGTATACACCATGAGGTATATCGTCATACCATGCCACAAAGTCTATGCAAACAAGAGAAGAAAAAAAAAGTGTTTTTGTTTTTTTGAAGCCTGCCAAAATCCCCCTTGTTCCATACATAGGACCCTCATGTAGAGGAGAAAGCATCAACCCATCATTACACCCAACTCCTTGCAAGGGTTCTTAACCTTTGGGTTTTTTTCTCTTTTTTTAGGGTCCCGTTAGATAATTATAAACGCACTGTTCCACTTCTTACCATTGTGTCCCTGCTGTTGGCGGCAGTACCGGTGCACCTCCCAATGATTTTATCAATGCATTTCTTATGAATAGCAGCATTGCATTCTTCAAGACATGCACAAGAAAAAAAGGATTCCTTCAGATGATAAATACATGGCATGAGGTGTTTGAGTTTCAAAGAGAACAATGTGAAAAACACATTCCTTTCCAGCAGATCCTCTCCACCATACCAGACACACCAAATTTTTTTTTTCCCCTCATCAAGATGATCATTTTGCTTTAACACAGTTTCCTCCTCTTTCTCGTTACTATTATTTCTATTTCTAAACTAAACCAGCCTCCATCAGGCAATGCTGCTACTACTTGATAACAGGAATATAGTATTACCACCCTCCTGTACTGGGTAATACACAGAGATCAATTCTAAGACAAAATGCTGTTCATTTAAGCTGTGAACTCCAACAAGAATTGCAATCCTTTGCAGAACAGCCTTCGCAGCTATTCTATGTTTTCTTAACACCTGCTGTGATAAAGGAGAGCAGCTTCTCAACTGCATTTTGTGCTTACAAGAAACACGAAGTCTAAATTTTGATACTAAAAATCGAGATAAGACAGAGTTATGACTACAGCACCTTGGGCTGTCATGCAAGACTGATGTTTAACATTCACTTTATAGATCTGTGTGTGGCTATATTAATATATATTTTTATATATATACACACACATATTTGCATGTGTGCATATAAATATATACACACACATAAATAAAACAGTGACCATAAACTGTGCCATACATATTTACAGAAGGTTTCCCCCTCCCCCCCGCAACAGTAGCTATTATAAGTATAGATTAGTCAAGAAAGAAAGTCAAAAAATCAACTTACGCCTACATTTGTAGCCTTGCTTGTTGAGTCCCCTGGGAAGAAAGAACAAATAAAGAAATAAGGCACTCACAAAAGATTATGTTTGTTGGACTGAAGCTGTTTATACCACATCAGCCAATGAAGCCTTTATCTGTTGGGATACTTATCAATAAACTGGACTAAGCTCTGCTGTATTAAATCATCTGCCTGAGGAAGGCAAGATGCAAAGACAGACAATTTATTTCATTAGAGCGATGGACTATGAAGATAAACCAGAGAAGAGAAGCTTTCTGTCATCTGGGAAGTCCTCCTTCTTTTATGACTTATCATGAAAATGGCCAAAAGAGATCCAGGTTTTTGCCCCCTGATTGCCCCATCAGCCTTGCCACATTCCAGATTATTTTCTCATAGCCACTCAAAGGGAAGCAATAATCAGGGTTTTCTCTGAAATCACTGTTATCAATTACATATCTGATAGTGCTTTTGGCTCCAGTTTTTGCCAATTATTTCAGCGGCAAGAAATGTTTGACTTCTTTTAACGTGCAAGACATGACTATAGCTCTTAGCCAAGACAGTACTACTAGTGAATAGATTTCTCTGCCTCGCACCATAAACGAAACGAGATGTTTTGTCTCAAAGTACTCAGATTTTAATTATTTAGCCCTTGGGTGTGCAAAAGCTTCGTGTTCCTCCTTACCATACAAATTCCTTGCAGACAGAGCAAAATGTTGGTTGTCCGAAGAAGGTAGCGATGAACTCGTGGTTTTTGATGTAGTGGATTTTGGCTTGCTTGATGGCCCCTCTCCTGTTTATGGTTACTGTTCCATCCCCTTCCCTCATTGACTGTTTGCAATCTGAGGGGAGAAAAGAGACACTTTTGACACTAAAGGTCACAGCAGAGACACTCTGAGTGTCAAAAGAGACTGGGGTTACTGGCAATCTGTCCCTGAGACATATTTGTTCTGGACAGAGACTGAAGGACAGTCTTTTAATGTCATTGGGGCTTTGCTTTTTATGCAGATGGGAACGGATGCGTTTCCTCCACCAAGTCACCTTAACCACAAGGCTGCAGCTGGCTGCAAAATCACCCAGGGCTTGGGGCTACCTGGGCTTCTCCTCCAGGTCCAGCTGGCTCCAACACTGCTGAGCTACCAGCCACCAACTTGGGAAGCAGGCACCAAAGTCACCCGAGAGCTTAAGGGAAAACATTCACCATCTTCCGAGTTCATCTTTCATTTAAGTCACTTATTTTGTGCAGGTGGCGATAAGCTGAGCACAGGAAAGATAATTGGGACTTAATATTAATCTAAGAGCTCAATCGTTAAAGGGGGAAGTTTTATTTCTTGCAAAGGAGACTTTGCTGATACAGACGCCTTGAGAAGGAAACCAGAAGCTGGTTGCTTTATCAAAGTTCACATGCAAAGTGTTTGCTTTATGATGCATCTAATGATGTTTTAGGGAAAGAAGTCAGTAACCCTTTCTCCAGGAGGCTGAAGACAGCCAAATGACAATTCCTGATTAAAAAAATGAGACAAAAAGAGCGTTTCAAAAGCCTCCAAGGCTGCTACCAGGAAGCAGGACAGCAAGCAGTGTTAGCTCCACGATGCTGCATTTTCCTCCCTCAATCAGGTCATTAACTTCATTTGAATAAACAAGATCAAGCAAAGCATTAAGCAACTCAAAACCGTTAAAATTAAAGCCACTTCACAGAAGTGACACCTATTTTCAACACTAAAATAAGAGGATACATGGCAGAAAGGATGTTGAATTATAAAATGAAAATGGGGGTTAATACCCTCATTTTATTTCCATTTTCTTAGGCCAAAAGTAAAACATGGGGATTTCCAGCCCAAATTTCTTTTCAGCTCACAGGATGGAAGGCAGAAGCTCTAAACCAGGGCTTTCCCATCCTATTTTATATCATCTGGGAAGAATTCACCTCCAAGCCTGGGAAGACTTTGCCCATCTAAATCCAAATTAACTGAGTCGTTTCAGTTTGCAAAAAAAGGATGTACAAATTAAATGTCTCAGTGTAGCCCATGATGCAGCATGTTTTAATGCCACTTTACTCCAAGAAAATTATTTGCTAGCAGCTAATCTGACAGCAGAGCAATAACAAGTGTGGTTATTGACACAGCAGCCTTTGGTCTGAAATAAAAAAAGAAAAAAAAAACCTATTTTCTCTAAAAGATGACAGGGTGTTTGCTACTAAGAAAGGAGGTTGGGAATAAAAGGATTTAGTCTGCAAAACAAGCTGAAGGAAGAACTGGGCCCCTTGGAAAGAGCTGGGAAGATCAAATCCAAGATGTTGGTGACACTGATACCTTCAAGTAAACGAGGAACTACTGAAAAAACTGTTTTTGGAAAAATGCTGGTTTTTTGCATCCATTTCAGAAACACAGCAAGCAGTTCTGTATGGAAAAGCATGTCAGAGAGAGTGAAGTAATGTGTGTCCAGGAGGGAATCTGAAGTGTCTCTAAGCTTCCTAGTGATAACTAACGGCTAAAGCAATGTAAAGAAGGGATGTTAATCCAAACATCCTTGTAATGCAGTAACCATCTGCTCAGCTCTAGCCCTGGTAAGCGTTAATTATAACGAGAAGAAAGGTTTACAGCAGTGATCATGAGGCAAAAGCATTGGCCCATTTAGTAACACTTGAACAGTGATGCCAGAAAAATTAGAATTCTTAAGAAGCTTAACATGCTAAAAAAATAATAATCGCACTAAGTGCGTGATGTGAACATTGCAAGTGTCAGGTCTTTCCTTCACAAAATGTGCAAGAATAAAGGTGTCCTAAAAAGGGAGCCTCGACTGATTCTGCTGGTTACCCAAAAGGTTCATAGAAAAAAACCTTGCACCTTGCAGTAACACCCTCCTTAACCTACCAAGGACACAAACATGCCAATAAAAACAGACTGTAGGAGTTAATGATTGATTCAGTATTTAGATATCTCTTAGATATCACCTGCAATCCTTAACTGTGGCCTAATAATAAAGATGGTGGTAGAAAAAAAAAAAAGGCAATAACTTTATGCCTATTTTACATTTATTTTGGTAAGTACAGTTATGTTTGTATTTCTTGCACACAAGTGTATTACCTTCATGATAACAGCTAATAGCTGTTGACAGAAGGTGTTCACTCGGGCCATCTCTGCTGTTTTTCATGTTTATGCAGAGAGAAGGCAACATGCTTCAGCCTTGCTAAATGCACAACAGAAAATAAAGAAGCTAATTTTGTGCCTTTTGGCTGAGAAATATGGTTGGATTTCTGTGAAATTTTAAATAGACACGTTGCCTTTTCATAACAGAGTCCAAAACAACGGGTGTATTTGCTCTTGCATTGGCACCCAAAGGGTAAAATGTCAACTCTGAAATGTCACCTACTGCACAGCACATTATCTTTAGTAGCTTTTCCAATAGCCACTACGCAGATGGCACACAAGGCACAAAAAATGTTCACAATTAACTCGTTTTTGAGAGGAGAAGTATGTTCCTTGTGTATGTCAGGAAAAAAAAAAAAAAAAGAGTCCTTTATACTTACATGCTTAATCTTTCCCCTTCCTATTTAAAAAACACACAGTATAAAATAACTGAAGACTGATAGGCTAAAATGACAGAAAAGCCACTTAATACCCAATACAAGTTTCATGACTTTTGGGACAGGGAAGTTTTAAGCACTAATGGAGCAAGCCATAGGATTTATATCATTGTCTTTAGGAAAGAATTGCACAGATACATACAATAAATAAGGAAATATTTACTCTTGTTATTGCACCTAAAGCTTCCACACCCGTAGCTATTTCCATCTTACCTTCTAGGTTCTTTTTCAAATCGGGGGCACAGGTTTCTAACATAAATGGGATGTCCCCTTTTTAAATTGAAAGAACATTGACTTGATTTGTATTGATCTGCCCTTAATCACTCACTCATTGCTAGAATCAGCCTCAGGGATGACCGAGTAATGCCAGAAAACTCGGAACCCCTTCCCCAATCCACAGCTTCCCTGGCAAGCTAGAAGAAGTATTTAGCTTCTTTGCATCTAAGGAGGAACTCATCATATTTTTCTATCACATCAAAAACACAAGAATGGAGAGATCAAAGACTCTAAAGTTGCTAAAAGCAACAGCAATATAGACATAAAAAAATATAAAAACAAAGCACCTGTGACTGTCTCAAAACATCAAAAGCCCCCCAAAAACTACAAAATAAATCAATAAAAACAGAAAATAATTGACTGGGGAGAAAATAAATAAAAGAGTTGACATTACCTGTGTCTTCTAAGAAATACTGCACTGCCATCAGCACCTTCCCCTGGGGCTGCAGGTCGAGCTGTGGGAAGGAAAACAGCAGCAGTGAGGCCTGGGCTCATCCTCCTCGGGGTGCCCCCTTCTGCAAGGCACCTGGGGGGCTTCTGTTTTCGTGCCTGATATTTCCAGTTTGCCCAGAAACCAGCCCAGTTTTAGCCCGTCCGTGCAGCCTTTGTACAGCTACTGAAGGTACAAGCCAGAGAGACAGTAAATGCTGCTCCCTGTCAGCAGCAAAGTAACAGTTTGACAAATTTATGGTGTTTTTAACTCCAAACTGTGTTAGATGGGTTTTGTGGCAAACTCTTCCCTGTCTATTTCCCCTCCTTCTAGGCATATAAAATAAAACATTTTGTTTTGTTTCCAGTGTTCGTTTTTATTTGAGGTTTGCAGTTCTAATTGAAAGTCGCATTCACATACAACTATATCAATGTTGTACTTGGGGTTTATGTAGTTTGACACCTAACAAGTACTGGCATTTAGAGAAAATGCAGATTTCTTCCTTTAAAACCACATTAAAGTCTAACTTCCCCTCCCCTGTTACACTTGCGGGGTTGTACACCGGTGCAAATGACAGGGGCTGCTGGTGAGATGTCGGTCCCCTTGACTTCACACACAAAAACCCGTCTGTGTCATGGGACACAAGGGCAAGAAAACTGGGAGAACAGAAACAGGGATCAAAGGATCCCCATTACTGCAGCATCAAGCCACGTTATTTGCTTTTGCAAATATAAATAAAGATCCTAAAGAGAAACGCCCTGGAATCAGCTGCTGCTGCTTCATCTCTGGATTAATTACAGCGATCGCATCCTATTTCAACATCTGCTAATTGCTACAACAACTGTTAGGCCTTTTGAAGCGGGCCCTTGGTGTGACACATCGTTACTTCACACATTAAAGCCACAGCTTTTATCGGCAATTCCTGGAACTCTGACAGCAAATTAACTGCTTCAATGAAGCTGCTAAAATAATTGCCTTGCAAGCCCTGTTACGCTGCTAAAAGGAATCGCTTTGCTCGCTTTGAAAAAGCCTAATGGGCCCGTCCAGCTGGGGAGAAAGCAGGTCAGCAAGGCGGAGGAAGCAGCCCCTCACCCAGAATTCGGCTTTGCCGTTGCCCTTCTTGCAGCGCTCGGCCAGGACGGAGACGCCGACGGTCACTTCCGAGAGCGGCTCCTCGGCTGCTTTCATGAGGACGATCTGAATCACCCGCCCTTCGTAAATGTGGGCGTCGAAGGTGGACTTCCACTCAGGGTACATGGTGGGCTTCTTCTGCACCAGCGTCTTCCCCCTCTCTGGAAGGCAAAAGAGAAACCGTAAGATCAAGTTATGCCCAACTAGTGAAAATAAAACTGATAGCACAGAATCTTGCTAAAGTAAAAACAGGAAAAATTCCTCGTGGGAAAATCAGAAGTAGAAAAGACCTTGCTGCTTTTTGTGCTGTGGTTGGTAATGGTGAGAGGACCAAGCTAACACTAAACATTGAGTTCAACCATTCCAGACTTGGAGGACCAGCTCCCCACGAGGTCCAGGCCCCGCAAAGGCAGGGAAAGGGTTAACAGGCAGCCGGGATTCGGGACACATCCCATTTCGGAGCTCGTGCAGCGAGTTGCACCTTGACAGGGAGCATTTGCATGGCTGCTTTTTGGCACCCATCTCCACGGCACAGTGTCTGATCACCGCAAATACCTGCTGCCAGGGGGTAAATTAAGGTATGTCTGGTGCTGCCCTAGTTTAAATTGAAACTGGTGGCTGAGAGCTGGAGAGCTCCATGTTTCATTAATCCAGCTCCAAGGCAGCATGACATCTTACTTGCATCCATAAGGCAGCCGCTCTCACTAGCGCTGCGCTTCCTCTGCCACCACTGCTACTTCTGCAAGGATTTTACAGGGTCTTTTTCTCCCTCTCTGGCACATGCAGATCTTCCGTAGTCAAAGAATAAGGGAAGAACCCCAAATATATATATATATAATATATTATATATATTATTAATTATTATTAATATAATATATATTATATATATATAAATATATATATATATAATATATAAATATATATATATAATATATAAATATATATATATATATATATATATATATATATATACACACACATATATATATAGTTGAACAGTGAGTGCTGCCAAGAGCAACATTGCAAAATGCTGCTCTGACAGGCAGGCACAAGTCGGCTTGCCAAAAATCATCCTGAAAATCACAGGTAACCGGAGGGACCTGCTCCATCTCCCTGCAAACCTCAGGGCTTCTCTGCTGCTCCATCAGGAGCTTTTAACCTCCAGCGTGGAGGAGAAAAAGTTTCGCTCCTGTGTGTCTAAATCTAACCCCAGAACTTTGTACTTGGTGTCCTCTGGCTATATTACACCGTGAAAACATATGCAGAAAGCTCCAACAAAAGTCGATTCAGAGATTATTACGGCTGACAATAAGTGACGGGGGGAATTAAATCCAGGCTGTGCACAGACAGGCTTTTTGTGCTGGCCTGGTTTTTGGATTGCTAAAAGCAGCCCCCTTCACCAGCACAGCCCACTTGAGGGGGCATCTTTGGGAAAAGGAGAAATCACAGCTGTTTGCAGGACCTTTGACAGTGTTGCAAGGTTTGCAGCAGCTCACAGGAATTCAAGGTATTCTCTGTAAGGTTTTTACTGGGAGACAACTATCTCCACACACCCACAGGACTCTCCTTATGCCCGTGTCCCAATAGCACCTATTTGGATTCATTATTATAAGCATTTCCCCCCCAAGCAGAGCTGGAGGAAATAATCTGAATTACTGGCACCAATTTGCAGCCTGGCTGAGCTGCTTCAGTAACTAGAAGCTCACCAAAACTCATGAAGATCACACGATCTGCCTGCAAATTAGCATGCAGACATCAACAAAGAACAGCTTTCAAGAAAGATACTGTTCTTATCCCTCCTATCTGCTAATCCCTTCACCTTCTAAACGCTCTGCATGTTTGCAAATGGCCTTAATCCCTAATCAATGGGTAAATGATTTCCTTTCAATACAATACGCTTTTCTCTCGCTCGTGATGCAACTGATTCAACGTGCAAATGCAATGTGAGTTAATCCAGATCTTGTCAAGCTGATAACAGCAGCGAGTTTCTTTTCCTAGGGGTTCAGTCTTTCCCTCATTTTTCTTTATTTCAAACACACACGCAAGAGGGGAAGAGCTCTGATAATTCTACTGTCAACCAGAGACAAAAGCTGGAAGAAAATCAAGTATTTAGAGCACGTGCACCTCTCCGCACACATCCTGGCAGCTCCAACACTTCACACAGCAGTTGTTTAGGGGTTCTCCCAAGGCACTGGGAAATTGCTTCTCTGGAACATGATACAGCTGCGTGATGGCCGCAGTTCCTGGAAGGGCCTGGAGCCTCTCGCTTCGAGCCTCACTGCAGCCTTTAGTTCAAAGGCGGGGGAAAGCCCAGGCACGCTGTGAGCAACGCACAGATTTGCCCCACTCCTGCGTTTGAGGTTTGTTTGTGAAGTCCTGGAGGCTGCAGGTGGGATTGGATGGGCCTGGACACCCAGGCCGGCAGTTCCTGGGCTCATCCCGCTCGGGACACACGGCCAGGAGGACCGTGGCGTTTCCCGAGGGCTCGGGCAGGTGGAGCAGGGCTCCCCGCGTGCGGGCTCACCTGTGGTCAACGCCTCCTTCATCTTGATGGCGCAGAAGGGCTGGAGCTGCTCCTCGCCGCTCTGCGCGGGGCCCAGCTCGAAGGAGTTGAAGGATATGCGCAGGAACGGGGCCATCGCTCACCACGCTGCTGCCAGGAGGCAAACACAAACCCCCCGGTTAAAAACCTGTCCCCAGAGAGGCCAGAAAGCAGCAAACCATCTCTGGGCATCATGGCCCGAACAATCCACCCTCTTGAGCTTGCAAATCCTGCACGTAATGTCGAGACACGTAATGTCGAGACGTAATGTCCTGCACGTAATGTCGAGACACGTAAAAACAGCACATACTGCAACCAAGGACATCACAACTGCAACGAGCTCTAAACCTAGGACACCTCTTCAACCCCATCCCATTAGCTGCAAGCGGCGGCTGTGCCACAAATCCATAAACCTTCCCACCAAACAAGCAGTTCCCAAATCACCAGACAGGCTGCAACTCCAGTGGCCAGACCACACTTACCTTTCAATGCCCCTTCGATGTATTTCCTTTTTAAAAACACATAAAAATTATGAGTCGCTTACTTGGCCAAACAGAATTGGTATAGTTAAACAGCACTCGATACACCAGAACGGAGAACTTTATGATAGCAGGGCTTTTGGTTTGGAGGCAAATGTTTTCCAAAGGGTAAAAGAAGCACTTGCCAGGAAGGGAAGGTTGTTGCAATGTGATACAGAGCGAGGGATGCAGGGAAGAACGGATTAGGAGAAAACGGGAAGGTAGGAAGAGAAAAGCAGTGAAAACAGGGATAGGAGGCCTTTTTGCAGCAGCTTTTCTAGAATCTCGGTGGAGCAGCCCTGCACATCTGCGCGTTTGGGCTCCACGGGGAAGGCGAGCTGCGCTCCCGGGGGGCTCAGCACACTCATTCCCACCAAGATGGGAAATCCCGGGTTTCGCAAGGAGTCAGAGCACGGATTCGACGTCCCCGGGCCATTCTCAGCAGCCGGGAGGAGGGTTACGGCTCCCTAAAACCTCGGGTTGGTTTTCGCTACCCGGCAGTTTCCCTCCTTTCTTTGCTCTAGCACAAGACAAAACTAAAGAGCAGCTCTCACTTACTTGGCACTGCTGTTTATCCCAGGGACCGGCCAAAAAGCCTCTCCTGCAATGCAAATTCCCGGCCTGCCATAAACTAGGCAGCAGCTCCCGCACTAATCCATAAACTAACAGAGCCCGGAGCTCCGTTTCACGGGTTTAGGGATTGCAACGACCTCGCGAGGAAAGAAAAACACACAATTTTTATAAAAATCAACAAATGCCATCCAAGACCTCAATGCTTTGATGAAGGCAACACAAACGTACCGCTCATCGAGGGCTTTAATGAGGACCACGTTGTAACTGCTGGAGAGACCGTGGCTCCCAATGCTCACCGGGTCGCCCGCGTTTTGGCTAACCCCACCGCGTTCCTGATCTGCGGCGGTCGGGAAAAGCTGCTCCGGAGGCCTCGCTCCCCGCTCCGCATCCCGAGACGCTGCGCTCTGGTTTTGAGTTTGACTTCCCTGGGGGCTCAGCCGCCACCTCCGCTTTTGGGGGATTCTCGGCAATTACGGGGAGGCAAAAAAACAACCAAACCAGCAAAATCCCAGACTTTCTCACGGGAGCTCAGTCAGCCCAAGGTCAGCACC
Organism: Tinamus guttatus; assembly: GCF_059628265.1. Taxonomy (NCBI): domain Eukaryota; kingdom Metazoa; phylum Chordata; class Aves; order Tinamiformes; family Tinamidae; genus Tinamus; species Tinamus guttatus. The sequence continues at coordinate 491,877 of NW_028288560.1, read as the reverse complement.
AAAACCAGAGCAGACCTTCTGTTTTTTTCCCATTTAACCAAAACCTCAGCCCCTGGCTCCCAGGGGACAGATTACCCCTCTGCACCCCTATATGTGGTGCTTTTTGGCTCTTCAGAAGGGCTGGGGTTTGGAGTGCCCTGGTGCAAAGCCCCCCTATCCCCGGCAGCGGATCCGCGCGCCGAGGGGATTGCAGCCATGTGGCCCACACGGGTTTTGGCCCTCAGCAACACAAACCTCAGACCGCTTTTGGCAGCCGAAACGGCCGAGATTCACTTGAATCCGGGAGACTTTTCCCAGATCCCTGCTGAAGGCGGCCGTCCAAAGCGGGCTCACATCCGAAAGGCCGAAGCATCCAGCGCAATCCCTCTTTGCTGGGGTTTTGGACAGCAGAAACCCCCTCTGGCCGCCTTGACTCAACGCCAGCAGCGCCAGGACAAGGAGTGACTCCAGTTCCGGGAGCTTCACGTGCAAGGGCTGAATCTGCTACAAGGCGCCAGCCCCGACAGGCGGCCCCATTTGCAGCCCGCTTTACAACCCGCTCACACGAGCGGCATCGCTGCTGAGGGCCCCAAGCCAAACTGCCTTCCCCGAAGGACTGCAGTTTATCCAGACCAAATGGTGGAAAAAACGAGACGCAGGCGCCAAAAGCGCTGCAAATCTACGCTACAAGTTCAGTATCTGGAGCAGTTTGAAACTCATGCACAACTTGGAACATCAAAAAAATCAACCACGTCGCCACCGACAATAATAACTGCAGAGAGGGACCTCCAGGTGTGTGACCAATTCCTTAAGAATAAATCCCATCTGGAATGTGCCACCCAGCCGGACCTCCTGCTCCATCCAGTACAACATTCTAGGTGTTTTTAGGATTCTGGATGTTTTTACATTTTCTACGCTTCTCTGACGGGCAAATGCACACACACAGCTTCAGATTTGCCTCACAGGTCACAATTTTGCTAGAGATGGCAACATATTTCCCAGGGAGAACACCGCAAAATGCCACAGTTCCAGCCAAACTTCCACCAGCCGATGTACACCTCTCCCCTTTTCTCCAAATCCTGGATATTCTTTAACATCCCCTGAAAAGGAAACGCTCCATCTTTCTCCTTCGCACTGAAACAAGCCAAATACTACAGAAACAACATGTTAATTGTGGGTTTTTTAAAGGAGTGAAAATCTCTTATTTCTGCAGGAGCAACGAGAAAGTAAAATCAGAAAGACACACACTGAGCATCGAACAGATTCTTCTTTAGGGAAAGACAAAAAAACCATTGTAAATGTTCCAATTAGAGAACAATTTCACTTTGCGCTTGCAAAACTCCCAAATCCTGGGAGAGGCTGCAGCACATGGCCAAAACGCACGCTGCCGCCAAGGCCATGATCTCAGCCGCCAAATATTTGGAAAGCCACCACGTCCACGAGCTGCAAGAACCGGGTCACCTCCCCACGCGCTGGCCGCCTCCTGCACGGACAACCCCGACACATGAAATCCAGTTTTTGAGGGGAAAAAATGTTTTCCCGAGACAAACATACTTAGGAGCCGGGTCGCGTCTGCCTTGCTGAGCTCTGTGTTTCTTCCTCTCGCTCTTTTTGGGTACTCAACGGCTGCCCAGGGTGGGAATCCTTCTTTCACCACCTTTTCCTACAGTGGCTGAAACGCAAAGGCCAAAAAAACTACCTCAGAAACATAAATAATCAATAAATGAAGGTTTTAATAACCAAAAATAAATAGTGAGGCTGCAGAGGGACACCAGGCCCTGCTGACTGTGAAAGTCCCACCTGAGCAAAAGAAAAGTGAAATAAGTGCAACCAAATGACAACAACGGATATGACAGGGCTGAATAAAGAGCAGCTACGAGGACTAAAGGGGAGAAATTGGAAAGAAGTAACTGAAATTTATTTCTAATTAAAAGCAGTTGTTCCTGCTTTAATTTCCAAGCTCAGGCTGAGATTTCCAAAGCCAGGCAGGAGATGGGAGCAACAAATGCTCTTTGCAGACTGTTTCCTTGGGTCAAGGAGAACAGAAACCTCTGCGCAAAGCACATGCACAAAACTCAGAAGAAACGGCCATAGCTCATTAGGGGCACATTTAATTAGAGCATAAAGGGAAGTTAGTGGAGAGTTGGTTTATTTAACCCAAAATTCACAGTGCAATTTGTGAGACAAGCTCAGGGTGAGATGTATGAGTTAAGACTGCTTTTTATTCCCTGTTTTTGAGGCCACCAAGGCAGAAGTTACAGGCACCCCTTTATTTCTGACCCTTTCTTGAATTCTGTGGTTTAAGCAGCCCCACAGCGGGGCAGCTGCTTTGCTTCAACCTCTGCTAAAGCCACATTAAATGACCTGCCGCTAAATAAATAAAAAAGCACCGTCTTAGTCCCCTAACTGGGGAGGAAACCCTTGAGCACCGACATATCCGAGGCAAAACGCAATAAACGAAGAAAAAAATAAAGAAAAATCCCTTGGCACTTGGCTGAAGAGATAACGCTTGCAATACATGCTTGCCTATTTTGAGGTTATTTTCTGGAGCTGCTGTTGCTCTTGCTGGAAAGCCAAAACCCCCGTTCTTGGCGAGCGGGCGCAGAGCGGTCGATGAGATGCTGTGGGCTTTCCTAAGCCCTTCCAGCTCGAGCTCCAGCGCTGCCTCTGTTTGAAACTGAAGGGATTTAAGAATTTAAAAACCCAATGTTCTGTTTGGGTATGGAAAACACTGCCCTTGCACACACACGTGCCCATACATATGTTTAGATATATTTACAAACTCCTTGAGGGCGGGTGTGCTGCCACATCCCAGCTCGGCCTCGGGAGCAGCGGAGTACCCGGGGTATTTAGCGATTTGGCTCCAGACAGGTTTTCCCAGCTCATTCCGCCCTGCCATTTCATCCTTCACTGACTGGATAAATTAGTTAAAAGCTTGGTTACTCCCCAGGAAACTCCTCAGTATTTCTGTTCTTTTTTTCCCCTCTTTTTTTTGCTGGAAGGGTGATAAAAGCGAGCCTTGGTGACAGCTGCCATGGGCCCCTCTGGCATTTCTCACTGAGTCACAGAGGGGCAGCAGGCAGTGTAGCATTAAAACACGTTGTTTGTGTTAGATCTTGGCATTAAAAGGGATGAGCTTCAACCCATTTGTTCTCTTGCATCTCACACCTGCATTTGCTCGGTAGTTTTAGGCAGAAATCTCTCTAATTTTGTCAGTATTTTGGGTTATATTGCAGTAGAAGAATATGCAGACAGTGCTGGCATCTCTCCTCCCCTTCATTCTAGGGTGGGAGGATCCACGGGAAATAAAGCAAAATTTTTTCAAGAAAGAAACAGGACAAAGTGACAACTCTAGATTCTCTCCTGGCATTGCAAGTAGTCTTGATACATTTCTGCAGTGATTGCATTGCTTTACAATGCAAGGAAGATGGACAGAAAACACCTAACTAACATGTGCTGAATCCACTGCCAATCTGCTTCCAGGGACAGGAACGATCGTGACTACCCGGATATTCCTGGATGACAGGGAGATTCCCCAAGTGCAGTGGAGAAGACACAGTTACGTTTTCTCTCCTTTGCATCCTCAGAGGGCCCAAACGAGGGACACAAACAGCCACAAGGTCCAGGTGACACTTAGAGAGGCGCCAGGAGAGCCACTGCAGGCTCCTAATTCCTCGGCACGAGGAATCCACGTTCGGAATCCTTCAAGAAGGAGCTGACACCAACCGCTCTGCCCGTGAGCTACATCCGTATGAATTTATGAACATGAATAATCCATGGACTTGCTTGGTCAAAGCTGCTCCTTGCAAGGGTCCTGCAAAATGTTTGTTCCAAATGAGCCCCCTCAAAAACACAGAAGGGACTTGGTGATCATGGCAAAAATACATTTTTTCTCAGCCAAGTGAATAGCTCTTAGGCTATTTAGAGATCCATGTGCTAATTCCATACCTTAATGATCATCTAAAACTCTATAGCAGCCAACATAAACAGCAAAAATGAGCGTAATCACATTTTTTAAAATTGTATCATGCTAAATGCACATGCTGTGCCCTCCTCGATGCCTTTCACAGATTTTAAAAGCAGGGCCATGAAAAACAGTTTTTAGAACTATTGCTGGGAAGTACTGAGGCTCCCTGCATTCCCTAAGAAAGATCATGGAAAACGTCCTAAGGGAATTGAGACTGTATGTGAGGTTGGTGGGTGGCTGCATGTTCAAACCAAAAGAAAGGTTATTCTGAATATCTGAAAAGCACCTAACTAACTGCAGGTTATTTTTGCATGCCATGAATGCATGCCAGGCTTGGTGAAGGTGCTAATAGCATCTCAATTGACAAGTCCCTAATTAATATCATGAGCAATGTTCCATAAAACCTAATTTCTCTACAAAGCTGCAATGCCTCAAAACCCCCAACTTCCTCTAGCTCCTCGTCACAATAAATTATCCTAGCTAAAAAGAGCTAAATCTAACAAGTGATGGAGCGTGGAAACACCAAGTGGAAAAGAAAATTTGGGGTTTAAGCATATTTGAAGATAACGCTTTTTTTTTTTGCACCATTTTTGAGGCATAGCAGCTTTTCGTTTTCTTCCTGAAGAAGCAAACTACAAAAGCAGCATCCAACCAGGTGCTCCATGATTTGGGGATGTTCCCCTCGGGGCTGACCGTTCCTTGGGGCACAGGACACTTCACTAGATCCTTCACTAGATAAAATCACCCGTTCGTTTTCAAGCGACGGTTCCACTTCCGCCAGGAAACGGCGGGACGGGGCTTTCTGAGAAAACCCTGAGCAATTTTTCTGGTAGTAACTGACACTTGATCATGGCCATTTCACGTGTATTACTTGAAGACATCACCTAATATTTCAGTGTGGCGCCAAGCGGAGATCTCGGAATATTCCCAATTTCACCTAGACCAACCCATGCTTCTTCCCGCCTGCTTCTCTCCCTTCCAAAATCATTTCTGAATGACGGAGCGCTATGAAGACGTTACAGTGCAGAAGTTAATGGAGCATTCACATGTCCTGAACACTTTTATGTATAATTACAAACTAAGTTGAAGCATCTCCTGCCCAGCTAATTAACACAAAACAGTAATAACAGCCTATGACTGCTCAAATGCGATAGGTATGGCAAACTCCAGACTGTTTAGTAGACTTATTTTCATTTGCTTGCAACTATGTCAATTGTAATCACCAGGTTGGCGTTTCAGACTGGTGTTTTGCCTCCAGGGGACTTTTTAAAGCTTCAACCAAGCTGTCTCAGCTGTTTCTGACGACAGGACCGAGGAGCTGCCTGGGATGCGCTCTGGAGAGGCAGGTATAGGTTAAAACAAAATAACAGACCAGGTATCAAGAAGCGATGAGAATCTTCTGGTTCCCCCAGTTGCCTGCCTTTAAAATGAGGACAGATCCAGCTCTTAAGGACCTGGGGAAAGTTCCTTGCAAAAAGACTGGGTCACCAGAATCACCAGCACGAGAGAAAGGATGAGGAATCCCTCAGGCCATCTTCAGGGCAGCTTCAACAGGAAAAAAAATAATAATCCTACAAAATGAAAGGATATCTTCATGCGGGCACTTCCAGCATTTTATGAGCTCAGTTTTCCCTCAGTGTCCATGGGAGAGGCACCTGATACACACGTAGTGCCTGGAACCCAACTGTGGTGGCCCAGGGGGTGTCCTTTGTCCCTGCACACGAGGAAGGGACCTGCTTCTATGGAAGGAGAGCAGGACGCAGCCTCCACCGATCACATTCCTTGCTCCCGGGGACTGTCTCGGGCAACTGTTTTCCTTGCTACGTGGCAATCTGGCTGCTTGCCACGTCAAATAGCTGCATAATAAGTGAGATTGGCCGCCCGCCAACGCGCTCACCCATCAGACCTGTCCTTCCCACCTGGCAAGGATTCCGCCTCCCCCGAGCCCTGGGCATAACCTCGCTTCGGCAGCACAGAAACATCATCATCATCATCACCACCACCACAAGTCACAAGGTTCACCCAACTGCCTGCCCTCCCTAAACCTGTCCCTCTTCCCAGGGCGTCACCTCTACTGATGAAATTCCCGAGACAACCCAGAAGAAAAGTCACCTCGGAGGCTGAATGCAAAGTTATTAAAACTGCTTTACATGGAGTACGAGGAACATGTTGTCAGGATGCCATAAAGACAACCGTGTGGTATTTGTGCTGTTTTCTAATCAGTGCAACCTGCAGGATATGAGATTGAATGATACCCAAGAACCTGCACGAGGGTTTGGAGTTTGAAAACTGCAAAGCCCTCACTGGGATAAACCAAAGACACCACGCAGCACTGCTGGCCTGGGAAGCGCATCCTCAGGCACCTACCGCAAGGAGACGGATTATTTCAGCAACTGATATCCTAACAGCATCCTCATGCTCGTAAGCACAAACAGAACTAAAATATTGAACATGCACATTTTGATTCATTGCAAACTTGCTGATTCTTCCTCAGGATGTCCCTGTGTTCCCTAAATCCTGGGGTCGCCGGCATGAGACGAACTCCAGCTGAACGCACCCCGGACCACAAGGGTTGCGGAGAAGAGTTAGGAGGTGGCAGCAGATACAGATATCCTCACAAAAGCAAGTAAATATCTTATACAAATACTGCTCTAACAGGGACCTTTTTCCTGTTTGATTCCATAAAAATTAACGTTATTCCCTGAAGATGGTCAGGGATTTGAATGCTTCCACTGGAAAAAATACCCTTATAAAGAACAAAGTGCACCGTAAAGTTTCAGCTATCACACTCTGGAGTCACAACAAAAGCTTTATCACCTAAAAAGAGATTAAACGGTTGCTGTTGTACAGTGCTTCAGTGAGCGAGAGATAACGGAGAACGTGTTAAAGGTCCAAAACTCATCGGGTGAATAAACCCAAGCTGCTGTCTTTTCCAGGATGACATTCTGCTCTGGGAGCTCGGTGAGAAGAGTCATGTTGAATCTGGCTGGTTTTCCCGATGGAAGAGGAGGCACCGGATCAGCCGTGCGCTTAGTGCGCTGGTAATACCAGTTCTTTCCATTTATTTCAATAAATAAGTTTCAGCTGTGGCCCGTGCGAATCCTTACAGCACCCACAGAATCGCTCAACTGCAACGCAGCAGTTCAGGGTTTTACCCTGCGCATCCCGTCCCTGCCTCGGCTGGCTTTATAAAGCAACCTGAAAAGGAAAACCCCTCCCTATACCAGCGGCTTCAGCATCCCATGTCCTTAGTTGTGCTTCTAAGAAGGTAAATCTCCGGGATTCAGCATTTTCCCGTGCAGAGCTCGGATGCCGATCCGCCAGCCTCGGCGCAGGGAACGGTCCAGCCTGGAGGGCTCGTAATTCAAACCAGAACTGCAGAGCCTCCGTGGTTGGCTTCAAAGCAAACAACCCCCCGCTGCGAAACTCACCCTTTTTTTCCTTCTCTTTTTAGGATCAACTTGCTGCAAAGCAGCGCCAAGTAGAAGTAGAGAGGAAATGATGAGAAAAAAAAAAAAAAGACCAGAAATGTAATACAAATAGATTTTTTTTTTTTTAAATCTAGACTAGAGACAGGACACCAGGCCTTCCCGGGCTCCAATTTGTTTGCATCAATTCTTCAAGAAAATAAATAAAACCGCATCAAGAATCCACATACATCACTGTTATACACATACGAGCGCGTGCATCAAAACCTTTTAAAATAGAGGCTTTTCCTGAACTTCCACGGAGTTACGGACCATTTTTCCCCCATTAAGCGGGGATCTAGTAACAGAGTGTCTGACAGGCTGGAAAGTGGAAACCAAGGAATGTTTTTTCTCCCCGCACTGACGGACTTGCAGGAAGAAGGAAAAGGGCCTTTTCTATCTCACTGTGTCTCCTTGGCAAAACTGCACATAACCTCAGTCACAGCTTTCATGACCGATTTTTAACTTAAAAAAGATATATAGTATATAAAATTCATTTTAGGTCAACTAGAGAATACCTCTGATAAGCAGAACCACTTTCAGCATCAGGTAGATGAAGCTACATTTCCAATTTCTTTTATATGGCCAGAAGGGATAAGGAGATTCCCTCCTGGGTATTTTTCCCCTCCGAGTCCTGCAGGGTTTTCCAATTTTCATTCGCTGATCAAGTTGAATTTCTCTTTAAAAGCAGCAGAGTTTCGTACTGGGAAAGAGGAAAATCCATGTGCAAACCACTATAAAGATGGTGTTTTCATAAACTTTTGAGTTTAAATGCAGCATAAAAGGAAATATATAAAGATATATTTTGGTCTACCTTCATCAAAAAACCTCTATAATCTCATTTTGTGCTAGAAGGTGACAGGGATTTATTGGTAAATTAGTTATAATCAAATATTACTGAAGGACTGCCAGTTCTTCCCTAGAAAAATAATTATTCATAAAAATAAAAGACTTTTCCAGGTTTTTATGAAGAATTAAGTATTTACCCAACACGTAAACCAACAGTGCTAGAAGGCACCACCATCATTTTAGTAACTTGGAAAGAAAGAAAAAAATAATTTTATAAAATAATTAAAAAAAAATTTTTTTTTAATAATTTTTATTTATTTCTAAGTTAAGTCCAATCATGCTCCTTCATCCAAACACAATTCTCAGCCTGATTTTTGCTTTTGGCTTTGACATATATTTTTCAGCTGGATTTTTTTTTTTCAGATAGATTTAACCTAATTTATAATAAATGAAGAAATGCATTTTTTATAATAAAATATAGATTCATAATGACTAAAAAGGCATTCTCCTCATGCTTTATAATTACACGCTCACTAAATGCACTTGTGTGTTCTTTAGCCAAGCAGCACTTGGGATCCCACATGGGATTTGAAGAATATAGACTTGAAATTCAGCTGTGAATAAGCTATGCATTAAGTTACACAGGAAATGTGTGTGAAAACCCTTCTCAGTCATAATCTGGCACTGCAGGGAAATGGGTTTGGGGTTATTGCAGACATTAAATTTCTAGGAATCGCTACCGGACACTTCTCGTCACTTAGGGCTTGCTAAAAATTAGGAAGGACCATCTCGCCTCTTAGCTGGGGGTTCTTGCAAAATCTGCATGGGAACCTTGCCAAAAAGTGAAAAAAATGGGGTTTTTTTTGAATGCACCAAGCATCGTGGTGGCAAAAGTAACGTCACGCAGACCTTGCGATGCCTCCGAGCACGCGGACAAGAGGAAATCCGTGTCCTCGCCCATGCTTGGAGCAGCACGAGTACTTGATGCAGAACAATTTGGAACCTTCTTCTGCCTCTGGTTCAGTGAACGTGGTAACAAATGCTGCTATTTACCGTGCTCCAAGTCTAAAAACAGCCTTGAGAAGCCAAACGTGCAGCTGTCAAGATCCAGGCACTGCTGCTTCCGAGCTCAGCAATGGGATTTAGCCAAGGCAAAGCTCTTGGGATGGGAAGACCAGGCTGGCAGGTAGGAACCACTGGGGGAATGAGGGAAAATCCACAGAACTAAACACCCGAAGTGGAGGAAACTGAAACCAAAAGCAGGTTTGGGTTCACGAGGGCCACACTGGGTTGGTCCTTCTCCTTGGCCAGGAGACACAAAGAGGAAAGAATCCAGCACAAGGAGAGGCAAAAGCCAAAGCTGCGGCCTCGCAGGGCATCCCGTCCCATTCCGTAAATCCCGATCGATATAAACTCCCAAGCAAAGAGACATTTCTCTGTGCCTCAACTGCCACCCACTGGAAAAGGAAAGTAACATTAATCCAAATTGCAACACGCAGACTAGGTCAGCAAACCCACCCGGCGATACCGGCACAGGTTACAGCAAAGCTCCGCGGCTGCCTCGGAAAAGCCACTGGCACGGCTGGGAATCAGAGAAGTGGCAAATTAAACCTCAGCACCCGGATCCGCTCAGTGCAGGATGCTGGGCTCCAGGCCCCCACGCGCTGCCTGATAGGGAAGTCAAGATAAACTCATCAAACGCTAATTACGAGCGTCAACAGCAGTCAGCGAGGGACACAAGCCAACGTGGAGCTCACGCAGCTTCCAGAGGGTCGGATCTGCTCTGGGAATTAGGCAAGAGCATCCCTGGGGACCTGGCATGGCCCTTAGCAATAGCATCCAAGTCCATTGAAGGCAACAGCCCTTGGTCAACAGGGACGACAACGCGGATGGACTCTTACGGAGCAGCTCCAGGTCCAGCACGGACAGCCCATCGGATGGGAGTAACGTTGTCATTATCATCCCAGAGAAATTATACCTTACAAAAGAGTATTTTCAAAAAAAAAAAAAGGATTTCTTGCACTCTTTAAAAAGATATAAAAGAAATAAAAAGATGCACATTCAATACTGATTGTGCATATAATCAAACCTACCCCAACACATGCCCGAATACTGCTACGACTCCAAGAGTTTCAGAATCTATTACAAGATTTCTTTTTCTCTACTCTATGAAAGCAGCAGAGCTCCTCAAAAACAAGGATCCCGAGAGCCCCCTGCTTGATATGTCATATCTAGCTGTACTGTCTCTTCTAGGCAAATATGTTACACACCATTTCTGAAATAAGGAACAATAAATCATACTTTTGCAAGAGCCTTCCAGTAAACTGCTGTGACACATGACCGGGCTCTTCAGCAAGCACCGAACGCTCCAGTGCAAGAGGCACCAGCAAAACCAGCTGGGTACAGAATATTCCTTGTTTTAGTTACTTAGCTGGGGCAGCAAAACACAGAGCATAACCGAGCAGATCTCGAAAATCTTGAGGGGTTCAGAGCCATCCGTGCCGTGCTGCTGACATGACAGACCTACGAAATTCTCGTACGACGTCCACCTGCACCTTCAACATCCACCTGCATCCTTGTTTCCTCCTGAGATCACGAGTGAAAAGCAGGCAATGGGCCCAGCTCTGGACCGTATTCCTAAATTCTTGCTACGTTTCCATAGAGGGCTTTCGGGGAAGGAGGGATTGTTTCTTTTAAGGAGCAGCGTGAGGTTCCTCCTTCCTTGAGCAATAGCCAACGCAGCCTCCTCCTAGAGAGCGTGGTTGAAGGACACTAAGCAACATGTAGCCAAGGACTTACCTAAATCACCTTTGCACCCCCGGAGGATTTTCCCAGGAAAAAAAAAGCAGCCTATAGAAGCCCGGGTTAACCTTGAATTTGGCAGCCAGGCATTTTTGATCGTCTTCAAATATTTTATTTTTTTTTAATCTACCTGTAAGTTCAAAAAACTAAACTATCAGAAAGTCAAGTGTGATCATGCAACCACAAACAGTTCCCTGAAGCTCTGCCTCTAGTGAACGTGGACACACCAGATGCACTGAAATACATTAGATGTCAGCGGCAGGATGAGGAACAGAGCAGCACTGACTAACAACTCGGGTTTAGCAAGTCCCTTGGACAGAAGAAAACATGGCAAAGCTTAAAATACACTTCCTCAAAAAGCAGAGTGAGGAGTAACACTCAACACATACATAAAAGGCTTTTGTAGGTCTCCAATAAGTAGGCGTGGATGGAAAAAATACAAGATTTTCAATAGCTCCAAAGGTAACTTGACACTTAAAGAGTGCTTAAGAAAAAAGGCATGCGATACTTTCTATTTGTCATCTCGTCATTATAAAACTGTCACACAACAAACAAGGAGGCTGAACCAGGCTGGGCTGGGACTTTCGGCTCCAAATTAGGAACATGACTTCATAGCGCAGGGGTGGGGAGCAAACTGGGGCAGAGGTTTGGATCTGCTGCATGAGTTTCGTGATCCCCTGCATTCGTTTCAGGTAGCCAGGTGTGAACCAAGGCCAGGAATATTTCTGAGGCTACAGAAGACTTGAACATATTGCAAATTAAAGCTGCTCACGTCTAAACACACACGATATTCCACAGGTTTGTAGCCTTGCAGGAGATGAGACCGACCCAGATGTTTTGGAGAACTCTTCTGAGCCCAGTGACACAGAAAGGACCTCTGACCATCTACGCTTCTTCTGGACATGGACACCCTTCTGAGCTGCTTGGAAGAGCTGTTTCGGCTGGGTCACTGCCCTAGACATGGGTGCAATGATGTCCTGACGCGGGACCTACACTGGAAGCTCTCCCACCTCCGCTCTTGCCACCAAAGGGTGAATGTGACACCCCTTAGTTACACTTCAACCACGAGCACGAGCTGCGCACAGCTCCAACGAGCAGCACTAGAAATAACAGGCTAGGAATTTATGTTGCATATCTGCTCGCTCTCAAAAGGCAGCACCTTGGAATTCAAAATAATCCTGTCTCAGGGCATACGAAGAGCTGCTACTTTTTTATTTTATTTCTTAAGATATATCTGATGTTTGCATCATCGAAGGGCAGGAGAGAACAAGCAGGCATCCGCCCCCTCAGAGGTTAGGCGAGTATCAAATGAGGCTTAAAAGCTTAGACTGCATCATGTTTATGATGTTTTCTGTGACAGCCATTCCAAGAATTTATGGACCAGAAGTAATAGCATATAAACATCAACTGAATACCTCTAAGTATCCTTAAATAAACTTTTCTAGATTTTTGGCATATTACGCTCAACGGAAATGAAATTTCCTGGAAAAAAAAAAAGTCAATAATGGGATACCATAGTAAGTGCTCTGCAGTTTTGCAGCTCTCTCTCAGTTTAAGAAGTATTTTTAAGGAATTTATTTTACGGTCTGTCTCCTCAGTTGGCAGCTACTGACCTGTAACACCTTTCAGCCAGAAATGATCAAATTATCAACCGGGAAAAAGCAACAGCTAATTCAAAAGGTTCAAAACGCAATTCACTTGGTTGCTGGGGAGAACATTTTTGTTGCTGAAGGGTAGATATAATGCTATAGCTAAGTCAGTTCTCATTAAAAAACAAAAAGCAAAACTGAAAAATAAATTTGAAACACCTATTTGCACATCAGATTCCCACCGTCTCCATCAGCGTTACTTCCAACGGCAGAGGCTGGTCAAGGTCAGTCCACAAATGAACTCTGCAGCGCTCTTGCCAAGGTTGGCCTTGCCACGTCCCCCAGGCTCCTCTGCCAGGTCCCTTTTCTTTGCAGTGCTGCGGATTGCGAAGCAAGCAAGAGCGCAGCATCGCTTCCAGTTCAAAGCACGGCCTTTTTAAGGGGAAAACAGTGAAACTGCTACAACATTATCTGAAGACAACGCTCTCCAAGGCCTGCGCTCCTGCACCACGGCGTGGATGCTAGCGGAGGCATCGGCTCTCCGCGAAGCCACCCTGCCCCCAGGCTCCTCCAGCAAAGCCCTCTCGTCAGCTTGGAGCATTTGGCCCATAAGATGCCCAAGAAACCTCTCGGCCCCTCAGTTCTTCTCAGGGCAAGTTAAATCCCTGCTTCAGCGATTTAGTCATAGCAATGGAGGCCCGTAAGATGCACAAGGAACACGGCATGAAGAGACACACCTGGGTTCGTTGCGGGGAACTTGCATTCCTCGCTCAGTGAACCCAAAACCGGCACGCACCTTCCTGGCATCGGTCAGCCTGAAGATACCTTGGAAGATACCTTGGATGCCCACACGTGCTGCAACAACAACGGTGGGCACGGAGCAGATCTGGCCAACGGAGGCTCCTCTTGCCAAGCCAATCTCCAGCCTACACACGGCGCCGAGCAGAGCGCCGCGTCGGACACCAAGGTCCCTCACACGGCAACGAGGACGGACGGTTAACTGTGGCCACCAGGCCCCCGCGTCCTCAACTGCAGATGAACTGTTTTTCCCCAGGAAATGAGTTATTTTCATAAAAGACGTCACCTTTTCAGGTTTTAAAGATATTTCCTTAATCTACTCACTTATCAAATAGCCAAGTCTTCTTTGAAAGAGCTGACTGACGTTCCCTCTTTATAAAAGGAGCAACTCCAGAATTCCTTTTTAAAAAAAAAAAAAAAAACACTTTAGATGCAGTTTTTAGTTCAGAAATAATTCCTTCCTTACAGAGCATCCTTTCAACTATGCTGTGTGCTCAAAAAGATATATTGATTATATTGCTACATTGGCTATTTCACTTCCCCATTCAATAATAAATTATGACCTTGCTCTATAACCACAATGAAGCAAAAGAAGGTTATAATTTATGAAAGGAAAAATGGGGAGAAATAATTTTTTAAAACAAGTTTGAGAATGAGTCACTTCATGAGCAACATGAGCATCTTCCTGGCCAACTGCCTCACGCGGATCCATCAAACAGTTACCCTAAAGACACGCTCAATACCTGCACACCCTGGCAATGCAACAGATTATCAGTTTCTATACTTTGGTGTCAGCCACTGAGTGGCAGCAATTCCCTCACATCCAAATCCGGATTAGTAGATGGAGGATGCAGTGTTGGAAGTTGCTAGCTCTTCATTCTGTTACATTAACTTCATCTACAGCCACAAAAAGCAAAGCAAAGCATCTCTAACTTAAGGTTGTCACCATTTCAGAAGTCATGCACTTTACTGTGATCATCATAACTGCATTCTGCAGAAGCTCAATATATTCAGTTTTACAAAGAGGTAACTGTGAAAACGACAGGAAAACTTTCCAACTGTTTCTTGAGAAAAATATTATGCTAGCACTTATTTGCTTCTTAAACTAGAGTACGGACCTGTATTTTTAATGGATTTTTTACCTTTGAAACATGGCATCCAAAGGGAGGGAATGAAACAGGGAGAAAACCAAAAAGAAACTCCCAAACGAGCCTCCAAGTTACGCACTGCAGCTTACCGGGTTTGTCCCTGCCCTCGGCATTCGCAACATGCTCGCAGCAGCGGAGGTAACTGCGAGTCTACCAGTCAGAAGCACCAAACCTAGTTTTTCTCTAAAGCGACCATTTTCAGGAACTAAGTTACAGGAAATATTGCCCACACTTGTAGAGATGCCCATGAATTGCTGCTGGCGCTCGGGAAGCCTTTCCCGGGCCCCGCTCCTGAAGTCCCTCCCGTTTTCCCGGTGACCCCACGTTAGCGGAGGCTCCCGGGCCCGGCCGGGCTCTCGCTGCCTCATCCCTACACAGGGACGGGGCCACCTGAAAGGAACTGGCAAAAACCAGGAGCATCCAGAACTTAGAAACCATTTGTAAGATGTTAAACACGATCCTTTGGGCTTTAAAAGGATCGTTGAGACAAGGAGAAGATCGAAGAGAAGGAGCAACAACTCCATGGATGCTTGTTTGGAGTTTCCCTCCTCTGACACATCCGACCAGGGATTGGAAAGGGAGAGGCTCCGGGCAGGACGATCCTTCACACTTAGACCCCGGGTACCGGCTCTGGAAGGGACAGCGGCCACGCGAGCGGCCGTGGGACAGGCGATTCCCGCGCCTCGAGGGGGATCCTCCGGGCGCCTTTCCCTGGAGCTCCGCGCCCCGTCCCCCCACGGCCTTTCCCGCGCGGAGCTCCACGCGTGTCCGCGCCGCTCCCCGAGCTCGGCCGGGCCGAAGTCCGCCCGCCCGGCCGCGCGGAGGGCGCCGGGCCGGCCCCGCCGCCGCCGGGGCGCCGCGCGCAACATGGAGGCGCCCCCGCCGCGCAGCCCCCGCGGCCCGGCCCGGCGCCGCCCGCGCCGCTTCCTCCTTCGCGCGGCGCCGGGCGGGGCGGCGCCCGCCGGGCCGGGCCGGGCCGGAGCGGGCCGGGGCGCCCGCCAGGTACCGCCCGCTCCCTCCTTCGCCTTCGCTCACCGCTTCCCGCGAGGCTGCAGCTCCAGCTCCGTCCCGGACGGCGACGAGCGCGGCTCTGAGCGAGGGAAGAAAGGAGGGAGGGAAGGAGGGAAGGAGGGAGGGAAGGAGGCAGCGGGCGGCCGGGCCGGCCCCGCGCTCCGCCCCCGGGCGCAGCCGCGGCCCCGCGCTCACCTGCGGCGCCCGCCGCGCCGGGATCCCCGCGGCGGCGGCTCGGGGGGTCCGGGCGGCGCCGCCGGAGCCCAGCGAGGTCCCTCGCGCTGCCCGTGTGCCCCCGTGGCGCCCCCAGGGACGGGTGACACCGCGGGGGCGCCCGAAGCGCCCCAGGAGCACGAGGGACAGCTTCGTCGCGTCCTCTCACGCAGGCGGCCGCCTTGCTTGCTCAGGTGTGATCACCCTCACGTTGTCATCCAAAGGCCACCTCATCCTTCCACAACTGAGAACAGCCCTGAAACTTTTTTTTTTTTTTTTTCTCCTGAGACCCTGGAGCCTTGGGAGAGGCTACAACCTGCCCCAAGGCTGTTGTGGGGTCATCCCAAAAGAGCAAAATGCCACCAAGGTGGTGGCTGTCCCTGTTCGGAAACATTTCCCTGACGCCTCACTAGGGCCTCCCAAACCAGCCCTGAGACACCTTGAAAGTTCCCAAGAAATTCTGCCTGAGAACAGAGCCCAAAGCCTGCAAAATACATATAAATCAGCCCTGATAATTGCTAATTATGTGGAGAGGTGGAAGTTGTTTTAAAACATTTTTTTTCCAGCAGCTGGGAGCTCCAGGCGATGCGATGATAATCCTGGACACGGGAGGAAGGCTGCAGAATGGAGGATTGCTGCTCAATTCCCTATTACTCTGGCTAAAACTTAAGATATGAAATACCTTGCACAGATGCATGTCCTGTGTTCTGTGCTTTTTTAATGGAGAAAAAAAAACATAAATGAATCTTGCTTTGTCACAGAATATTGTCTAACAGACACAAATGCTGAAAATAAATTGCACAAGGGCCCACATTTAAAAGGGCGTTCTGCACCTGCTGTAACACGCAGGTCTGATGCATTTTGCAAAGTGGAGCTTTGCATGCGCCAGCGATTCGTGAATATTGTGTTACAAAAACAAAACTAAAACTAGTTTGGGAGAGAAAAAGCAGAAACTGACTGCAGCCAAGCAGTTTTCCTCATTTCAGCACTTCCAGTGCAGTTCAGCAAAACAGAAAGTGCTTTGAAATGTATTTCATTTAATTTCACCTTCTTTGGGGTTTTAATGGCGCGGAAGTGGCCGGAGAGAGCCCATTTGGGTTTGTGACCTTGCTGCATAATGTGACACTGAAGGCACTCATTAACTGCTACTACATTTCAATTATTTAGAGTCTCGTACGATTACAAGTCTCTATGAAACAGATAGCTGCTGATTTCACATTATGGACTGTGAAAATCATGCAAGGCCTGGGCACATTTGAACTTTATATTGTTGTTCAGTGAGTCATGGATCAGCTGACGGTTTTCTGTAATTTTGCTTTAAATAACTGCTTTTGCCGTTTCATCAGAATTGCTCTTAATGCAGCTCCGAAGGCGTTATTAACATATATTACAGGCAGTGCAGTCAAGAAGGGATGCAAACCAGGCCCTGTTGAACTGCATTTAGCAGGTTAATGGTAAAACATGCTGGATTTCATTGTTTTATTATTATTATGGAGTATGATGCTTTTTGTTTTTACATTTCCTTTCTCAGGTAGTAGAGTAGCCAGTGTGATGCCTTCCCAGCCCAGGCTAAGGCACCAACAATTTTGGCACCAAGAATGTGAGGAGTGAAGTGCTCTCTCATGAGCTGCCAGTGCCTCCTGCAGCTGGATGTGGTTTTGGATGCTCCCATCAGAACTCCCTGTGTTGCCTGAGGCTGCTCAGTTTGTGGCATAGGGCACGATAACATTAAGAGGAGATGTGACCACAAGGTATTTGGTGAGTGCATGCTAAAAAGTGAGCAATTAAACTTCCTGCAGCAAAATGTAAGTGGAAAAATAGATAATGGAAGGTAAAAACTAGATCTCAGGAGATTTCTGAGTTAGATTGTTAGGAAACAGTTTTCCAAAAGTGTGTGTGAGCCTGATAATGATGCTAGTGGCAGGTACTTGGCTTACACAAGGATGATTATTTACACAGAAGCATCGTTTGAGAGCAGAGAAGAGCCTGGCAGTCGTTGCCACCCTCCATTTCGCAGGGCCCCGCTGTGTTACAGGACTCGGCTGCTCTCTTTCCCAAGTCTAACCACCAAACGCCATTTCTCGTTTCCTCTTTTCTAGTAGTGGTGAGGGCGAGAAGAGACAGGTCTGGTAGTGATGTAAAAGTGATGGGGGTTTCCACTCAGCACCTTCTGCATGAGTCTGTGATCTGCCCTGCACAGTCTCTTCCTGAAGTATTTTGATCATTACGTGTTGTCCTTTACTCATGTATTTTTAAGGTCCCGTTCAAAAGGTTCTTTTTTTTCTGCATAACACTCTTCCCCCAGCTTTTCAAGCTTCTTCCACGACATGAGCTGTTTGTGGGCTAGCAATGACAAGGACAGACACTGAATGTGGTCACATGAAGGTCTGGCTGCCCTGTCCAAATGGACTAACGTCCAAGCGAAGCAGAAATTGCCGCCTCTTTCCTAAAGTCTTGAATCCATGGAGGTTCTTTCCATAGTGATATAAATTAATCACTATTGCTTATCCTTGCAGATTGTTTTGGTGTGGAGATCATCTTTCTTTCTTTTTCAGGGCTTGCTTCTGTGCATGTTGCCTGCACGGAGCTGTAACTGGGTCAGGAAGACTCCTTGCAGGTGGGACGGACAATATGTTCAGGCGTGACATCTAGGAGGAGCTATAATCTCCACATTTAAATAAATTTTTGTGCCCGAGCTTGCAGTTGCATAATGCTCACTGCATAGTAGAGTTTAAGTAAAACAGTGGATTGGTTTTGTTTAGGTTTGTTTTTTCCCTGAAGGATGAGCTGTGCAAGTCACTTGAGGGCTCTCATGCAGAGCCTGGAATCAGAGGTAAGCATGCAAATCTGTATAAGCAACTTATTGCAGAGCAGTTTTGATTATCAGCTGTGGGAATAAGTATTTCAGATTAAAACTGAGATATGTCTCAGCTGCTCCGCAGTTTGGCACAGTTGAAGGAATTGGTGTCTGCGATTCGCTTGCAAACGAGGCAAGAAAATAGTTTCCTTAACGCTTTTAAGCCAGACACTGACCTAGACCGTTGCCAATATTCATGGTGTCTCATGTTTTTAAAATCTTGATTCCTTGGAAAAAGTAATTACACACACAGCTCAGATTATTAAGAAAAAAAGAGGAGCAAAGTGTCTATTCCACATGTTTGTAGCTAGTATTTCCAAATGTGCTCTAGGAGTTTCCAAAAGATTGAACATCTGGACTACAAGTAAAAAGAATCCCCTAATCTTCTAGGGTTTATTAATACCCCTCCTCCCTGCCTTCTTCCTATGTGGGAGCATGGAGCCAGCTGAGACACTTTGAATGTATTGAACCATAGCAAAACCTTATGTTTCACCCATGCAGGGGGAAGAATTTGCATTAGAAAAGACTTTATGGCACTTACCGTGCACACCCTCGCACAGGGTTTCAACACGCTGCAGATTCTGAGCAAGGCAAACGAGCTACTTCCCCTTGGGACAGCTTTGCTGCACAGAGCGCGCGAGGGGGGAACAAGGAAGTTTACAAATTGATGCAGTTTTCTTGCTGACCGCAGTCCTATTCCCAGCCATCCGTGACTGCTGCAAGGAAGACTGCAGCATGAAGGAACGCTGGCTTCCATGTCGGATTTCTTGTCTTCTTCTTAAGCCCCCTTTTGAAACAACTCTGTTTTGATTTTTATAGTGTTCAGCAAGCTTGAGGAAACTAAAATCCTTCTTGTTCGTAGAGCAGAGGGGAAATATGGAGCCAAATCATGCTCCTGTGAACTGGTTCTATATGCAGTGCCTTCCTCAGCTGGCCTTTCCCTTTCTGGTTGCTGCGGAGGCGGTCACTGCCATCACTGCTCACCAGCTGGAGAGCATCAAGGCAATGAATCCAGGCTGCCACCCAACTGCAGCTGCAGGAATTAGGCTTTTGCTGCTCACCTGGGAAGAGTTAAGGTCTATAACTACCCTGCAGCCAGCTGGGACATTCACTTCTGCTAAATATGGATTTGCTGAGCAGTGCAGGAGCTGCTGTCTGGGGCACCAGAGGGGTCAGTAAGGTTTAGCAGGGGACAGTGTCCAATGCCATAGCAGGGTACCCCGCATGGGTATTGCACCCCTGGTACTTTTGCCCTTGGCCAGGACAAAAGGTTAGGATTATTTCTCAGGTAACTAAACTAGAGATTTTTTTTTGATATATTCTTTTCACTTAGTTGATGTAAACAGTTGTTTATCCAAAAATGTAAACAGTGAGGGTATTAGTCACTTTTTTTTTTTTTTGGTCAGCTTCAAATGCTTTGGCTATGCTATCAGAATATACAAATAGCAACCCCGATTGCTCCCGATCTATGACTATAATCGGGCTTTATTTTCAGGAAGAAAATCCTGCCTTGCTTTGTCCTGGGTGCTGTGGAGGTGGTGGGGATGCCTCAGTCCTAATTTTATTGACCCTTACGTAATGTTGTTGTTTATTCATGTTGTTTTTTATCGCTGCAGCGTGTGTGAGTATCGAAAGCCAGATGCGGTATTGGCGAAAAGCGACCGCGCGCCGTGAGCGCCAGGAACCTGCCAAGCGCAAGGCAGTGCCAGTCACGAAACCGCGGGTGTGTTTGCACAGAGGGCGGGAGGGAAGGCGGCAGCTCCCGGCCCCGGGTTTGTTGTTCCGCATGTGGAAAATCCAGTGTTTCTAGCGGATGGGCTTACGGCACGGAGCCGGGCGGCTCCCGGGGGGTGTCCGTGCGCTGTGATAGCAAGAGGGCCACGTTCGGGGATAGAGGAGCAGCTCTGTGCTGAGCTTGGCAGAGCCAAGAAACCTTTTACTCGGTACACTTTTTAATTAAAAAAATAAATTAAAAACTAAATTAAATATAAACCTAATATGTGACTGTATTTTGATAATTTTTTAGTAGGTATGCCTTGCCAGAGCACTGTAACTTGTTTTTCCCATCTGACTGGTGGCAAATCCTGCTTCGTATCATTCCCCTGATAAAAGGGGGCCTGTGTTTTTTCCATTGTGGACAAGAAAACGGAAGAACAGCTCAAGATATTCAAATAGTAACTAGCATGGCATTTGTCAGGCCAGCACAGTGTTTTCTTGTTGCTGTTCCCTCACTCCTCCCATTAACCTTTTAGAAAAAAATAGAGGCTCCAAACACCTTCGGAGTAATTTAAGGGCTTTGGAAACATTGTTTAAGTTTGTTCTATGTTACTTATTTGGTATCTTCATGCTCAAGGATAAATGCTTCAGAGGCCTAGATGGGGTTCAGGTTGGCCAGTATCTTGGCATGGCCCTGTTCTGTGGTTGGGTGTAGATGGATTCTCTCTGCAGTAGAGATATTGCTTAATTGATCTAGAATGTTGCAGTGGATATTTTTTTTCATTATAGGTTTATTGTAGTGCACGATTATTGAAAAACACATCACTTTGCAGCTTGTTTATGGTAGGCCTAGAAGCAAACGCTCTAAAAAGCCGTTTGAAGGTGGCGGCGGTGCGGCTGCCACTTTGCTTGGCCTCCTGAGGCCTAGGCGACAAACACGGCGTTTTGGAGCCCTTCCCTGAACTTGGCGTGCCCTCCAAACCGCGGCGCTTGGCTGCTACTGAGAAAATGTTACAGCCTCCATGGAAGCAGGAAGAAGCACTTTGCTCTCTCCTGAGTTGCTGTGGTTGCCTTCTCCTGGATAAAATCTGTCTTCTCCCTGTAAGACTTCATTTATGTTCTTATCTGCGGAAGCAAGTGGGCAAGTGTGGGCTTTGTGTCTCTTCAGGATGTGAGCCTCTCTTGCATTTCTTATTTATAATAATTTTTAGGCTTGTTTTTCCACTTTATAAAAGCAGAAGGGAAATTCTGGTCTTATAGTCATCCAAGAACCATACAAAAAAAAAAAAAGTTGTGTGTGACTTCATGGAGGGCACAGCTAAAAAGTGATTGCTTTGCACTCGAGGTATGTTGGCATTTTTAGACCGTCCTTCATTTATCTTTGTAGAAAGTACAAAGTTTTCAATGTGTTTTAAGGTACCTAAGGAATTTGGACAACAGCAGCACTGAGAAACTAGGAAACTAGGAGATTTGCAAAAATCATTAATTACTTTTATCGATATATGCATGTGGTGTTCTGGTTTTTAATTTAAAAAATGAACAGCAAGGACTAAATTTTCAGGGATGCAAATGATTTCATGCTGGAGAAGGGCTGTGGGGTTATTCTCATTTTAGCTGCCTCTTTTTAAGCTGGCAGTTGCTCCTGAGTCTTCCAGCAGCAGTTTGGAGCACCTGGTTTGAATTCCACTGTGGAGGATTTAGACTCTTCCCACTAGACTAGAGGCAGAATATGTTGCTTAAGGCAGCTGGTGAGGATACTTTCTTCAGTCTCTCTGGAAAAAATAACAACAAAAAAAACCCCCTAACTATCAAACAAGGCAATTTGCTCTTTATATAAGAAATATGCATAAAATCTATCTAATTTGACTTGATTGGGAGTAGGCAGAAGGCACGAGCAGAGCTGAAGAGCTATTTCTGTGCACACGAGAACGTTGCACATGCAACTTCCCCCAGGAGAGGTGAGACGATTTTCACCTCGTGTAGGTGCAGATTGCTGTTGTGGATGCTTAAAGGGCTGCAGTGTGACTGAAGTGCCTGGGTGCTGCTAAATATCTGCCTGCTGCTAGTGTGATTTTTATTTATTTGCTTATTTTAATGCAGGATGAACGCAGCTTGCTGTTGCTGCTGAAATGAGGAGTCACATCCTCCCTGTTCCTTCTGCCTGCCTGTTCTCACTGGTCCAATGTGCCACCTTCACAGCGGGCTGGAGGACTCTGTGCGTGGATCAAACTCATCAAAATGTCAGCAAATTGTCCCAGCAACAAGCACCATCAGATTTCCACCTTGCTGTCCAACTGCACAGGTTCGACCCAGGATTTCTGGAGTTTACAGGTGTGGGATGAGCGGAACATGGAGTGGGAAGAAGGCAGCAAGGCTTGACCCATGTGTCAGCTGGGAGCTATTTTGGCAGGCAAGAAGCTGCCTGACTGAAAGGGATTTCACTGAATTTGGTTGCAGACCAAGGGGTTCAATTTGCATTGGGGATATGTTGTTTTAGAGCATGTGCAATAGTGTATAAACATACTGTATGGAGATATTTCCTATGGTGCAGCCATGCATGTAGTCACATATGCTGCACTGGGGCCGTTTGCTGCTTTGCAGTGTGTTTGCAAGGATGTGTTTGGATGAGGATCTTCAAGCTGATTCTTGTGCCACTGATCTTGCTGTAGGCACCCAGCTGCAGGGAGTGAAAACAGCAACCCTGCTCCTGAAAACATTCACAAACTGCATTCTGACCCTAGATGTGTGGAAAATAGAAGAAAAAGAACTTAAAAGCACTCTTCCCATTCAGAAATTTAAGTATGGAGTTAAAAATAAACCCCCAATTTAAAAAATGAGGGTCACATCTACCTGGTATCTCATATGGAAAAAAATTCATCCCTTGAGCCCTAAATCACGTGCCAAGGTTTGCAGGAAATGTCCTGTGCGCTGCAGCACTTGTAAATGTAAATATATTGGCTGAGCAAGTTTTTCTTGCAAATAAGTTAATATTACACTTAATTAACACTTAAGTTATAAACCACGGCTTTATGGTCAGGGTTTTAATTCTTTATCCTTCTCTATAT
Source organism: Tinamus guttatus (assembly GCF_059628265.1). Classification (NCBI taxonomy): domain Eukaryota; kingdom Metazoa; phylum Chordata; class Aves; order Tinamiformes; family Tinamidae; genus Tinamus; species Tinamus guttatus. The sequence goes on along the minus strand of NW_028288560.1, from coordinate 468,476 downwards.
TCCCAGGAAAGGCATCAAAATAATTAAAACTTACAAAAGAGCCTAAGAAAGATAAAAATTGGTAAGTATAATTGCTATGAATTAAACACGTGGGAATAGGACTGTTTTCCAAAAAAAAAAAAAAAAAAAAAAAGCTGCTTGGATGTTCAAAAACACATAGTTTCCAAGTTGAAATGCCTTAGTAAGAAACAAATTAAACACTTGCAGTGCACAAATGTGTAGCATAACAGAAAACTGATGGTGGAGTAGGTGGCAAAGATGAATTTGTGATGGGTTATAATGGATTTTCCCTGGCAGTAGGTATTCCACCCACTTCAATGCACAGGTTTCTACTATGCAGCAAATACCAAGGCATGAAAAATTTGCAGCTTATTAGGAAGCATTAGGCTAAGTATATGACTAAGCCACTCTGTAACTAGTTTGCATAGTTTTGATGTATGTTGTGGTCTATATGTGTTGTACTTTGATTGTTCACCTCTTGCTTGATACTGTTCATTATAGGTTTACCTGTCCCAAAGGTGTAGCCTGTGCAGGCTTTTGCTTTAGAGTATGGGCTATTCTCCTAAGGAGAAATGCAACACCCTTCTAAAGATTCCTAAATCAAATTATATTCAATCAATATGCTGATGTGCTTGAGTGACACTTTGCAAGTCATTTTTTTCTATTTCTGTTCATTTTTACACAAATAGCAGAAATTTTGGAAACCTCCCCTGTGATTGCAGTGTTAAAGGAGTTAGCGTGACGGTTGCTTAGGGTCACTTTAAACAAGCTCTGCCTCTTTAGGGGAATTTAAGTACCACGTTTGGTGTGGATATTGAGAATATTTGCTTTACTTTTTACCTGTGTTTGCCAGATAGAAACTAAGGATTGAAAAATATGTAAAACATGACTGCAGGTTGCTAAAATTTTGCAGGAGCTATTACTTATCTCTCCAGGATATCACATCTCCCATGTAGAGCTTTGGATAACAGGGCTTTAATGGCCAATAGGGCCCAATTCCTCAACTCACGGAGGTTATTAGCAATGGGCTTGGTGTTTCAGCACAGATTTTATTCAGCAGAAATGACTTCATGCTCCATGAGATCAGGCTTTCAGAAGTACCCCAAAGGCTTCACTTCCTACGAGTGATAGAGCATTGGCTGCAGTGGCATCAGAAAGTGGCGTGTAAGGAAGATGGGCTTGTTCTGTTGCACTGAGCTAAATTGAAGGGAAAATGATAACAATATCTGCTAGGATGAGCTAATTCCTTTCATTATATGAAACAAAGAAATGGTTTGAGAGCGCTCTCTTGACACCTTAAATTCTTTTGATACATCTTGGTGGTTTTGGCACGCTCGAGACTTGCTTATGGGATTTTAAGGGATCTCGTATAGTTGCCCCCTGGTCTCTTAAACCTCTCTGCAGACTGAGGTATGTTTCTCTGGGTATTAGAAACAAATAACATTTGAAGTATTTTGAAAATACTAGTAATTTTCTGATTTTTTGGCAAATAACTTCATATAGATTTTAGCTGCAGCAATTGGAAAGCCTCAGTAAGTTGAGCCCATCCAGGTAGTGATTTGTCACCAGGCAAAGTCCTCTGCATTGGAATTTATTGCTTTGTTAGAGGAAAGTTATGAAACTATTTTAATGATGATGTTGCAACAACATCATCAAAAAGGAAAACAATAAAGAAGCTCTTGGTTAAAATTCTTTGCACCACAGGATTATAATTTTGCATCTTAAATTGTGCCACAATTAACTAAAGAGTCATTGTGAGGGGTTTTTACCCCACACTTAACATGAGTGGGAGTTCAGAGCCTGAAAGCACTACATGGGCTGTGAGTTTGGGTTTCAGGACTAAATCACTGCTGCAGAAATATGTGATGTAGATTTTAATACACACCTAAGCAGCTGCATTAAAACTGCAGTATACTGCTAAAGTGAAGAGAAAAGCTCCTGTAAACTGCTAAATCCATCCTGGGTGGAGAGGCTTTGAAACATTAAGTACTTTTAGCACCCTGGCACGGTGGCATCCTAATTTAATTACAAAAGAGCCCTAATGGTGGGGCCCGTTTCCATGTGTGTGTGTGTTAATCTGTACATCAGTTCCCCGGTTTCAAGGTTTACCCTGCAAAGCTGCTCAGAATTTCAGCTGTGAACAACACAAAAGCTACTTAGCAAAGGGTCCAAAAAGCAGTGAATTGAGCAGCAGGTTGTTTTGTTGTGTAGCCGGGCAGCTGGTTGACGTTATCCTGGGGATAAGGTGATGGAGGAAATCCCTTTTCTCTTTGAGTTATTGCCTGGAAAATGCGGGAGGTTGGGCCCACCTTTTCTTGACTCTCCAGCTAAAGATGCTGTAAGAAGGAAGTGGTCCAGCCTGGAGAAGGTGGTGACTGCTTTTATCTAAGCACTTTTTAGCAAATATACCCACATGTGAGGGGCAAGAGGCTTTGTGGGAGCAATGGGGGGGAGTGTTGCTGTGAGTGTGGTGGTGCTGGGCCTGCTGTCTGCTGGCTAATACACCCATGTGAAGGGCTCAGCCCTCCCTTGAACAGGCTGTTTTCACCTCAGGATGAGACCAATGCACCCAGATTTGTGCATTTGAAAACATTCTGCTCTGACGAAGGTTGAGGAGACTGAATTTGTGTTGTCAGCTCCCTGCCAGGAAGCAGCTCATGGGTGTTTGGGGACTGCTTGCTTATAACCTATTTCATAATCCCATCACGTTGGGATTATTTAATAGCAATTTCCAGTGCTTGGAGCATATGTAATAGAAGCAATATATTTATCTGGGGTTCTCATTCATGCCTTGACTATCGCTCTGAGTGAGGAGATACTGGTTGCACTGATGTTGTGGTTGATTTGGGAGCTGATATCTTTGTGAGCCCAAGAAGAGGCAGCACGTTTTGGTGGATAAGGTGTCTGGAAACCAGAAGGACTGTTACATGATCTCCTGGTCTCCCTAAGGAGAAAATAACACCAGATACCTGCTGTAAATGCATTGCTGTCTCTAGAGCAAATCTTTCCTAACTGTTACATATTAATAGATAAAGTTCAGCTGTGGGGCAAGCAGAATGAAGATAAGAGGAGCCACACCTGGGGCTGCAGAGGTTGCGTTTGCTCCAGTGTTACTGATCCGGAGGCGCTGCCCTTCTGCAGGAGCGTGCACGGAGTGCAGTGGTTGCATGTTACAGCTGCTTGATTTCTGCACGGGCACAGAGCTTCCCTGCTCAGCCACGTGCAAGCCAGTATGGGCCCCACCAAGGCCCACGAGCCTCTCTGGACATGGGGCCGTTTGGGAGTGACCTCCTGTTGCAGGGAAACACCTGGAATGAGATGCTCTGAGCAAAACTGCAGGACAGTGGTATGCAAGCATGTACAGACAGCATGAAAATGCCTTTAGTGTGTGTGTGTGTGTGTGTGTGAATATATGTATTTATCCACGAGGAAGTCTGAAGTCAAATGGAGCCACAGCGCAGAGTTCAGCCGGTTTTCCCTGTCAAGGTCCGGTTATCCAGTGACGTGTTTCATCACATCTCCCTCAAATCATCGATTGCAAAACGGGCCGTGATCTCCCGCGTGAAGCACGAGCTGCTCATGGTTCTGTCTCAAGGAGTGACTAAGTCTTACGAGTGTCTTATCCCTTTAGGGAGCGCTGGCTCGAAGAGCTGTTGCCTATCTAGCTAGGGGAGGAATTAGGTTTCCCTTTGGCAGCAGCAAGGGAACAGAAGCAAATGTGTTTATGTCTCCCATTATGAACGTAATGGGACATCGTGAAGTCAGCTGCCCTTGTGGGATGGGCACCTTTTTGAAGGAGGATATTGGATCTCAACTGCCCTTGTGGGATGGGCACCTTTTTGAAGGAGGATATTGGATCTCAAACATGAACGTTCTTTGGCATCTGTAGCCTCATGCTGCCTTTTCTAGTCCTAGGCCCCTTCTAAGCTTTCTTTTTATTTTGGCTTCTGTTAGGGCTTTTCCTCACACAGAGAGGTTTTGTTCAAGTCTTGGCAGGGATGCAGATGAGCAGATTGCCAATTTTCAGATGAACTTTGCTTTCTGATGTTGATTCTCTCTGTTAACGTGCAAGTTGGCAAATTAGGTTTTGGGCAACGACAGGGAAAACACATTTTCCTTTAGCAAGTGCACAATATTAGCTTAGCTGCTACCCGTTGCCTTTCGAAAGGGCCCAGAACAAAAGGGAAGGGAGTCAGTTGGTGGCCCTTGTGATTAACAGCTGCTTTACATGTCCCTGTGCTTGGTGCCTTCACTATGATCAGCTGCCCTGCTCCATAAGACGCTTTCCTGAGGTTTTCTAGTAAACCCCAAACCATGTAAAAAAAAGAGCAAGTGATCATCGAACAAGGACTGCTACTGTTCTCCAAAATCCTATTATGTTCTTTGTACAGTGCATTTGGTTCCTAGCTCCTCATGTGCTGCCTTTTACATTCTGCTTTATTATAAAGCAGCAGAAATGGGTCAGAAAGGGCAGAGGGAAGTGGGGCTGTTGCAGAGGTGCTGCCCCTGGGAGAGGTTTGCAGGGATGCAGGAGCAGCTCTTGTCATCCTGCGACTCTGCCAACGGGCAGCCAGAGCTCGGTGTGAAGCTAATGGCACTAAGTGGGGACATCAGTAGTATTAGCAACTTGAATTTGGCATGCAGGTTTGTGTAGGATGGGTTTGGATCCATGAAAAGGGCCATTTGGATCAATGAAAAGGAGGGCAGCTGGCGAGGGGTCGAGTGAAGAGCTGCTGCGGGTGGTGAGGAGTGAAGCTGGTGGCAGGATGGGGAGAGGTTTGGAATGAGAGGGCAGGGAGAGCCCGGGACAAGGTGAAGTTGCCCTCAGGGTATCCTTATGGCTCCTCCTTTAACTGCTTCAGGTGCTGGCTGGAGTTTGGGCTGTTTTGCCCTAGGCAAGACAGTAATTTCCATGAGGGAGAAAGTCATAAAGCCCCGAACACCCTGCAGGAGCAGCGCTGCTGTCCTGGCTTTCCTTCCCGGTGGCTCCAGCAGCACGGCCTGTTTTGCCTCCGGCCGCAGCCCTCGGGCGCTGCTGCCCTTCGCCGGTGTCACCGCGCGGTCCCCGAGGGCCACACGGCCGCTCGCGGCCCGCTCCGCACCTTGGAGCCCCGTTAGGAGGGTGCGAGGCCGCGCACCCCAAGGCGAAGTATCCCTGGTGTATTTTTCTCCTAAGTACACACAGTTTGAATACTAAATAAATGGGTATTGAACAGCACTCCTATCACTATGCATTTCAATAGCAGCCGGATTTAGAGGACATGGTGTCAGGTCACTGCTATAAATACAGGATGTAACCTCGGAGAATCCTAGAATCATGATTCTGTGATCTAAATCTTCTAAAGAAGGTTTAATTTCCTAGCAGAGGGAGTTGTGCAGTGTCCCTTTAATCATTTTCTGCAATGAAAGAGATCACAAGCACCTGAAGGGAACAGGAGGGAGGAAATCCCCACCAGAATCCCTGTCATGCAGCTTTTCCCGGCTTCTGTGTTTGCCCGGCGGTGACTCAGGCTCCTTCGTGGTGCTGACTCAGGGTTAACTTCTCCTATGTCCCTGTTTTCCTGCAGATCCCGATGGAGATGGGCTGCTTACCCGGCAGCGGATTGCCCTGCTGTGACTCAGGTGCGATGCAAGCGGTGTGACGGCTATAGGGAAAAGCTGTCAGTATCAGGTAGGCAGTACCTATATTCTTATGATATATGGATATTTTCCACAATGCCGGGAGCCGTGCAGCATGGAAGCGGCCTGATGGCCCGGAGCAGGGGCAAACGAGCCTTGGCTACTCTGTAATTTGGATGCCAGAGCTGAGAGCTACCCAAGTGCTTGTGAGAAAGGCCAGGACAGAAAGCAAAACCGAAACCAGCCTCTAAGCAGCGACAGGAGGTTTTATGAAATTTGCTGCAAGCAAAGTCTGACGTCTTCATTTTATGATGTGTTTGGCTTTTGCATGAAGTCAGAGGTGGGAGGATCCTGATTTACGTTTTTATGGGAAACCGAGAAGGAGGTTTTATGGATGGTGGTTCAGAAAGTTTAGAAGGAAGCATCTCCCCGTCCCGGTGAAACCTGGCATCGCGGGTGTGTTTGTACAGCTGTCACCTTTGTCCTCAGGCTCTTCTGCCCTGTGGTCACTGGGTGTTCCTCGTGGGCCGTTGGATGCCAGCCCGGGAAGGGACACACCTTGTGGGAAAAGGCTCTTTGGTCTGTGCCCTTTTGACATCGGCGCGAGTGGAGCAATGTCCAGAAAACCATTCTGATATTGCTGCTTCGCTGAATAGGAGCTTTTCCCCAGACAACATCCAAGACTGGAATGCATAGATTTAAAAAAAGTACATGAAAGATTTGATTAAGATTGGAAAAAAAAATTGTTAGGTGAATGTGAAAAATAGATTAAAAATGAGATGGTTTTATCTCCTGTAGACCCTTGTGCACACTCACAAATCCAGCCTGGCTGCCTTATGAAGATAAGTGCTTGAAGCTGGGTGCTTCAGCCCTGCCTTTGCTTCCTCCAGCAGCTGTGAAATGCCAAGTGCTGATTTTAAATGGTTTTGCTGCTGAGCAATAACATCAGAGCTGATCTGCAGAACGGGAGAGGTTTGGCCCATCTATGTCCTTATTCTGCTCCCGTTTGCCCTTCAATGACTTCTCGGAAAACTCCGTGAGGATCCTGTAGTCCTTAGGTACCTTTCTACTGCTTTATCCTCCTATCCTGCTATCATTCTTTTGTACAACAGCAGTTAAATACAGACTTCTCTTGAGGATTTCTGCAAAGATGCCTTTAAAACAAGACAGCAGTGCCCAGGGAAATAACTGAGATGTTTTGGGGTGAGCTTTAGTTAAGCTGCCCCCTTCAGCAGGCTCCAGCCCTGCCCTGAGGCCGTTCTGCAGTGACACTGCGGGTAACGGAGCAGGAGGAATTGCTGTGCTCCAGCTCCCACCAAGCAGCACGAGTGCCATGCGGGGACCAAATGGCATCACCCTCTTACTGCTTCCCTTTGCAGTTGTCTTGGTGGGGACTTGCTGGCTGTCCTACCTCGGTGCTCCCTTCTCAAAGAGCCACAACACCCCTGTTTGGTGCAGCCTGTGCTGTGAGCCAAGGGAGGCTCTTGGTGAGCTTCATGGAAAGGCTGGAAGCCTGGGGATGCGTTTGCCGGAGAGAGGTGTTTCATTCTGTGGTTTTTATTTTTTATTTTTTTGCCTTTTCTGGTGAAACCTGGTTTCCAAACTCATTCTTTGTGAAACCTGGGGCAGATTTTGCCTTTTTGGAGTTCAGGTTTGGAACTTTTTTGCTAGGTGCTTATCTAGCCTCAGATCGTTTGAAGCAGAGCCTCTGTTTTTCCCCTCCCTTTGAGGGCACGGGAGCCCCGAAGCCGGGCTCGCCGGCCCTGCGCCGGGCACTGTGGGGCGGCTGCTCTCGCCAGCCCATCGCGCGCCGAGGGTCGCTCCGACTCATCGCGCGGTCGTTAGCTCTGCTTGGGCAGAGGGGAAATCACTGCAGGGAGCCGGGAGGACGCGGAGTTTCTGCGTGGCCGAGAGCCGCTCCGGGAGCTCCTGTTCTGTTTTGGTGGCGGGACCTGGGCACGGGGCTGGCGGCGCTGGGAGCTCTCGCGCTGCCGCAGGGCTCCGCTGCCTCCACGGGCTGCCGCGTCCCCAGGGGCGACTGGAGCTGCTCCGATATGGTTTTTCCAAATCCTTTCTTTTAAGGCAAGCATCAGCCCCTGGGAATTTCCGGAAGGACTTCATAATCTGGGGACAGACCATGTCCAAACATTTTTTTTAATTATATTCAAATAAAACAGCTGTGCCATGAACACTTGTACTTTGCACTGTAGGTGTGCAAACTGCTCTTTGCAAAGCTTGGGTGTTGTTTAGATGCCGTTGGAGTGTCCCAGTGTTTGGCAGGCATTGCAGACTAAAGCTATTTAAATGTGCAGGGATAACACCCTAGCAGTGGTGGGTAACTTGTGATCCTTTAATTTTTTGGATACTTGAGCACCTTCCATAGCTTATGGATCCTGAAATAGGAGGAGGTTTGTGGCTTTACCGCGGTGCCAGTGCCACGCTGGGTTCTTCTGGGCACAGCTGAGAGCTGCGACACAGGAGAAGCCATCGGAGTCTTTGGGGCAGGAGGCCACGTCCGTGTGTCCTTGTGGGACCGTGAGGATTCAGCCATCGTTCCTCAAGGAACATGAACGCCAGGATGCTCCAGGGAAGGGCCGAGCCGCTGGTGGGAGCAGCAGTGTCGGAGCAAGTGCAGCTGCACAAGCACGGAGCTCTTCCTCCCTGAAGGTCTGGGGGGATTTAAAAAGAGCCGTTTCCTTTCTCAGCAAGTCTTGGGCTGTGCGAATGGAAAAGAGCAGGACGGGCGGCTTTACGCCGGCATTTGGGAAGGCAGTTTGTGAGTCAGACTGTGTTATCAGGAGTGTTTTAATTCTGGTCTTCATTTCCATTTTGACAGCTGAAGCTTGGGTGGGAGAGTTTGATTCTCAGGCTCCCACCCTTTCTCCTGTTTCTCAGCAGCTGAAAAAAATGCTGAAAAATCTCCAGTTCTAATAGATGAAAGAAGGGCTTTCTTGGCCACCTCTTGTGCTTGGTGCTCCCTGAGGCGATGCTGGTGATATCACTATTTTTAAGGTCCTTGGTGTCCCCTTCTCTAGGGCTGTGCGTGCTTAGAGGTACCTGCTGTGGTACCAAGGCTTGATGTCGTTTGCCTTTGTACGTAGCTGCTTTTTCCGTACCCTATTCATAATTTAATAGCAAAGCACTGTATCGGGCATGCAGAGTAAATGGGGTGGGAATTAGGTCCCCCTTGGGGGGAAAAGAGGAAAAAAAAATCAGGGAAGTGGATGCTTTAATTCAGGGCTGTAAGCTCTCCTTTCTGTCATTCTGGCCCTAAACCTTTTGGAGTAACAAAACGAAGGCAGTTTTTGGTTCTGTTTTCCACAGAACTCATTCCTGGAGAAGGCAGGATAATGAAAAACACAAGCATGTTTTCAAATTATAGTTTTCTGAAGCAAAGTGCCGGTGTCACTAACCACACTCAACAGCGCTATTAGCTGCAGCAACAAAGAAAAAAGCAAAATAAAAGGGAGGCCTTATGCCTTTTGCCCCTCAGACCACAGAATTATTGAAATGGTTAGTTTGGGGCATTTTAAAGCTAGGAATTAAGAAATTATTGGAGTGTTGGTAACTTTCCATAACACCAGAGTCACAAGGCTTGGTTTGTCAGCGAGGAAGATGGAGCCTGTCATTTTCCGAGGTCTAGACTCGGAGTGCGGGGATGAGCTGGTGGTTTTCATCCCCTTCTCTGAAATCTTGCCTGCTTCACAAACCCGAGCGTCAGGCAAGCTCGGTGCTTCCTACTTGGATAAGGCTGCGACTTGGACCGCAGAGACCATGAGGTTGAACCAGGTTCCACCACTTATCAGAAGCCACATGAGGTTGAGGTAGGAGATCTTGGCTGGAAGACCGAGAACTTTCCTCTCTTTCTTTGGAGTGATCTAAGACGATATACCTGTAGAATCCATTCCAAATCCCCAAGTCCAATATGTACTAAAATAAATGATTTATCCTCTCTATTATGGCAAAGGAATCATGTGGTGAGACATCATTGAATGCTCATCCCTCTGGGCATCATTTTTGGCACCAGAACAGAACAGGTGACCCAGATTTAGTTTCCTAGTCTGGCTTTACAACCAATGTGTCATGAAACTGTGGGGCACTTACTGGGGATTTTCTGTGTGTGTATATTTTTATTCTTCCCTACAAAAAAACTCTCACAACATCTTAATTCAATCACTGGAAACTCTCTCCAGAGCTGCTAGAAGACATCTGGAATTTGCTGTACCTGTGCCCAGCACCATGTCCTGCACTGCCCAGTTGTGACTCTGAATGGTCCTTCATTTAGAAAGCAAAGCTTGGAGATCTAATCTTTGAGGAAGGATATTGCATCTGACACAACAATATACATTAAAATATGCTACAAATAAAGTGCTGGTGGTAGTTTAGATAAGCTATAAAGAAATTACGGGGAATTTGACCTCCTGGAAGACATGGATACATGAACACTTTTCAGATTAAGATGATGAGTGAGGTCAATGTGTTGCATTTGTATACAAGATGTGCTCCTGACAGAGAGGAGCCAGGTGCGTGGGGGTGTTTGTGGGTTGGTTTTCCAATGATTACTCTTTAGAAGCTGGGTGTCTAATTTGGTGAATTATGCTCATAACATGAGGGAGCTTTTGAGACGTTGCAGCCACATCGGCCTGCCAGGTAGGGATGGTTCCAGTTCTGGAAGGCAAGGAAAAGGAGAGAAAGAAAGAAAGATTAGTCACAATGGAGGGAGCAATTCGACAGGGAGGAGTTTAGTCTTGTGACTTGATGCACCCTTTGAAAAAGCACCTTGGTAAAAGGCTAGCTCCTCCTCCTTATCTTTGTGGCCCTGCTGACGGAAGGGCAGTGAACAGGCTCCTCATAAAGGTGGTTGGGAGGGTTGAATTTAATTCCACTCTGAGGTTCTTCTACAGCCTCTTGCACTTGACTTGCACTGTAGCAGTAGGCTGCAACGAGGCAATGAAGAGGGCTATGCTGGCTCAGCGTAACCAGGACAGCGTGCCTGCGGTTTGTGGGGTTAATTAACAATGTTTTTAAGAGGCTTTGTTTGATACTTGTCCATTTGTGATTGCAGATTAACTTAATATTGTATGTCATGATTTATTTCTCCATCTATTTTTCCATGTTGTGTATCAGGAGCTGAGAAGAGGCTTAATGGCTTTCTGCTCTCTTCCCGATGTGCCGTCAGAGCGCTCTGCACTTCCCGTCTTTTCCGCTGACCCTGGAGAGAGGCGACTTGCTGTTGGCAGAGGTACTAATCTGGAGTGACCTTACATTACCTTGGTGTTTCTTTACATCTAGCAGGAACATTTTGTGGTGTTTGTGCCATTTCACCAGGCGTTACACAGCGTCAGCCTGTTCACACGCAGCTAAGGCAGAGTGTGAAGCCTGTCGGATCGGCTGCTCGGGGAAGAAAGTTTGCTTGGTCAGGAAGCAACAAGAGTCTGGGAGCCCTGTGCTCACAGGGAGGCAAAAAGAGGGGAAAAAAAGGTAAACTCAAAGCTGTTTGCAATCACTTGGAGCAGCATCAGCTGCTGCTGGGTGGTGCCTTTGGTCTCAAACACCAGCAGCAGTATCAGCACCTTATTTGGCCAGGGAACCTCTACATGTTGATACCAGACCTTTAAAAACCTCAGGCTAAAAATTTCAGGGATCGTTGCTCCCAGCTGAAGCGGTCTGAATTCAGACCTGAATTACCTCCTGCTCGTTTTATGGCATGTTTACATTTTTGCTGGAATAAGCTGCCGTATCATCTCTGTCCCCATATGCACAAAGCATCCGGCTGTGTTTTTAAGAAGATCAATTTTTATTGCCCTGCTGTTCTCCATATCAAATGCTACTGTAAGAAAGAGTTTGCCTGTGCTTTGTGGTACTGACAGTCATCTTAACGTTTCCTTTACAAACTTTATACTTAATTATACTAATGAGCAATAACTTACCTGCGGTTCTTGGCTCATGGCTCTCTGCAAGACTGTTGGCCGCCTTCTGCGAAGGGTTTGGGGAATGAAAAATCCCCTTTTGTTTTCTTGGGTCTGCCTTGTGTTAATGTTGACAGCTCAGCTGCTCGTGCCTCATTTGTTTCTTTAAAAAATTGTGTTTTCTCTGAGGTACGGTGAGAACTAGCACAAAAACTTCTTGGTGCTGCAAGGTTTGATTTAAAGGCGCGGGATGAAAACGGATGTTACTGTTTAAAATACTCCAAAAGAATAATAAATTAAAGACTGTCTCAGTGCTATGATCTTGCTTGGTGTGCAGCACATCTCAGATACTGAGTTTATTAGAAACCAAATACTCCCGTGTCTAAGCAATATAGCACTCTAGGCATTATAGTGCATGTCTGACTAGAATCTAGCCTTAGAATGGGCAAGTCTGACTACTCGAAATAGGTTCTTATTAGCACCTGCTAAGTGCTATAATTAAAGGTTTATAATAATGCTCAAGTTTTGAAGAACAGTTTTTATATTTGGGAAAATTGGATATAGGCTGTTCTATAACTTGGGATTAAAATTTTACATTTTGGGATCTGCAGATATTGGTTAGACTAGTTTCTTGAACCAGGCCCTGATGTGTGCTCCTACACAAGACCAGGGAGCAGTTGAGCTGTGAGCTGCATTAGCCTTTGGTTTCTCTCTGCTCATCCCTGTTAGCAACCTCCGTGAAGCTAACCCCTCCTTATAGCAGTTGTCTGTAGGTTACATAGCACTGGATTCCCTATTTGTGTAAGTAAATGTTTGTTATTTGAAGACTCATGGTGTTGACAGTTACTAGTAATTGGGAGTTAACATATGGGAGTTAATAGAAGTGTCAGTTGGGGCAAATTCTGTTGATCAGTTTTGGCTGCAGTCTGTTTAAATGATCTCTTTGCATGTGCATACACACACTTATAGCAACATACTGTTTAAAACTATTTGTTCCAGCATAAATTTTCACTCTTTTCAAAGAAAATTCTTCATTAATCTGCTCAGTCACCTGCTCTGTGAGCAGGATTCTCTTTCTTTTCCTTGTAGAGTTGCACACACAAGTTTGAAGGTGATAATAGACAAAAGAAGAAGACGACCCACTCTTATAAGAAAAGATGAGCAAGAGGAAGCGATGGGGAGTACGTTAACTTGTGATACGAAACAGGAACTGTCCCTAGGTACATTCAAATTGCTCTTAATTATTTTTATTACTTTATTATTCAGCTCCTTACTTCATTACTTCTATTATCTTAAAAAGCATCTTGAATTAGTTATGAAACGTATTCTTTACAAACAGGCTTTGTATTTAGCATTCAGTCATCTCCAAGTATTTCTCTCGGCGATGATGCCAGCTGTTTTGCAGGATGAAATCCCTTAGAACTGCATGTTCCTTATGACATCTCAGCCTCTGTCGTACTGAACGGTCAGGTAATACATTAAATAGCTCAATAAGGGCAATGCAGTATTTAAGTGCAGATTAGCTGTGTGCAAAGTGTTTCTAAAGCGGAGCTAAGAGCAAATGATTAATGAGCTGGAGGATTTGTTGGCATGGGGCTCTGCCAGCCACCCTTTTCCCTCGAGGTGGACGTTTTCATCTGCTCCCTTCTACTGGCACGCGTGAAACACCTAAGCATGGTGCCCTCACACCCCTCCTGCTATACTAGGATTGTTGCTGCCACAAATTACAGGGCCGGGACTGACCGAGAAGGGCAGGGCTTGCTCTCTTGTACCTTTTTATGGCATTGCAAATAGCTATGCAGCTGTCCTGGAGTGCAAGACGACAAATTACAGACTAAGGCAGTCTGGTGTCTGGGCTTGTGGGCTCCATGTAGCGTGACAAAAGGCATTTGGACTCGTTGAAGTGCCAAGGGGACCTTAGCCGGGCCATAAGGTGTATCCTCATATCAGACTTCGCTCAGAAGCGAGGAGTGGGTATTGCTGAGGTTGCCAGGGAACTGAGTCTCCTGAGAGCACATCATGAGCACCACAGTGGTGTAATGTCACTCGGAAAGTTCCTTTTCCAACTGGAAGGGCAGGGTGAGTAGAAGGTAGCTCATGGCAATTAATGGTACTCAGATTTGCTCTGGAGAAAAATCCTTTTCCAGAGAATGGCAGCAAGGCTCCATCTTCACCTTCTGATCCAAGATCTGCAATAGCTTTCTTGAATACTGTTAATAGTTCCTGTCTTCTGATGTTTGACATAGCAAAAATTTCCTGGTTTCAAGAACAGGAAGGCAAATGGGCATCTTTGAGAACTGGAGCGTGGACTTTGAGTGTAGGGCTGCTTCTGGTTTCGTTTTGCTGTATGGGCTTGGATGTACATGAGAATAGGGAGAAATCCTACAATTCCCCAAGCTGAAACCTAGGAATTTTCTACAACAAGAGTTGTGCTTTCAAGTATCAGTGCATGAAACTTTACCCAGAGCAATTTAAAAAGGATTTGGCATTAAGTAGAAGATGCTGTTAGAAGCTACTAACCTAACTGTATATTTAAAGAGAATTGTCTTTAAGAATTGGAGGAGGAGGAGAGAAAACAGATGATTTACACACAATATTCTTAAATCTTCTATTCTGAAGTATTGAACTTTTGCTCAAAAGTATAAAAATAGATCTATCAACTTTGAGCTGTGCATAATCACTTAGAAGCTTTACTGCAACTTATGCTTTCCTTTGCCTAGGAAAAGGAGCTTCTACAGGTTAAAAAAAAAAAAAAAAGTCGTAGGTGTTGCTGAGAAGCACATTTGAATTCTAATGTGTTCTGTGCTGTTGTCTTGTATTGGCCTGCTCTTTTTTTTTTTTTTTAAACTTCATAGCATTTATCCTTTTTATGGTTGGAGCAGAGCAATAATCGCCCATGGAAATGGAGTCGAGCAGAGCTCGGGTTGAGAGGTGCAGTGATTCATGGCCTTCAAGAACCGAAGCAGCTCATTTGCCCCAACCACAGCATCGTTATCTTCTAGATCTCATGAAAGATCGGTGTGGAGCATCAGCCACCCTCTTCATTCCACTTCTGATTAATACAAGGCAGGGTGTATAACCCTGCAGCAAGCAACGCTTTGGCACCAGTCATTACTGTGAGAAATGCTCTATTTTAGCTCTCAGACAAGTTATTTCTGAGAATTAAAGCACAGATTTTATTCTGTTGCCATTCTCAAGCACTGGTTTTCATAAAAGCCTGAACAAAGGCTGGCTTAAACTCTAAATAACTTCTCTATTTACTCACAACTAACATTTGTGGCAAGTCTAGTGCTTTTAGCAGCAAGTTTACATCTGGCCTTAGATTTCCCTGGGCTGGCTCTCCTGCTCTCCTGAAGCATCTGAAGCACGAAGGCTTTGGATACGGCCCCATCACTGCATCGGCTGCTTCATCTCTGCCTCCAGTCCTGCCTCCGTGAAAGAGGCCGCTTTGTGGGAAGAAAGATGTAGAAGACAAAATTAAGAGCGTTCTCTCCAATGTTTGTGATTTTAGAAATGCAATATACTTGTACACGTTGCTGCAGGGTCTGCCTGTAGTCCACGGTTATTTGCATGAACTTCATGTAAATAATTGCAGGGGGAAAAGCATTTTTTTTGTAAACCTTCACTTTATTGCCATAATTTAAATCCCAATGTTATGCAGCTGGATAAAGGGCAGCCTCAGGGGGAGCTACATGGTATTAATGATAAGCAATAAGAGAAGAGTCTTGCAGTTCTTATTGAGTGCTTGAGGTCTGGTTTAGGCTAGAAGATACAGCATGCCAACTGGAAAATCAGGAAGATCCTAATAGCTAGAGTCATTGGCAGGGCTGAATAACTTCTTCCAAAGTGGCAAAAGCTTACATCAAAATATCTGGAACAATTGTTTTCCATCTCCTCCTATGTTTTCTGCTTAAATGATAGTGAAAGTGATATTTTTCCCCCTGCCAGAGTGATAGTAGCACAGCAGTGCTTAGCAGTGTTCTATTTTAGCAGTGGGAGTTGCTTGTGAATTTATTTTGGATCTTTTGAATCGTTTGTGTGACTCTTTTGGGTGCTGCTGGACAAGGTTTTAGTAAGTGCAGAAAACCCATAGCACCCTCGGTGTCTTCCACAGCCTTGTGCTAACCATCGAGGTGCTCTCGAGCACTGGAGCTGGGTGGTGCTGGGTGTTGCAGGGTACCTGGAAGCTCCTGGTTACTCATCTCCTCTGTGCATCACTGGGACCTGGAAAGGGATGCCTGGGGTGCTCTGATACCTGCTTGAAGATGGTGCTTTTTCTCCAGGGTGCCTATGGGGATGTTCAGGTTTGCTGCTGTTTCTCTAGACTTAAATATTCCCTGTATTTTCTTTGAAAGACCCATTATTTTTGATTTTTTTTGCTAAAAATGGATCCTGCTTGTTGTGAGTTTCCACTATTATTTTCTTCAAAGGAAAACGTTGATGCCAAAAGATCCACACCATAGATATGTAGAAGGAAGCGCACGAAAGCGTTGCAGATGTGGGAAGCTCCTTGTGTTCCTGCATGGAGGCCGTTGCAGTTGCTAGCAGTGAGGGGCAGACCCTGCGGCTGAGACATGTCTGCGCCCTCGGACGTGGGAGCTTTGGGCCAAAAATGCCTGGATTGGCCCAAATAAGCAGTTAGGTGAGTGACTACAGGCAGGACCATGAGGGTGCCAGAGCACTGGAACAGGCTGCCCAGAGAGGTTGTGGAGTCTCCTTCTCTGGAGATCTTCAAAACCCGCTTGGATGCAGTCCTGTGCCACGTGCTCTAGGTGACCCTGCGTGTGCAGGGGGTTGGACTAGATGACCTCTAGAGGTCCCTTCCAACCTTCACCATTCTATGATTCTATAACCAGATTGGCCCTGCTTCCTTGGGAAAGAAAGAGGGCAAAAAAGATTCGGGATGGTGTTTCTGTTCTCAAGCCCCAGAAGTGGAATGTGTCTATAAAGAGAAATTGCAGCTCTGTCGTTCAGCCCAGTGTCCAGGCGAAACAGGAAGCAACTGGGGCTTGTCCATGGCCCAGTTGTCCCTGCTATCGCTTCCCATTTGTTTAATAAAGAGGTTTCTAAGGGGATAAAACTAGAAAAGATGCTTGTGAAGCAACGAATGGCAGGACGTGGGGGAAGCCTTGGCAG
Organism: Tinamus guttatus; assembly: GCF_059628265.1. Classification (NCBI taxonomy): domain Eukaryota; kingdom Metazoa; phylum Chordata; class Aves; order Tinamiformes; family Tinamidae; genus Tinamus; species Tinamus guttatus. The sequence goes on along the minus strand of NW_028288560.1, from coordinate 451,812 downwards.
AAGGAAGTCTGCTGGTCTCTGCTCCGGAGCTTCCCTCAGGGCTAGCGGCCTCTGGGAGACTCTTGGATGGCAAAATTCCCAGTGCCATCTGCCCTCGCCTTGCCCTGACACCCAGCAGCATCACCGCTCTCGTAGCCATCGTGCTTGAAGCAACTGAAGAAAACATTTGTTTCTGATCTGACAGAAAACGGAGCGTGCAACCTGAAAGCCATCAAAACTCCTAATCCCTCTGTGAAGCAGTGAGGCAAGTACTGTGGTTTCCATTTAAGAAAAAAAGTGCTTGGGCAGTTTGCCCAAAGTAATAGGAAGAGCAGATCCAGTGCTAGGCTGTATCTACCAGAGCGCTTTTTTTTGCTAGGCCTTATAAAGATTCCTTTAAAACAAGCATTTCTACATCTTTTAAATGTAAAAAATGCTAAGGCACTACCAGAAGCTAAAGCCATACCAAAATTTGCTTAGCATGCTTGTGCTTTTTATTTAAGTCAGATTTTTTTTTTCTCCTTTCTGACTTGAAGGCTGTGGGATTCCTTCCAAAGAGTCTGATGCTGACGGGTCAGGAGCCTTAGGGAGAACAAACAAGACGGAGTCTTGCTTTTGCTTACGCTGGGCTCGTGCCAGAAGAACTCGGCTGAGGTTACTGGAGTTACTTGCCCCTGTGCAAAACCAGAACAGAATAAACTGTGTGGGGCTCCTGGCACCCCATTTCTGCAGTGAAATCTGGAGCGACCAAGCCCTGGTGTGCAGTCATGAAGCAGAGAAAATCCTTGCTGTAGGAAAGGGATTTTGGTCTTATCCTGTGTTATCCTGCAGTTTAGCTATCGGGAAGAACTTTACCAAGGAGATCAGAATTGTAAAATAGGTTGAAAGAGAGATCAAGCCCAGCCTCCTGCTAGATGCAGAGTCAACCTCAAGTATCTGGGGCTTTACATGCGAACTTGGGTGCCTTGTTAGAACAAGTGACGTCGTCTTTACCCTGTTTCACCCTATGCAGTCAAATTTAGTCTCATTTTTTTTTCTTGACAAAGAACATCAAATGTGTGTTCCAAAATGTTTGTTTTTTTTTTTTATTTGATTAGTGATAAAAGCTCTCTGTTTTTGGGAAGACTAATGGACCAAAGACTTTTTACTTTATGCTGTTTTCCACGTTCTCAAAACAGCACCCTGTTTTGAACAAAATATCTGGTTTAATTATTAGGTAAGTAAGAACATTTAAGAATAAAATGAGCTTTAAATTTAACTACATAAGTAACAAAAGTTTTGCTTGAAAACTAAGTGTGATATACTCTACCCTTTAACAGCACCCCTTGCTACTTTTCCACTTCACCTGTGAAAATAAATCTCAGTCACCCCGAGTTAGAAAGTACATACCATGTTTTCAACAGCAGTAAGGAATTCAAGCTGACAATGCACAGTTATATACAGTTCTAGAAGTTCAAAGTGTGTGTGTGTGTTTAACAATTTCAGCACAACTGTTCTCGAGTTGCCTTTCCAATTGCTTTCTACAGTTTGACAGTTTGGTGGAATATGTCTAAGAAATGGATCTATGGAGAGATTTCACAGGAAGACTTGACCAAATGTGCAGGTTTGCTTTTCTCATCTGCCACCCACCAGGCAGGGTGAACCTTCACTCTTACCTATATACCAATTTATTGCATTTTCCTTGCGAGACTGGAAGGGAAAAAGGCTTTGCTGGTAGCCCTTCTCCCCTCTCAATATTTGTTTCCAAGTGTTTACTGAGCAGCAAGTCTAGCTGCTAGGCACTTCCAGGAGCTGATTCTGCAAATGTTGCCCAAGAAAATGTCAGAGCAACGTGTGTACCAGCTGCTTCAATTGCAACCGCAGGCTCAGCCCCTTGATTAATATGGGTCTGCAGCGAGATCTTGCTGTGATGCACTGAGGCCCGTAATTGTGGCCATACTCGGACTGAATGATTAAGGATACCTGTCACTACCTGCCCTCCTCTGTACAATATCTTGTATCTAAAGCTGCACCACATCGATAGGCAGCAGCACCAAGGCAGGAACAAGGTGGTCAGGTGAGAATAGATGCAGCTTGCAAAAAAAAAAAAAAAAAAAAAAAAAGAGAGAGAGGTTTAAATAGCATGGTTGAGTTTTGCATGGGGGCAGTCTGCATATTTGAAGTGTGTCCTGCAGTCGGGTTGCTGCAGGCTCCCATCCATGGTTGGTGTTTGGCACAGACCCCTTGGCCGCCCTCCCCACGCGCTGGGATTGGGCGCGAGGGTTTTCCGAGCGGGGGCCCGGGCTGAGCCCCCCGCAGCTTCCCGTAGCAGCGAGGCCACGGGAGGGCTCTCCGAGCCCCAGCGGGTGCATGTTGTGCCACTTACAAGATGGCTGTTTCTCCCCGTGTTGCTGAAGACTGGAACTGCAGAGATGGAGAGAAAGGGAAGGCTGTTTTCAGGGTTTCCAAGAACTTGCTGGAATCGCAAATGCAAGAGCTTAAAACGTATTTTCACAGATCTGAAAACAAGCCCAAAAGAAGCTGAATACCAGAAGATTTGTGAAGGGATTTGGAGCTGCTCTGACCTCGGGTCAAAGGCAGGTGCTGGCAGCAGCCGTGGGGCCATGCAAGCAGACAGGTAGCAGGAGCTCTGTGCTTTGTGGAGGTACCAAAGGGACCTTAACCCCAGGGACATTGCCACAAACATCTAACTCATGGGAACTTCATTGGGAGTTTCTCATTCACAGTTCCTAAAGCCTTTGGTTTCAAAAATGTTCTAATTTTAAGTCACTGGCTTACTGGTTTTTTATGATTTGGCAAATAAAGGATGGCAAAAAAAGCTATTTAAAAAATACACATTGCTTGGGCAAGCTGTTTCACAGCACTTTAAGCATGCTTCTATGATTTAGAAAGCATAAATTTCTATCTAAATGCAGTCAGGTATCTCTAGCAGTCTTGATCACTCTTTAAAAAATTTTAAACTAACAAAAACTAAAGAAAAAAGATTTTTATCTCAGTAGCTTTCTTGAAATAACTAAGAAACCCATGCTTTTCTACCTGGAAGGTAGGTATCTAAATGGTGTAATCGGCTGTGCTGAGCGCTGAAAGTGTCTCCATGGATTTTGGGTGCAATCTCATACGTTTTGGTCCAGTGGTCTGTTTATAGCCTGCTAATTAAGACTGAACCAATGCAATATATTCTATGAACATATATATTTGTTTTCTGTGACCATGTGAAACTGTTGCCTGTTATTTTCCATGCTATGTCCCATGGCTGGAGCGACTCCAAACAGCGGCCGAAGAAGTCTCGGAACAACAGCCTGCTGTTGGCCTGGGGGTGATCCCGTCCTTCGAGCGTGAGCTGAGCTCTAGAGTGGGAGCAGGGTTCATCGCTCACGCTGGCAAGCCAAAACCACTGCCAACATGAGGCAACATAGGAGCATCTACTTGTGGATTATACTGTATTATAAGAGATCACGGGCCTAAGTGACATAGGTCTTCCAAGAAAACAGTCGGAAACTGGACAAACCTCACTGCAGTGTCTCGCCAGCCAGCAGCAGATATGGAACCTGTGTGTCGAGGTGCCTTTCAAGGGTAATGGAATATCGGGGTGTAAAAGGAGCTTTATGGATCGTGATTTTGGGGTTGAAAGATTAAAGGAGTTTACAGGCCAGTTCAGGATCCCTAAATCCATGAAAATGATGCATTGAAATATTTTAGGGAGCTAGTGAATTATAAATAAATGTACCTTGTGAAATGCAAGTGCAAGTTTGGTCGTGGATGCAGATGCTCAAGCCAATTCTACAGAATGAGAGCTACAAATGCATAGTCAAGCTGTGAATGTTACTTGTGCTTGTGAGGACTTCTGGGGGGTGATAGAGTGCAAAGATGTAGCCAGATTGAAAGATGAGAAGGCTAAAACCCCTAATGGAAACGCAGCTCGAAAGGCTGGGAACTGAGGAATAAGTTAACAGAACTGAGCGGCTGCTCCGGTGCAGAGCTGCGTTTCGGTGCCCTGCTCAGCAGGGCTCTGAGGGTCAGACACTGGCAGCCAGTCAAGTATTTCTCCTTCTCTGGCACCAGCAATTCTAGCACGTCTCTTCTGGGAAGAAGTTCTTCTTTTCCCTTTGAACATATGGAATTGTCTTGGGGTAAGCGACTGCTTTATGGGTATTTTCCGAAAGGGCAAGTCTCATATGGAAAAAGGCCAAGAATGCAACTTCATTTCCTCTTCTAATATTTAATCTAAAAAATATATTTGCTGGATTTTTTGTACAGATGTGATTTGGAGCCCATATGTACGACACATGTGAAATCACCAAGTAGTTACCTGTTGCTCATCAGAGCAGTGGGAGCAAAATAAAGGGGAGCGACAGCTTCAAGGTAAGTATGGGTGACTGTCTTGCTTGGTGTGAATTAGCTTCCAGAGCTGTTTGGTTCCAGTTCTGTAATCCTGGAACTTGTTAACAGAAGTAGCCAGAGAACTGGCTTTAAAATGAAGGATTAGATCATATTAATATTCATACTGCCATAGTTATAGGATGTATTATAAGCCTTTGAAACCTTAAGTATAGTCAGGCTCTAATGTATATTTTAAATATTGTGTTAAAATGTGCTTCAGGTATTTTGATACGTTGCTGTGCAGGCATCACAGCATAACGCAGCATTCTGCTGCTCAGCCCCATGTGCTTCTCTGCAGAGCACTGGTATTTTCTCTCTTGGAAAATGATTAACAGGGAGTTCTGGTTAAGTGATCTGGGTGGTGTCGTAGGGATACCATAAAAATGTCACTTATGGAAAAAACCTGCACTTGAAGTGGTTTGGCATTTGTATGCTGTGAACTGCATGTGGTAAGTAGGTGGATTTGTGAGCTGAGCAGTTAATGTAAAAAGTTGCTTGGAAGCAGCCAGTCCCTGCGCTCGGTAATGCTGGGGAGGGCAGAGGTTTGCCAGAGGACACCTCTGCAAGCAAGATTCTGTTCCCAAATGCCACTTTCCAGGGCTTCTATCTATGTCACCGCTTAAGTGACAGAAAAGTAATACTTGGTTTGCTTACTTGAGCACCTCATGTGAGTGTGAGATTTTGGGACTCATTTTCCTTAAAAATGAGGAATAACTGCTACAAATTCTATGGAGTTTGTAGGGCAGATGCAATAGTTTCTGACCCTCAGTGCTTTTTTGTCCATTATTTTTTTTTCTCTCAGTCTTGTTTTCGTTGTTTGCTTTTAGGAGGTTAAATACAACTTTTAAACAACATATTTCACTAACAGCACTAACACTAACAGCAACGTTAGACTGCTATGGTCCCCCGGTAAAAACGTTATTCTGCTTATTATCCAAGAGCTGCAAGTAGACTGAGGGCTCACAGAGGACAGCTCTAGTGGATGGAGCTGCTTCAAATATGGCTGTGATTTCTGTTTCTCATCGTATCTTGGCCAACTCAGTTCAAAGTGTTAGGTTCAAAACCATTTCTATTTGTGCACTTGACTTTTCACAGCAACAGCTGAGGTGTAGGCATGCTTCCCATTCTGGTTTCTAATTCTGTTGCCCTGGTTTATAACTTCTGGCAAAGGGCTGGCTTGAACATTTTGGGACAATTCTTTCTTATATAAATTTAGCTACGTCCACTCAAGGGAAGTGACCTAAGGGAAGAGCTTCCCAGAGTCTGTCAGTGGTTCTTTCTCAAAGAGAATTTACTGACAGCTTATATTTCATAGCAGGTGACTCCTGCATCCTAAATTGCCATAAATTTCTCCCTCTTTATTTAATATCTTCATTTTTTTTTCAAAGTTGCATGAAGAAAACAAAAGCAAACAAGCAAAATGTTTCTTTTTGCAATGCGTCTCTTTAGGAACAGGCATTTCCATGATTCTTTCTGGCAGAGTTTTGAGTCCTTTGCTTTATTTTAACGTCATGCCAAGTCAAGGCAAATATGAGAGAATGAGTATCCCAAATATCTAAAAGAGTCATCCACCAAAAGTCCTCAGTGGGACAGTCAGAGGCCCACGTGCTCCTATGGCAAAGCCATGATTACAGGGAACGATGCGTAAGGGCTGCGGCTGAGATTGGATGCTGAGAACACACTGGTGCTTCAGGCTCCACAAAATCACCTGTTGTGAGTAATAAGATAGGTGGAAATCATTCAGCTCCTGCACAGTTTGCAATATATTTCTGAATCTGTTTTAACTGATTAGACCCCCTCTCAGCCTTCTCTTCTCCAGGCTGAACAGGCCCAGCTCCCTCAGCCTACGAGGAGAGGCTCAGGGAGCTGGGCCTGTTCAGCTGGAGAAGAGAAGGCTGAGAGGGGATCTAATCAGTGTCTATAAGTACCTCAAGGGAGGGAGTGCAGAGGATGGTGCTGGTCTCTTTTCAGTGGGTGGCCACTGATAGGACTGGAGGAAATGGCTGGAAACTGAAGCACCAAAAGTTCCACAGGAACTTAAGGAAAAATTTCTTGCTAGTGAGGGTGACAGAGCCCTGGAACAGGCTGCCCAGAGAGGTTGTGGAGTCTCCTTCTCTGGAGATCTTCCAAACCCGCTTGGATGCAGTCCTGTGCCACGTGCTCTAGGTGACCCTGCGTGTGCAGGGGGGTTGGACTAGATGATCTCTAGAGGTCCCTTCCAACCCTAAGCATTCTATGATTCTATGAACTGTGTCTGTCTTCTGAAGAATCTTAGCTCTGCCATGTATGGAGTCTGCCCGGCTATGTTTGGGCAGCTTCCTTTGCAGGAAGCGCCTCGTGGAGAATATTTTTAAGTTTGTAAAGTGCTTGACCAGATTGTATGTAAGAGCACAGAGACATCACTAGGTATGACAGGATCTCAGGCACGTCGTGGAGGAAAGGCATGAACTATTCCTTCGTGCCTTAGAATAAATCAAGGAGAGGATTGAGCTTCGGATGCGTAGCATGGAAGACCATATGGCCATATCTGCTCTTGAGAAGACGCTTGACTTTGCTAAATTCACTTTTTGGCAGATTTGTCCTTGTTGACTGGAGGATTTGGGGATCGCATCAGGAACGTAGGCAAGCCTGTCATGTCCTGCAGCTTTTTTAGCGTGAGTAAGTATGAGCACAGGTGGGTAAACCAACACTTTGCCCTTCATTTCCCACTGCACACCCATCACGATTTCCCTCCCACTACTAGAAGCACACATCAGTGGCCATGGAAAGCTCTTCTCTCTGTTTCTTAGTTAAATGGAGAAACAGCAACATCTCAGAACCCCTCTTGTTTTCTTTGTCACAGGGCCACCAGCTCTGAAGCACTTTTTTTTTTTTTTTTTTTAAGATCCAAAATAACGTATGTCTAATCCTCACCTACTATGCTGGATCTTTCCTTAGAGCTGTGCTACTCTGCGCCCCTGCTCATAAAGGCTTTGTTCCTTTCTCTCCCTTTTTTCCTTCATAAGTTCTGAAGGACAGAGAATAACGTGTTGTCATCTTGTGGCAGTAGATGCCTGAATGAACAGAGAGGCCCCCAGAGAGGGTGATGGAAGGTGCTGAGTAACACTTGTTGTCTGTGCTCGCAGGAGGAGGACAATAAGAAATCGGAGTGGTACAATAGGGAACAGGCTCCCTCTTTCAAATTGACCTCTGAATGTGCTTCAATTTGGGCGAAAGAAGCTGACTTTTGTTACGGTCCTCTCATTTTCATAAACCTTCTAGAAAGGACGGTTAGAGATGTTTTTCTCTGAAAAGCCTCTCCTCCGAGTTCGATATTGCCTAACCTTGCTCTGCTTTTAGCTAGGGAGATCTGGGTGAGTGGAGGAAGAGAGGAGGTTTTGATGTTGAGATTTTTAGAGCGGCTGAATTTCGTATTCCTTTCTCAGTTTGTTTGTTTTTTTTATTCCTGTCCAATGAAAATCCCCTTTTCCATGGGAGCCTGAGGAGAGCTCCCTTAAGATGAAAGGAAGTGGAATGTGTCTGAAAGCACAGCCAAATTCTGATTTTTTTTTTTTTTCCTTGCAGATGGAACAAGCAGTTACATCTTTTGAAAAGGCAGCGCTGCTTTCCATTTAGCCCTGTCAGCTCTACAACTCTTTGCCATCCTCTGTGGATCCATCGCATTTGATCATCTGCCAAAAGTGTTGCTTAATTAAATTCTTTCAAGAACAAATCTCTCATCTATGAAATCAGAAGCACTGTGTGCAGCTTGGGTTTCCCTTGATGCATTCAAGCTGGTTTTGCTCATCACCTTAACAGATTGGATTAGATTCCCTTTATGGCCTGGCTTAGTGACCCAGGGAGATGTGATAGCTTGTATACCCAATGTATATGTTTCCATAGATGTAGAAATGTTTTTCACTGCACAATAACCTATTTGGGGTGCGCCTATGATGTATTTTTTCCCCTTAAAATAGGTGCTTGGCCTTGTGGGCTTGAGGTACGAAGAATTTTTGCATTTGCTTCTGCAATCTGAAATGGGAAACCCAAGGAGGACGCTGCACAAGCGAGTTGGTCAGGAATTGGTGAAATCTGGGAAGCAGAAATTTGTTTAGCAAAACCAAACCAAACTGGTGTGTTTATATGAGGCTGCAATCAGCGAGACATTAAGGTTTGTGGTCTCTGAATCCCCCCTGGTAGAGTGATGGCAAAGGAACCTGCTGTTGAATTTTAGGCTAAAATTGTACCCTTGAGGGTAGTTATCTCAGCCTGCCTCCAGGAGCTGATGCCCTATTACAACTGTAGTGTCTGTTACAACCCGGACCACATACGGTGCGAACAGCTTGGTTCTTTTTATCTTGGCGGCAGGTTAAATTTGAAGCACTTTCTGGATGAGGAGTGTGGGGGAAAGCAAGCAGCTCCTGGGGAGCTGAGGGTGCCATTTGTGCAGCACTTGCATCGTTTGATTGGCCCAACTGGAAATTTGGAGGTGCAAATCATTCCAGAACTGAAGTACAAGAACCTCACAGCAACAAGGAGGTATTTGGGCTGTGTAATTTTTTTTTCCCCTGCTTAATTAGAGCTGCTCACATGTTTCTTAATTCAGCTTCTCTGCTTGTTTTGCAGGTGTCCATCGTGACTGTCTTGGACAAGAAAAGAAGGTAGCTGCAAAAAGATGTTCCTTGCAACGTTTCCCACAGTGCCTTGGATAGAGAGCCAGCAGAAGACAACAGAAGCAGAGGAAAGGAGCTGTGAGCAAACCAACGTGCTATTTTTCATGTGAAGATATAAGCCACATCACTACTGAAATGGGTTTACAGTGTGTTCCCTTCTCCAGCCCGTAGCAGCACATGGCACCAGTTAGCGCAGAGCCCCACGCGCAGGGGAGCAGAGGCAGCGAGCGGAGCTCCTTGCCCACCTCTTGCTAGTCCTTCTCATCTGCCCTGCTTTAGCTTTGAGTTTCTGTTATTGCTTTCCAGAAATGTATTTGCTTTTGCACTTTGCAAGCATCACTTCTGGGTATTTTTTTTTCTTTAAGTCCAGTGGCAATGACTTTAGTAAAGCAGTTCTATCTGTTTGCTGTTAAAGCTTGAAACTTGGGTTTTCTAAAGCTGCTAAATTCTATCAGTCAACATACGACAGTGCAGGAGTTGGCCTCTGCACCATGGCCAGTTGTCACTTCTTATCAGGAACTTGTCCTGCTCTGCTTCATGTTCTGCACCACATTCAAATTAAAAAAAAAAAAATGGACAAAAAAGCCTTTGTGACCTGATATTGTGCAGAACATTCTTCTCAGGGGAAAAAGAGCTAAGCTGTTGCAAGTGTTGCAAAAGGGTTTCCAGTTTTTAAAGAATAAGTATTACATCTGCTTTGGCGTTTCCCAGGTTAAACCAGAAAAGATTGTTGTTTATGCTAAGATTTTTTTTTAAAGGTCCTTGGTATTCATGCTCATGTTTTTAATTCTTCAGAGGTTGCAGATTTAAGAGGATAAGATCATTTCTTCCTGTTCTTGTATGGTCACTTGCTCCAAATTTTATTTTCTGGTCCTCCTCCCCCTTTTTTCCCAGAAATAATTTTTACTTTTGTGCGGTCTAATTTCTCATAGTAGTGCAAATATGTGATAACATTCAATCTGGCTGAGCTGAGACCTACCCAGAGACTCCCCTAATTGGTTTTAGCAGCAGTTCTTTCCACGAGGTCCCAGTTGCCCTTACTTGTGCTAGGAAGATGTGAAAAGCTATTTATGGCTCCTCTGATTAGCTAATTTTCATCCTTTTCACTTTGTATTATGGAAGCTACTTTACTGCTGTAGCAATACCTCTTTTTAGCTGTACATCTGAATTCTTTCAGTCCATATGGTCCTTTCATACGTTGGCAACCATCATCTGTTGTCTGCAAAACTTAATAGTCAATGCTCAGTCTCTTTCCCTTTCACATCTCAAGTATGTCATATCACTTACACCCAATGAATCCATAATGAGTGATTACATATTGCCTCATTTGGGAGAAATAATCTCCTATTTTAACTGTCTTAGCCATTCTCTATCTTGTTTTCCACCCAAATGGATTTTATATTTCCTTTTTTGTTATTTTCTTAATTACTTAAATGCTTCTTTGAAATCTAACCCTCCTTATAACTCTCCTTCATGTGTTTCCTTCCTTCTGCAGTGGTTTCAGCGAGTCCATAATTCAGGTTTTCATTACTCAGCTCTTAGGCTAGTTAGAAATTGTCTTTATTGAAAGCCTCCACCATGAAGAGATAGGAAAAGTAAAAACATATTGAATTCATGTGTAATTACAAATGCAAGAGTATTCATGCTCATTTGAAAAGGGTTTGCATAAAAGTGAAGACTGAGTTTTAGTCATTTTTCACTTTCTCTTGTATTTATTTTCCCTGGCTTCATCTTCTTTGCTCAAGACAAAGTATTTGTAATTGGTATTGGAGGAAGGATTTATTGCAGTGGGTGCTGTAGTAGGGATTGATAGTGGCTGTATAAACTCCGATGGCAAAGGAATCTTTACTGGACCCTGCGGATAGGTCAGGCTGGCTGTGGAAGTGAAGGAAAGGGTCTCTCCAGGGCTGCAGTTTCTTTCATTGCGAATGAACACGAATCCAACAGGAATTTGATGGGGTAACGACATGATTCTATCATTCTCCGATCATTTGGTGCGAGGCAGCTGCCCAAAGGGAATGGGAAGAGACTCAGAGACGGAGCGACTCCGCTGCTCGGAGCCCCCGCACAGGCTGCGGGAACCTCTCTGGCCTGTGGGCTGGTAAATACTGCATTTTTGATTGCTGCTCCACCAAACCTGGACAGGGTCAGCAGTGAATCTAGTGCCTGCGGCAGTGCTACAGCTTGCCAACAAAAATCAATGCCCAGCCCCGAAGTCTGGCACTTAGTAGTGTCTAGACTTATGTCTTATTGATTCTTAGGGTCCTTTAGAATATTGGTGACCATAGATTTATTTTTAAAATCTGTAACAGATTCTTTATTAAAATGTAGATTTAATGTAGGGAACTTTATTTAGCCATTTTTTTATATACCTGACAGAAATAACAGGCCTGGACATGATTTACAAAGAGATATTCTATTATCTTAGAGTGAGCTATTAACAGCAATGTATGAAGTATGTGAGAGCTTCACTAATCATAATTTATTAATCTATATTTTGCCTAAAAAATAATAATAATTTGAGCTTCCCTCCATCTGTCTGTGAAGGCTTGAGCTGGGTGCCCTCATTTCAGCAACACTTACTTTCCCCAAGCAATCCAATATTTGCAAATAAATAGTTGTTAGCAAACAAATACTTATTAATGTTTTGTGGAACAGAAGCATAATTAATATTTCACAGCAAGTCTCAACAGTTTTTGCTACTAGTAGATTTGTCTTTGTAGAGCTATACAGTGCATTTGTGTTATAGTATCTTTGTAAAGTATTTTGTATATAATAGAAAGCAAGGCCCGCAAGATGTAGATGATTTTTTGAGTTCACAAGTCTTGAAAATTACTGGGAAGAGCAGCTGGAGCCTTGAACTCGCACTCCTCTCTAAGCAGCAGGTCATATTCCCTGTCAGGTGGCAAACGATTTAACCCAAAACTGAAATAATTGACCAGCTGCAGGCTTTGAACGCTGGCCGTTTGCAAGTTGCCTCAGCAATCTTGCACTGCACCGCTCACTTTGCAAGCTGCAGAATATGCTCAAAAAAGAAAGTTCCTATGCCCTTACATGGTAAAGAATTTTGGGAAATGCTTTGGAATCGGTGCTGAATCACTCTCAAAAAACTTGGGAGAGACCTGAGTTAATGCTCAAAGATGGGAAGCAAGTTTAGCTGCAGATGTTTCTTTACTACTGAAAAGGTGTGGGGTTTTTTGTTGGGTTTTAAAGGATGGTATTTAATGCATATAAACTCCCACTAAATTTTAGTGCAGACAAAATGTAATTTTTACTACAGGATGGAAAGGTAGGGCTAGAAAAATAGTCTGTTCTTTTACCTATGATTAATTGTACTGTAAACACTATGATGTTTGATAACATGGCAGTGTGCTTGGTTAATCCCCTGTAAAATCACACGTCCACATGGATGTGCACTTCAGCATGGACTCTGCAGCCAGGGCTGGGGAAGGCAAACCACTGACCCACTGGTGCACAGAAATGCAATGTACATAACTGCTGTTACCACAGCAAAAACATTCCTGATAACGTGGCTTATTTAGGTAGAGCTGTTGCTCTTTGGATGAGAGAAGCAAGACTCTCTAAAATTTTGCCCCCTTTTTTAGGGCACCTTGGGTTGTTTTTTTTTTTTTTTTTTGCTGTGAATTGGAGAGGACTTCGTGCATCCCTCTTAACTCGGTGCTTGTTTTTCAGAGGTGAAGCCTAAAGAGCCATAGGATGCTCTTGCCACCATGTCTCTGCATTGCCTCTTGCACAAGCCTGTAACGCTGCAGCGATGGCAAAGGGCACCCAGCTCTGCCTGCATCTCTAATCCCTTAATCCAATCAATTGGTGCATAGTAATTCCCGAAGCATAACAGGATCATCAGCACCACCAAGCTTTTTAGCCAGTGGGAGTTTAAAACAAACTGCGTACGAAAACAGTGGTGTAAAGAAACTTTGTATTTAGGGGCACTTAAAGCACTCTTAACTGGAAAATTGGCTTGATCAGACGGACCGGAACACACGGAGCTCGTATCACTGCAGAGCGAGGTTCTGGTTTAATCGTTTGCCAATTCCGACTACTTCCAGTCTCGACAGAGCCCTGTTGGCTTCCTGGAGGGCCAGCTGGGTTCCTCGCCACGTCTGGCTGTGAGCAAGAGCTGCCTTGGCCCGAGGAGCAGGTAAGGGGTTTTTCTGTTCCGTATTTTTGCCCTATGGGATGGATAGAGCAAGCTTACTAGGGCAAGGTACCACTGCATGCAACTGTACTGTTGCTAGCAATGAAGGACTCTCTGTTGCCATCCATCAGGTTGTGTTTAGAAGATAAATTTTATATTTTGCAGCAGCTGCATGGTAGCAATGGTTAAAACGCTACAGTTTTGGGGCAAAGAACAGTGTTGTAGGTCAGGGCTCTCATCTGGGGTCCTTCTGGTAGGAATGAGAGAGATCACCCAACAAGAAACCGAGTTTACTGAGTATCTACTAGCACTTCTGAGCCACTGCTTGGCTCCTGTCTGAATACGTCAGCCTCAGACATGAGTTACCCCATCCATAAAGCGTGGTGATGTAAAGCAAGTCCAGCACTGCTAGCTCATATATATGTGTGTGTGTATATATATATATATATATATATATATGTAAAGCAAAAGTTAATGCAGTGTCCAAATTGTGACCGCAGTGATAGGGATCCTCAGAACACAACGTACATGTTCATGTAGCAGCAAAATTCTAATCTAGTAGCCTTTAAATAGCTTGGATCCGCAGCTTATGTCTTAAGAAATATATTTCTGGGCTTTCAAGCACCCAATGGGTACTGGAAAAAAAGGCTTTAAATGAACCAGGGAGATGAGAAAACCTCAGAGAAGGGTCTGGGTTGGACAGCTACGAGTATAAACCAAACCCTGGCAGATCCTCCCTGAAAAATCCCTGGGGGTTTCTGCAGTGCCCTGTGTGCAGGGGAGGGAGATGAATTCATTGATCAGCGCCTGCCCTGGCGCTGGCGGGCGGATGCGGCCGCCCTCGCGGTTATTTGTGGGACGGAAACACCTGCAGCGCCGCCCGAAACTGCAGCCAGCCGCCGGGATGCGCGTGCCGAGCGGGTGCCAGCCGCTCCCGCCGCCGCCGAAGCCGTGCGCTAGCATCGGCGAGGCGATAAAAGGGCAGGAAGGAGGGTGAGAGCAGCGCGTCTGCACGCAGAAACCTGCGGCTTGGTCCCCTCAGCCAGCGCGCCGGGGAATCGCGCAAACGCAGAGGCTGCAAGGCAGCGAGATAAAATCAGCGCTTCCTGTGCACCCTTCTGTGCTACCACTGTCTTTCTGCCACAAGTCATTAAGTACTTAATAATAAGCACTAAATCTAATACTGGTGTAACTTCCACGTTATCCTACAGCATTAGTAACTGGAAAAACGTGCTCCCTTCTCATTATTTACGTTATCCTTCCTTAGAATGGCAGCTGGTAAACAACAGTCTGGGCTAAACGCAGCGCTCAGGTAAGAGGTACCTGTATGTAGGTGCAGGCGCACATCGGGCAATCTCCCAGAGCCAGTTTCTCCAGACGTGGTGAAATGCTCTGTGATGTGGGGACTGGTTGGAATGGAGTACATCCTGCAGGTACTTCATGGTGCATCTTCGACATACAAAGTCGGGTGTGAGGAACTTGGTCATGTGCAGGTGTATGCAAGGGCGCTCATGTTGTTATACAGTTATGTGGCAAAGAGACTCCAGTACAGGCTGGGGACCGACCTGCTGGAGATCAGCTCTGCAGAGAGGAACCTGGGCATCGTGGTGGACAACAAATTGACCATGAGGCAGCAGTGTGCCCTCGTGGCCAAGAAGGCCAATGGGATCCTGGGATGCATTAAGAAGAGCGTCTCCAGCAGGTCAAGGGAGGTGATCCTGCCCCTCTACTCAGCCCTGGTGAGGCCACATCTGGAGTATTGTGTCCAGTTCTGGGCTCCACAGTACAAGAGGGATGTGGAGCTGCTGGAGAGAGTCCAGCGCAGGGCTACAAGGATGATCAGGGGCCTGGAACATCTGCCCTATGAGGAGAGGCTGAGGGAGCTGGGCCTGTTCAGCCTGGAGAAGAGAAGGCTGAGAGGGGACCTGAGCAGTATCTAGAAGTACCTCAAGGGAGGCAGTGAGGAGGATGGTGCTGGTCTCTTTTCAGTGGTGGCCACTGATAGGACTGGAGGAAATGGTCACAAACTGGAGCATCAAAAGTTCCACAGGAACTTAAGGAAAGGTTTCTTACTAGTGAGGGTGCCAGAGCACTGGAACAGGCTGCCCAGAGAGGCTGTGGAGTCTCCTTCTCTGGAGATCTTCAAACCCGCTTGGACGCAGCCCTGTGCCACGTGCTCTAGGTGACACTGTGTGTGTGCAGGGGGGTTGGACTAGATGATCTCTAGAGGTCCCTTCCAACCTTGAGCATTTTGTGATTCCATGGAAGAGCTGCCTGCGAGTTGCAAGTTTAAAATGTATCAGTGGGGAGAGGTGTCGTCTCTGAAGTGCAGCCATCCTGGCTGCTTTGCAGAAGAGCAATATAGCAATATTGGTTGTGAAGTCTCCACTTGAGTTCTGATATGGGCAAATTTCTTAGTTGTTTCACAGTGTGTGGACATAGAAATCACTATGCAACAAATCCCTTATTCCAGGTAGTGGGAGTGCCACTCCTAGCAAAACTCCTCTTCATGGACAACTTGGGACGGCTGTTTTGCTGAGGAGGCAAAACCGTAAGCCAAAAACACACATTTTGTCCTTTCTGATTCCAAATGTTTTCAGGCTGCTCCTGAGGAGCTGGTTGTTGCTGCTGCTCCCTTCAGCGCGTTTCTTCCCATGCCTCTCCAGGGAGAGTCGCGAAGGCCTCAGCATGTGGCTCTTGGCCTGGGGACTCGGCCTTCGTTAGCGAGTCTGGCGATGTCTCATCCAGAATGAGTCATTTGACCCCTTGGATTTTGCTTTATGAAATAAGAGGGTCACAGAAGCATCTTTCTAATGTGCCAGCATGCTCCTCCAGCGGCAAAAAGGGCAACTGCCAAGGAGCTGCAGCTCTTCATGTCTCCGTGACATTTTCATAAGCGGGGGGCATTCACTTGTAGACTTCCTACATGATTTCATTTAGTTAAATATACTTTAATTCCCATCCCACCCTGTGAAGCTGTATTCATTAGAGCAGCGGAAATACTGTGTTTTCCCCAGAGACAAATCTGTAAAGGACAAAATATCTGGAGAGCTTTGGGATGAAGAGGAAGCGCAGGAATTGCGTGACGTAATTTTTAAATCCCAAGATGTTTATTAATTTGTAAAGGAGCAGTCCCTTCCCCCTTCTTCCCACCCCAAAATTATGAACCATTACTCTGTGGCTTGTAATTAAGTTACATAGGTGTCGACCATACAGTTATTGAGGAAACGCAGTTGGACTTACCCTATGCAGGCTGAAAATGCTAGTGAAAAGCGACAGCGATAGCAGGCTCAGCTGTGGGGCGGCGCTGTTGGTAGTGTCTGGCTGTCATATTTCTATGTGCTCGTCTCGTAAGAGCATCCTGACAACTAATCGATATTGGTGTGTGGCCCTGGATGCGCAATGGGTTGGGTACAGGCAGCGCCCACAGGGCCATGGGCCTTTCTGCAGAGCTGGATGGGCTTGTAAAAGACTCTTCAACTTAGGCTATGCAAATTTTCCTTAGACATAAGCTATTCCCAGCTAGACACTTTTTTTTTCTTTTTTCTTTTCTCCCCTCTGTTTTGGGGCTCCTCTTCCAAAGAAAGGGGTAGCACTGCATGTTCAGGTCTTTTTCTTTGGCTTATGTTGACAATATAGTCGCTAGTTTTCCACTGTTCCCAGAAATTTTTGTGGCAAATGTGCTTTGTTTGCCCATAAAAATCCTCTTTACCAGGCAGTTCCAAGGGAAGTTCCGTCTACAACCCATTTATTGCGAAAATTGCATGGGAATAATAGCCTGAAATATCCTATTTATTCACCAACCAACACTGCATGGGCAGCAATGCTGGGAATTGTCCTAAATTGCCCTACTAGTTCTGGGGCTGTCAGCCCCAGTTTAGTTTCTGTAGCAGTCCAGTGCTGTCAGTTTTTGCATATTACTGCTCAGATTCTGGCTGGCAATAGTTCCAGATAAAAGTTTTTTGACATTCCCCCCTGCCCTCATGTTCTTGGGTGGATTTAAAAAAAATACAAAAAGCAGTTCTTGGCCCCACACTGCTTTGGCAATCCTATCCCCTTTTCCCTTTAGTATGTTTTCCACATATGGTTGTGAAATCCAGACTGACTTCTCTCCTAAATATAGAACCATCGTTCTTTTAAAACGATTGATGCAAGAAGTCTCATTTGCTTTCAAGACCCACCCCCTTTTCCTTTACAGTCTAATAAAGTACTGAGCATCCTTCTATTATCCATTTCAGTGTTGCTTTTGAAGTGACATTCTTATTTCTTATTTTTATTTTTGTCTTTTCTATTGCACTATACAGCTCTAAGCTCCTTGCATGCTTCTACATCATTAAATATTTAATTGAATCATTACTGATTGAATGATCAGGTACTACCTGTCTTTAATGAGGCCAGGTTTTGGCTTGCAGGTGAAAAATGACTGACTGTAAGTCTGGATCACAAAGCAAGGAAACTGTATGAGTTTATTTTTTCCTGGTTAAGCAGCATATATTTATGTTAACTGTACAAGAAACAGGAAACACCCTATGATTTTAGTAATAAGCTTAGAACAAAATCTGAGGGTTTGAATGGCTTTCGCTGCTCTGGCAGTGTTTTTCTATTGTCAAATGTACAGTTACTTACTGCATAACTACTCAAAAGCAATTTCACCCCTGGAGATTTCAGTTCTAGGGGCCTATAACACCCCCCAAACTGCTCCAGTTCTTTTGGTATGGGGAAGAATATTTCATGTCAGTGGAATATCATGGAAATAAAGCAGTAAATGGCATTTTGAAGCAAATAATTTTATTCATGAAGAGAGGCAGTTATGCAAGTCTGAAATTAGTTGTCACAATTAATGACAGTTTTTAATAAGCAGACAGTTCTTCACGGGAAGGGGGCATGCAAAGTTGTAAAATGATTTTTAAATTGCCTACTGTTATTCAGATTTATTGACAGGCCTCATCCTATTTATGTAAGGTGTCTTTTGAGTTATAAAAGCAAGTTTTAAAAACCTCTTTGCAAGGACAAGGCAAAGCCAAAAACCTCTTTGGAAGCTTGAATAGATATTGGCGACAACTGCAGAGCTGCAGAATGAAAAGTCTTGTCGCTTATTCACTATGGATGGCCAAAGCTGTTTGATTTTGGGCCTATATCACAGCAAAATAAGTCTTCTGCATCTGTATAATGGAACTGATCTCATGGTTTAGTCTTATGGCTAGGAGAGCTCTTGGTTAGCAAATGTGATGAAATGATATTGTGCAACTCTAGTCATCTGGAAAACTGCCAGCATTTCAGTGCCAAAATTAAGGATGATTTCCTATATAACTTCCCGACTAGCAGCTTTCTCATGCTGCAGTAAAGTCTGCATGTAGCCTTTGAAGACAAGATCAAGAACGTCACAAAATGAGGTCCGGTACAGTTTAATAACTGTGAGAGGATGAGGTGATTAAAGACAAAAAGGCTGAGGGCACCGGCTCAGTAAGAGCTGGTGTGTGTGTGTGCGTGTATATATACATATATATACACACACGAGTGTACGTATGTAAGGGGAGATGCACACACACGTAGGTCTATGTATTCCTAAGTGTATAAATAGGAATGTTAAAGTGTGCAGGTTCTCCATATACCTTTGGAAAGGATTTCAAGAGTTACTTTGCCACAGACCTTTTCCTTGCCTTTTTCTGTCGGATTCTCAGCATGATTGATAAGTAAAAAAAGTAGAGTTTTGTGCACAGGAACTTACTTCATGGCAGACCCTAAGTTTTAGGAGTACAGTGTGGGTAGAGGAAGATGCGCGTTGCCGGTTTAGTCAGACATGTGGTCACATCCTTTTGTTTGAATTTCTCCACATTTTTCAGGATGCGAGTGGGAGTCTGTTCCCGTTTGGGAAAACCTTAAGTGCCTCCTGCGACGTCCCTCCCGATGCACCTCTGATATTATAGGTCTCTTAAAAAAAAAAAAAAAAAAAAAAAAAAAAAAATCCTCAATTGATGTTGAAGGTAGGATGAGCGTAGAGAGCTAACGATGTGTGGGGAAGCTCGTGGTGCTTCTGCATCTTCTAATGAAGAAGCTGTGATGTAAGCAGTGACAGAACAGGGAATAAAAGGAATAGTGACAGCTAATGACTCCTAATTAGTAGTTGAATGCTGTTAGTTTAGATTTTTAACTTAAGAAGTGAAGTATTGAAGACAAAACTGCTTTTATTGGGCGGTCTTTCTCTCCTGATGGGAATAGCAGCCTTAGAAGCAATGGCAGAGCCCAAGTCTGTTGGTTTTCCTTCCAGGCCCACATGGTTTTTGCCCCGTCTTTGCTGGGTGGACACTGATATTCGTGAGATGTCTGGGCCCTTCGAGCCCCTATGAGCAGTTCTGTCCACTGCTCGCTCCGTTTCCTCCCCTTTGGCAAGGACAGTTTTCTCAGGAATGTTGTACGTGGATATAACTCGGCAAGAGCTAATTCCGAGTGTATTTGAGAGGGTTACTCGTGCCCTCTCATGGGCTGTAGGTTGGATAGTTCCTTCCTGTTGTCCTCTCCTGGACAAGAAATCAAGCCCCTACTCTTAGCAGGGATGCAGATTTTCTGGTGAAATGGAATATCAGATAGGATGTAACTCTATCTTTTCCCAGCCTAAATGCTTAGGAAGGTAGGAGGCATAGAGAATAAAATTGGCCCATGCGGCCCTGGTATTTTAATTGTAATATAGTTGATTTGGTTGAACAACAGGAAATAGAAAAGTCTATTTGACTGTCTTCCAGAGACTGAGTGGCAAAAAGCGCAATTTTTAAGAGGAAATACAACAGAACAGCTTGTTTAGCAGGAAAGCAATAGAGGGGAAATATTATTTCAGAATCCTGGACAAATTAGGGGATGAAGATTTCACTTAGAACTGTCGTGAATACTAGAGGGGGTTCCAGAAGCTTGAGCAAGTTATTTCATTCCATGGGTTTGTCAAAGTGATCACGGAAGGACTTAGTTCAGCAGAAAAATGGAACCCAGCCCTCGAGGGAGGGGGAAATGAATGACGTGAAGGGGTACTTGACTCACAGTTAATTCAATTTTACAGCTGATCGCGTGCCCTGTTATATAATATACAAATGCAACCTGAAGGCTGTGGTAGTGACTCACAGATTGCGTTTTCGGCTTTAATAACCGTTTAGTGATGGAAGGCGTTTTGCTTAGGGTAGCAAAACCCACCCTTTCGTGTGTCAGAAGTTCTCCTTGGTTCTCAACACAGCTTCTAGCCCTAGCTGCTCGACAAGGGAACCTGCAGGTGCTCCAAGGAGAAGGGGAAGGGAACTTGGGCTACTTGACGTCTGGTGCAATTTTGGACACCAGGCTCTGTTACGTATCTCAGAAGCACCTGCTAGATGAGTCCTTTTGCTGTTAATATCCTACTGTTTGCCGAGTTATTTTCACTGTTGATTTTTAAAGTCTTAAGGTCGTTTCATGCACAAACAAGTCACGCTGAGGTGAAAGCACGTTTAAAAACACTCTTGTTGAATTCTAAAACATGGGGATCATTCTACATCAATACTTAGCAGCCATGAGCTATTTTAGTGAAGACAGCATCGTTTCTATATCGGTACTAGAGGAAATGTTGTACCTGGATGTATGTGTTTGCATAGTGAATAGGAATCTCATTTTCAGGCTTTTCTGCACCTTGAGATCTTTCAAGCATACTTTTCCTTAAGGGAGGCAGCAGGAGCTTATGGAATGACCTCTCAGTCTGAATACACCAAGCACTTCTAGTGCTAGAAAGTCCCAGGCTTCTCTGGAAAGCTGAGAGTGCATTTTTAAGACATAGCACATCACAGGAAAAGCACTTCTGCATTCTCCAAAAAGCCCCTTCATCCATCCCAAAGCAAAGACATAGAGGAACTAGTAATGCAGCCAGAGGAGAGAGATGCATTTTTTTGTTAGTTTCTTTCACATGCCCTAAGATTAACTTGGTCCACAGGGCCTGGTTAAATTAATCTATAAAGCCCTTCTGGAACCCTTTGGTTGGAGGGAAGACAGACAAATCAGCACTGCAGTAATTCCTCGTGTGCCTTTTCCTGGAGTGGGCTGTGAATCTCTTCTCTTGCTTCCCACAGCTCTGCACTGGAATGGAAATTTTCCATCCTCTGGCACAGATTCCCCATCAGTTTGAACGAGGGGAGCTCACAGGAGGGGGGAAAGCTTAAGGAGACGTTAACACCTAGTCTGGTAAGTCAACCTGTGACTCTTGCCTTGGCCACGATGCCACAGACATTTCTCTACTGGAACAAACTTTATGCTGTCATGAGCAGAGACGGAGACTCTTTTTTTAAAGCATTATTAAAAAGCAACAACAAAATAAACCCCAATCTCATATAATTTGTGTTCTGAACTGGCACGAGGCTTCTGGGCAGTATGGTGAAAACTTGCCAAGGGGCCTTTGAGGGAAAGGAAATCCCCAGGTAAATGACAATATGAAAGTCTATCACTAACTTCAAAGTGCGCCATTTATTTGGCTTAATGCCATATAAATTTGGTATTGACCCATTACTTACTAGTCTTGACTTTAGTTCTTCAGTAAGATATTTGTTTCAGAAGAGATGGAATATGGCAATTGTTTAGGCTTTTTTCAGGCTCCCACTGCTGATTTAATTGGTTCCTGTTTCTCAGGTGTCACTTGGTCATTAATTTGTGAATTTTTTGTCTCCAGGGAAATTAGCTGCCTATTTTAGCTCCAGGTGTTTTTTCCCCCAAGTTTAGTATCAGTTGCAGTCCAGATCTGGAAATAAGAACTTCCATAGGGGCTGTTTTTTATTTTGTTTTTCCTTCTTTGCTGCTAACGTTACTGAACTACAGGACACGCTACCACCAATAGTTGCCTTAGGATAATTCAGAGGGTGATTCATTGCAATGAGAGGATGCAGGAAATCTTTAAGTGGCTTCACAGCAATCACAGATGATTTTCCCTGAATAGGAGACTCGTACTGGGATTGTATGCTGCTTCAGGAACTTGGTTCTCTCTTAAACTATACCTGCTTTCAAGCTATGTTACTAAAAATAAGCTTTTTTGTCAACTCAGCAGCTCAGCGAAAAGTCTGTTCACACAAATATTGTGAGTAAGATCGAGTGAACTGATAGGCCAATTTGCAAGCCTAAAATACAGCTCTTTTTCTGTTTTTGACCTATATGTGTCACACTTGTTGCAGTTTAGCCCATTTATCCTGTTGTTCAGACACAACAGACTTGGAAATGTTCTAATAGAATAAAAAAACTCATTTTCAGCCCACCCACGTACTTTGGGCGCTGAACAGCGCTGTCTCTCTCAAAGGCTGTTTGCCATCTAGCGGTTTAGATGCAGGAATGCCAAAGGAGTGCAAATGGCAAAGCCAAACACTTAACAACTTTTCCTCTTACGCTTGCATCTCTCTATGTCTTTGGGGTGACAAGCCCTGCTGGAAAACAAGCTGGCATTAGATGGCACCTGCTGGTATGTCCCTGGCAGATGCCTGAGCAGGGCACCTCCAGTTAGCTGCTATTTCTCCCATTTCCTTCCTTGAAGACATCTGTTTTTATCATTAACATTTATGTGTGGGTATAGACATGGAAACCTAAGCACCATACGAATCTTTACCACGGTACTGATTAAATGCTACGTGTTTTATGTTCCTCTTTGCACCTTTATTTTTCCTTTGTAGTACACTTACCAACTTGTGATGGGTTTTAAAGGAGGTTACTGCTGTTACTGACATAAATGACCATAGAAAGACTCTAAAAAACTATACCCATCACTTTACTCTTTAAGAGCTAAAGTAATGGGCCTAACACTTCAAAGAAGAGGGGAATTTGATGCTGGCAGAAGACAGAATAGCTATTTATGTCTTTTTTTCATGAACTCAAAGTTTAATTGGTCATCCAGCTCCTTTTAAATTAGTATCTTAAAACTCTGGCTGTTCATATCCATTAAAGAGCTGAAATCAAGCAGGCCTTGCACATGAGTACTGTTGAGTAGAGTGCAGTTCAGCTGTGTCTATATTGCAATATGCTATTTGAAGGTGTCTGTGGCTCTTTTATTTACTTATTTGTTCCTCTATTTGCAGCATTAATCGACGGGAGGAATCCTTGCTCCAGAGCAGGCAGCTTTTACCTCAGTTCTGGAGGAGGGCTGTCTTTCTCCTTAAATCAGGGGAGACGGGGGGGATTTGCTCAGTTGAGGTGAGCGAGTCGCCAACGCTCGCGGAGACGTTTCCCCGCGCAGCCTCCCTGCCAGAAAACGCTGTTTCAAACGTTCTTTGCGCTCACAAGCGTTTTCGGAGCGCTCGGGAACGCGCCCCGCAGCGCCGGAGGAGGCGGCGCGGCCCCGCCCGCCTGACGGGATCGCGGCGCGACGGCGGCAGCGCCGCCTCCCGCAGCGGCCGCGCCGGGCCGAGGGGCCGGGGGCGGCTCATGGCCTCGCAGGACGTGCTCGGCCAGACCACGCGGCTGGCCTCCTCCAGCGCCCTGCTGCAGGTGCGGGCCGAGCCGCGCCGAGCCGCGCCGAGGCGGCCCGGGCGGGAGCGCGGCGGCCGTGACGCGTGTCCGTGTGTCCCTGTGTCCGCAGGTGCTGTCGCGGGGGGTCACGTTCGCGCTCAACGCCTTCACGCTCCGCCACCTCTCCCGGGAGCTCATCGGCGTCGTCGGCGTGAGGTGAGCGGCAGACGGGGGGCTCTGCGGCCGCAGGACGCGGCTCTGCGCGGTAGCGCCAAACCCGGCCGTTTTGCCCTGGGTTTTGTAGCATTTTTTTGCACTCTCCGTGCTGCTGCGTTTCTTTTCTGCCCTGAAACCTAACAGAGGCTCTGCTTAGCCTGTTTTAATGCAAAACCCCTGGCTTGTGGTGGAAGAAAGCTGGGGCAGCATTCTTGCATGCAACTGCTGCAAATCTCGCATCAACGTTATTGCCCTGAGGTATTCCTGAAGTGTTTTTGCCATCAATCATAAAATTGCTTTCCTGCCTTCCTAAAAGGTGGTAATGTTTTACCTCTTCTACTCATGGCACAGGAATATTTAATTTATGGACTGAATTGATTTGGTTTGTGTCCCACAGTCCTGTGTGAGAATTTTGCCCATAATCACCCCACAGGAGCAGTTTTGGCCCTAGATCACAGAATAGCTGAGGCTGGAAGGGACCTCTAGAGACCATCTAGTCCAGCCCCTGTTCCAGCAGGGACACTCAGAGCACAGGGCATCCAGGTGGGTTTGAAGATCTCCAGAGAAGGAGCCTCCACAGCCTCTCTGGGCAGCCTGTGCCAGGGCTCTGGCACCCTCACAGGAATGAAGTTCTTCCTCACATGGAGATGGAGTCTGGAGTTCAACTTGCACCCGTTACCCCTCATCCTGTCGCCGGCCACCACTGAGAAGAGTTTTGCCCCATCCTCCCTACATTCTCCCCTCAGCTATTTGTACACATTGATAAGATCTAAAGGTTTATTCCATCCTCAGTCTTTCTGAGAACAAGTTCAGAAACTGCATGTAAAGGAGTAATTTCTCTCTCTTTTTTCTTTCTTTTTTTTTTTTTTTTTCTCTCCTGTGTCTTTAGGCTGACACTGCTCTATTCAACAGTTCTCTTCCTGGCCAGGGAGGCGTTTCGCAGAGCTTGTCTGAGCGGAGGCACGAAGCGCAACTGGACAAAAACCATCAACCTCCTCTGGCTAACGTAAGGAACCTTATAAACTGATATTTATTCTTTGTGTGTGTGTGTGTTTGTTTTTTTTTTTTTTTATCCAAGAAGCAAAAACAAAATGAAAGCAAGTATTGAGACAATTATTTCACAAGTGAGCCACTCAATATTCAGTTTTATTTTCAGGGCTGATATGGAAGTAGTGAGCTCTGTTTTTAACTCTGTGAACTTTATTTTTTGAGTAAGCGGACATTTTGACCGAATACATGGTCCTTTTTCTCTACTTGCCTATGGATTAATAAAGCAATAAGACTAGACATTTGTGAAGGTGTGTTTAAACTGAGTTGGAGACCCAGTTTGAGCTAGGCTTTTATTTTTTCAGAGCTCTTTTTGTCAGAGTTTGAGCCCCAACACATTTTAATGGCAACACATTTTAATGTGTGCTATTTATTCCTTTCTCCTAGCGAAGCATAACTTAAAATGAAGATTAATTTTCTTGAAGGATGTGAAACCTTCAAATACCTTAGGGATGAGCTAATGGGAGGGTTCTGCTGCTCTGGTGCAGAACTTCCTGCAGTCTACCAGAGGCTTGGTGTTCTTGAAGCAGTGTCAACAGAAGGTGATACATGTCTGCACGCTTGTGCATAGCTTGGCCCCTTAGCTGCAATCACTAATTGAAGGAGCTTTGAGCTATATAGCATAGCAATATAAATTGCTGTGTACCTCTGGGTGCAGGCATGCATTTTCTTTTGCTGACTCTGCTGTCATTCTCAGGAAGCCAGTGATCTCTGAAAGTGTGAGATGAGCACTTGGAGGGGTGACAAGGTTTGCTGTTCCACCAGAATTCTCCAAAGTTCCTCATAAATCATATAATTTTATTTTTATTTTTATTTTTTTTAAAGGCACAGGGTGAAGTTATTTCAGTAACTTTACAGGTTGGTATGGGACCAGAATTGTTCAAGCCTGGAAAATCCAGAACATAGATAGTTGACCTGATTCTTAACTAGGAAGAAGACGAGTCAGAAAAATTTTTCCTTATCTGTGTCTTAAAATGTATAAGGCTGTCTGCTAATAAAAAATAAATAAATAATAATAATAAACCCCACCACAAACCAAACTGAAATATAACCGAAATAAGTGTAGAGCATTTTTTTAAAAAATGTGTCCATATGTGAAATTTTAATCCAATTTCATATTTTTAATATCACTTTAACAATTGCTTCTATGTTAACTTTTTAGGGTTCCTCTTGGCGTTTTCTGGTCTGTTTTCTTGGGCGCAGTCTGGCTGCAGTTGCTTGAAGTGCCCGATCCTACCGTGGTTCCTCATTATGGGGCTGGTGTGGTGGCATTTGGTCTTTCTGCAGTTATTGAGCTTCTGGGAGAACCTTTCTGGGTTTTAGCACAAGCTCATTTATTCGTGAGACTTAAGGTTAGTAAAGCAGACTAAGTATATGGGACACAGGGGAAAAACCCTCTCTGTTGAAGAGAAAATGAAAAGGTAATGCAAAAAAAACATTCCCACACCGGATGTTTGTGTGTTCGAGCACATTAAAACATGTCAAGCTGAATAGTGTATCACTTATACCATGAGTGCATGCTGTTAAAGCAAGGATTAAAGTTTATTTAGAAACTATCACCATACTGATCACTGAATATGTAATCAGGAGTTTTAATTGGAGGGAGAGGCATGTAATTTTTGTGATTTTGAAGTTAATTGATTGTGAATATTAAATTGTGAAATGTAGTGGTTGAGAACATGATTGAGCAAAACTTGCTGCCTTGTACAAGAGACTGGAAAAGTACAATGAAGGGAGTTGTGCAACACAAGGGTAGAGGATTTGTGGAGTAATTGCAATTTAAGATGATCAACTCAGTAGGAGGGAAACTTTGCAATAAAGTTCCTCTGACTTTTTAAATTTATTTTACCCAATTTGTGTGTGAAATGTGTGTTAAGTATCTGTATGTGGTTTAAGCTGGTAGAAAATAAAATGTCCCATTTTTCTTTTTCTTAAAGGTAATTGCTGAAAGCTTTTCTGTATTGTCAAAATGTGTTTTAACGGTTATTTTAGTAATACTTTATCCTCAGTGGGGCCTTTACATCTTCTGCCTGGCACAGGTGAGTTCCTGTGTTGTTGTTTTCTGTAAATTCTTGATTCCACTGATGTATTTTTTTTCTTTTATCTTTCTTAACTAAATAACTAATAATTATTAGCTAAATAGCACAGAGGTGAGAGAAAATGCTCCTGTAATGTGTAAGATGCAGCATGGTACTGATATTCATTGACTCAGACTTCACCTAGATCATGTTGAGAGGTATAAGAAAGTGTCCTGTGCAAGAGGGCATGTTCTGCAAGAAAGGTTATGTTATTCTATGCAAGCTTTATTTTATTTTTTTTCTAAAAAACTTACACATGCTCATGCTTGAGGAGCCAGCTCCTCAGCTGGCTTCAGTGTTGATTTAATGCTTGACTTCATGTTGTGTACCAGGTGATAATGAAAAGTTCTAACAAGGTCTCTTTGCACTTGTTTGTCTTCGGTTAAGACTTTCTTTACTGCAATAAAGAATGAATATGCTTGTTGTTGAAGATGAGATGTGGCTTGTGTCTTATCAGGTTATCTGTGCCACGCTGGCTGTAGTATATAGCTTGTGTAGACACTAATTGCTCTGACAATTCCCCCTGACTTCCCTTCAAATGAATAATTGCTTTAAAATTGCGCTGAGTATGTAATAATAAAAATACTGGATAGAATACACCTATATAAAAAAGCTGATAAAGTGCCAATCATGATGCTCAGCTACTGATTAGCATATCAAAATCAACAGCTTTTTTTTGGTCTTCTTGTTACTTAGTATCTTCAGCCTAACATTTAACAGGGCTTAAATCTATTTAATACATTCTCATTCATTTACTGAATTTAGCATTCTAGCATGTAACTATAAGTTAATTTTGTATCCTTGGTCTTATATCCCTTTTTTCTCCTTCCAGCTTTTATATACCAGTGTGCTGGTAATGTGCTATGTCATTTATTTTATGATATTTCTGGGATCTCCTGAAGCAACAAAGAAGTCATTTCCAGTCACTCGAATGAAAGCGCTTTTACCAAACTTGGTAGAAGATGAGGTAGGTCACACAGTTTAATTCTTAATTTTGCAGTCTTTCTTGGGGGAAAGATTTGAAAATTAGTCTGAGGCACTGGAGCTGACAAGTGGGATTCTGGTGGGTATCTCTGAACTGTGAAAGAAGCTGTTTACTGTGTCCTCTCAGGAGGAAATCAGGCAAGGGAAGAAATGAAAAGCCATAAGGAGGGAAGATGATCTTTTGAAAACCTTAGAAATTGAGGTCCTTGTAGGTTGCTAGACTTCATGGAATGGTTTAAAGAGTGGTAAGATGCCTGCAGTGAAGGTCAGTGTTATACTGACCTGATTAAAATCATTTTTCTCTCATCTCTCTCTGTTGTGGTACTGAGCAATCTTTTCTGTAGAAAAATCTTCCAACTCCTTTAGCTATCCTGAGCAATAGTAATTTTCATCAACGGAAGAAGAGTTATCTGGCCACATCAGAGCAAAGTCTGTGCTTGTTTTTAGATTTGTCAGGAGGAAAATCCACAGTGTCGTAGCTGTTAATTTGTACCCCGTGGTTAGAGCTGGCCCAGAGTTGTGTCCTGTCTTTCAGTTTTGTGATTCTACTGGGCAGTTTCAGTGATGTTTATTACATTACAGTATTTTTTCTTTCCACAGACTTTTGTTAACTGGAAAGAGGCACGATTGACTTGGAGTTTTTTCAAACAATCTTTCTTGAAACAGATTTTGACGGAAGGTGAGGCAGGATATATAGGTGCAATGGAGAAGGGCCAGGGTCTGGAGGAGGTTGCTGAGATTGGAATTACAGCCTGCCACGATAG
This sequence comes from Tinamus guttatus, assembly GCF_059628265.1. Taxonomy (NCBI): domain Eukaryota; kingdom Metazoa; phylum Chordata; class Aves; order Tinamiformes; family Tinamidae; genus Tinamus; species Tinamus guttatus. The sequence continues at coordinate 423,125 of NW_028288560.1, read as the reverse complement.
GGCAGCACTGGGGTTAGCTGAACTAGCCTGTCCTCTGCTGTGTGTGGGAGGAAAACAAACTTAAAGCAAACAAAACCAAACCTTCCACTGTCCTTGACTATGTAGTAACTGGTAAAATTTTTCTTCACTGAAAAGAGGAAATAATGATAAAACAGATGAGTGGAAAATACAGATGCTAATGAATAATATGATAGTTATACAGTTGACTTGGAGGTTGAGAGAGCTGTTGGGAGGCTGATGTTCAGAAGTTGTCACCAGCAGACGTAGCCAACCCAGATGATGCTTTTGAGGGTCTTTGGAACTAGCAGCTGGTCCCGTTTGATCTTGTCTGTCGAATCCTTAGTGCTTAAAATAAGTGAATAAATACTTGGATGGTTTTAGACTCTATTTGCACTTACTGGTGATGTCTGTATTTTGAACTTTCAGGGGAACGATATGTGATGACTTTTTTGAATGTGTTGAATTTTGGAGATCAAGGTAAGTGCAATAATGCTGTGCAGTGATGGTGCAGTTGGTAAGTCCCTTTTTTGAGTTAAATTCTGTAAGTTATTTTCAAAATTAAAAACTTTAAAATCTGTGAAGCCCTCGAAACCTTTGTGACTTTGAGGAACATGTCAGAATGATTGAATGGATATAGAAGAGAGAATTTATGGTACTCAGTTTCAATTTAATTTTCCTCTGGATCCAAACTTTCCAGCTGGACAGTTAATGTAGTAATGAACAACAGAAGCAATTCAGGTGACTGAGTTGGCAGCGTCTCAGCTCTTTCCACTTGGGAAGTGAAAGGCCATAACTGCAGGCCCACTCTTACTTTTGTGGCAAGTTGAAACTACTCTTCCCCTGTAAATACTGACAGTGTAAATGCTTCTTCCCAGGAACTGCAGCCACTTGCCATCCTCCTTGCCTGAGGAATTGAGCTGTCCCTTATTCAAAGGGTCCTAAAAGACTGATGAGGACAGAAATGTTAAATTAGGATACGTGTCATCGTTGAAGGCTTAGAATTAAGTTGGTTCTTAATTTTAAGGGTTGTTGTATCTCTCTTTTTAAAGGTGTATATGATATCATAAATAACCTTGGCTCACTGGTGGCCAGGTTTATATTTTTGCCTATTGAAGAGAGCTTTTATGTCTTTTTTGCTAAAGTGTTGGAAAGAGGGAAGAATGTAAAGCTCCAAAAGCAGGTATGTTTCATTAAGATGAATTACATGTCAGATGTAACTTGCTTTTTGTTTCACGGGAGTGTGACAGAAATGTGTGTGTTAAATTTTTGAAGATAAAGCCTGTTAAAGTTGAAAATAAAAATTGATAGCAAAAATGAACAAAAAAAGGGAGGCTGGACTTGAACAAAACAAGAGTAGGTAAAATTCAAATGAAATGGGAATGAAGGTATGCAGTGGCATAACACTACATTATATTTTAGCTGACATTAACATCTGCTCTAAATAGTATGATGGAAACCCTTGTGTACAAAGTGTTTTTGGATAGACTAAGGCAATTATATTGTAAGAAAATATCATGTTTTTGTGATGTGATCTAACAAATTAATGCCTTTGAAAATACTTAACTTATTGAGTATAATTTACATTAAACACTAATGCTTCCTAAGAATACAGCTTTGAAAAGAAAAAAAAGAGTGCATTTTACTTGAACTTTTGAATTGAGGTAGAATAGCAAGGGTTTATGGTAAGTAATGTGAGAGTGAAGGGTTTATTCTGCGGAGCATTCATACATGCTCTAGATAAGAAATACTGATCCAACATGAAGTTCAACCTGAGCTTTTTCCTATTCTTGCTTAACTCCTCTTTAGAGTAATCTTAGCACTCTTTCAGAAGTTAAGACTGTTGTTAACATGATACCAGAGCGTAATTTTGACGTTTTTGTGCAGTATACAAACTGACTTTTTGCCTAAAACAGCTTTTCTGTGTGAAAATAACTATTGTTTGGGATTCATGTAATTGACTACAGTATTTTTCAGGATGATGTTGCTATGGCTGCAAGTGTGTTAGAATTGCTGTTGAAGCTTGTCCTTCTGATTGGCCTTACCATCACAGTTTTTGGCTATGCCTATTCTCAACTGGCTCTGGATATTTATGGAGGCTCAATGCTCAGTTCTGGAACAGGTATAGAAGTAGAGAGCTGCCAAAGCAGCAATTTTATCTAAAGGGAAGCTGTAGCAGTTGGGAATTCTTGGGTTAAATCAGTTGCTCTGGCTATCTGAGCAAGGTCACCTCAGATGAAAAGGAACTTCAGTTCCTCATTAGGTCTCAGTAATTTAAGCGTACTCTGTTTTCACCTGTTTCTGTTCTGGATTTTTTTTCTTAATCCTGTTGCATGCATTTAAGCTTGAAATACTGCCTTTCTCATTGGAGCTTGGGAAGTTTCGCTGGCATCTGCTGTAAAAGTTACAACCTTGCTTGGCAGCAGCATTGGAGGTATCTAGGTTTGCTGGCAATGAAGAGTGAAGAAACTGTGTCTTGGGATACTGCAGAGTGCCCTGTGTTCCACCTCTCTAAACTGCTCTGTCTGGCTCTTAATGATGTTTTTGTTGCTAGATGCAGCTGACACTGATCATTGCTGTCTTACTCCAGTAAGATAACGGAGCATCCTTCCCAAAACTGCCTTGTGTGGATTGTACAGGATAAAGCTGAGTTATGCAGAAAGCAGGATTGTTTAGGCAGGTGGATAAATGTTGCAGAAAAGCTATTACAAGCAGACTTTTATTAGAATCAGTAAATGTAAAAACTGTTTGGTTTTGTAACAGAATGATTCATTAATCATTTTCATGGTTTTATTTTTTTCAGGTCCGAGTCTTCTTCGATGTTACTCTCTCTATGTCCTATTTCTTGCTGTCAACGGAGTAACAGAATGTTTTACATTTGCTTTGATGTGCAAAGAGGAGGTAGACAGGTAGAATATTCCTCTAGCTACTCTCCATGGTCTGCATGGAGTTCAGTGTCTAAACAGATAAACAGGATTATTGTTCTGCATGAATGTGTGTTTGGAAACTAGCTTGAACCCTAACCTAACTTGAACTTAACACGATTTTAACATTGCTACTTGTATAAGAAAGAAAACAGCCTAATTTGTGCCAGAAATGTAATGAAACTTCCTTTCATTTCCTAGCATGGGTGCTTTGGGTGTATGTGTATGATGACTAGGATATAAGAAAGGTTTAAGTTCTCTGCTTTCCCAAAGAAGTCCTTGTACACCTGCACCCTGCAGTGCTACTATCAGATGTTTTTCATTTCTGTAGCATCTGTCTGTTGCAAGACCCCTTCAATAATAATTGAAATGAGCTATTTTCCATAGGCAAAGCAGTACCTTTTTTGTTTGACAAGGTCTACTTTCATTATTCTTTTATAGTGTGAACTTGTCTTCAGAGCCACAGTTCAGAGCAGAAACTGAATAAGGTTTCACCTTCTTTTTGAGTGTTATTTTTCTTTAATAGCTACCTAATATAATATAACAATTGTTTAAAAAAAACTGCAACCCATTATTACTTGATTTGACTTTCAGATGTGATTATAGAGTTACGTGAGGGAAATTCTATTTCATTACTTAATGGTAGTGCTTGGTTTTTTTGTCATGTTTCCTACTTTTCCCATGAGATGTTTTATTAACGTCTCTGTAGGCAGATTTGTCTCTATTTCCGTTAGAAAAGGAGAAGATAATTCGTCTATTCTTCTTTTTAGAAAATAAATTGTGGTATTTGTTTTTGGATATACGCTTAGTAAATAAGTATAATAACTTACGTTATTTAAATTTGTTTTTTCTTCTCCCTAGGTACAACTTTGTCATGCTGGCCTTGTCCTTCACGTTTCTGTGCATCTCTTATTTCTTGACCCATTGGCACGGCAGCGTTGGCTTTATCCTTGCCAACTGCTTCAATATGGGTATTCGAATAGCCCACAGCATCCACTATATCCATGATTTCTTCAAAGAAAGCAGTTACAGACCTCTGGCAGGCTTGCTGCCCTCACCACTTCTGCTACTTGTGTATATCATAAGTGGAGCAATTACTGTTTTCTCGGAGGTAAGTATCTTTGGCAGGTTTGTTTTCACTCTAGAATTAGTGTCAGATGACCTGTGTTTCCCCAAGCAGTGAAGTTAAGTTAAACAGCTCCTGATCCATAGGCTGGAAGCCTTTCATTACAGGCTTGCAAAGCTGCGTCCATCTATTACAAGATTAAATTAATACATATGATAAATTGAACTTCACAAGTATATTTCTATGTGATACATGTAGAACGTGCAGGAATTGTGCATCTACAGACCTCTGCCTCCTTGAGGAGGAGTAGCTGGCAAGAAGTAGTCTAGCATATTTTTACTGTTTGTAGATGAATTAAGCTCCTCATTTTTTAAATAATATTAGAAATCTTGCAGTAGAGCAGAGAAACTGCCATTAATGTAAGCGGCAGTGAGGAAGGGGGGGATGCCCAAGATAGAAAACAAAATTACCCCTTAATGTGTCAACATATTTCTACATGGCAAATGACTTGTTTATTAGGTATATACTTGTGCTTATTTTTTGCTGTTGGACAGAAATTCTTTTTGTAGTCAAAGAAATGTCGTGGCTCCCAAACATTATTTTTATATGTATATAAATCAATATGTATAGCAAATCTTTCTAGCACCTGCTTATAATGTTTGCCTGGATAATGTTGGTGCCATGGACAAGAGGGAGTTTCCCCTTGCGCTCGCTGTTCTTGCCCCTGTTGCTGGTTCCCTTTGCAGGTGTTTTTCTGCTGCGACCAGGGTTGGGTGGCCAGGCTGCTGCACGTCGGCGTGGGAGCCCTGTGCTTCGCAGCAACCATCGCTACCATGTTCCACACGGAGACCAAGCTCCTCCACTTCATCAGAGGCCAGTTCCTCTCACAGTACATGAAGAAAGGAACCTAAAACGCTCGTGTGGAGAGCAGATATTGTACACGCTTGCAATGAAGGGCTCTGTTTTTGCACGTAAAATATGTGCAGAGAGATCTTTCCGTGTGAATTTCTTAAAACCATCTGTATTGGAACTAAAACGGAAATGGTTGCCAACTGAATGCTATTTTCAAAGTCAATCAGTATAGTGAGAGAGCTGAGTCATTTCTTTATGCATCGTTCGTTTCTCAGTTTTCCTTCAGGCAGCCTCAGTGTCCTCTGTGGTGATTGAATAGCCAGAATGCATCTTCCTGATGTAACCTAGTGGACAGGCTTCACGTGGGGAGCTCCTGTTCTTACCAGTCTGGCATATGTGGATGAAGGCACAGCATGCCTTACATCTTAATTAAGATGTAATTAAGGAAGCACTTTCAGAGGTGGCCTAACTGGAGAAGAAATTGTCTGTCATGAAAAACACTGAAGAACTTAGCACTAGAGCAAGGACCAGTAACGCTGTAGCTGCTGTTGAACGTAGAACTGAGTGCAGAGAACTGAATTAGCAGTGTCTCAAAGTACCAAGCAGGGAGTACAGAGCTTCTGACCTCTTCAAGTAAGTTAATAGACACTGTGTCTCCATGCTAACTATGCAGGAATATTTATTTCATTCCACGTATTTTTCTTTTGTGAGAGTATTTTTTGGAGGGGAGGGAAACACACACCTTCTACTGAATATCAGTGGAATTTGGAGCCCAGTTTTATGAAAGGCTCTGGTTGTGCACACACACACTGAAGGGGAAGTTCTGGAACTAAGTTTGAGTTAACCAACAATAATCTGCTGCACTGTTTTTAGTTTTTTTTTTTTTTTTTTTTTTTTTTTTTTTAACCTGAGAATTTAATTGCCAGCGTGAACAAATTCTTACCTCAAAGGGACTTGTGTTTGCCTACCAAGTCCAATACTTAATATGTTTTAATAAGATTGCTTTTGTGCATATGCATACTGAGACTTTGGTTACTAGACAGAAAATCCTTCCTTTTGTTTAAAGTAGATTTTTTTCTCTTGTCTTGTGCCTTTACTTGTTCTGTCTTAACCTTTGCATTTTTTTCATTGTTGAAAAATTCGAACATACAAAAGCTATAAAATGAGATATTGGTCTTCTGTGTTTTACTAAGAGGTGTTTTCTGTTGCTTATCTGTGATACGAATTTGACAGGTCTGGACTGTTCAGATGGCAGGTGTTTATAATTGGTTTCCCTTGGCAACATTTATATGGGATAAAAATGTCACGTGATGAAAAATGTCCTTGAACTTGTACACTCCAAAGGTTTAGTTAATTACATGACCAAGAAGGGTGGAGTTGCTCAAGAATGCTCAATGTAATGGCATTATGGACCATTGCTCCCAGAGAAAAATGCTTTTTGGAATCATTGTGTTGGACTGGGTGCTATTAGGACCATGCCAGAGATGTTTTATATATGACAATTTAGTGGCAGAGAAAGAACATCGTAGAACAGGCAGAACATAAAGGTGGGAGGAAAAAGAAGGTGCCTCTCTTCATTTAATGGTGCTGTTCCTTTTGCCTTGCTGGAAGGTGGTAGATGGATACTTGCCTGTTCTGATATGATTATGAAATCTGTCTAAATAAAATAGAGAACAGCTTTCTGTACTGCTGTGTGATTTCTTTTTTTATCCTTATTTATTTTTCTTTTTTTTCCCAAATCATCTTACAGTCTTTTTTCTTAATTATTGTAAGCTATCTCTTCATAGAGTTGCTATTACCTCTTAGGTCATAGTTTCACCACACAAAAGGGCTGCCTTAAGACCGAGCATTATTTCCAGGCTCTGTTTTTCTTTTCCTGTATGACTGGCCCTCATTGTGCGAAGAGCTCGATCCGTTAAGTAAATTCTAGCCGTTTGCTGGGATGAGAAACATGTATTTAGCCAATGTGCTCTGAAGTTTCCACACAAACTGGTCTCGAATTCCTGCTGTCTTGTCTAGCCTCATGGTTGCAGTTGTAGTGATGCTACTTTTGCTGCTGGTTCTGCAATAATTAAGGCAATGATGGGATCTCCTTGCCCAAATAGTGGGCTGTCCAGCCTGCTAAATGCTCAAAATAAATGTTGCAGTTCAGTTTCAAAGTGGAAAGGCTTTATAGACTTCTCTTGCTTCTCAGCAATGGAAATGGAATTTTGTATTAACTTCTTATTATTCAGGAAGACATTTAAAGTGGCTTCATTATTGTTTATTTGCAAATCGGGGGTACATTTTTCTTTCGAATTGGGTCTGTAAGATCTTTAGTGTTTGCGTGTGTAGCAGGAAACCGTAAGAGGGACAGAAATGCAGATCTATGGAGGTGTCCCCTTATTTCTTACTTATCTGCGTCATTCTTAATGTGAAAGCTGTTAATTGCCTTATTTGTAGCAAAAAAATACTGTCAAACTCTGGGACGAAGCTGGAATTAAACTTGACCAAATTTCCTTTGGGTTTATGGTTCTGTGTGTTAAAGGCAAGAAGGGAGTGCTTATTGGTAGATACCCTGAACCTGTTCTGTAGTTTTTCTCTGAGATCTTGTATTTCAAACCGAAATAGTTACAGTCCTTCTCTTTGGAGCAAAGAGTTATAATTTCATACATCATATGCCAAGTTGAATTAAACTTAAAGAATGATATTTAAGCAATTGGAAGATACAATGGTGTATTAGAATAGTCTTGAATGAAGTTTGTCTCCTGTATCTCTTCTACAGGTAGATTAATCAACTAGCCTAGGAAATTACATAGTATTTCCTAACAAACATGAAGACAAAATTTATTGCAATGACTTATAAGAAGTGGCATCTTTATAGTCACTTTTTTTCTCTTTCCTTCTGTAAAAATAAGTGCTTGTATGAGCTGGAATGACTGTTTTGTTTGTTTTTTAAACAGTGTTGTTTTGGAAGATGATGTTTAAATGGCCAGGAGTAATCTTGATGCTTAATGAGGTTTGTCGGCTTAATTATACTGCAGTTGACAATATGGATGGACTCTTGGGTACTAACCAAATATTAAACCGTTCTGATTGCTTTTCCTTCTGTCATCAATGTTGTGCTTGTCTTGCTTGTCTCTTCTGTTTTTTATTGCAAAGCATCATGTAGGGCTGCCTTTTATGAAGAAGACTTTTCCTGGAAATGCAAAACTTTTGTTTATTGTCTCCTAAGTACAAATATAAATAATACAGCAACCATAAGAGAAAGATGGAGTGAGGTATTTAAATAGCAGGTTATTAATGAACTTAAGGGGAGTAAGTGGCTGTTTCTGCCTCATTGTTACACGGTGGGCTGGTGCCAGGGAAATTAAAACAGCCATAAACCTGTGCAGAAAACTGAGTGTAGTAGAAACTCCCCAGTAAATTGTGTTCCTAGATAGTTTTGTCTGTGCAATGCAAGATGGATTCTCTGTTCCAGGCTAACTCATTGCAGGTGTGAAAACTGCTCTCTGGACCTCTGTGCTGCTGCTCAAGGTAAAAGGTGGGGAGGAGCTGGTGTGTTTGGGAAGCTGCATCCTCTGAGTTGAGGGAGATTTTGTTTAATCCAAGTAATTTAGGAATTTGATTCTTGAGAAATCTAGCTGCTTTTTTTGCTCAAGGCTGACTTGAGAAATTAAATAATCTTGGAATGAGTTTGTGCATCATATCTCCATGGCTGCTGGGGTCAGATACTTCAGAGGAGGGTACAGTAACACCCTGTAGGGCAAGGAAAGCTGCACAGCTGGAAAATTTCTTTGTGAATCCATACTGTGAGTGAAAAAAGGTCCTGACTTGTCTGTTTTCCTTTGGCAAAGTTCCTGGTTATCTGCAGCTTTGTCTAACTAACTCTCATTGATGAAACCTGCAACTTAAATTCCTTAAATTGTCCTAGGCACCTCTGTGATTGTGAAATTTGGTATAGGAAGATAAATTTGAGAACAGATTTTTAGGGATAATATTTGATTTGTTTTACATATTGATGCCCCCAGGGTGACTGTGATGGCATTACAGCCTTTTGTTGCCAGGTGTGGGTCAAATCCTGCCGTGTCTCTCTGTTGGTGTTTAAATTCCCTATGAAGAAGGCTATAGAAAAATAACTATAATTCCCAATACCTGAGAACACTCCTGCACTCAGTCTGCTGCTAGATAAGGTACAAATAACAAAACACCCTTTAGTGATATAAAATACTTTAGATAATTTCTTTTGCTTAATGTGCTTTAGTAAGTGTAAATTACAGCAGCAGATGCGGTGCTGGTTATGGCTGAACACCAGTAAAAGGTGCTGACTCGATGGCTTATATAAAGAATTCCCTGAGTTGTGAGTGTCTTGATAGAAGCAAGTCCTAATTAGTTGGCTTATACATAGTGCTTAAATCTGAACTTTGATTTTCTTCTTGTGTGTTTTGTGTTTCTTGATGTTTAAACGTCGTGTTTTGTTTCATTTCTCACTCGCCCCCTTTAAAAACTCCCTCGTATTAGAGATGATTTGGGGGGAATATTCAAATCTGAGGCCTTTTGAAGCGTATCACTACATGAATAGATCTGCTAAGAGATCTAAGGACTTTGTTCAGCAGAGAATTTGAGACTCATTTGTATTCTACAGTGCGATGTCAATGTGCTTTATTTTCCTTACAAGCTTAAAGTGAAATTTAGAGTTTTCCATCTGATGAACAGCTGGGCCATGGAAACTGAGTGCAAGGCATGCTCGAAAGCATTAACATCTGGAGCATCTAAACAAAAGAGCAATAGGAAGTGCTCCTTTCCATTTGAGGTTAAAAAGAAGCTTGTGCTCTACAGTCATCATTTTTCATCTGCAGATTTAAAAATAATAATAATAATAAAGTTTGACTCAGAGTTGGGAACATACCATAGTTTGGTAGGTTCCAGCTATGTGGGGTTTTTTTTGTGTGTGTGTGTGTTGGTTTTGGAGGGTTTTTTCGCATCTTAACAGGATAAAACAGCTTATGGTTAAGTTGCATATATCCAGGTTCTAGTTGCGTTTGGTGAAAGTTGCCTGAACAAAATGACTCCGGGGGAGGATTGTAGATGGCAAATACAGTTAACTTGCAGATCCTCTGAATTTAAACAAGGAAGCAAAAAAGAGATTTTACAATAGTTTGGGTAGACGGGCAACAGAAGAAAGAACACCCCTTTTGTCAAAGAGGTGAAATTTTCAGATATTAAAAAAGAAAAAAGGAAATTTAGAGAAACCACTCACTGGTTTCACAGATTCAAAATGGGTTTGGGCTTTGTTAATCTTTGTTTCCCAACCAATATGGGAAGGAAAGCGACGTGTTTAGGGGGTGGTAAAACAATAATACAAGGATTACACAAGTAGTGTGTTTGCAAAAGCACAGTCCAGATGTAATTGTGGAAAAAGCTGGTTGTGCCATGTAGCAGGAAGAAAGGACACAACAAAGAACAGCCAATTCTTGGGACAAGTGGTTTCATGAGCTTTGGTTAAAGCTGAGAAGTGAATCAAAAATGTAACTCGACATCTGCGGTTTGTTTTCCAGAAGGATGCTACCAGCAGCACAGGCCTGAAGAGAAGCAGCTCAGGCTGGTGATGGTGTTGGTGGCTTCTGTAATGTCCATTCAAGTAAGTGTGTAGGCACAGGAGGAATTGAGAAGGAAAAAGGCTTGAAACAGAAGAGCACCAAATACTGAGACAGAAGCTTAGTAAGAAGGTGACAGAATTGTTGGTTTAAACATGCGTGTGAAGGAGAAATGAATAATGAAATAATGCAGCTGGACTGAGATAGAGGCAACACTGAAGGAAGGTTGTGTAAGTAAGTATTAGAGGAGGCTTCTACCTGTCTGGCCACCAAAGCTTAATAACTGTATCCATTTTCTCTTGTTTTGAAATGTTAACTACAATTGCAGTTGAGAAATTTGATTACTGTTGATAAAACTGGTAGAGTTTCCTTTTAGGAGAGGATAGCAAAGATACCCATAGAATAGCAAAACTATCTGACATCTCAGCCAGGGAAGAAAAATTTTCTGTACAAACTATAGCAGACTTAGGACAGATACGTGTACAGACTGTGCAAAAAGACTGTGCCAAAAGATAATCCTGGTAGTTACTGTTCTTTTGTACCCACTGTATTAAATGACACCATAGATTTTAATAATTGTTTATTTCTACTAATGTTTGTTAGAAGAAAGAAGATGGAACCAGTGGGTATTAAGTTTACACATTGAACAAATACGTGTGTAGTAGAACAACAAAGACCAGTGGAAATGTTGCTGTGACTCCAGAGTGAGCATTAAACATCAGTGAAACTCAGTTTGTATTGATACTTACATAAATATTTGTCCTAAGGGACTTCTATAGCCACCAGTCTGCTAAATACCTTGTGGAGACCACTCGTTCTGGAATGCCAAGGGCTGCGGGCAAATTCACCTCAACTCAATTGTAAAAATGACACGACTTGTTTTTTGGGTGTTCTTTTTGTAAAAATATGGTGTTTTGGTAAGTGCAAGATTTGACTTTTTTTTTTCTCCTCTTTAGAGGATCAGTTGAGAGAGCGCATGAGGCTGAACAGTAACATTTTGGAGAAATTAAGACTTTGTTTTCTACAGGATGCTTCTAGTTTTGTAATTTCTGTATGAATTATTCATTGCATCTTCCTGTCATGCCCAGACTGTCCCTCGGATGGTGCGTACTGGTTGTTTCATAGACTGCCAGCCATTGTGAAAAGTATCTTGGGGGCAAAACAGCCCGTATTGTCTTGTGGTTCCTGCCCTTCGCTGCCTGTTAACGGGATCTGCGTCCTCCTGCAGGTCGCTTTGCTGTATGCACTGCAAGGACCTCAAGAGGGTCCTTTTGGGGCTCTGAACTGTGAAATGTTTGCATAAATTTTCTAATTGATCCTTCAACTGAGTCACGTATTGCCTGAGTGAAGTCCCTGTGTTGGAGCAGTTGAGAAAAAGCTTTAGTTTTTAGGCAGTTTATGGAGGGTTCTGACCGGTCATTTATTGTTTTTTTCTTTTTTGTCTTCCTATGGCTGTTATTGGGTAGAAAAATACCTTAGCTGAATATAACACTGTTTTGTCACTAGAAAATTCTCACTGACAGTGATTTCAGCCTGGAAAAGTAAAGAGGTCGTGGCCCCACATCTGTTCTGTGGGGAATATAGTTACTACCAGCAAGTAATACAGCAGACGTGGGTGTGGAAAAAATAAATGCAAAGCAAGCTGCTGTAATGATGCCTTTTTGACCATAATTCTAAGAATTGCATTGTTTGGATTTCCCTAAGATGTATACTTGGAAGGTATGTTTGGACAAAACAGTCATACCACTCAAACAGCAGGTGGAATATTTCTTTGTGATAGAATTTTCCACCTCAGTATTTTCTTTGACCATATTCTTAGCATTGCTAGGGATTTTTAGGTGGCATTTTGGAGGCCTGTAGCTAAGCAGGGTTTCCCAAAGTCCCGTGTTTCCTTATGTTGCTTACATTTCTGTTTTAGCTGATACAGTTCCGATGGGATATCAAGGGATCTCACCCCTATCCCCTCAGCTCTGGTTAATTCCACTCCTCCCTTGGCTGCTTTGGGCTGACATTGATTCCTCAGGCTGTGCACCAGGCTGTTACTTACTGTGTTTTTCTCTTTGAGCTGCTCATGACATTGCCACTTGCTGCATTTTCCCAACAGAAACATCAGCACTGCAATAACAGCAGAACAGCTGAACAGGTACTAGCCACAGGATGACAATTATCTGCCCACCTGGGTAGGTACTGGCCTCCTTAGTGTTAACTCCAGGTAGTCCAGGCTCCGGAAAGGGCCTTCCATGTGCACTCCCACTTTGGTTTCTTTGGAGCCACAGTTTGGATTAACAGGTCAAGGGGCTTTTGTTACTGGAATTTAGAGACTATCCTGCTTGCTGCAGGGCTGTTCTTATAGTTTCTGTTTTGCAGTCCCTGTAGTGGCAGAGGAGCAATCTGCAGCGTGATCTCTCTGCACTTCCAGCCCTGTTGTGCTACATATTAGTCAGAGTTCATTTATTTCATTAGTTTACTCTGTAAGGCAATTATGTAACTGCTCCCACAATCGGGCTGCAATGGTGTATTACATTTACTAAAATAACTCAGCAATTAATTTCAAATGATCTGTATGCAGTAATCTCCTACATGTAATAGAATTATTCAAATGTCCATGAGCATTTTACATGCAGTACTGGAGTGAGTTAGATCAATCAAAAATTAATTGCATCCAAAGCATCAGTATAGCCTTCTGGGATCAGATGAATATCAGTATGTCAAAATAAAGTCATAATAATCAATGTAGCATAAAATCATGCCTCTACTTCTCACTTATAATGGAAGTTTTGTTAGCCAAGCAGGCTAGGTGGAAAAATAGAGGGAGGAAAAAAAAAAAAAAAAGAGAGAGAGAAATGAAAGCAAGTTAAATACCAGCTCGTGGCCATTAACATTGATTTGATTCTGTGCTTTTGTGGTTTATCATCCTGACGCTTTCCTTATGCTTAGAATAGTCTGTCCTTGTTTTGCACAATTGCACCTTCAGTCTACTTTGCATTTATATTTGTGGAGAGGGGAAGAACACACAGCTCAGCCTTGCACTCAGGTTATCAGCCCAGAATAGTTCTGCTGACCTTTGGTTTCATGACTTGGGCATTCAGTATGCAAAAGTCTCTCTCCAGGTAAGGATTTGGTCTTTCTTAGGATTCCCCCACCCAAGGCATAAATGTTGAATGACTTATGTCATACCGTAGGGTGCAGGTGCCAAAATATTTAATGATTCCTCTTTTCTCTATCAGTTTTTTTTTTCTTTTTTTTTTTTTCTGGAAACCAGGACTCTTGCTGTATTGCAATTAACTCCCTAACAGGTTACCCACCTAATTTCAAGTAACTGACCTAGCATTTGTGTTTTGTATGTGTGTTGGTGAATAAAGAGCAATTACTTGGCTCCAAATCTGACCTCAGAGGTTGAATATCTTTTCTTAGACTTTGTGAACATAAGTGCACATTTTCCTTGATTTATTTTTGAAGAGCCAAATGCATAACTGTAAAAGACTGTTACAAATGAAGGATTTTACACATAGGAGAAAAAAAATCCTTTTTTTTGCCATTTACATATTTAATACCTTATTTTTTTACCTGTCTGCTTCTGTCTGTGGAAGCTCCCCCTGTCTTCTAGTCTCACATCCATAATCCTTCAGAAAGGCCAAGGTCTTTAGCAGCTGCTGTTCACTTGTTCTGGCTACTTGCTGGTACCTTCATCGTGTTTATCAGGTGTCTTCCCAAGTGCAGATCTGGCTGCTTAAAGGCATCAATTTGGGTGTTGCTTAAAGGCATCAATTTGAGTCTTCCATGTAACATGTTCTGGCTTTCTTGTCTCTTAATAGCTACCTTAAAAGTGCTTTTCTCCCTGCTACCTCCTGGATTGTTAAAACGTTTCTGGCTGGGGTCACGAAGAAAATGATTTGGTCCTGACTGAAGTGTTCCTATTACCCTGGACCATATCCAAGATTTCTAGGTGTAATCACAGTTCTCTGCAAATGGAAGATGGACGAGGACTTGAAGCTCTTGTCAGGTGTCTCTTGCACTTTTTTGTTGTCTTGCTGTGCAAAAACAAGTCAGCTTTCCCCAAAAATGGACAAGGAAGGAGTAAGATGGGAAGAGACTGATTCGGAAGCCACGAAGAAACAATCTGTCAGCCAGTGTTTGCTCGTTGGTTCCGTGCCTGCCCCATTGTGCTCTTGACTTTACTGCTTTGTTGCCATCTCCTAATGAGAAGAAGCCAGCAGGGATGATAAGCTGCAAAAACGAACCAGGACCACCTCTGTGCTGTGGCCATGGGAAGACACGGTGGTAGTGGCCGTTTTGTCCCTTTTTATGAAGCCAGATGCTGAAAATAGATAAATGCACTCACTTGGCAGAGCTGCAGCTAGATATTCAAGTGAGGAAAATCCTGAAACGAAAGATTAAAATCCAGATTTGGGGGAGGGATAATTTTTTTGAATTGTTAGTGTTCACGAATAGCAGAAGGAAGTAATGGGCTAAAGGCACTTTGGTGTCTGAGCAGGGGCGAATAGAGGCCTTACTGGAGCTTAGTGCAGAACTGCAGAGAGAGGAAATCTCTTTAGTCCTCCTCAAGCACAGACTGGAGAAGTGTGCTTGTTTTTCCATAGTTTTGGTCCTTTTAAGTTTAGAGAAAAATCCACACGTAAATGTTTGATCTCTAGAGTCCAGAAGTAAAATCAGACTTTGTTCCTGCCAATTTGTATCCATTACAAAATCCTGACTAATCTTGTTCCCTTGAGTTTCATCCAAGCAACCGTCAATTATTGCTTTGCTTTTGTGTACGTTGCACAACTGCTAACGAAGGACTTGGGAGTAAAAATACAATTTTCAAGAAACTTCATCAAATAGCGAATGAGGGGGTTTCCTTCATCTGTAATAGTTTTCCAGTACAGTTTTCCGTTTCTGTTTTTAAGGTGTTTCTAAGGATGTTCTGTCATTTAGATACTGGAATAACAAATTTATATGAGTTAACAGAAATAGAGCAACATCAGTCAAGACAGAATATAGAGAACTAGAAAACTGGAAACTTGCAGTGGCTTCTAGTTGACCGTAGGCTGAGACTCTGCTCTTGAGCAGTGGCATTTTAGTAAGGCATCACTATGGAATATCTTTATTTTCTAAATGCAGAATGTTTGAGGATAAGCTCCCAGGCTCTGGGAAAGCAATATCATGATGCCTTGTGTGTGTGCCTGCACATGCACATATATAAAAATCTTGTGTTTCCAACAGGTTGGGAGTGAGTGGAGGAGATAGAGGTAACCCAGCAGGATTGCAATCCTTTCTTCTGCCAGAAGATGGAGTGAATGATCTGCTGAAAAGCCTGGGCTGCTGATTGGCTTTCTAGGCAGCTAGCAACTTTTCTGCCAGGAATAGAGGGATTTCTCTTGTCTTAAAGTGTTAAAGCTTTTTACTTTCCATAATTTGTGCTCAGTGAAATGAGGCAAATTGTTTTAATGAATTAACCGAGTTGGACCAAGATGGATTGGTGAGAAATGGGTTAAGTAGGAGGCTCAGATAATTAGTTTTTATTTCAATCATTTTGTGTCTGTCTATATGAAAGGTTTGTGTTAAAACACCCCTCCTGCCTCTTTTGGAAAAGAAATCCATGTGCATCCGGTGGTGCAAACTTTCCTCTCTGCACACACAGGGATCCTCCCCAACTCAAACGGAAGATACTGCAGCCGATGAAATGAAAACAGCTTTTGAAACGAAAAGCTGCCATTTGCAGTAGAGCAAAGAAATTATTTTAGACAGTTGCTATGGAAAACTACATTTTCTTGGCAGATAAGACTGTTGGTGTGCTCGGAGCTTTCCGTGCAGCTCTTGTCTTTCTGCAGGGTTTTGGTTCCTTTATGAACTGCTGGAAGTGCCCGATTCCAGCGGCTGAGCTGCTTCCAGCGGTGGCACCGGTGGGCAGCAGGGACGTGGTGGCCGATGGTTTCCCTGCTGTCGTGGCCGCTCCTGGCCTCGCTGCCCGCCTGCCTTTGTGCCCAGGGAAGAGGTCTCGTCGTTCCTCCCAGGTGGGCACTGCCTGAGACTTGACGTGATTCCTAGTCGTCCCCAGTAACGCAAGTTGTTCCTTGGAATTCCTTGTTCCTTTGAATGGCAGCAGCCTGCAGCACTGGGACAAAAGTAGATCTGCTGTGTGGCATGAGCAGGGCCTCCCCCAAAGGCACACAGGAGGCTGGTGTTGGGTGGCTGTCTGGACCCAAGGAGAGTTTGCATTTTGATACCCTTTTCTGGGCACAAATGATTCCACTACCATCATCTCTGGGTTAAACTTGGAACATAACTCCCTAATACCCTCATCTCCCACCAAAACAACCAAAACAACGACTAATAGAAGCAGCTAGAAGATGTTAGTCTGAAACACTGTGTGGGAAGGTGATCATATCTGGTAGGTGGTTTTGATGGTTCAGTTAAATGCGTTTCAGGCATCTGCACTGGCAGATCTAATGGTGTGTTAAAAGGCTTTGTTTATTGAGCTAGCTTTTCAAGCGCGTTTAACTCCTTGCTGTTGTACAAAATGCAGACCATTTTAGCTAGATCTGTGTTCATATGAAGGTCATTTTTACTGCGAGGATGAAGGTGGGGAGGAAGACTGTGATTTGATACAAGAGGTGACCAGTCCTTAGTCCTTTGTGCTGCCCTATTGCACTGTTCCCAAAATGAAGTGGTTTCTCTCCGGAATACGCTCACTTCGTTGTTTTGGGGTACAAGGCATAATTAACTGCAAGAACAAACCTAAATGTTAATGAATTAAACTGCTTTATCCCTTCACTGTGTGTTCGTTCCAGGAAAGCTGGGAGTGAAGGAGGAGGATGAAAGGAAGGAAAAGGAGGATGCTCTGTGTAAAACCAGTTGCTTCTAGAAGTAGATCTTTACTCCCAGCTCTGTGTTTTGAGCCTCTGAGATGGGGCAAACAATTGACTGGTACTTTGTTCTTCATAATTTAAAAATACGACCTCGTACATGGGAGTGGAAATGAGGGGTGTTCAAGTTCCCTGCCTTTCAGAAACCAAACCAAGCTCTCATCGTAGCCTGGAGCGGGTTATGAACAGTGCTTGCAAAGCTTACGATGCTGTGAGACTGGCTTGGTGTTAGTGCTGTGTGCCCTGTTCGTGTTGCTTTTAAATCCTGTACTGCACGGGAAAGCTCTTCCAGCATGCAGATGAAGTATGTAGCACAGATTAAAAGGTCCTAATTACTGCAAACGTACAAAATGTGCCTTTGCTCTGACATGCAGCAGGAATGGTGTGGTGCTGTCCCTTTGGACAGTAAGAGCAATCAGGTATGATACATTTAGGCAGATGGTAGTGAGAAATGTTATGTAAAATTACATTCTGTTGTCTTTCTGTCCCGGGTATTTGGCCGAGCTGTGCCTGGAGATCTCTACAAGCCATAGGTAACATAAAAAGCATTAACTTGTGCTAGCTGCTTGTGTGGACCCCAGGACCTGGCTGAGTTTTGGCTGTGGCTCTGCTTGGTGGTATAGCCAAAATGCATGTGATTACTGCACAATATAACACATATATTGCTTTGTACACGTGGGCACAAGGCAGGAATGTGGCTGCAGGGATGCTGTGTGTGCTGGTGGAAGCCCCTTCCAAAGCAGTTAATGCCTTTTAGATAAGGCATTAAATAAAACTGGGCTTGAGCTGCATGACTGGTCTGCAGCTTGAGTGCACACAAGGCAATGGGAACTCAAAGCAGAGGCACAGGCTGATCTCTGCAGAGAAGAGCACCAAGTGAGCGATGGAGCTCTGGGTCTGAGTTTGGTTTCTGGACCTTCTTTCCCCAGAAGTGCCACGAACAAATAGGGCCCTGCTCTGGATTTGGTTGTAGAACTTGGAGATGGGATTTGCTTCGTCTGTCAGTCGAACCTAAAGCTGCAACCCCCGGTCGTGTGGCCAGGCACAGCCCGATCCTATGCTGCTTTGATCCTCTGACCTTGCTCTTTTTGAACTAAACTTGGCCTCTGAATTAAAGTGGACTTGAGGGGGTGGTAGGAGGGCTTGATCCTCAGTGCAGTATGTATGTACAAATGTATTTTAGAGACTAGAAAGTTACATTCTTGTCATCTTGTTGCTTAAAACGGATGTTGAAGTATTGACATTCCAATTTAAATTGTGCTATTTATTTGTAGTAAGGTCGAGTGTACTCCCATGTCTGACTTGTAAGCTTAAAAATATTGACAGTAATATAATCAAAGTCCCTACTTTTTACAGCGGGTTTCCTGATGTGATCCCTCAGAAACCTATTAATTTTGAAAAAGAAATTCAAGCGTGGTCTCATAGGACTGCCTTAAAGGACCCAGCAAAATACAGAGCTCTGCCTTCCCATCGCTGCCATGAAGCTGGCAGGGACTTTGTGAGAATTCCCTGTTTCTTTCCGTTCTTCCTGGGGGATGTGCTGGGGAAAGCTAGAGCTGCTGATGTCCTTATTTTGTTTTTCCTTTTCTTTTTCTTCCTCCTTATCAGTGTTAGGGTTTAAAAATGCCTACAAGGATTCTTCCCGTAGAAGTCGCTTGTATTTAGACCTTTAGAGATTTCCTAATGTAAAGATCTGTTTCCCTAATAAACTGCTGTGCTGAATATATGGATTTATTTAGAAAAAAAAATCAAAAGAATCAATCTAAAGTTGTTTTTAAAAGATGTTGCCCTATTAGATAGCTGCAGTGTGTGCTCAGCAATGGGAGCAGGGTCTTGTATTTTTGGTGTAATGCGTCTTCCAGTTAGCTGAGGCCCCCCATGTGCAACTTCTGCTTTGCCCTGAAACACGTCTTAACCCCAACGTCCCTGATAGCCTGTCCCAGATAACTGCATAACTTTCCAAGTACTTTATTTAAACACTATTGTAAAATTTATTTATATCAAAATAAGAAGCTGAGCCCCGAACGAGCCGGCTCTGCTCCCTGCTCCTCCTCCCTGCGCGACCAGATGTGTTTCCCTGTCTTGTTTGGCACCGTGATCCGCCTCAGGGGTCCCCATGCAGCAGGAAAGTGGATTAGTTGCTCGTGTGTCAGGTAATTTAGCTTGAGGGGTTCAGGAGCAGGGAGAGAATTCCGGGAGTGCCGGATAACCTCCTCACTCACATGCGTGGCACAGCCTGTGCTTCCAGTGGGAGCTGCCTGGCAGCACTGGGGTGTCTAACCAGCCCGTCCACCTCTCCTTTAGGTGATGCTTTTGGACGGTCTTTCTCTTGCAGGGTTTTTCTTTTCTGCGTCCAGGAGCATTTCATAAAAGTAAGTATTTTTTAATCCCTGACCACCACGTTGTTCTCCTCCGTGTGCTGCTGTGGTGGGAGCACACGGCGAGCCAGGAGATGGGCACAGGACAGCTCAGCTGGCTGAGGCAGAGTGCCCAGGGCAGCGCAGCAGGGCCACGGTGCAGTGCAGAGTAAATCACAAGTTGTGTCAACTGCAGGTTACGCCGTTCCGGGCCTCGTCTCCTGCGTGGATCATCAGAGCTTTGCCAAGTCCAAGGATGATGTCTGCAAGAACGCAGCATGCCCTGCATGATGCTGTAGCACACAGGAAAGCTTGGAGAAAACAAAACGGAGGGTTCTGCCTTGGCTGGCAAAGAGCGAGGCCGCTGTGCTGACCACAAACTTCGCTATTAACAACAGGAATTACGTTATATTCCTCATTCTGCCAACCTGCTTTCAGGTCACTCAGTAAATACCAGTTCTGGTGCCTTAGTTTCCTTGTATAGTCCATAGTTGGGGTTGCCCAGCACTGGAGATTTTTGTTCTGTGGGCGAGTTAATTGCTGCCTTGAGCTGGTTTGGCTTAATTGAAGTATAAATAACATGGACAAGCTGTTAGAAGTTCATAACAATCTCCCTTACATATAGCTTTGCTGTCAAAGCAGATGGTGCTGTCTCTGGCTCCAGAATTAGTAGGGATAAGAACATGTTTGTTGCCTCACTGTTAGCCCTGGAAACAAAGTAATCTGATTTCAACAGCAATGTCTTACTATTTGTTTTTTTGTTTGTTTGTTTGTTTTTTTTAAAAAAACAATAAATAGCAATAAAATACGGAATGATCCTAGTATGTGGTGTGACGAAAAGTCTGGTATGGGAGTCAGAGTACGGAGCTGGTGCTATGTTGTCTTCAGGTTTCTGAAGTTTTCATATCAGGATAAAGTTATTTTAGTCTATTTAGTATTGTGCTTTCTTCATGTTAACTTATTAATTTGTTGTCTTAAAATTGTAGCCAAAACTATGTACTTTCTAGCTATGCTTTTTTATTTTCTCTGAGTTTGTGGCTGTGTAACTTACCCTTGGGAATATCTATTGAACACTTCCTGCCCTTGGTGCTAAGGGTGAGACCGTTCTGTGGTGAAGGGTGAAAGCGATGCTCCGAGGTAGCTTTGAGGTCAAAGTAGTCCAGACTTGTCTTTGGGGTTGTTTCTAAACTGCTTGGCCCTTTCTGTAGCTCTTTGTTCCAGTTAAATCAGTTGCAGGATCCAATTCCAGCCTTCTGGGGAGTGGGTAGCTGTTTGGCACAGGATAGCCGAAACTCGGGCTGTTTTCCTAACCTAGATCCTGCCTGTGATGGTGGCCAAGCAGATGCCCAGGAAAATGCACAACAGCAAGGTAAGCACATAGTAACGTTTCCCTCTTCCAGGGATCTGCTTCATTTCTGAACCCTTTCAAGCTCTCATATCCTGAGGCTGTGAATTTGGGGGTGTAATTACGCGGTGCGATTTCACTCGACGTCCCGCAGCTCTCGAAACGTGAGAGATATCAAACAACTGTTTCCTGTCTCCGTTTTCCATAGCGTTTAATATCTTGTAGATCCTCATCATACTCGCTCAGCTGTTTCTTTTCCAGAGAGTGCTAATGTATTTAGCCACTCCTCAACACAAACCACTTGAGGTCCTTGATTATCTTTGCTCTCTCCTGCACTTGTTCTAGTCTGTGACAGCGTTGTGAGGATGGGGAGAACAAATGAGTGCACTTACTCCTTTATTAATAATTCCTAGATTTTACACCACTAAGGAATACTGAATTGCTGTGTTTACGGCACTGTCCATTATAACTTCAAAATCTCATTCCTGAGTGGTAAGAGCAATTTCAGAGTCAATCACTGCATGTATAAAGTTAGGATTTTGTCCTGTCTCCATTTCTTTATCGGCTGAATTTTATCTGCTGTTTTATCAGCCGTGTGGCACAGTGAGAACACTCTGCAATTCTCTGCAATCAAGTTATTTTTAGTATTCTAGATGCTTTAGAACCATGAGTAAAGTCTCTCCAGCTCTTCCCCTTCCTTCCTTATGATTTCCGAATAAGCTGGAGTGCTCAGCGTTTGGCAGAGGGCTGTGCTGGCCTCCTGCGTGGGTGCTGCTGGGGCAGCGGGGTCATGCTGGAGCCTTCCTGGAGTAGGATGTGGTTCTTGCTGCTTTTTGTTTTTAAATCTCCATTTCTGAACATTTAGGCAGTTAAACTTGTATATTTTTGTGGCCTGGTAGAATATCCTCCTAAGGACTTTGTGGTGTGCGTTATCAGAAGGCTCGAGCAAATCTAGCAGGAATATATCAGGCAGATATTTCTCGTCTGTTTGCTCCATGACTCCTTCCAGGAGCTCTAGCAGCCTGAGAGCCGTGGGTTTTCTTTTTCCTGTATGTTCCTGGTGTTTGCATGTGTTATCAAGCATCCTTAAACTTCCCTTGCAACTTCTGGCATTTCCCTGCTGTTGCAGCCTGAGCCGCTGCTCCGTGTTGCTCTAGATCCCCTCAGAGCCCTCGGAGGTTGCAGGTTTTTCTCATCCTTGCGCGGGTTTTTCTCAGAGAAGCTTCTTTGCTGTCACCATTTCAATGCTTTCATAATAGAGAATAAAGCTTTTCTTGAGAAGAGCAGCTGCGCAGAGCGGAGTTCCTTGGTTTGAGGTTTTTAAAATTGTTTTCCCCCTCCCTCAGCTCTTCAGCTACCTGTGTGAGGTAGAAAAGTGATTTGATGAAAGATAAATTCACGCTTCTTGGAGAGCCACCCAATAATTTGGGCCTTATTTTCTTTCACAGCAGTAATTGCCGTGTTTTTTCTTCAATTCAGAACAGTGGCACTGAGCAAAAGTAGAGCCCTTTGTATGCAGTTTCATAGAGTACTTAATTATATCCATTAGTGTTTCTTTACTCTGTTCGTGCTAAAGTTAATATTGCATTAGACTCTCTGAGATCTTGATTAAATTTTAAATGATGTGGAAAATGGTTTTTGTGACATGATATATAGGAAATCAATTAATATGTTTTGGTGTGACAGAGAAAATATATATTGAGATATACATACACACATATGATATATATTTATAACACATTTTTTTTGTGCTGACAGCACCTGGCCAGTCCAGTGGTGTGTCCTGTTCCTCCTTATTCAGGGCTTTATGCATTCAGCTGCTGAAGTGCAGTTGAAATGCAGTGCAGTTGTTTCATATCTATTTCCTCCACTTAATCTGCATAATCAGGGAAGGAATTTAGAACACTCCATGCGCTTGCAAACATATCCCAGGGAAGAAGCGTGCTGTTCACCGCTGCAATGCAGCAGCTCCCAGGAAGCTTCTCTTTTTCAGTCCTTGGAATACATCAGTCTGATTCTTGCATTTGTCACAATGATTTGGAAATATGACAGAATGATATGGAAAGTGTTTGAGACCTTGTCCAGTAGGATTTTGAATATATCTAAAATGCTGCAGAGTATGTCTATGTGTTCATTTGAATATACATGAGCAGCACATGCGTATACACAAATACATGCATGTATATATTTTACATTTTACTATATATATATATTTTCCTAGCACCTGCCCCGAGCCTGCAGACAAGAGTGGCCTCCTGGATGTGCTGCACAGCCCTGGGATGTCTGTAGCCTGGGCTGAACCATGTGGCAACAGCAGGAAGGAGTGAAACGGCCCTGCTGAAACTCAACCAGGTGCCAGTAGTGACAGGAAGGGGGAGATACAAACTGCAAGGAAATAATGAGGTCTGTGGTAGAGAGAGGGACCCTGAGGGTTGTGATTTGGCTTGAACTGCTGTCACTGGGGGAGAATAACGTGGCAATGGTAAAAGGTGAGTGCAGACCCTCGCAGTTGAGTTGCAAACCCTGTATGTGCGTAACACAATGAGTGGTACAGTATTTAGTGCCTGGCTAGAGTGAGTTAGACTGAGACTAATCTGTGAGTGAGTAATAAATACTTATTAATTGTGGTTGTGGAAAATCTGGAGTCCTTGCTTTTTGAAGTCCTCCTTAAGCAGACAAATATTCAAGAGTCCTTGGGTGTCATGCCACGGCACTGTCACTTAGCTGTGCACCAGTATGAACATGGTGCCATTGTGCATCATGTGTAATTTTCAGATATTAATATCAAGGAAGCTGCGTAGCAAATTCTGCAATTGGATCTTCCACAGTCTGAAACTGCAGCTTGAAATTCTGCCAGGTCCTCCTCCTAGTTCAGTGTGAGTGCAGCTGGATGGGTGTGAGTGCATCCGTTCCTAATGGGAACAGGCAACTGAAGTGCACAACACCCCCTACAACACCTTTTATAAACACGTTTCCAGAAAACAGCATTGTGTTAGTCCATGTTGTTTATTACGTATCTTACATTCTAGCAATCTTTCTTGTCAAATTCACTGTAATATTTTTGGCTAGACACTAATGTGGTAATGTTAACATTCCGAAAGAGATACAAAAAAGAATCCAAGTAAATTTTAGAATACACGTTATGCATAAAAGGTTTAATTTGGGGCAATTCTGTTAGGAAGAAAAATCAATCTAAACCAGTGAATTTAATAGCTTGTTTTGAGCACAGACCTCTTTACATATCACACAGGCTTAAATCTGATACTAGTTTCCACAGAGAAGGGCTTTTGCTTATTAAGAAATATTTACTTTATGGTCCAGTGTTTGTAGTCAATGTAGAAGATGCAATCTTAGCTAACTGCTTAGGCCAATCTGTTTTCAGCTTTAGCTATTACGTTGATTTGTATAAAGCTGGTGATTGTTTTCTGTTAAATAACTCTCTTTTATCTAGCTCCTGTGTTTAAGGAACTTGTGATATACACATGTGTTGAGAAGGTGTTTTATTTAGTTGGCAACTGGTTGCCTACCAACATAGTGTCAGTCTCATCCTTCCTGTGTTGGAGACAGGGTAACATTCTTGCTCGTCTTAAAAATACTCATACGCTTAGGCTGAACAAAAGGATCTTTCAGCAGCGCATTACAGGTTTCATTCTGTGTTATTTTCAGCACTTCAGTGATGTGCACTACCACAATTACAGACAAAAAAAAGGGAAGAAAAGTGGAATTGAGTATCCGAATGTTAGGAAATGGTAGGTTTACAGCTGAGTAGTGCTGGTTTGCAGAACGAGTAGGAAGCTTGGTAAAAAATAAGTATGCAGTGGTGCAAGGGGAGGGTTATAACTTGCATGTGGCAAGAGGATAGAAGTGAAGCTTTTCACGTAGGTGCCAACCTCATTTTCCTTAACTCAAAAGTTTTGCCTTAGTCTCATTTTGATTCTAATGGAGTTTCTCATTACCTCTCTCTGCTCTGTCCAAGAAAAGGTGAAGCAAAAACATTCTCCTCTGTCAACCCTTGCTGAAACGTGAGGTGGATGTAGGCATTGGTGTTTTGGCAAAACTATGGGCCCAGCAGCATCACTTTTTCACCAGCCAAGATTGTTTGGTAAGTGGCAGCGATGCTAAGTTTGTTTTCATGCAAAATAACTGCTTTTGTTTGGGCTGTGAGGGCTCACACCTTCAGAGGCAGGAAAAGGTGATAAAATAAGATTTTTCACACTCGAGACATGTGATGTGAGAAAATGGCACTTGTGCCTTAAGAACACTTGTCCAGTTGAAATTTTATTTTATTTTTTGTTTCCTTTTGTGTCTTTAGTCACCTTTTTAGAGTGCACAAGGTCAGGAAAGTTTTTAATACCCTGCTGGAGAAAACAGAACTAGGACCCGTTGCTTTCAGTTGCTTTCCTCGTAACGTTTTTCTACCAATGAAAAAAAGTCATATATTTTTCTTAAAAAAAAAAAAGAAGGTTTTTTTTTTGATTAAACCTGAACATAGGAGACTCTCTGTTGGAAAAATTTACCAACTTTGTTAGGGATTTCAGTTATACCAGGCTGTTAAGTAGCACTGCTGTAACATATGTAATCAGAGGGTGTTTCCCTTTGCTGTAGGCACAGCAAGCAGCAGTGAACATGACCCATGGAGACGAAGATGCTGCAGGTTCATGGCCTTTCTGAACACCTCCCTAAGTGAATCGGTTTCCTCTATAATTTCAGGACTGAAAATTGAGAATGGGATGCTGTTTTATTTCAATGTATTTGATTCTGTATATTTGATTCCTAAAAGCTTTCCCTATTACAGCCTTATCTCTGACAGTACAGTAAATATTAGCTGTAGGATGTTTTTGTTTTGTATTTTTGGGATTCTTCAGGACATGAGTTAGGTCTAGCAGAGTGGTTGAGTTACGTTAGTTAAGAACTTTTTTGGCTAATTTTGGAAACCGATACTTTCCTTAGGTTTCTGATTCATTTAGCGGCCAAGAGTTGAAATTAGACCTTTACAACCTGTTGCAGACTTATTACTGTTGCAGTGCTCTGTGAAATCAGTTTATAGTCACAAATTTGGAGTCGCACCAGCTCTGTTGTCTTCAAAACAGCATCAGCAGATGCTGCTCTGAGAGTAAATTTGTGACTTCTCAGACAAAAAGATTATTTGGCCGTTGTGGGGCTGCCAGAGACATTAGTAAAACCGACCTGTTTTGTACGTATGGAATTCTTTCTCCTCAGTAGTTAAATTTTGTTTGCCAGCACTATATTTGATTGGAACTAATGAAAACATGTTCAGTTATAAGTAGTAGCAATAAACGTAAGTTGTAGGTTTGATTTTAACTGCAATTCTTTATTAGTATGCCAGAGGTAATTTTTTATAATCATATGTGGGGTTTTCTTAGATGATTAATATTTGTAGAAATGTTATCTAAATGTTTGTAATATAATGGAAAGAATTATTTATTTTGAAAAAGAATTGTTGACATGCTGCTTTAACACATTAATTTGCACTGGCTTCTAAATTGTTAAAACCAAGAATATAATCAAGGTCAGTCTCCTTTCTGCAAGCTCAGGATTTAGCTTCATGATGTGTGATGTTAAGTGTTGAACTATTTTTATTGAATGAAATACAAATTTATCTCGTTTAGCTGTGACCGGATGGTAGGTGGATAAGAAGATAACGGAGTGAACCCCAGTGGATGCAGAAACCAGAAACTTCCTTCACAGTGGATTTTATTCTTACTGCTGCTCTAGTGGAGTTAATTCAAGCAGTCTGGAAGGCCCACACTAAACCACCCTGGAAAATGAAGGTCTAGCAGCTGTCTTGCTGTTAACAGGAACAGCACCTTGGCTTTGCTCAGGTTTCAGTGGGTAACTGAAGTGAATTTGAGTCATTTAGAGAAAACTGTAGTCCATGTAAATCAGAATCTAGTTGATTTGAAGTTAAGCACTAAGGGATGGATCCAGAAAGAAGCTTAGTGCAGTTTTGGGGTGTGTGATGCCCAGATCACAACCCACAGCCTGCAGGTAGCTCTGCAGTGCCTCAGGATGGGCACCAGCATGGGGGCTGAAGCAGCCAGCTAGTGAATTGCAATTAGTGGCAAATTAGTGGGTCTGAGTGTCTGTAAGACATTGCTCCACACACTCAGCTAAAAGCTTGTTGATCTGCTTGCAATGCCTCAGATACCAGTTCCTTAGCACCTGCCCCAAAAGGGAGCTCCTGGGTGATGTTCAGGGCTTCCTTTCGTTAGTCTGTGACTTGGAAAGATCAGCACCTTTACAGAGAGCTGCCCTGCAGTTCAACTGTCGTGGGGTCAAACAGTGCTGTAGTTCATTCCCTTCTGGTGTCACTGTGCCATGACACCGATAGTGATATGAGGGACAGAGCTGTCAACCAGAGTCTCCTTTTTGAAGTGAACCATCCGGGGAAAAACCTGACTTGTAGGGAAAGGAGTAGAATAGCCTTACTCTTATGTCAGCAGGACTGGAAGCCAAATCACAAATTCTAAAATCTACTAAGTTGGTGTTTTTTTTTTTTTTCTTGGAAAGAAAAAGTAAGGAAAAGAAAAAGTAAAAGCCAAACAGTGAAACATAATGGGATTTTTGTCTAAGCAGTTTGTAAATAACAGTGCAAGACTCCTCTTGTTGTAGGGGGAAAAATATTACACTGCAAACATATGGTGTTGGTGATTAATAATGAACTCTGTGTCAATAAAACCTAATTTAGAGTTTTATATGTTTAGTTAACAAATCATTACGAAGTTAATAGCAAAGATAAAGACCATTTGAGTACTGTCTTACAGTTAATGTAGCCTGATTTCATAGTCTGGCAGTTATCTAGTAGTAGTAAGAAGTAGTAAGGTAATCATACTTGAGTTTTATGATGCTTTAGATTTTTAGTATAATCTTGTATTCCCCCTTTTGCAGAGGCAAGGAGAACTGGTCATAGTAAAATAATACGTTTATGAATTAAGAAGAATCTGAAGTGTAGATGTGATTCCAGGACCTGAGGCTTTAGGAATAAGCATGATGTGTATGTCTTTATACAACCCCAGTTTGATTGAAATTATTCTTTTGAAGGAGAAGTTTAGTTTGTCTGGTAAAAATTGAATCTGCTATTTTTTTCTACTTTATAAAGGCCCTCTGGAAAAGATTAAGCTTAAAATCTAAAAAGTAAATTGTCTTTCAGTAATAAAATAGACAGTCTGTAAAACGGATTAATTTATTACTGACTCGAGTACTGAGACCTATTATTAATCATTGGGCTACTTTTAGGAAAAAAGGGATTGATAATAAAATCCTGATGTCAGTTTTTATGAAGTCCTTTTTATGAACCAATATTTGTCCTGTCAAGTTCACCAGCAATTCCTATGGAGGTGGCAGCTAGTTGTCTTGTGCCATAAAGCACTTGAAGCTCATGACTCCTTTTCCCCCCTATGTGCTCTTATAAGGAAAGTTGTATAGGATTTAACAGAGAGGGATGGTGGTTAAAAAAGAAAAAAAGGCAAACCAAAACAAACCTCAGTGTTGTTTTCTTGCTAATTATGCTTTTTTTCTTTTTACATCTGGCTGACAGACGGGCTTCATGTGTGAATTTGAGGGTGAATTTGCCTGCAGCCAGCCTGGGTTAGATGTGATCCGACAGACCAACGCGGAGCCGCGGTCCTGAGTGACCCTTGGGTAAGCTGGGCAGCCCCCAGGGTGCTCTTTCCAAGTACTGACATTTTTTTGATTTGCTGCCATTTGTTATTTTACTGTGCAATCATTGATATATTTTTAAATAGTTTTGATACTGGATTAACATTTTCAGGTGAATTTTAGGCCTGGGGACACCTGCTGTGGCATTATGTGATTGACACCTGTGGGAGGAGACATGAAGTGTCTTGTGGCACTGCTGCCAGATAAGTGAGCTTCCAGGAAAAATATGGATTGATGGAATGAATGTTGAACTGGTAGCAGTGACTTGGCTTGCATTAGGTGTGCTAACATGCTGGGAAGGCAAAGAGCATCGTGGTGCAGATGAGTTCAGAGCACACCTAAAACACCACATACAACCAGGGAAATCAGATTTATGATAGCTTAGTTTTCTGCAGAGAAGAACAAACACATGAAAATCAGTTATCAATGGAGTGAGTAACTGCAACATCAATTTGTCTGCCTTTTCCAAGTAACCCGTTCCCTTGTCATTATAAGGGAAGTGGTGTCTGACTTTCCATTGAGGAGTTCTGTGCAAAATAATTGTGAAATTGATGGTGTGAGTGCTGGTATACACAGTGCTGGCTCACCCTGTTTCCTGAAGGAAGCAAACTAGGCTGATCTGCCCTGGACTGGCAGTGACCAATGTCAAATGCCATTTAAATTTATCTCCATAAATTGTCCATATAAAAGTATCCCCTGAAGTTCTGTAAAGTTTGAATGAAATTGATGTTACGGGTGGAAATGGGCTCAAGTGGAGGATTGCGATAGGCGTTGTTGCTTGCAGGAAAAGTAGTTTTTTTTCTTAGATGCTGTCGTGTGGGTTTAATTCATCTGATGTCTTGGCCCTTGTCTTGATGATTTGTGCCTGTTCTCCAACACTTCATTCACTCATCCTTTGCTTGCTGTTTTGATTGACATTTTATACACCAGTGTAATTTAAAAACTCAATAAAAATGCTTTTTACACAAATAATATTCTATAAAACAGTCACTTCTTCAGGGTAATTCCTCAGGTTCTTAATGAGGCAAGCAGATCCTGTATTAGATCATGCCTTCTTGTAAAGGTTTTATAGCTACACTCAAATACTTTCTTGGGTTTGTAATCAGCTTTAATAATGGGCATGTAACCGTTCATGGATGAAAGAAGTCCTATGGAAAGAAACTAGGGATTTAATTAGGTTATATAAACATTATTCTAAATACCTATAAACACATAAAATTCTTAATTGCTTTATAGCTCTTCTAAGTCATAGCTGAGGAAGCAGCAGATTGATTATGTAACCTGAAGGTTCTTCCCTTATACCTGCTGCCAGTGACCCAGCCCAGCCGAGGATTTGCTCCGCGCGCCGGCGCATCCCGGGATCGACCCGCGTCTCCGCGGGGAGCCGTGGCTGGTGGAGCCCTGCGGACATCCCTGGGGCAGCTCTTGGTCCTCGTGGGCCGTGGATGTGCACGAAGAGCTTCAAAGTCATCCGCAGGTGAGTCGCTTTACATCTACTGGAAAGGATGTATTTTTTAAATTATTTTTTCCTTATTTCCATTCTTCGATGATTTTATATTTTGGTGTGATCTCTTAATAAGCTGTGTGGTGTTTTATTAATTCATTCCTAATGAGTATCTCTTCGGCGTATTTTGTAAACGGAACTGCATCCAGTTGAGGTTTTTCTGAAGCTTTCCATTAAAGAAAAGAATTTTCAAATACTAATAGCTGTGTTAAATTCAAGCAAGTTAAATGTGGGTAGAATACTTCCATATTGTGTGTTGCCTAGTGTTTTCTTACCTCATAAGTAGATTAGGGGAGTAGGGGGAGAATTTCCACTAACATGGTGGAATTTCTGGAAATAAGAGGAATGTGTTGGTCTGTTCCTCCTTCAAAGCTCTACATTTTTTTTAACAAATTTCTGAGATACAAAATTTATAGAAGAGGAAACTTTTTAACCAGAGTTGTGTTTTTCCTTGTATTTTTGAAAATTCAACCAAATGTGGCCCTGTCTCTGAAAGCCCAGGTTTCATGAGCCGCCCATTGCTAGGAGGTGACACTGGATGCTCTGTCACTCCCTGGCAATTCCTGTGCCCTGACCAGGCTCCAGGAGTCTGCAGTAATGTGATTGCAGGGTGAGCTCTTTCCACCAGCTACTGCTGCATCCAGTGCACGGGCAAGGAATTTAGTGAGGAAACCAAGTACTTGCAAGCTAGTCAGGGATTAAGGCTCCTTAAAGTATTCTGGTAAACACAATTCTATGTTTTTGGATTCTGCAGAATTTCTGACCTATTCTCCATGAGACACAAACCAATTCCAGGTGGCTGTAGAATTCCTGTATGCGGGAGATGCCTTAAAGAAATGCTGTGTGCTTGCTGGTGCTGCTGAGGTATGTGAAGATCCAAACCCCAAACAAAAATGCTCTCAAAGAATTGGCCTCCAAGTGGTTAAACTGGACGTGTCAAATTAGGCGCCACCTTATGCCTGTTTTGGTCTCATCTCTGTGTAAAATATTATCACTGTGGGCCCATCCCAAGATAAGAGAAAGACATTAGAGTGACCAAAGCCTGGGGAAATTAAGACTTGATTTGCTGGACAGTGGCTTGCATGTGACCATATGGGAAGATGAAAGAGCTAATGCGTGTGAAATATTTAGACATTTACACAAGTAAATGCTTCTAACTATGTCCTCAGACTTGTCATGCCTGCCTTCAGGGGAGGTAACTTGGTAATAACAGGCAAAATCTTTATTTCATACTTTCTGTTTGGAAGATACAGGCTAGGGAGGAAAATCAGGTGAGAGTTTACAAAAGCAGGTGTGACAGTCATGGAAAAATGTCAATTCCCCCTACATTTTATCAAGATTCACTAATGCAATAGGCTTATATTCTGCTGGTATTAAGGTGACTGTTATTTAATAAGAGTCCATTAACTTTTGCTTTCCTTCTCTTTTCCAGGCCTGAGAACATGACGTGCCTGCGCTGTCGCTTTCCCTTCAACAAAGGACGTTGCTGTTTGCCAGGTGGGAATGTCCCAAGGAGGGAGGTCTGAGAGGAGATTATTCCTCACCATTTCATTTGCTGACAAACGTAGAACAGAACACAGTTGTGTTTGCAGTATGAAGGACAGAAACCTGAATTGCCTGTAGGCATTCACTTCATTGTGAATTTATGGTGTGACTCTAATATTTGCATTAATCCCATCAGCACAAAGCATACATAAATGCATTCAGAATTATTTTGTCTTGCTCGTACAATTCACATTAAGATCCATATGCAGAGTTGTATTTTCACAGCAAGTTTTAGACATAATATTCAAATTGTTTCTTCCTTGCTCTTGTCAATGTGTTGCATATTTTTAAGCCCTGCTGGGCTCAGTGCCAGCAAGGAACTACAAGGATCTATAGCAACTGCCACATTTGCACTTTTCATTTACAAATCGGTAACTAAATTCTCATTAAATATTCTTAACCAGCCTGTTCAACATATGTTTGCTTGGGTATCAGTACTTATAAGTTGAAACAAATTAGATCAGTAGCTAAATTTACTTCCTAATAGCCAAAGGTGTTTGAGAAAGAGTGGATTCTAGGCTGCACAAGTGGCAATGCCCCCTTCCTCCTTCGTTATTTTAAAGATGGCAAATTCAGCTCTATCCAGGCAAACTGGAAGACACAGATGCTTGAACTCCCTTCCTGCCCCTTCCGTGTGTTGGGCAGCCTGGTGGAGGGAGATTTTTGAAGTGAAGCCAGTGAAGATGCACTGACTAGTGTGCCTTACAAATCAGGTTCTGTTTCATTCTCCATATTTCTCCTCTTTAACAGGAGTCAGTGGATTTACACAAGAATATTCCTTGTGGAGAGGCGTTTTCATCTCAGACTTTTGCCAGCACTGGCACTAATTGCAGGAAGAACCAGTTATCAAAAGGAAGTGCAAAATCGCGGATGTTAAATTGTGTAGACCCTCAAAGGTTATTTTCTCAGCTTAAATAGTTGTTTCGTGCGCTTGCAAGGATTGTTAATGATGAGATTTTAATTAATGAGTTTCATTGTGTTATGAAAACTCAAGTGCAAATCCTATCATTATGTTTCCAGGTTTGTGCTACTTTGTATAAAATTCAATAGCAGCTCATCCATAATGCATCAGAGATGCCTCTGTATCAGCTGAGCTCGTCTGCAGCCTCTTCCCAATGTTCCTGCACTCAGGTGCTCAGGATTCCCAGCTTTTACTGGCAATTCCTATCTAGGTGCATTTCCTGACTAGTATTATCTTTTTCTTTGTTTCCCCAACTCTGCAACGGGTTTAATGCTTGTCTAGCTCAACAGTGCTGTACAGATTTAGATTCAACCCTTTAATCAACCCTTTATTGCAAAGTAAGCTGAAGTAGGTGAAGAATTAAGATTTTTTTTTTAAACTAGAGCATTTTTTCAAGTTGAAAGTTTTTTATTAAAAAAATCCCTTGCCATGATGTGACCCTAGGGGAAATTTTGCAACATAATATTTGATTGTTCTAAGAATTCCTAGAAAAGCCCCTTCAAATTCTACCCACACTACCTCAGTGATGCTGAGCTGTTTTTCACCCAAAGTTTAACAGGCTTTTGTTCCAATAACATATTGCATATTTAGTTAGCAGCATTTCTCAACACCAGTTAAAGCTTGTGTGTAAATCTGATGCGGTGCAAGTAAAGTTCAAGGCTAACATGGCTTGGAAAAGGTAAGTTGTGAGTAGATTCCCTTTCCCTGAAGCTCCGCATCTAATTTCAGCTTCATGAAAAGTGTGCCCATGGAATGTGGGAGAGGTAAGAGGAGCAGCAAAATCAGCTCTTCCTGCCCACTAATGCTGTGATAAAGCCACAGAAGTATCTCAAAAATATCCCAAATGGGAAGTACCCAAGGTTTCTTGGCGGGAGCAAAGGGAAATACATATATATATGTGTGTGTGTGTGTATTTTTGTATAGAATAAAGTTTTTAGGAAACGGTACTTGAAGTAGTTTTAGAAACCAGCTATGGACTCCTAAACTCGTGCATATACATAGATCTGAGGCACGTTCTGTTCCTATAAGCAGTGACCAAGGTCTCCTGCTGCATTTAGAAAGTGCTTTTGTAGTCTAAACTTAGCAATTTATCGCCCTTGCCTCCACATACAGACCGAGGGCTGCGATACGTCGTTTGGAGTGTGATGATTGAACATTGTTTCTTGAGGCCTCTCTCCCTCTTCGCATGAATGTACAGAAAAATAACTGGGTGTGCTGACGCTGCCCACGTTCAGTTGAATTCTTTATCTCGGTACCTATTTAACCTACCTGTCTGAACAAAGTGCAGCTTGGGCCTTTTGGCTTATTCTCTGCCTTCTTCCAGAAATGTCCCAGAAGAAGTCGCCTCATACAAATTCCCTGGGTTTATTCGGAATTCTTTAGGTTCAGAAGCGAGTTTGAGCAGCCCTCTCGCTGCTCTGCTTTCTGGAACAGTGTGTGAGCATCAAAGGGTTGCACAAAACTCCTCATCTCTTGCACATCTGGGTGTAACTGAACTGTGGGGACGGTCTTGAGCTCGTGGAGTGAAATCCATCCTCGTGCTGGTGTTGAGGGACGAAGCCACCATCCCAGCCTCAGTTCTACGTTTTCTTTCTTCGAGATAATTGAAGGTGACTAATTAGTGACCCTAAATCCTGTGTCTGATTACTGCAGGGCAGATGGTCATGCTGCTATGGTGTTCTGGGCTTGATACCTGGGTAAGGGTATTGGGCAAATATTTTGTATTGTGTGGACTCAGCGACTGGGTAAAGCTGCAAATATCCAAAAGACTCAGTGATGCCTGCGATTATTTCTGTTAATATAGTTAAAAATATAGTTAGCAGTCGACCAGGAACAGAGGTAAAAATGAATGCACTTAATGGGACTTCTTCAAGCTGCTTTTTGCCAAAATTCTGGAAAAATCCAACAACAACAGTCCGGAGAGGTGTTTAGCTCTAGGCAATGTTGCGAAGCAGGCAAAATAGGCAGCAAAGTGCAAGCATCAATCATTATTTTCCAAGCAGCTCTACTGAAGGGCTATTTGTGTCGTAGTGATTTTGTTGGCGCTGCCACCTGTAGCAGCTGTCTGTTGTGTCCCAGAGTGACAGAGAGCCAGATGTGATGTCCTCTGATGGATGCTTTTGTACTTATGGCAAAGACATATTTAATAGGGAAATCATGGTATTTTATATCGAGTGCGTCATCAACCTTCTGCTTGCATTTGCTTTGTAAAAGCTGCTAAGTGGCAAGGAATGTGTTTCTAATCTCTTTTCCTCTTTGTTAGTTAATGCCCAGCTCAGTGTGGACCAACCCCAGATTCTGGAGAAGTGGGTGAGTTTTACCTTTCTCTTTGGGTGTTCTTGGTGTAACATTAAAAATCTTACAAGTAGATGGTGCAGCAGTGCATATCTTGATTCATCTACCCTGTTAGTTTGGGCAATTAAACATTATGACAAGGCCTGGGAGGATGGAGCAGAGGGCACAGTCCTTTGGGCGGCCTGCAGAGCTCACAGCATAGACAAATAGGGGCTTTCATATTTTATTCCAGTAATTACATGCTTCGGAGACCACAGGCCAATCTTTAATGGTTTTAAGTACACTGTAGGTGTGAGGAAGTGGAACGTGGTATTGGATGAATTCCTGAATTGAAGAGGTTTTAGTCCACCTTTAGCCCATGTGTCTTTTATCTTGCATTACGAGGCATTAGTAGAAGAAATTGTCCAAATTGATGGTTCCCAGCTTCTCACAAGATGGTTCTTGCACCCTCAAGACAGCCCTGATGTTTACATAGGGAAATGGAGTTTCCCTATTGTGGCAGAAGTAGTAAAACCTGAAGCTAACCTAATAATATGGCTAATGGTAACCCCCATGTGTTTGGCTGCTGCTGGGAGTGAATGTTTCCTGCTTCTCCAGTCAATTAAAGAGTTGAGGCAACAGATGGTTTCTGTTCTTGACTCGTTAAAAGTACAGACTGTGGCCACTTCACTGAAGACACAAGAAGTTTTACTGCCGTCTTATCTGTAGGAGAGAAGATCTGTCTTAAGCAGGCAGCTGAAGTGATTTAGCTAAATCAAGGCAACAACACTTTACCATACACAAAAATACTTTGGTTTGCAAGATATTCTGCAGTTTCACTTGACTGATTGGAGATCTCCTGTTTAAAGAGCACTCGGGCTGAAGTTGTTTTAACTACAAGGTTTCTAAACAGCCTGAATAGTTAGTTTTCGTGTGCACAGCAGGTTTGGCACTTTTTGTAACTAGGAAGCATTTATTGCCTTATGAGACAAACAGTTAACCCATTTTAGATGGAAATGGGGATAAGTGGCTGGCAATTTATGTATTCCAAATGGCACCCTGTACCAGGGAAGAGTGCATAAGGATGTGACAGCATCTCTTAGGTTGCTATTTATCTCTTCTAGCTCAGAAGTTTCTCTGAATGCAAACCTGCAAGGGGTAATGTATGGTTGGAAATGGAGGTGATTAACAAGCTCCAATTTTGAGCTGAGACATTTAGCAGCAGCTTGAAGTACTCATCTTGCCTTAACACCTGCATGAGGGGCTTTTTTGGTAATGAAACCTGGAAGTAGAAGATACTCATACAGATAATGTGTTTCATTAACCACTATAGCCTGTGATGATTGTGGAAAAGGGCTCAAAACTTTTTCCAATTTGGGTGATTTCATCATGGTTTGTTAATGCAGGGGATATTCATTTTTACTAAAGACTGGCATCAGAGTTGTGGAGATGGACAAGCTGGGGTTTTGTGCTGAGAGCCCCACAGTGATGTGCCCAAGATGGTCACGCATTCACACTGCTGCCGCTCTGCTAGTGGGGACTACTCCCAGGGCAAGGGACGTGCAGTTTGGAACGTGGGCTCTGGCAATCGTATTACCCCGTGAAGAAGCTCCCTAGGGCTGAAAGCTTGCAAGTCCACATAACTGGACTTGCTCAAGGGGTGAGGGCCTCGCTGCCCCGCTGAAGACCAGGCTGCACAGGACATGCATGCAGGGAAGTGCTTCATTTGGACAGGCAGCTTTGAGTTAGGAGATTATCCGCAGCTCCCCGCAAGTTCCTTTGCATGTACTTGTGTATGACACGTGAGCACTAAACACTAGCAACCCTGAAAACACAGGATTTGCCTGTTTTGGGGCTTGTTGGGGTTATGCAACTCTGCCCTCCCTCACAGCTGTGATCGCAGCAGTTTTTCCTGCAAACTGCCCCTTGGGGACTACTCAGCATTTGCTTCTGCCTTCGTCCAGTTGTGTTCTGTCTTAGTTTAGCATCAGTTATAAACCTAGATTACATATATGCACGCTGTTACTCCGTGATTACACAAAAACTTCTGTTTTCTCACGTGCCTTGAAGATTATTAATATCTAATCAAAGACAACTGTGGCAAGGTTGGAGGGTGCTAGTCCACAGAAAGTGCTGGTTCTGCTCTACCTAAAAGCTGTCAGAGTTGCTGCCAGTTCCCTGCATCTCGTTGGCTGCCCCCACGCAGGCTGGCGTGCGTGGTTGTGCCTGGCATCTGCTCTGGCGCCCTGGGAATTTTTAGCCAACTGAACATCTCTAGCATAAACCCTTGAGGAAAGGGGATAAGGCACAAAAGCAAAGTGCAAAGGTAACCTTAGGAAACAAGTGTCATGTGTTTGCTGTCAGCTTGGCTTGTTTAATGAAAATGTTGCTTCAGGGTAATTATTGGGTAGTTAGCTGTGGTAATTCAAGGAGGAACATTTAATATCAATTTTTCATCTCTCTACCTGTAATTATGCAGCCCCCACCACAGAGTTTTGGGGCCCTCTGCCAGGTTCTCCAAAGAAGCTGTTATAAGATGTCACCAGGTATCGACCCTGTTTGGGAGTTCTTTCCTGACACATTGGGAAATACTTGAATTATGTTTACTCTTGAGAATGAATCCAAAGTTCAGCATTTTCCAGGATGAATATAAAGCTGCTATATTGTTGCACGTGCCGAAATCTCCTCTACCACCATTACCTCTACCAGTCATGAACAACCAACCAACCAACTGCAAAAAGGCAGTTGCCTGAAGATGAAGTGGAAAGGTGAGCAGAAAGGTGGAGGTGGGTGGCCAGGGAGTGGGGGGCATCACGAACTGCCGGTGTGCTGCCGATGCACTGAATGCTCCTGGTTGTGTCTCTGAATACTGCCTTACTGCAATCGCTCGAGCAGTTAACAAAGTCTTGCAGCACTGCTCACGTTTAAGCTCAGAACTAGCTTAAGGAAATTCGGGTTGTAAAATTTATAGGAGTGTTTTATTCATGGGCAAATATTTGCTCTGTGTCATAAAATAGGCTGTTACAATTCAAGGGAGAAGAGAGCTTTCCAGTTTTGCAAAAAAAAAAAAAAAAAAAAAAGGCATTTTGCCTGCCTATTTTGAGTGATGCTTGAGAGCTGGGCATTGCAGTGAGCCTGTGCTTACCCTGAGGCCTGCAGAAACCTGCTGGTTCATCTTCAGTCTGCGTGGGGCTGATGCACGTGGCTGGCTGGATGTGTAAACATCTGCATTTCCGAGGCTATTGAGGGCTCTTTATCAGGAACAAATCAAAAATCATTAATTAGAGACCTATCAGTGCTGTGATCTGGGCGGACCACCCACTACTTCAGCTTTTCTGTGTCAGGTGTTCAACATAGTAGAAGACATAATAAGGAGAAGAAGTTTTCTGGCAAGGACTTTCCCTGGTTTTGCAGTTCTCTGAAGCCTTGGCATGCTATTTAAGACTTGGAGTTGAACATCTATGTTTAAACTGATCAACTGGCATTACTCTTGGGGGAATAAAGCTATTTTCCCATATCGATTTTAACCTCTTCTAAGCCAGTGGAAGCCGCTGCTTGGAGGTGGGACCCGTGTGGCTTTCTCAGCCCTCCTGTTCCAGATAGCCCAGCTAAAGCCAAACGTGAGGGATGATTTCTGTAGATGATGCACTGATCCTCACCTGAGGATACCTGAACTGCTGGAAATATTGAAGAGCTTCATTATAGCAGGTTCCCATGTGCTTTTTGCGGCTGCAGGGGGCTGGTTTAGAAAACAAAATGCAGGAAATGATGAATTTGGTAAATATTTTGAGTTATACATATGTGGGTATACATCTGTAGATATAAATACGGTTTGTGGGCACGAGTTGGGGTGAGGAGAGCCGGACCGCAGTTCCCTGAATCCCACAAATGAGACGTTATTGGAGATCAGAGCTTTTAGAGAGGGAAACGGAGGGATTGGGAGCCTCCAGGGGAGGCAGGGTAATAGGAGGTAGCGTGAAAGAAGCTTCTAATCCTTATTTTCTGTTTTCCCTCTGTTCCCAGTATTTAGTGGCCGGATGCTTGAGAGGATGTGGAAGAATGTTGAAATTTGGGAAGTAACCTTTGTTCTCTTGCTCCAGGAGGAACGGATTGGGTTGGAGTGCAGCGCAGCCAGGCAGGTGCTGGTGATTTTTATTTCATTGATTCCTGACTTTGGGCTGGCAATTTCAAGCATCCCTGACTTTGGATCTCTCAGGGCTGCAGTTTTCTGGTATGGCCTCCACTTGCAGAGCTGTGGCAGGGTTATTAAGCACCTCCAGATGTTTGCTGTAACATATTTGCTAGCT
The DNA here is from genome assembly GCF_059628265.1 of Tinamus guttatus. Taxonomy (NCBI): domain Eukaryota; kingdom Metazoa; phylum Chordata; class Aves; order Tinamiformes; family Tinamidae; genus Tinamus; species Tinamus guttatus. The sequence goes on along the minus strand of NW_028288560.1, from coordinate 383,871 downwards.
GCAGCCCTGGGCAGCAGAGGCTGGGCTGAACCGCTGGCTGGAGAGGCTCCTGCAGGCAACTCGTGCTCAGATTTTTAGTTTAGAAGAACCTTCCTAAAACAGACCTGCAATGGGCTCAAACAGTCATTTCAGGCAGTGCTTTTAAACATATTGACTCAGAAGCTGCTGTAGTTCCTAAGGTGGCTGCTTGTTGATGCTCAGTCTAAGTGTTTATGGGCATCCCTGTTGGTGTATGAAGCAGGCCAGAAATACAAAGCTTCCCTTTCAACCAGGCAGTCATTTTTAGATATAATAGGCTCCAAGGAAAGACATCTATAAGGACTCCAGAGAGACTTACCAACTTACCAATATCCTTCATCTTTATAATTAATAAGTTGGCCAATGTATGAACTGAGTGCAGGTAGAGACCCGGGGAATAGGCAGTCAGGAGGAAGATGCATTTTTCTTGCAGATGCCTTTTAATAGCTCTCCAGACAGGCAGCAGCATCCTAAACCTTGCTTTGGGCATGAAACCAGCTATTTGTAAAGTGGAAAACTCCAGGCTTTAGCTTTGCACAAGGTCTCTAGGCAGGCAAGGGGGAATGCTGCTACCTGCTGCGTGCTCCGTAAGGGCCCGTTGGTGAAACGGCACCCTGCGCCCGGCAGCCACCGCTCTGCTCCCGGTCAGAGCTGTTTATTGCAACTAATGCAGAGGAAAAAAATCAGAAAAAGGCCTTACAGAAGGACAAACTCGCCAGCTGCTGCTGAATTGCTGTCTGCACCGTTTAGATTACTTTCAAGTGCAATTTTGTCCCTAGGGAAGATGTCTCGGGTTTAAATGCAAGTCTCTTTACAATGAGTCTGCATTTTTTTTTCTTGTTCCCCTTGCTAGTGATTAGAATAGATGTTCTGAAATGGTTTCCAGACACAATGTGCTGTTCTCGTGTTTGCTCTCATAATGAATGATAATTCTCAACTTACATATTACCATAATCTCTCTAGCTGACAGTGCTGTGACAAATGGCATTTGCAATTCACAGACTTTGTTCTTCCTCGGGGGGAAAAAAAAGCAGAACTTGAAATGGAAAAAACCCTCTGTAAATGGGATCATACCTGCTGCTAATGAACAGAATGGAAGGACGTGGGAGAAGAGGGTCTTCTGATTAGGCATTTCTGCTTTCTGGCTCCTGGCTGACACGTGCTGCCAACTTCTCTTGGTTTACTTGTGGCCAGCAACAGAATGGGGGTGTTCTCCAAGGACACTTTGCTTCGGTGCAGCTTTCTTCATTGCTGTTTTCTAAGGAGGGCTCTGCTTGCAGGTCACGTTATGTCCTGGTGTTGACCCAAAGTGTCTGGGAAAACGTAAGCTAAGCTTAATATCACTGTCTGGCACGGGTCACAAGTGCTGCAGGAGAAAAGTCGGGCTCAAGTCACTTGCCCTATGGTCGGTAGGTGCTTCCCACTGCTGATAGAATGAGGAAAAAGCTGAAAATCAAGTACCAAATTTGTTCCTGATTCAAGAGATCAGAATCACCGAATGGTTGAGGTTGGAGGGGACCTCTAGAGATCATCTAGTCCAACCCTCTGCTCCAGCAGGGACACCTGGAGCAGAGGATGAATTTGGCCAAGGCCTTTTAGTTGTTGTAAGTAGCTGACGGGGTTATAGTATGATCAGAACCGGGTTCTTTTGTGGTCAGCAATTTGCTGCAGTTTTCTAAAGCTTATGCAAACGTCGAGCTCACTTTCCATGCTGCCCTGATGGTGGTCCTGCCTGAGAAGGATGGGCAGTTTTATCACTTATTTCCACTGACATCACTCTTATTTCCATGTACTATTTGATTCTGTCACAACTATGTGCTCATCATAAAAACATTCCTTTCCTAAATATCCCTGCAAGTTTGGAAAACTCAGCCTTATTAAAGGGATGCTTTCCTGCCAGGTATTTCTAGCTCTTGTGTCGTTGGAACTTGTGAGCAGATGCAGTCACAGGAGCCCCGTGCCAGGAGGTGAGAAGACCTCTTGGTTTTTCAGCATGTTCCCTTCAGCTTCTCGTGAGGAAGGCTGCAAAATGACTCTTCCACCTCGTATGTGAATATTGTTTTTGTCCTGCTGTGCAGCACAAGTCAAAAGCTGTAACCTTCATGGGGAGAGCTATTACTGTGCATCTTGCACTCAGGCCTTTAGCAGCTGATTCCATCTGTAACACGTCCATTTTGATGGATGAAGCTGTTGAAGGTGAAGGCTAGGAAATAAATGCACCAGGACCAAAGAGAGCAGGGTGCAGGGGCTGTGCCTTAGCTACAGATACTGACTTGGTGCTGCTTCATATGTCTCTTTCTCTGCTCTTTGCTGCAGACTGACCTGTTGGTGCCAGCACTGGAGAGGATGCTGAAATACTCTGGAAAAATGGGGTAGTAAATAACCCTTCTGGCCTAGAAGTGCCAGCTCGAAGCCTTGCTGGTGGTTCAGACCAGTGTAGAAGCAGCTTTGCCAGAAGGGGTGTGCAGAGCCTTCAGCCTCTAAAGAGAGGAAGAAGAGGAATGTGAGGAGGAGGTAAGGAGCAAAGGCAAGTGCAGCAAGGAGGCTGCAGTGCAAGCTCTCAAGTGCCCAGTGCTGAGTGTGTGATGGAAAGGGCAGGCTGCATTCAGCACTGTTGGTTACGGTGCCTTGTCGGTGGTGGGAATTCCCTTGCCCACCACGTCAAGACGTGCCCACTCAAGAAGATGGTTAATGCCCTCTCAGCGAGGGCGATTTAGTGTCCTCATTGTATCTCATGGAGTCCTCAGCAATCAATTCAGAGAGCCCATGTCTTGGGGGGCTCCTCTTCCCTTCATGAACTTAGGTTGCATCCAGCTGCTACAGAAGTGAAAGGTGTTTCACACTTTTCGTTCTTAACGTGTGTGGTTTGTGTGTATTTTGTCTTCAAAATGAATTATTTGTCACGTGAGAAGTATTTTGCCACCAGCAGGGGTTGCAACAAGCTTGACTTTGTATTTTGACTGGCAGATGTGTTACCTTCTTTCTGATAAGAATTTGCATGTTTCCTTCGGGCAAAATAAAAAAGAGCAAAAAGAAAGGAAATTTCTTTTTAAAGTTATATACAAATACTTAACTATATTTGTTTATATGAATATCAGTAGAAATTTTGGGTGGATAACTGAGATTTTTGTAATACAGACTGTTATCACATTTAAGTTGAATGGGCAGGTATTCTACTACTGTTTGGTTTTTATAGATATTTGCAGGAATTCTCATTATCTTAACCTGGAGAAAGCCAGAAGGAAGCACTTTTAGGAGTTGCTTAGAAGTTATTCCTACTTCTTTCAGTTGCAATTGGTGAGATCTTGCAGTAGAGAGTCAGTCCGGCCAGCCTGTGTGTGTGTTTTCATGCAAGCCCTAACAGAGAAGGATAGTGATCTTGGAGCCAAGGGATCATGAACTCAGGAATGCTGGTCAGAAGGAAGTGGCTTTCTGTTCAAAAAGGTAAAATTTAGGTAACTAATAACAAAACAGGAAATGTTACTGCGGTTGGTAAGTCTCCAAAAGGGAGATGGAGTAGTTTATCATTTAAAGGGTGTTTGAAAAAGTACTAAACCTCATTCAAAACCAAAGGGTAGAAGTATTTATTACAGTGGTGTTTGAGGTATGAGAGATGTGTTGGAAACTAGGGGCAAGATGTGTTTAAAATCTCCTGTTCTCCCGAGCAAGAGGGTGTGTAAGCTCTTCCATAAAACGTTGAGGAAATACTCAGTAGACATCTCTCTGCATCTGTAATCAATTAAATACCTAAATTACTGTATATATCTCATATTAATTTAACAGCTTAATACTAAGATTCTTGCCTTGTAGGACTGCTGATGCCCTTGGGAAGGGAGACCTGTGGAAGATGCTCTGAAATGGGAAGTGGAGGTGACTGAAGTCAACTCTTCAGGACTGGGCATGGGACAGGAGAGGTGGGTTCTGGTGCTGCCCCGGTTTACGCAGGCTCGTGTGTTACACTGCAAGCCAAGCTGCTGAGGGTCGAGCCCCTTCTCCCATTTGGTTTTACTTTTTTCTTCTGCTGTGCTGTGTTTTCCAAAGGATTTTGCAACACGTTGTTGAACTTGAAACACCAGCACGTAGTTCAGATGTGTTTACAGAAATTGGGAAAACTCTGCAGATTACTTTGGAACCAAAGCCCTCAGGATATCTTTCAAAGATCTATTTGTTTTTCAATAGTTTCACATTTTTAAGGATTTAATTACAATCTGTTCTGTGCAAATAGTACAAGATAAAAAGGGTGATTTTTCTTTTTTGATCTCACAGTTGCAAACTTAGAAGTCACACTCACTAGTTTAGTGATGGTGAAGAATGACCTGAAAAGCTCTAAAGTCTGTAGAATTCTCTAAAATTTTCACAGTGCCTGAGAGAAGAATGCAGTAAAAAAGGGAGAGGAAGAGAAAGGCAGCAAACACCTATGACTGTTCATGCATATGGGCATAGCTGTAAAACAAGCTGGGTACATTCCCCACTTGGTAATTCCTTTCAATATTGTGATAATATTATAAAGAATGTGGAGTTCATGAAATACTTAATGCAGTCTCTCCGACACAGTGCACTGCAAACTGAGGCATGCCAGAGATCTTAAATCATCTGCCACTGACGAGTATTCGCTTCTGTAGTGAAATGCAGTCTGATGTGTAGAGGGGCACAGGGGAAGAATTGAGGTTGGCCAGTAAAACCAAATAACCCCAGACACCAGTACAGGCTGGGGACTGACCTGCTGGAGGGCAGCTCTGCAGAGAGGGACCTGGGCATCGTGGTGGACGACAAGGTGACCATGAAGCAGCAGTGTGCCATCGTGGCCAAGAAGGCCAATGGGATCCTGGGCTGCATTAAAAAGAGCATCTCCAGTAGGTCGAGGGAGAGGATCCTGCCCTTCTACTCAGCCCTGGTGAGGCCGCATCTGGAGTATTGTGTCCAGTTCTGGGCTCCACAGTACAGGAGGGATGTGGAGCTACTGGAGAGAGGCCAGCGCAGGGCCACAAGGATGATCAGGGGCCTGGAACATCTGCCCTGTGAAGAGAGGCTGAGGGAACTGGGCCTCTTCAGCTGGAGAAGAGAAGGCTGAGAGGGGACCTGAGCAGTGTCTAGAAGTACCTCAAGGGAGGCAGTGAGGAGGATGGTGCTGGCCTCTTTTCACTGGTGGCCACCCACAGAACTAGAGGTAATGGTCACAAACTGGAGCATCAAAAGTTCCACAGGAACTTAAGGGAAAACTCTCACCAGTGAGGGTGCCAGAGCACTGGAACAGGCTGCCCAGAGAGGTTGTGGAGTCTCCTTCTCTGGAGATCTTCAAACCCGCTTGGATGCAGCCCTGTGCCACGTGCTCTAGGTGACCCTGCGTGTGCAGGGGGGTTGGACTAGATGACCTCTAGAGGTCCCTTCCAACCTTAAGCATTCTGTGATTCTATGATTCTAAAAAGAAGTGTCAAAATGAACCAAACTGCTAGGAGAAATTCAGGAAAAGCAAATATAAATGCTCCAACTGGAACATGTCCAGGAAACACATAGTCTTGTTTTAGGTTTTAGAAATAAAGTGATGCTGTCAGGAATTATCAGGAGGTTGCTGTTGGGTTTTGATTGGGAAAGCACTTCCTCAGCTCAGTGATCACCAAGGTCAAAACGAGGCACAACTTGGAGCCGACTCAGGGGGCCGCCCCCTCTGCTCCTCCTTGGCTTTCTACTAATGGAAGTTTCGTGTCCAGATGCTGTTCAGGGCTGATGCATCTTAGCGAGCCGACAGGGTGACAGCTTCAGGTCACCTCCCTGTTGACTGTCAAGAACATGACGTCCTGCAGACGGGCACTGCCAGCCTGGGGAGGAACAGCAGGCGCTTCTGCATCCTCCCTTAGTCCCTACAAGTTTTGTAGGGGGTTTCACTGCCTAAACCTTCATTATTCATGTTTCTAATATCAAAAATAACATCTTTTCCAGACTGCAACCCGAGTCTGTTCTGTCTTTTTAGTGTGTCTGTTTTTTGAGTTGAAAGGACGTTCTCCATCGGTGACGGTGCAGGTGTACTAGAAATACAGGAAAGGACTTCCAGGAGTCTCAGTTTTGGCATTACCTGTGCTGAATGCAGGCGATCTCCTCGCTCTTGGCTCTTCCTCTTAGTGCCTGTTTGACTTGCCAGACTCACGGTCACTTTTGCCAGCTCTTCCATCTTGGCAAACCCTATCAAGGTTTGGTTACCTCTATGCAGTGTGTAAAGTCAGGCTGATCCAAACTGTTAAAGCATTTAAAAATTCCCTGCCCGTGTGCCACACTGGAATCAAACCTTCCATCCCCCTGGAAGCTGCTGTAACTAATCGTAGCTCTGTTCAGTGCTGGCAATGCCCTTAAGATTGCAAGCTCAGGAGATCTGCTCCAGGCTTTTCTGCTTGTCACCCTCCAGATCTCTCATTTTTTAGCAAGCCTGGTGCAAGTTAAGCACACTAACCTGGAGTCATTTCCGCTGTAAATATCACTCATTTGAGGTTTTCCTGTGAGCTGGATTAAATAGCATTTCACCATGCACGCTCACTTGGCATATGTTCTCGATTTGCATCCTTAATGTTGGAAGGATTTATGAAGCCTTGAAGTATTTTATCCTAGGTTGGATTAATTGTTACTCAGGTGCCTTTGTGCTGGCAATGTCCTTTGTATCTTCTGGCTTAGTTCTTAGGATCTGGGTGAATGTGTCAAAAGTTGATACAAATACGATGGAACAAGGCCACCTACTTGATATAAGACATGTTTAAGTGCCCTAATGATGCACATGTGGTCATAGGCCTCCAAGTAAAACCGTAGTTTTAAACTTACTTCAGGTTGGTAGAGGCTTGGCTGGACTGGCCAGGCTCCTTCTTGTGGGGGAAAAAAAAATCATATCCAAAACAAGCTTATGTTGATAATAGAAGGTTGTCACTTTTAAATGTGTTTTTCAGCCATTCAGAGTGATTTGATCTGTATGGCTCTGGCAGGGGGGATGTTGCCCATTTTCGGATAAGCATTACGGTTAAGGAGGGAAAACTCCCACACTTTTTGAGGTGTGACCAGCCCCAGAATGAAAATATTATCTCCTCAACCCAAAATGACTTTTTACTCTGGATAATATGTTGTGGGAAGCAGGTTGCCACTGGGGTTTAGCAAAGTATTTGATGTTTAATCCCAATTGTAAGACCGGAGATAAATGAAATCAAAAATCCTGGCAGCTTTGGGAAGAAGGCAAGTCCCTTTAAACCTATTCCCTAACTAGCAAAGAAGAATATTTTTTTTTCTAGGAGTGACTTTTCCTATGAGCCAATTTGATGCCCATTCTGCCTTCTTGCAGTGGTGATTAGATCTAGCCTTTAGCATGTTTTAGTTCTTTATTAACCAGATGTTGGTCGCAGTTAATCCTGCTGCTGGTATCTCATTAGCTTCTCTCTCCTAGGTGCTCCGGACTGTCAAGGCTGTGACTTTCCCTGCATAAATCTGACTTTTGTGCTTTAGGAATTAACCTTTTGACAACCTGGTGGGCTCCATCCTCTCTGCCTGTGCCCTCGCTGACTTTCTCCAACATTTTTGCACGGATGTGCAGGACTGCAGGGAGTTTCAGAGCGTACGTATGCAATAGTGCTGGGCATGAGCTGCAAAATGTGGTTAAAGTGTCTCCCCGCTGTCGATTGCCAAATTTAAGAGTGATGGAATTTGGGAAAGCAGTGTGAGCTGCTATCTGGTGTGTGCGTGTGAGAGATAAAGCGCACGTGCAGTTATAAAGCACTCTCCAAAATCTGATCTTCGGTCTGTTAACATGCTGAACATGCCTTTTTTACAGCAGTGATTTATAGGCCAGCATAACCATGCAGAATCACTTCATTATATTTGAATAATGAAGAGTGTGCCATCAAAACGGCGTGTCTCAGGGGAGCTTTCAGAGGCAAGACTTTAAATAAATGGCTTTTTAGATAAATTTATTATGAAGTGTGATGAAAGCCATTTTTCTTGGCAGTCACTTCTTGCAAAATCAATGAGTTTTGTCATGCCTTTTCTTTCCTTTTTTTTTTTTTTTTTTTTTTTTTTTTTTAAATCTCTTACATAAGTAAAGACTAAATCCATACAACCAATGGTTGATGTGTAGCCAGCATCATCAGGAAATAAAATGTTGCAATGGTCAGCCATAATTCTGTCCCATCCTGTCTGCTAAATATTTATGGAGCAAACTTACAACCCAGTTGTGCAACTGATGGGAAATTTATTAGTTGCTCTAAGAATACTTTTTATAGGTGTCTGTGCGCATACATTCTGGTTTCTTATGCAAAAAGATAGATTTTTATAGGATCAAAACAAAGCAGTATTTGCCTTACTTTGGTTTTGTCAAATGAGACTTTAATACTGGCTGTAGATATTAATTGGTTGTGGAGGCTTTGCAAAACCACCCAGAAATCCCACATCTTGGCATCTACACAATATTATGACCAGCATATTTCTATTGCTCTTGCATATTTAGTGTCCTCAAAACTCTCATCTCAATTTGCAGCATTTGATTATTATGACAAGACAGAAACTGTTTATTTGCTTGTTTTCTAAAATCTGTACATTCATTTTGTAATCAAAGACATTATAAAAGCAAGTACTTTACCCTTAGGACAGATATTTTAAATGAAGGCATCTTAAACTGCTTCTTGGAGGACTAGTGTTTACTAGTGTTTTATATAGTTATATGAAAATGCTGCTTTCTGTGTCTTGTAGTGACCCTTCCTTGCTTTTTGTTTGTTGTGTTTTTTTTTTTTTTTTTAAACAACAGTGTTGAGAGTAGGATGCTCTTTAACAGAGGCTGAACTTTTTCTAAAGAGGTGAAAATTTGTTCATATGCTTCGTATTTATGTGCTACTGCCTTTTAAAGTAATAACTATACAGTGTTAATGAGCACATGGGAAAAGAAAACCGTATCTTTTGCTTGAGCTGGAAAACATGGGCATGTGCCTGTGTTTTAAGAAAGTTTCCATACTGAAGTCCTGATACAGCTCCCTGAAATGTTCATCAAATATGACAGTAAAAGCACTGAATTGCAGCTCAAGAAACCTGGATTCTTTTCCTGTAATAACCACCAGTTATCCTTGTGTCACTTCCTTTCCTTATCTGGGAGATGGGATAATGTGTGTGCCTCCTCCTTATAAAGAGCTTTGAAAGCTGCAAATGAAAAAGGGCTGTGTAGTGTTTAATTACTATTAATGTGACAGAGAAATTGCAACACTGAATTTGGTGGTGGGGAGACGGCGTGTCCTGCTGAGAATGTAGAGGGTGGCAGAGGTGCTGCCGGTGCTGCCAAAGAGCTCCTGTTAGTTTGAAGAAATAAGTGCACTTGCGTTCACAGAAATTTCCTCAAGTCCTATGTGTGAAATGAGGGCTACAAACAAATCTTGCATCATCAGGGAGAAAGTCGATGCTCTTCCTTTATGCAAAAACCTTTCACAAGTCGAGCAATGGTCATTTAAGGAGTATCAAAACTTTGGGTTAGCCTATAAGGAATGCTAATAGTTTTCCTCTTTTTTTGAGGATAAAAATTGTGCATAAAATTTAAATTCGCTATCAACTTTTATTGGGTGGTCTAAGGGTAAGATGTGGTGAGGTCTTTATTTAACGAACCTTAAGTAAGTGAGTATTCACTTTGCCCTGTGTTTGAATGAACTGTATCTTATTGCATTAACTTAAAAGCTTCTCAGTCATGAGGAATGAGTAAATGAAGTGGGTTTTGGTTTTCTCCCTTTTTTCCTTTTTTATAGTCCTTTCAGCCTGGAAGAAATTTGAAGCGAGGTGACAGTGTGTCTTTTAAAGCTCTAATCATCTCTGCAACTGAATAAAAATACCCGAAACTTCTTCCTGAAATCAGCACGTTGCCAAAAAAAAATATTACTTAGCAGCTCCCCAGTGGACACTTGGTAAGAGACACAGTAAACACAAAGCTGGCCCCATTTAATTCCCCCTAATGGGCTAATTGATTCAGGGCGACCTGACTTCTGGTTCACTGAATCATTAAGCCCAGCATCGAGATGATGCTTTTGTTTCCGTTTCATTTGACCAGAGCTGTGAAAGTAGCTGCTTCTGCTCGGGGACGTGTCCCTCCCCTTGGGCAGATGCGACACCAAATTTCCCAGGAGAGGGCCCGAGCTAAGGCCGAGCGACCGCGGCGCTCCCGCCGGAGCGAGCGCTGCGGGACGGCCACCCGCCCTTCCCTTGTGTCGGCCTTTCTGCAAACTGACTCCTCGTTTGGGTTTGGGCATCTCTAATTACTGCTGGCCAGGACTAGCCACTCGAGTGGTTGGGTTATACTGCAAGCACGCTTCACTTGGGTGCCTTGGATGACTTCGTTTCAGCCACTTGACTATTTTGTGGGCATTTTTACAAGCAACAGAGGACTTGGAACAACGCCTCTGGTGCCAGCTGTTGCTCGAGCAACCTGATTGCCTTTCTCAGGTGAGAAGGGATTTTTGGAGAGAATGGGATTTCCTCTAGTAGCTGAACTTTATCAGCCCCTACACCTGCAAAGGGACCTGCCAGTCTTTTCCACTTGATTTCTCTTGGGTCTGATTTCCACTGAGTTCTGGTGACCCTCCACAAGCTACTGTGATAAATGGCAATGCCCTGAAATGGGAACCTTTGCTCTCCAGCCAAGCCAAATGTTTGCCAGCAACTTTCTTACCTTTAGGTGTGTTGTCAAAAGGATATAATGTGGAAACACCAGTGTTGTAATTCTGATGAAAACGGCAAGAATCTCTTGCTGGCAACTCCAGTTTCCTTATGGAAATTAAGAATTCAGGAGGGATGGTAACGAGCTGGTAAGGTGTTGAAGAGGCATTTGCTGGTGTGCAGCCTGCAGACTGGTTATGTTTTGTAGAGAGGATACTCAGCCTCATCCAGAGCTGCTCCCACTTTCTGGAATCCTACCCCTTCCATCCTTTATCATTTGTCTTTGATATCAAGCATTTGCTTTTAATACTTTTTTTTTTTTTTTTCAGAATTCTTCATTATTCTGTAGACAAGGGATATAGCGGCTTCCCCAGCGCTCCCAGGAGCTCGGCCATGGTCCTGTCCTGATCCATCACCAGGTGCCACGGAGCTTCTGAAGGATGGTGACTGCCCAAGCAGGGGTCTGTTGGCTTTTCATCTTGGCAGTTAGTGACTAGGATGTGCTGTCGTTAGTGAGTATGTTGTTTTGCAACATAAATGCTTGCAGGTAAGCAAAAGGAGGGGAAAAAAAAAAAAAGGCAGATAAAAGCAGAAAAGCTAAAATCAGCCACCTGTAAAGACACCTGGAGGTTGTGACAACTGCCAAGCAATGCAAACTATTGTTTTAGGTGAAAAGTTCTGACAAATAACTGTGTTTTTTTTTTTTTTTTTCCTTTTTGAACCAGGCCTAGAAGTCAACGTTGAATCTGGCCTTATTACTGCCATGACATCTGGCAGGAAGGTTACATGAGTTAATTCGGAAAATGTAATCAGTCGTTTAATATGAGGTAAATAGAATGTGTTCTGCATTATAACAAGGCTAAATTCAGTTTTAACCACTGAGCAATCAACCACCCATGACAGTTACCCTGCAGATGAGTCCAGGCTGCTGACTTGGATGTGCAGAGCGCTGCTTGTCGTGTGCTCAGAAGCTTGGGCTAGTGTTTATTTTTTAACCAGACCCACTCATGGCATCGAGATCTTGTTAATTTTTTCAAGGAAATGAGAAGAAGCCTAGAAATACTGAATGCATAAGGACGTGACAACTTAACGCAGTGAGCAGGCCAAGTTAAACGTGTTTGAATTAAGGATAAATATAATTTACTAGAGAGCGACGATTTATCCATTTGCTGTTCAGAACCTGCTTCTAAACATGCAGCTAAATGGGATGTAATGTAATCTCCGGGGAGTGCCACAGAGAACACTTAATAAAATGTACATCCCATGTCTCTACGGGCTCACGCCGGCGCTTGCAGCTCATCGCTTGCGTTTGGAGATCCACTTTCTGCTCCGTGAGTGCTGAGTTCTCCTGTTTATTTGTGCCTAAAAACTCTAGGGAGAAACCTGAAACTCTGTGAACTCAAAGCTAAGGCTTTGATTACAGGGATACAGGGATTACAAGATTACAGGGAAGTTCAGGAAGATTTTAAGCAAGCAAAAGGCATAATTTGTGGAATGTTCATGGCAGCCTAACGGCACCGCTGTGTCTTGCTCTGTGGCGTTTTCCTGCTGCACGGAAGGTGCTCGGAATTCCTGCTCTGGTTATAATTCAGTAAGTTTGTTAGTATGAATTAGTGAAAGTATAATGCTTATTATGTTTGTACAGTACCAAATGTGGAAGTGAAAATGAGAATAAAAAGAAAAAACTCTTTTTGGTTAGAATTATAAAATTCCCATTTAGAGAACTGTTAGATATCTTAACATGCCTTTGCAATCTCTAATATTTTAATATATTTTTCATGCTTTTTCTTTTTGAGGATTTAACTTATCTTTGGTATTGGCATGTTTTCTTCATTTTACATCTTGGTGTGTATGTGTATTTTGTGTGTGTGTACTTAGCAATTTTAAAAGGAGTTTCATTTTAGCATCTTCAGTTGGATAGCCCAAAAACCCCACTAGCTCTGTTAATTCAAGCCTGACTATCCTAGGTGATTTGTGCCATTCTCTGTCTAAATTTGAAGTGATTATCGCTAAGCAAACATTTTAGAAGCTTATGCAAGGAAAGTCATAGGAAACTGTTCTGTTAAATGTATATCTTGGCTTTTTTTTTTCTTTTTTTTTTTTTTTTTTTAGTATCTAAGAATGTTAAAAAGCTTCAAGACCCAGTATTCCCCACTCTGCAGTGGATCCAATGCGACATTATGGTATTAAAGAGAGATGCCATGGAAACTGTGAGTAGTGAAGGCAGGGTAGAGGTTTCTCATGGTGACTGCACTTTGCAGGACTAGTTTCTCGTAGCGTAACCCAGCACTGAAGTAGTGCCAAAATGTGCAGCACACTCGACGAGGTGTCACCCCTCTTGTGTGACTACAGCGTTAATAAATCAGCTGTGAGGGGTTGGACTGTTGGCATTAAGGCATGTTAATGCTGCTTTATTCAAATGGGAATGATCCCCTTTAGAGCAGGCTCCTGGAATGCTCCAGGAACAAACCCTGGCCACATCCAGCCTGCTCTAGGATATTGGGAAAGTCCTTTGGTGGCCGGGAGGTTTGGATGAGAACAGCAGAAGAGGGAGCAGAGCTCAGCCCAGGCGCCGGCCTCCCCTCCTGCAGGTAGGAGGGTACAAAGAAAGGGGGGGGGTGATGAGAAGCAGCAGATAAATTGGAAGGAAACGCAAAAATAAATCAGTAGGAGAGGGGGAAAATTAGCAATGTGATGGTTTAGACTGAAAGCTAATCTTGAAGCCCCATCAACTCACACATGCAGGACTTGATGGGTGAAAGTAGTTGCAAATAAAAATACTCTGGATTTAGAATATCAATTTTTATTCCCATTATTAATGCCTGTTTTTTCTTTATTAAATTTCTTAATATTAAAACGAAGCGTGTCTAATTCATTCATGGGGTAACTTTCTTCAAGTCAATGAAGCAAGTAGAGGTTTTTGCCATGCCAATATAAGCCTGAAATATCAGGAAATGCCTGGAAAGAGACAAGTTTGGGTTTGAAAGAAACACAAGGCCTTGACTTGTCTGCATTATATGGGAAAACATGGAAAAGTGAAGTAAAAAAGTTTGACGCTCAATTTGCCTCCTCTAACATATATTTTTCTGTGAATTTGTTTCTCTCAATTTGTTGTGTCCTACATTTTAGTAAATTTGTTAACTAAATTATGTGTTTAAATTTAAACTGGAAACTCAGGCCAATGTTTGGATTTCCTGCAATTATTCATTTGTAAGGCTGTGAATGCTTATTAATGGCTCTCGGTTTTAGAACAAGTGTTTCTGCTTCCAAAGCAGACTTTGCACATGACTAATTTATTTTTCTGCTTATTCAGAAGCAGCAGATTGTCAAGAAGCCAAATCGGCACTGAATTAAACCCATGTTGCTCTGCTTCCACAGAAGTGCTGGTGCTCAGCCCATGGAAAAAGTTCCTTTCCAAGGGAGCGTTGAGCGTTACTTCCTCATGGAAACTGCCAAGTGGAGGAGTCATAAGGTGATGGTAAATGCAACATAAAATTTCTCTCATGGCACATCATACAGAAACTTTACTTTTGTAGATATTAAACACTTTCCAGGCCAGAAAAAAAAAAAAAAAGAAATTCCAGCAGAACACCTTGTCTTAAAAAAAAACCCAAAGGCTAGTTCATCTTCAGGAAGTGTGAAGCCAGAGCTAATGCCTGCTATGTTTTATTTGACCTCTGTCCAAGCTAACATAAAGTAGGTTTGCTTATCTGCCTGTGGTCCTGAATTTGCTCTTGTATTTTACTAGATATCTCTGCTTTTAAGACTCAGTTCAACTTCAGATGTTTCTGCAGCCTTTGCTGGTTCAGTCTACAGCAGAAGATGAAAATGTCGAGATAAGAGATTTTGCATTCAACAGGTAAGTTGGTAACTGGTAAGTAAGTAACTGGTAAGTTATTTGTGGTTGGTGTTCTTTGAAAGTGCCTGTTAGGTCACACCACTGCTGGACTGGGTTCTGTGCAATAGAACTGTAGGATTAAAGCCAATTTAGGGCTGCAAGGGTGCACAGTACCTGCAATGTTAGTGCTCAGCACCGCTCTTCATGGTGCAGCGAGTGCATTAATCGTTTTGCAGTGAGAGGAATAATGGGTTTCTCATACACAGTGCAGCTGTTGAAGAAAAGGATATAATAAAGATAATTTAAGCTTCAGAATTTTAGTGAACCAAACCAGGACTGTCCTGCTGCTGGCATTAGGGGCATGCATGATGGGGGGCTTTATATAGTGTCACCAGCTCTGCTAGGAATTGCAGCTGTGGAAGTGATGAATTAAGCAATAAAGAGCAAGTCTGTGTATATGACATTTCATTTTGGGATAGCTGTGGAAAATAATGTAGAGCTGTGCACAAATGCATCAATTTTGCTTGCATGCCTGTGCAGCAACTTATTTCCCACCAACGCTGGTATAGTGTCTCTGGAAAAGCCAGTTTAATCTGAAGACCACAAAAGTGATGCTTTTTTCTCTTCACTCATATAGAAGTTGTTACACACCTGAGGCTGAGCAATTATTGTGAGCAGGAGCTGATGCAAGGGGGCAGTGGCTGCAGTTGTACCCACAAGAACACATGGAACTGGTAAAACTAACCAAGTGAAACTGTAATATCCTGGAATGTGGGTTGTCTGGGAAGTGCATCTCATGCTGAGGGTTCAATGTTAGAGGAGAGAATACACTGCTGGTGAGTTCCTGGTTCCAAATGTTTATGCATTTCCTCAGCATTTATGGTTTCCCTGGTGATTGCTCCCATATATACAAAATTTGTCGAATAATTGCAGTTTGAAGGGCATGCTTAATGGAGGTCCATAAAAATGATTCACTGGCAACTGTAAACTCAACTATTACACTAAAGAATAAAAAGCTTCCTTAATGAGCTGTACAAGACAGTTATTGATGTATTTATGAAAACATTCCCAAGTACATGCAATCTAGGGAATTCAAAGATAAATATTTAAAGATTGGCTGAACACTTCTCACATGTAACAAAACTCTAGTTCCAATGTAAGGCAGTAAATTTGTAACGTAGGTTTTTGCGCAACTGGTAACAAATGAGAATCAAAACTCATGAGACACACATTTTTTTTCCGTAAATGTACATACTTCTAGTCAAATGAAGAGATAAGGCTTGGAGAAAATGGGCAGAGGAAGTTCAGAAAGTTAATATGGCAACACTTTTTTTTTTTTTTTTTTTAACTCCATTTATTGAAGTTATGTCAGAGAACTGTATTTTAAAGTACAGATTTTGATTAAGTTTCTTTTAATCCTATCATTCTACACAATTAGGGTACTCAAGTGTGATCTTTAAGTATTCATGCTGTGATTCATAGCCTGGTTCTTCACACCTCAGAGAGAAAAGTTGCTCTATTGTTATGAATCTGACTGCTCTACGGATCAATGCCTGCCCTAGGAATTTTTGTTTATGCACAGGCACTTTTAGCTTAGATAAATGATTATCTCCGTGTGTTGTTTGCCCTTTGTAGGCACACGTGTTACTCTGTGAACAAAACTATAGAAGCATTTTAAACATTCAAGACTGACATTTGATTTGGCATTGCCTTGTCAGTTGAGATTGTTCTTGTTCTTGAGTGGTTTAATGATCAATGAGTTTTAAACATGGATTTATTTATTTTTTTTTTTTTTTAGGATTACAGTTGGATGGATCCACTCCATGGATCGAGCTGTGGCCAAGGCTAAAGATGCTGAGAGCAGAAGAGCTCTTTTAGTCTAACCTAAATGTGTTCTAGAAGAACAGTTTCCCAGGGAATCTATTCTGCAGAGTGGAGAAGGGCTGAGGGGAAGCTGAGTTTGGCCCAGACGCTGATGCTGGCCGTATGTTCAGTTCCAGCAACATGGGGTATAACTTTTGACTAAAAACATTTAACTTCACAGACATCCAGGAAGCATCGCTAGCCTCCAGTAGGACTTGTGAATCTTCAGAAGGGGAGTATGTAGATTTTAAGCTTTTTTTCTGGCTTCCTGCTGGGAAACCAGGTTTTGGTTTTGAACTTTTTTTTGCCTTGCCCTCACTTTATTGTGGTAAACTTGACCTCTGACTTGTCAAGTCTGTCATCTCAGTTGGTCTGTCAAGGTGACAGTTGTTCTAGACCACTTGTTTTGGAACAGAAGGTGCCATTTGCTGTGCAATGGGGATGAATTTGTGCCTACAGCAACCCTGTGTTCAAATTTGAAATGCATCCGTGTGCTCTCTAGAAGGGAGAGCTGTACAGCATTAAACATTGTCTGCTGGAGGAGATCAATGCGAGTGAATACAGGTAAAACCACCTTGCTCCCTCCACGTATTTGGGTTAAGATGCCTTATTGAAGTTTCTTAGAATAACCAAACCATGTGCTTCCTGGAGATTCCTCTTTAAACTTTCCATGGTGGGGTTAAGATTAGCTCAAATTGCTGACTTCAATGCAGACCTCAATAGAGTGCCTTAAATAACAGGAGAGTGCGCTGGGACTATCTTCAAAACACTCTCAGCAGGTGCTAGCGTGAGCAGGGCTACCTAGCACGTTACCTTCCCCCTCTCCTCTGCCAACAGAGCTCATCTATCAAACCCGTGTAGGAGAATCATTAAAAAGATCAATTCCACAGTGAAGATAAAAGAGTTTTTCTGAAGTCAACTCCCCCCGCTGCCCCCAGCAGAAAATGCTGAAACAAATTGGTGTGTGTTGTCAGGGCCGTGCATGTTACGGAGGCGTTTCTGAAGTACAGGGGTTTGCCTAGGATGGACCCTGTTGTTTGTGGGTGGTAAAAGCTGCCTGGATTTATGACAGAGCAAAAAAGCATTGAGCAAGTTCTGGGTTCAGCCTCGGAGGCTGGGGAGCTGGAGCTGCAGTTTTGGGTCCCGGCCCTCCCTCCGTTTCTGACCGTTGTTTGGACTTTGGCAAGATGAGCGAAAGCTCCTGCTCTGCTGCTCCGTGCTTAGCTGCGTTTCAATTTTCGAGTCATAGCTTTTTGCCTTTCTGAAGCAACTGTGATTTATCAGGTGTTGGTGACTGCAGGAATTTTCATTTTTGGGACATTTTGCACCCGATTCTCATGCCACCAATTTTCCCCCTTTGTGGCAGTAGTTGGATCAGAATTGGGTCATTTGAGGTAGCGTCAATTCTTGGATCTCTTTTCTGGAAATTAAAAAAATGAGAATAAAAAGAAGCGATCATTTTCTGTGGAAATGCAGGGGGGATTCTGTGGAAAGTCCAGGGTAGGCAGGTAGAGGAGGCACTTTGGGACATATATATTTAAAGCCACTTTACTGACGTGAAAAGCAAGTCTGATTGGTTTGGAGGAATCATTATATCATACAGCAAAATGTTATTTATTTAGTATGTTTTCAATTTGAAATGCATTGAGGAGCCTCCTGACTTCCTATAGCTGTGAGATATAGAAAGATTATTATTATTCCAGACTAAGAACTGAAGTTTTTTCCTGAGAGATCAATAGCTGATATACTAGTGATAGTAATAGTAATAGTAGTAGTAATAGCAGTGATGCACTGTAAGTCTCTGCTCTCCCGGGACTGTCTCTCTCTAACGTTGTGTGGTTTTTTTCACAGGTGCAATTCAGTCCTCAGAGAGGTGCTTGGTGACGTTTCCTGTATGTTTTGCTCAGCTTTGTGGACAGAGAGAGACTGACCAGGCTCATGCAACAGAACGATCCTTGAGAAGGGGAAAAATGGGATTTTTCCAGCCTCTAACACCACTTTAGTGGGAGTTGTCAGTAAGTTCTTCTGTTTTGCCTAGCTCTGTAAATAATAACTGTATGAAGTTCTTAGGAACATGCTAAAATGAGATATTTTACCCTTCTAACACTTAATAATTTATTTTTACTATACAAGGGACTGCCTCCCGGGAACCTCATTCAGTTTTCCAACTGTCTGAAGAAGGACCTTCATGTCCAAAGGGTTTTTCAGCTACATCTGTTGTATTAGAGCAAGTTCCTCTCCTTCCAAATGTCTCTCATTGCTAAAATAGCAGGCTACAAAGGCCCCTGCTGCACGGCACCAACGTTTGCATCTGTGTTTGTGCTGGCGCGCTGTGGAGGGTGAGATCTTTGCTGGGAATTTGGGAAAACGCCACCGAGGCATCGCGGGGGAAGGCCGCGCGGGCTTGGTTGTGCAGAGCATCCTTCAGGAATCCTGCAAAGAGAGAGGAAAGAGAAAACTGGCAGCAAGAAAGGCAGTAATAAAACCGTGAGGGAATTGCTGAGTAAAAAGGGGATTTTATTCCTATCCAGTTTCTTATCTGGCTGGCCACTCCTGTCAAAACTTGAAATTCTTGTGCAGAAGAGTGTAATCTGCCAGCAGCTGTCCCCTGTCTTCAGTGTAAGTTTATATGACCTCGTGAAGACTTCTGGGGCTTCACTTAGAGCAAAGAGTTAACCCCTATCTAGGGATGAAAGCTAATGCTTTGCTTTGCAAACATCTTGCAGGGCCAGCCCTTTCCTGGTGAGTGTGTTTAACCTCCTGTTCCCTGCTCCAGGAGGATTAACTGCACTCTTGTTGCCTCTACGTGAAGAATATTAAAATATTTAATGCAATCTATTTTTTCTTTGAGGATAAATGAAATTAAGCCATTTTATTTTTCATGCTTTAGGATTGTTTTGTTTTTTAGACTAAGCTCAATATGTATAAAAAAAAAAAAAATTTCACTAAAGGAAAATTTCCAATGGCCACATAAGTTGTTGATGCTGTAATGCCTGGCTGTTTTACTTGGTGCACACAAACAGAAATCTGGCAAGTGAAATGGAATTCGTTAGATCATCTAATATTCAAATGGAGCAAGAGTGATGCAAAACAACTGGGGAAATGGAGCATGGTAAGACCTGCAGCACTGATTTTGGACTCAGCATTAGATTAAAATGTTTAGACTTTTCTAAATAACCAGGCAGCTACTAATAAGACCTTTTAATTTTAAAAAGCTGCTGTTACTTATTCATTTTTATCATTTAATTTTATTCGCTCTTTTGGTGGCTTTCTTAGCCTATTCTGTATTGTGGGTATTTCATTGTAGTTCAGTTCTGCTTTTACATTACTATTAGCTGTGGGATTGTCCCTAATATTGCAGTGCTGAAGCATTCAGAGCTGGTAATGTCACCTAGGGAGGCTGATCAAGAATTCCGACTCTCCATCCTATTTTCCAGGATGTATCAACAGTCTGTTTTATGGATTTTAATGGATTTAGTGGCTCTTCACAAGCAGGCAAGGAACCTGGAGCCTGCCCTGTCTGCTCACATGTCGCCCTGTGACCTTTTTATTAAGTACTGTGGGGAATCCCTCATCATCTAGATGCTAATTGTATCACTAATTGATACTAATTCACCAGTCATTGATACACAAGAGAGAGAGCAATAAGAAAAGATATTTGGGAATACCTGAGCACTCGAGCTAAGCCAGTGTCTCCTCCGTGTCCTCCTGACAGAGCATGAAGAATGAAGCAACGCTGGAGCGCGAGGAGCCAGCTACTTTGCAGCATTAATGTTTCATTCTCCCTTCACTTATCCTAGTCACAGCGATTTGCTATTTTGTGCTTTAAAAATGCTTTAACTTTAGAACAGCAAGGGGCTGTTCCATGGGGACTTTTTCCTCATGTTTCTGCTTGTTCTTGGGAAGCAGGAAGCCTGAGGTAAGTGGCAGCCCTTGGGCTTAGCCAACATGGCTGTACACCAAGGGCCATTTGGCTTTTGTTCCAGTAGTCCCTCCATGCATTACAGCCCTTTGTTCTTCCACACTAAATTTCCTGTTGCTTTTGGTTTTTGGCAGGGGATTTCAGCAACGCGGCAATGTCAGAAAATGAGGATGTTGGGACAAGATGGAATTATTGGGCTGTTTGCTTCCTTTCTCTGCTGATAATGTCGCCGTGAGGCTTGCAAGGCTGTCGTGGCTCTCACCCGGTGCCTCCAAAGCTTCATTTTTCTACCACCCCCATGCAGGTGCATTGGCACACGAGCTGGTTAAAGCAGCAGCTCCCACCACACGCTGACCTTTGAGGGGAGGTAACATTTTAGTTCTAGAGAAGCAAAACAGATCATTGCAAAGGAGCAGCCAAACTGGAGGTCGACAGTGAGGGAGTGTGCACGAGGGAGGAGCTTTTAGCATCTGCGGTTGTTTTGCTTCCAGATCGTTACATTTGGATCACAAATAGATTGCTAAGTAGGAGCTGGCTGCCAGATTCAGGTGGCACTGAGGTGGTTGCAGACAACTGCTCCTCGAAGCTGAAGGCCACCCGCTGCCCATGCTCTTCTGGGGGAGAAAAGGGGAGAGAAGCATCTGAATTTACTTCGAGGAGACAAAAAGAGGAGAGAGAAAGAAAAATTGGCAAACCTTATTTCTTGATTAGCCCCTGATCTGGGGCATATACTAATCATCTATATAATAGAAAATCCACAACAGGACTTACTAATACCCAAGTGTTCCCTTACCATAGTGAAGTGTTTTCCCTCAGAGTCCATCCCATCTTGCCCCTAAGGAACCTATAACCTCTCCTATGGATTTTCATTGGAAAATGCTACTGTTCAGAATCATAACTTTTTTTTTTTTTTCGTGGATCTGACCGTTTCAGGAATTGGCCAGCTTAAGAATTGAAAAAGTCTGAGGATGCAGCTGAGATGTCGTGTTTGATCATTTTCAGAGTAGCAGGTTTGGAGAGCATTTTCCAGGACTATTCCCTATGCTTATGTTATTGCATAGCCCAATGGAATGGGAATCAAAGCAAATTTCCTCAAAGCAATTTTTAAGGGGGTGGAAAATATTTGTGTTTTTTAGAACTGTAACAAAAAGGGGAAAATCCACAACATTTAAAATTGCTAGAATATGCTGTAAAATGTCAGGTTCTTGTGCAGTTCTTATTGTTTCCATGGATGTGTTTTCCAAACGCATTTACTTTCTCACAGAGAAAGAAACAGATTTTGTTTTTTTGAAGGCCTGTGTAAAGCAAGCACTGGGGACTGGCCTACTAATCTTAAATAGGATTTTTTTTTTTTTTTTTTCCTTTGGATTTTGGGAGATAAGCTGTTGGTTGACCATGACCAGGCAAGTTGTACTGTTATGCATTATAGCTGCATTTCTGCTCCACAAAAAGTCAGTCACATGAACCACACAACAAGCAATAGGAACTATGAGGGAGCTAACGTTCCTGGGCGATTGTTGCTACCGTAAAAGTCCCAATATTTCAAATTAGCTTACAGTGAGTGCTGTGCACCCTACTGCACCTGTGCTTATTTTTTTTAGATATACTAATAGATTTTTAGATTTTGTCCTTAATTTTGTCTGGAGAGCAAGTCCCCAGCTGCAAGGAGTCATCTTTGTGTCTCAATACAGCCTTGGGGTAAGAAAGAAATACGTTACGTTATAAAATTACTAATTGTGTGTTGGGTTTCAAATTGGCTCCTTAGACATAAGCTCAGTTAAGTCCCAAATTTGTTGTTGTTTTTGCTTTTCCTATATTCAGTGAGAAAATTCCTCTAAATTATGTGAAAAGGATCGTGATCTGTGCTCAGGTATTGTTATGGCACATGACTATAGATACATATTTGGCTTATATTTTTGAAGTTTTTAAGGACTTGGAAGTTTCAGGAATTCTTAGGGAGTTATTCAAAGTTAGGGAATTTGCTGCGTGATGTATTTGTATATGAGATCTGTGTTACAAGCCAGGAGAAGCTTAATGAACTTAAATTGGCTTATCAAACCTCAGGAAAGACAGCCAGTGTAAATCTGGGGTCCGTCATTTAAAATGGTGATTTTGAGCTTTCAAGGCAGAAGCCCGTGGACGGATTTGCCGCAGTCCGGATCAGGTAAGAGTTAAACAAGAGGTTCCACAGAAAAGCTGAGATTTCCGATACCTTTGTAGGGGGGGAAAAAAGCAGAGCGTTTCCGTAGCTGTTTGTGCAGAAGGTTGTTCTTGGAAGCGCCACCGGAGGGGGATCGAGTACAGCCGCTCTGCCCCGCTCCCTGCAGAGCCTTTGGAACAGCCTCCTTGAAAACTCCGCAGGCAAACTGGTCTTTATCTTCTGCATTTGGGGGGTTTTCCAGACAGTGATCATTCCCCTTTTTAATTTAAGAATCATTTTGTACAGTCTAATCTGTGCCCTAGTACCAATGGGGGTGTGCAGACCCATTCATATATATAATTATAATACTATATTATATTAACATATTATTCTATAAAGTATAATAATATACTCTATTATCTTCTAATAAATCTGTGAGGATCAGAAAATGTAAGTAGGTCTCATTTTTTTTAATAGGTAATATCAAAGCAGAGTCTTCTTCCTGCCACAAAGAGACATTCTTGGATTGGAGTGGGAGCTGGATTTATTGCTGAACCATGTGTTTTTCTTTGTGGTCTCTGTGGTTTGGGACCAGGCTGGATTTGGAGGTTAGTTACCTGCCTGCAAGTTGCTTTTAGTTCTTTGTAATCCTTGGAGAACTTTTATGGATAGAAATGCTAATCAATTAATATGAGATTCACAGGATCTGGTACTTTTGCCAGCTACTAGGCTGATTTTTTTTTACTGTGGGTTAATCCATGTACAAAATTCTTGAATGCTTTTTTAGCTTGTTTGTCTTTTTGGACAGCTGTCAGCCTCAGGAAGCAACAGTGTTGGGACAGAGCTGAAATCTATAGACTCGGTGTGTCTGAAGCATTAGTTTGCCAAGGATTCTGTCTGTACCTAGAATTTCCCCATGGATTTCTAAATGGCCACATATCTGCTCGAGGCAAGCTTAGTTCAACAGTGAAATAAATTTATTATTTATTTATTCAGAAGTAGCTTTGAGGCTCAAGTCTTTAGTTCCTTTTATCAGTCAGCACTTCTTTACCTGAGGAGAAAAAGGTACTAAAAGGAGATAAGCTGGTGTGCAGCGTAAACCCAACATTCAAATTTGAGTTAAATCTTTGTGAAAAATCTTGTGATTATTTTTGTGCTCGACAAGCTCTTGGAGATGCTTTTCCAAGGATGTGCAATTACCTAAAAGGCACGGGGGCAGAGACCTTCCAACAACACTGAATAAGAGGGAGTAAATAACAAGCATTTACACACAAGGGAGTAAATGTGTGGTAAAAAGATTTTGGGTTTGATAGCAAAAAACCTGCACTGAAATTTTGACTATTAATTAATTTCCCTGCAAATTTGCTGTGCAACCTTAAGTCTCCTGGGGTCATTTGTCAGAACTGCAGTTAATGTTTCATAGGAAGTAATTTAGACTTGGGGAGAACATAAGTAAAACTTGCAAGTATAGATCATCTCCGTGGCTTCACACTGTCCTGACCCTTCTGGCTAACTTTGGCTACTGCTCATCAAATATTGAGCAGCTGTTAGTGTCATTACATTCCTTGCACATCCCCATAAAAGATAATCAAGGCTGGGCTTGCCGGGCAGGCCAAGCAAATGAGAGAAGCTTAAAGCTAAAAGGCTCTTGCTGGCTCCTTGCATCTTGAGCTGCGGCACTGGGCGCTGCTGCACCTCAGGTTTAGCAAAAAGAAAATACAAATTAGAGCACTAAAACGATAAAGATTGCCAAATACCTGAGTTTAAAAGGGGTTGAGAAGGAGAGAGACAGTGTGGTTGGCTGCTACTGATATTCCTTAACACTTGGGCATAGGCATCACTTGAAAGTTTTAAGAGCACTGTGCTGAAGATGCTTAATTTCCCGACCAGATAGTTGAACTCCAGGCTCTTTCAAGAAAGCAAAAGCCTGTCAAAAGTCTCGTATGATTTTTGATCTGTCACACAAAAAACATCGTTTGTAAACACACATCCCATTAAGCTTATGCCTACCTGATGTGATTAGAAATTATTGCATGAGTTTGGTGGTAGGATATCACAGCATTTGGTCCCACTTACCATGGGTTTACCTCCACTTACCTGTGTGACGTGGCCTGAAACGTGTTTCCTGTCCAGAGGAGCCCTCGGCAGCGCCGTCCTGCCCGCGGGCGGCCGCGGGACGGGAAATCCCTCGTCGCGGAGCGGGAGAAGCCACTCGCGGCAGCGCGGTGACAATTTCAATTAAAGGTCTGAGAATGGTAATTATGTTTACATACCAGCAGTCTGATTGAATGTAAACTAATTATGTGAAAAGCTTCAACTGTGACCTGAATTACTCTTGCTGAATTGCAGTGGAGCTTCTGCAGCGTTTTTGGATCCCGTATTCTCAAAAACCTTCCGTTTTTCCTAGATTTGGGATGTTCCTGTGCCCCTTCTGAATCCTGAGGTTCAGGATATGCATATGCAGAATATCAGTGGTGGAGGGGGTCTCTTGCTGGCTCCGCTGTGTTAAATTGCACATCTCTCCCTTGCCATCTTTGACAGCCCTACCAAGGCTTTCACACCTAAGGCTGAGTTTTTCCAAAGAAAACCAATTTCTTTTTCTGTAGGAAAAATGGGGCGCACCAGTAACCTCCTCTTTTCAGAAATTCCTGCTGCTGTTGTCAACAAGCTGTTCACACGTTTATTATTTCAATAAATAGCATCTCCTGGACGCCCTAGGGATCAGTGACAATTGTTACTCTTTTCTTAGATAATCTCTTCACTTCACTATTCAAGCAAATGGTAGCCAATTTTAACTGCAAATTAGAGAGAAGTTCTCTGAAGTGCATCATCTTCAAAAGCCGGAACTGCTCTGGACCTTCATTGCCTCTTTTTTTTCCCTTATTCTCATAGAAGCTCACATTTCAAATCTGGCGTCTTAAATGTCATCTTGTCTCTTAACAACCCGAAGATTAGAAGTGATTTGTACAATACCATTTTAATTTTCTGACAATTTGTATAACTTGATTGAAAAGATATTTAACTAGGTACAATTCCGGGGAGTTGGACAAAATTTGACTTTCCCAAGTATTAATGACTTTACAACCTTCTAGATAATGTCCGAAGTTCATTGGAAATCGCCACGGAGTGAATCAAAGCAGCAGTAATATCTGCAACAGTTTCAATAACTGCTAAAATGCCATTTGGTGGACTAGATTTTAATCATGAGGTCTCAGGAAACTCTTCTGCTTAGTATTAATGAGATAAGTATGTTCATATCACAGCAGATTTAGGCCTTGTTGTCAACCTTTAACGAATCAGAACTTTTTTTCATGCTGTGAAGTGTTCTGGTCTCATTTTCACTCATGCTTATCAGGAAACCAGTCTGGTTTCTAATCAGTGCTGACAGTCTCAGAAATGGGCTTTGTAACTATTTATTGCTTTGGTATCTCTTCCTCTTTAAGCCTTGGCCTGCCTGAAAGGATCAGAAGACCTTTTTAAGAAAAAGAAATGGGACTGAAAAAGACTTGATGGCGATGATGTCTGTTGCTGTTTCTGGCTTTGGATCGAGTTCTGAAGTTTATCGTTGCTGATAACACAGTTTTGCAGGTAAAACACACTCTCTTTAGCCCCTGGGCTGGGGCATTGAGAAACTGTCTTTTGGCAGGGACTTCCAGGGCTCAGAAGAGTCCACAAATACAAATACTTGTCCTTGTAATGCAGGCCCCAGGCCTGGGAGATTCTCTAAGCCAACCTGAAGCAAATATAATACTGTAACACTTAGGGATTTAATGGCATGGCAGCATATGCTGTGCCAGGCTTTGCGTGGCTACAAAACTGGGTGTCATCGACTCAGAAATGACAAATTCCATCATTCTGATGAACAGCATTGCCTAGAGGAGAGGTAGCAACGTGCGATGTTGCACTGGATCCAATGAAGAACCCTAAGGGATCCTATAGAAAATACCTGTGTGGGGCTGAATGGCCTTTTTAGTGCAGGTGGGCGTCAGGTAGTTAACATAAGACTTAAGTCTAGACTAAGCAGAGCCAGTGCAGCCTGTGTTACTCTGCAAGCAACCCATTAGGATATTGCACTTGGCCATCAACGTTGTTAACTGCAGCTCTCTGATAACCAGTGTTAAAACACTACCAGATTGACTTGCGTTAATAAATCATTAGAAAAGCTCTGATGAGCTGCGTGTCTGCTACAACATCACCGACATCTCACATGATTTCCCCTGGAGATGACTTGTCACCAAGGAACAGTTGAAGTCACGTTGCCTCTCTGGCCTTCCCAATAGCCAGTATGCTGAGCAAAGGTGTTTATAGACCTGGTCTAATAACGAGGGTGACATAAATGCATATTTGCATATGTTCATTAGATTATCTTGGACTGATTTGCATCTTGTTAATGTTCCATTCCAGGGGAGCAAATTTGCTGAGAGCTATATAAAGGCAGCTGCAAAAATCTAAGGAGTTACTGAGAAGATTAACAGACTTGATGTGTCACCTTGAGGACCGGACTGAGAACCAGAGAACCTTCCTACAGGGCAGCCTGAGGTGTAATGAGGTGCGGCTGCCGTGACAAAAGCTTGAAATAAATATCCAAAAAAAGCACCCAAAAGGCACAGTTGTACGGGATATTCCTTACTGCTGCTTCTGATAAATGAAGTCATCTGCGTTATCGTCTCCAACAGTTGTATGTCTCTCCAGGTAATAAATAAGAGAAATATCAAAACTAGGAGAATCAATGATAGCTCATCACAAGAGGAGTTATTCCTAGCAGCTAAGCCAGGAGGAATTATGCAGAAGTTGGGTTCTTTGACGTTTTCAGAGTGTGGTAGGTGTGTGTGTCTAGTGAATGTGATGTAGGGATGTTATTTACAGCTAGCCAAGCGCTGCCAAAAGTTTGCATTTATTTGCTATCCCTTCTGCATCGAGAAAAGGGGCAGTTAGTTTTAGCAGCCCTCTCCGGAGCTGCCCAACACGAGGGAGCAGACGAGGAATAATTATTGTAGCCTCGCTCCGAGCATCGCGGTGAGCACGTTATTACTACGAGGTGCCTAAAAATACCCTGCCAGGACTTGCCTGGAGAGCTCTTGTCTGCACTGAAGAAGAATGGATCTGCCACTCAGAGCCTATTATTTAATGAGAAAGGCGATGTTGACACAAACTAAATTGCTTTCAAGCAAGGTCAGTCATTTTTCATAAAGAGAAAACCTCATGTTTCTACCAGTCAACAGTTCCCACCAGTGACCTGATTAGTCTGACACAGATACAGGGATGGAAGAAATTATTCTGCTATATTTAAATACAAATGTGCTGGTGGTTTTCAGTTTAGCTGAGCTGGAAAAAAAACATGTTATTAGCTTGGAATGATCTGAAAATGAAATTTTTCAATAAATTGAATATATTTTTTTGAGAGTTGAACCAAGGACTGTTTCGGCCACAAGTGAGTTGAGGTTTGTACTGGCTTTATTAAAGCCAACAGGCTTTCTTTATGCATAAAACGGGGAAAAAAATGCAGTGAAGCTTTAATTTGCAAGGCCGTTGAGTTTGAAACTACTTCTTGTTCATGGTGAATAAACTTGTTACAGAAAAATCCCTCAGCCCTGTAGTTTAGTGTCTATATTGCTGGACAGAAAAGCAAAATCTGCATTGTTTATCCAGATCTCCCTCACAGCAAAAGATCCTTTTTGCTAAAGATGAAAGCTGCTTCTTTCTGTGCTTGTTAGAAAAGTTTCATTTCAAAGCAGAATGTCTCCTTGCATAACAAATCCTCCTCTTTATTTTAAATTACAAATGTTCTTCAATATTGTAGTCCAGCTGGAACTTCAAGCGAAGAAATAAATATAGAGTTGAAGAGAATAGCAAGTGTTAAAGCAGTGTACTATTTAAGATGGGCTTTTAACTTCAAAGCATCTCCTTTTTAGCACAGGGAAATGTTTTGTATTTATTTCTGCAAAATTTAGATGTTTTACACTAATTTATAGGCTTTAATGAGTTCATATATTAATCACAAAAAACATGGGATAGAATTTAGAACATGAAGGGTTGTGGGCAGGTTTCATAAGGAGACTGGGAAAATTTCCAGTGTAGGAGGGCAATTTTGGAGAAGCAATGGGAGGGAAAAGGAGTCATTTGACCCAAGGGAAAGTCTTTCCAGTGGTTATGTTAAAGAAAACAGAATTAAAAGCAAACCAAATAGGGCCTTGCTTTGCATTTTTAGTAATAGAAAAGCCGTCATTAAATAAGAACAAAAAGAAGTGACCCGAACAATGTTATTAAAAAGACTGTAGATGAGAGTAATCACAGAATTATGTTCTATTGATTACAGAAATGAGAAAATGGCAGGATGCAGAAGGAGGAGGACTTCAGATTTAAAAGCATTTTCTGAATTGTGGACAGACTGTGTGTGCCAGGGCGTTTGCTGGCTCCTGGAAGAGGTGCTGCCTCCTTACCGACGCGCTGATGGAGCGCAGGGGAGGCGAGTGGAGAGGGAAGAGCAGCTTTGGGGCCTGCACGGGGACAGACTGAGAACTGCCTGGGTGGCAGAGCCTTTGTAGGGAGGAAGGAAGAGAGAATTTCCCTTTTTCACATTTTTTTTTTTAATAGTTTGAAGAATTATCCCGGTGAAGAAAGAGTTGCTGCAATTGCCTTTGAGCTGATGAGAGAGGGAGCTTCGATTAAATGTACTGATATTTACCCCAGCATGCCTGCAGAAGCAATCCTCTTAGTTCTTATATATTTTCTTTTAATTCAAGTGAATCCTGGGATAGTAAAATATTAAATGCTTTCTGCTCGGAAGCAATGGGGTTTGTCCCAGAGCTGTGGCTTTTGTGGAGGCTTTTCCATCACGCAGGGCTAATTGCTTTAGCGACGATGTGAACAGATTGCTGAGTGCCGTGGTGGGCTTTCCCGGAGCTCAGAGGTGAGTCTGGCAATGTCAGCAGGTAGCTGGCACGGAAGAACATTTGTTTTCTCTACCAAATGTCACGACATTCTTGGTTTGCCTTCATTTTTCATGCGGGCTCTTGCTCGGAGCAGCGTTTTTATTGCAAAATGCCGTTGCGCCGCACGGAAGATGTTTATCGTGTGTGGCAGCGTGGCCCTTCCACAGGCTGAAGGGCTCCAGGCTAAACACGGGCTGTGCTTCTGGCCTTGCTGCAGTTAAAACTGCCCGTATATATAGAGGGTAGCTACGTATGGCAGGGTGGGAGCGTTGCCTTTTTAAGGAATCTCTGTGTGAAGCCAGCGCAATTAAAATTGGGAAGCGTAATTAGCAGTTTTGCTGCAACTTTGTCTGATGCCACAAAATTAGCATCTGGTCTAATTTAGGCCACTAGTTTCCAGAAGCTGCAGATAAATAACTCTCTGGTTGGCGTGTGAAGCAGGTTGGTGGATAGACCCTCTCGCCCTGCTGTTTTCTAAGGCTGAGACACAGTCCCGACCTGTCCCAGCACCATTCCCAGGACCTTGTTTCCACTGGCTTCACGTGCGTGAAGGGCGAGATCCATCCTTAAATCCACCTCTCTAACAAATTGCTTGGGTGCTTAGAGGTACTCATAAAGAACCTGCTGAAATTGCAGCTGCAAAGGGTATTCTAGGAATCAGCATTGGCCTTGGTGCTCATCGTGGCCTTGAGTCATTAACGATTTGGATTTAAGATGGTGCTTTCCCTTGTGCTTTTCCATGATTTGTACTGCCTTGGAGCTGGGAAAGCTGGGGAGCACTTGATGGGGAGGTGCCAGGCAGGTCCTGAGCTACGGAAGGTTTAATGCTTGTCTTTTGGGTGTGGATCAGAATTCCAGTGCTGGAAGCGGGGGACGCGCGGCGGGACCTCAGCTCTGGCACTGCAGTGGGGCCGTTGCCATGTTGAGGTTTTGAAAGGCTCCCACCATGGCACTGGGAAGCAACAAGGCATCAGCAGCAGGGCTGGAAGGATGATGGGCATGTGAGTAAGTGAATGCACTTTCCTTTCTTAAATTTATGGTATATAACACAGCTATTAGAATACACAATTAACCTTGAGTTTCTAAAATTCCAGTGTATTTCTGTCATTGGAATACAGATCTAAATTAACTGTTAACGTAATCCGGAAATGTCCTTGAGGTATTTAATATACATTAACAGCTGATTTTATGTACAGGTGGAAAGCCATATAAATACTCAAACCTCGTTATAAATGAGATTTAATATCAAAAAGGACGCTTAAAATAAAAGTGAAATATAGATAGGCATCAATTCCCTGGTCACCTAATTAAGTGACATCCTTGCTTTGTAATTTTTATTGTGCTAAACAAGGAATGTGTATACTAATTAAGATGACTAATAGTCATGTTCAGTCTAATTATAGCACTGCCAGGAGGCACTGTTACAGTTAAGGGTTTGTCAATGCTTTTACTGTGACATCTTGCTCTGGGTTGCTTACGGCTTGGTCGTACATGATACTGCACGTGGAAATGACAAAATACACCCAGTCCTGGAGTGCTGCCTCTCTCGTGATGGTAGGTACATTAGGAGATGTTTTGAAAACAATCTCATCAAGAAATCCTGTTGTTTATTGCTCTGAATGGAGAAGCTACTTCTTACTACTGGTGTTTTGCCATGAACTCTCTTTGCTATGGCCTGTTGAGGGTGGTTCTTAAAAATAGATAAAGATACTAATACAAATAAAATGCAATACAAAAGCGGACAAAGCTGCTAATAAGCTTGGTAAAGAATGGTAAATACAGATCCATGCCTGTGTATTTAGAAGGTAATTGGCTTTTCATTTTAAAGAACACAATGTCTCTCAAGGAGAAAGCTCTTGAAAAACTGGGTTGTTACACAAGTGCTGAAAAAATGTTTTCAGTTACAGATGCTGTATATCTGGAGAACAGTGTAAATATGTCATGTATTTTCAGAAGAGAACGTACCAGACATGAGACCAAAAATGGTGCATTGCTCAGGATGCTGGTGGTAAAGCTGTTTGATGTGTAATATGAAGGATGGCTTTCACATGATTATGGAGAGTAGTCATGGTACAAGGTGGCAGAAGAGAGGACAGTCAGGTATACCCCTGAGTCCTTTTGAGCTTCTGCAACATTGTGTGAGGTCCAACATGTTCCTGCATGTTCCTCCACTCTCCTGAGTGCTGCTGCTCCTGTTGACCCTTCTGCGAGAGCTGAAACACCTTGTCCCATCCCTGGTCTACCTGTTGGTGCGTTTCCATGCACACCTCAACCAACTCATCCCACACGATGAGCATGTCTGGCCACCATAGGACTCTCCTGGTGGGAGTGAGCAGGCAGGTAGTGACTGGCTTTGGAAAGCACTTTTACCAAAAGGATGGCACCTGAAGGGCTACATTTCATTAGAGAATAACAGATTTTCCAAGTGCAGAGGTCACTTTGTCACTTTTCTTACTCTTCTCTTGGAAATCCCAGTATATTTCTCTGAGTGCTGGAAGGCCAACAGGCAGCAGAGGGTCTGCAGCGCGAGAGCTCGGGCTCCTGGCTGTGTCAACCTCCTCTGTTCAGAGCCAGCCCAAAGCACTTTGCCCCGTGTTCCCCTCACCTGTGCAGTAGAGAAGAAAGGTGCTTATTAAATGATTCTCTGTTTCCGTGCTGGAAACTTCCCCGTTCTCCAAACTGAAGTTGGTGCATGAGTCCAGTGAAGCAGCTCGGCAGCCTCGGCTGCGTCGTCGTCCCAGATGTTGCAGTGACAGGTTGTTAAGTTTCATGACACACACAGTTTGCAATGAGGCCTTTGGATTGCCACAGAGAGGCCTATTTCTTTCATCCTCCCAAACAGAAGCCTTAGAGTTGATATTTGCACCAAGCCAACAGTTTGTTTAATGTTTTCTTTTGTGTGCTGGTGGCCTGTAGGACGTTTGTCACCCTTCTAAGCATTAGGTGTTTCATTTGAGAGAGCACTGAGACAATGAAGAACAAAATAAAGCAAGATAAGCAAAAGCCTCTTAAATGAGCCTGGGAATTTACTACTGGCCTAAGTTCCTTTATGGACCTTCTGGTGCAGGCTGCTAGAAATATCAAATCTGTATCATGTTCTGAGTACTTTTTGCATGGTAGCAAGAGTTTAGGAAATGTTTTCAGAGCTATCTAAATAAATAAATGGAGTAAAGTCCACCAGCCATCCACTATCTATAACTTACACGTGTTTTAAGCTAGTATAAGACTGAATGAATCACTTGTGTCTTCACTCAAGTTTATTTTCTCCAATCAGCTCTGCTTTTTGGACTTGCAGTGGTGTGCAGGAATGGGGACATCTACAAAAAATGCTCTGGCCACTGTTATTTAGGATGTCCTGCAGCACTGAAAGCTGTTCCAGAGATCTTGGTGTGGGGATGGAGACGTGTAGCCCGTAGAGACCTGTATCAAGGTTTCCTCAGCCTTCCTAACTGCTGCCTCCTAACAATTTTAGGTAGTTTGAGTTCTTGAGTTCCTCCAACTTTTTCACCAAAAAAGTCACATTTTTGCATCATTACTTGGTGCTTTTATTTATTCAAGATCTGTCAAGGTGGCAACTGCAGGAATTAGTCTGTATATGTATTTTTCTGCAGCTTGGCTGGTGCAGAAATTAGAGATGAATAAACACTCTGAGGAATGAAAACTAGTGTGAAATTTAATTTCACTCTTAAGTGTGGTTTTTTAAAAAAAATAAAAGCCCAGCTCTGCCAAAATAAGCGATGCTTGTATTAAAACAAGTTGAAAAATGTAAGTATGTGCAAGCGGTAGAAAATAGAATTCAGAGAGCTGATTGCTCATGGCACCGAGCTAGATTAATTGATTTTTATGCATTTGGCAGGTGCAAGGTCTGTCATAACAATTCTTAGCACTTCACAACATTAATCGTTCACCCTCTTGCTTTCAGGTAGTAATTTTGCTTCATATGCAGATGGAAAAAGAAGTAGCAGTGTGGATGAGTTGCTTGCCTCAGGTAAGGCATCCTGCCTGAAGGGAACGGGTTGGTGCTGCATCCCATCCCGCCTTGCCTTTGCAAGCACTTAGTTTTGAGTGAAAAACATCTCAAATCAGCCCCTCTGCAATCCTTTCTGGGCCCTTTGGCCTTCGCCTTGCTGCTTAAGTTGGCTTCGCTAGTGGGTGAATTGCAAAAATCTCTGCTGGGCCTGGGCAGGCAAAGCCTGGTCCTCCCTGCCGGGCTGCCAGCGAGGTGACCGGAGACTTGGAAATTAATTTCTCTCTCCTAGTTATTACTCACTGCAGTAGAAACCAGTGTTGAAAGAGTAGCTCTGAACTGGCAGCTCCTTCAAGACACTGGGACACACAACACGGTGTGGGGCGAAACAGCTGAAGAAAGCGTTTGGAAACCATCTGTATTTCACAGAATCCCAGAATGGCTGAGATTGGAAGGGACATCTAGAGACCATCTAGTCCAGCCCCTGCTCCAGCAGGGACACCCAGAGCAGGGGCACAGGGTGGCATCCAGGTGGGTTTGAAGATCTCCAGAGAAGGAGCCTCCACAGCCTCTCTGGGCAGCCCGTGCCAGGGCTCTGGCACCCTCACAGGGAAGAACTTCTTCCTCACATGGAGATGGAGCTGCCTGGGGTTCAACTTGCAACCATTACCCCTCATCCTGTCACTGGTCACCACCGAGCAGAGCCTGGCCCCGTCCCCCCTGCAGTCACCCCTCAGGTACTTGGACATGTTGATCAAGTCTCCTCTCTCAGCTTTCTCTTCTATTTCCCTTCTCTTTCCGTGGTGTCTTGTTGGCAGCACTGCTGTAACTTGAGAGCATTTCCTGGCTCCTCTTGGTGGCCAACCTGACCACAGCTACATCCTACGCAAGCCACACGACAGGGGCATCCATTCCAGCTTGTCCTGCCTGTCCTCGGAGCTGGGTGGCTTCAGGGTCTATGTCAAGTGCTGTAGGATGGGGGGAAACCCCAGTGCTCGGCTCTCCTTGTCCGTGAACTAGACAAGCCCATATCTTAGCAAAATAATGGCAGAGCGAGTCCAAAATTTGGATTTGAATTCTGCAATTGATTTTGTTTGGCCAGCTTGGTTTTAACAGCTGCAAATAAAGTCAATTTGGAAGAGCCTCTTGCTCTGATTAAAAGCAAAAAATCAAGCTAACTTGGTAACATCAAATGTGTCATTAATTCCTGTGATTTGCTTCTAAAGTAAGCAACACGTTTTACTCTGAGATAAATCAGTTATTTTATCACGTGTGAACTCTGCCGGTGACGGCATATCTGTCATGTCAGTAAATTCCTGAAGCACCTGTGGATTTTGCTTGTCAGTAAATCACTCCTCCAGGCTCTCAAGTGTATGTTCTGTGAGTCTTTGCAGGGCAGCCCGTCCAGCTGTGTGCGTCCCGCCCCAAGAGCAGAGCCCAGGAATGCCAGTGCGGGGGTAATGACCATGGTAACGTTTCTGTGTGACTTTAGCAAGAGAGGGACATCTGACCTGTGAGTTCTGGAGTCCTCAGCGGGAGCTGGGCACCGTGTGGCCATGAGACAGAGTCCGGGGCAGCTGCTGGAGATGATCCGGCCTGTGAGGATGGAACCCCCCGAGCTGGGCTGCCAAGGGGGGCTGAGGCCTCCCAGACTGGGCGCCCTTCGCCAGGTGCAGTTTGCTTCCTTTCCTGTATTTAAGAAATGAGTACACTTCATGCTATCGACTGGCAGCTTTCACAAGAGTTAATCTTTCTGCCCTAATTCTCCCTTGAGTTTATTCCAAGTTATCTTAATCATACTAGAAAGTTAATTAAAAAATATAGGTCTTTAGATCCTTCCCTCAAAATGACTCAAGAGGGAATATGTGGGTCACAGAGAGCGTTAGTCTCATTGGACTGTGACCATATAAATTATTCTACCTTTTGTGAAAGCAGAGGATAAATGAGGGTTGGCAGAAGAAAAACCAAAGCTGCTCCTGTGCCTGAGATTTCCGATGTGTGCTTGGAGCATCCGAAAGGTGCCGATGCCGCTGGTTTTCTTTTCTAGATCCTTGGGCCTGCAAGAGTGGCTGATATAGCTGTGGCACACGGGCCATGTGGGGCAGCCTCGTGTGTTCCCCATACCATGGCCTCAGGTAGTGTTGTTTTGCCCTGCCACCCCCATGTAGCCATTGAAGGATGTTTTCAGGATGTCTGAAAAAAGAAGATATTCCAGCTTCTACCCCAGGCTTCTTTGTAGCTTGTCCTAGAAGCTCCTTCCTCCCCTCCTTCCTGTGCAGCATGAAGGCAGATGCTCAGCACTGCCCTGTCCCTGAGGGGGGAATCTCTGCCCAGAGGGTCTCTTAGGGGCTCTCTTTACCTCTGTGAAAAAAATTCCCCCTTCCAGCACAGGGACCATCTGAGGGTTTCAGCTGGGGGAGCTGCTGTTCTCTGTCCTGCTCCTCTCATTTTCCCAATGGCATTTGCATTAAAAGTCTACGGAGCGGCACCTACACAATGTTTGGAACTTGCCTCCCTGCAAAACTCTTTCCGATCGTCCATCAGGCGAGTAGGGGAGTATTTCTGCTTCAGCAGCTGCGGAGATGCTGTGTGAGGCTGCGGTGCAGCTGCGAGGCAGCCTTCCTGGGCAGTGCATCTGCAGCCTGACTGCAAAGACAGATCCCATGCGACTCCCACATGGAGGAAAGAGCTGTCATACAGCTCACTTAACTGAGCTTCCCAAAACAGGAGGCAAAAGTAAGAGAGAACGAGTTAATGCAGCCGCTATGGCTGCTTCTGTGCTGCAGGTTTGTAGTTCCCTGGGACGCAGCAGGATAGCTGATCAAACTGTAATTAAACTGAAATGCAGCGATTTGTTCAAATAAATTAAGTGCTTTGGAAAGGAAACATTTGTCGAGCTCTCCCGTGTCACAGCCCGCTCTGATGCCTTTTAATATACTTTTTCTCAAATCTGAATTGCAGTTAATTAGCACTTCCTTCAGATAGCTGAGCTTTCCTCCTAGGTGAGGTGCTGAAGGGGAGTTCCTGGCCTCCAGGGAGCAGAGACAGACAATTATGTTATCCACTCCGGAATATTTCATAGGTAAAGGCTGCTGCAAATTACCATTTCCCATAGAAATGAAATGGAAGCTGTTCCTCCTCTGGAGCGACTAACCCGTGTTGGGATGTTTCTTTGTGCTGTGGCGTGGAGTGGTTCTCGTGGCTGGTTTGGGTAAAGGCTCAGTGCTGCAGAGTGGACAGGACATTAGATATTATTTGAAATTTAATAGCTCAATAAGGGTCCAAACAAATGCAGAAAACTATTTTAAGGTAAAGTCCGTAAATTTAATGATACTGAAATGTTTGTCATGGTCTTAAGGATGTCTTTTCTCATCGGGACTGTTGCAATTGCCCCGAAGTTCTCAGCGTTTGGGATTCGGGTTGCCCAAGTGCAGCAGATCCAGGAATCAAGAGGATGTGGAGAGAGCAAGTTGTGCTTGCAGGGAGGCAGCTCTCACCCCAGCCGAGGAGGAACCTGCCTTTTGTGTGCTGTTAAATACAACTGTGAGTGACACGACAGTTGCCTTCGCTGTTTTTCTTGCAGAAATGAGGCACGTTGAACCGTTTCCAGGCAGCAGATGGGAAGGATCCCACTTTCCGATTGGCCAGATCTGCGGCTGCCTGGGAAGTAACTTTTCCTTTGTGTTACAGGATCTCTTCCCCAAACTGTCCAATAAAGGTAAGATAATAAAAACCTCATAAAAAAATTCCCTTATTCCTGGAAGTGGAGGTGGATCCTAAGTGCTCCAGCCCATCTCTGCTCTGCAAAACTCTCCAATTACCTACTTAGGCACTTGTTGATTTGGAGATGTGATTTCAAATAGTCTTTTTAAAGTACTTCATAACTTTCTGCTTTTCTTTCCTGTTTGGCTGCTGACAGAGTCCTTGTTCCTAGACATACTCCGAAGCAAGACAGGAATATATTGGTGTATTCCCTCTATTCTCAAGACAGCCACTTCCAGCTGATAGTCCTTTTGCTATTTAGTTATATATGTTTAAGCCACCTAGGAAGCATGTCTTGAGTCAGACAAGTTGGATCCAACTGGGGGAATAAATATATTAGATCCTGAAGTTCCTTCTTGTCTCTCTAAGGGGATTCAAATTATTACAGGGGCCATGCAGCAGTAAATGGAAGTGAGCTCTGCTGCTTTCGCATTTGGCTTTGGGTTCTTGGCTTTCCCTGTCCAAGGTGAATGAGAGGATTTTCTGGTTAAAGGCTGTGGTTGCCCTCCAAGCAGGTATCTCTTGACAGTTTGTCCAAGAGAAATTTTCAATTCAGGATCTGCAGGGATTGGAAAGCATGCCATGCTGGCTACTAACTGATGAGATATCAGTGTCAGAGCCAAAGCAATTGCTATTTTTAGGGGCAATGGCCAAGTATTTCTGATTTTTTTTTTTTAATGGCAAAGTGTGTGAAGTGTCTATGGCTCTGTGTAGATGCTGAAAGGATAAATAAAATAAGATGGGCCATCTGGCACTCATGACTTTCTACACAGTCCTAGCCAACAGTTTGTAGGAAATTAAAATGTGATAATATTGTCTCTCTCCATGGTTCTCAAGAGAGATCATTGGGAAACACGTGTTAACACTGAGCTGGAATTTTTGGAAACAGCAGAGCATGCAAAATTGGCAGAAAATCGCCGTGCTCTGGGGATCAGAATATCTGGAATGAGAGCACCAGGAGCCTGGAAAGACTCCTGGTTCTCCAGGACAAGTAATGGCTAATGCAGAATCCCTGGATGTGCTTTGCCAAGGCAGCAGCAGACTGATGGGCTACTGGAAATTGGGCACTGCATGAAGCAGTTTCTTGCCCACTGGGGGTTTTGGTGGGACTGGGTGACAGGATACGCTGTTTCCAAATTACTTATTGCCCCCCTTTTCTCATCTAGGGGGAAAAGCTCCCTGTTGGAAGGTTGGAAAGGACACTTAGAGGAACAGGTTCTGGTTATCAAATTAATAATTTCTTTTTTTTTGTGAACATTGAGTAAATCATGGAGAGAGCTTCTGCGAATGAGCATGTTGCCTAACAATTTATAA
This sequence comes from Tinamus guttatus, assembly GCF_059628265.1. Taxonomy (NCBI): domain Eukaryota; kingdom Metazoa; phylum Chordata; class Aves; order Tinamiformes; family Tinamidae; genus Tinamus; species Tinamus guttatus. The sequence continues at coordinate 345,465 of NW_028288560.1, read as the reverse complement.
CTTACCAGTGAGTTCAGCTGGTTTGAGACTAAAATGCCATTCTCCCTATTCTGAAAGAGGGTGATGGTGGTTGAGGTGTGTAACGGGACCATCTCCCCTCCCTGCATCCTTTCTGCATGTCGGGACACAAACCCAGATCCTGACCTGGGCAGGATCCAGAAAGGTCTCTTAGGATGTTTAAGTTTTCACTCTATTTCTATGCATTTCATGTTGCTTTTTTGAAGAAAACTCTTTAAATAGGATGAAAGAAGCAGAAAGCCAAGCTGACACTTGCAGCCGGGGTCCCTCACATAAAGTGAAAACACATGTACAAGTGAGGATAGTCAAGATTTCACCCTGAATTTTCCCCTTTTGCAACCAGAAACAGCTGCTATTCGGTGTTTTAAATAAAAATGAACCTTAGGATAGGACTTATTTCATTTACTTTCTACTGCCTACAAATGAAGAGAGATGGGAATCTCTGGGGGCCAATTCCTCCCTCCTTGTTAGGCAGATGTCAGGAGCCAGCGGAGAGGAGTCCCGTGCAGCTTGTCTTTCTGAAGAGCTTATCTGCTGCTATCACAAGATTTCACCCAGTAAACCAGCTTGTCCGTAGATAACATTTGAGTGAAAACATTTCATTCCCTCTAACTAAATAAAATTTGGAGCAAATTATTTTGGGAGAAATGGGAAGCCTGAGCGATTGTGTTTAGGCTTAATTGAAAGTCCCTTTATTCTGCTTTAAATGAAAACCCCAGCAGAACTGCTCTCTTGTTCAGCAGCTCCTGTTGAAACTGCACGCAAAAAAAAATGGCATCTTCAAACATTTGCCAAGAACCTTTTGAATTTCTGATTTAATTGAGCTGAATTGCGTTAGTGCCTCTTTCTTCTTGTTGGTTCCTGAGGTCGGGCTAGTGAGAAGTCCCATTGCCAGGGCACGGGGGCGATGCCAGGACTTAACAAAACATCGTATTTTAAGCCCAAAGCGCAGAGCATCACGCTTCAAAAGAAGAATCTTGAACTCTCATTTTTATGAGCAAATACCAGTTGGGATTCTGTTTTCAAAAGCTAAAAAAGTGGCTAAATTGGGGGAGATTTTTCTGGGAATGGCAGCTAGTGTTCTTGCTCCGGAGACCACCAGTCCCCATGGCTTTGAGCTGCATTCCCAGACCCAGGGAGGGTAGAGCCGAGCAAGGCAAAGGTTGGAAGCTCTTTGCTGTGGGCAAAGCAATTCCTTGTTTCTTAGCCTTCGTTCAGAAACAGCTGCATTGCTTTAGCTAAAATACAAGAAAAAGATTAAAGAGGTTGGTTGGGGCAGCCACCCGGCAAGTCAACTTTCAGCCTACAGCTTGGCAGCACTATAAACAACCAACCCGGCGCCTTTTAATGGAAAATGTTGGGCAACTTGGATAATGACAGCTCTAATCCTTGCGATATATTTAAATGGGAACATCCAGTGCCCATTGTTTTACTGGGTTTCTTGCTTGCAGCTGCTATTCTTTCTTTTCTGTAGCAAGAAGCACTGAAGAGGTTTGTTTGCTGGAAAAAAAAATCCAAATTCTGCTGAACTGAGAATTGTGCAACTTTGCAAATGGGGGCTAGAAATGCTAAAACTACTGCCTCTGAGAAGTATCCTTTTAATCTGACTTAGGTTTTTCTGTCTCCAAGAGAAATTTGCTTTTCGTGTTGGTTTTTATGCCTTGAAGGTGAGGAAAGTAAAGAAAAACATTCACACCATTGGCCTAACTGGTAACTGCCCTTTGGCGTTCTGATTTATGATTGAAAAGAATCTGTCCCAGTATGGAAAATCAGCACTATTTGTAGTATTAATGTTGCACGATCAGGCTGCTCATTTTTGGCTGCTCCTTCTTGCTCCTTCGCCCTCCGTGTGCAGAGGGAAGCCCCGCACGTGGGAATGGGCGCGCGGGGCTTGGTTGGCCATGGCAGCTCGCCGGGTGAGCAAAAGCAGCCGGGCTTTGGATTGAGCAGAGTCTGACACAGGGGCTGTTCGGAGCCCAAATTCAGTCACCATGGAAACAAAACTTCTCTTCAGGCATCTCTGACAGAGTAGGAGGCTTCTTCCGGGCAGACATTTTTTCCGCTTCTCTGTGGCTGATTTGCCGACGACCAACATGTTGATTTCCCCAATCTCCTCTGAAATGCAACAAGTTCCTGCTGTGCAATGTACAGGTTTCTCCCTTGGATCAAAGGCAGCGCTTTTCCAAAGGATTTTGAAATCTGGGGATACTAAGATGTCGCTTTCCTCCCAGAACCTCTCAAAATGACAATTCACATGGTGTGTAGGTAAGAATTTCCCTAGGTGCTCTGGATCCCAGAGGTAGCACAAGCATTGAGTGATGTGCAAATTGCTATGGTAACTACTTTTATAACATTCCAAAGTTTAAAAAAAAATCACATAAAAACCTCTGCAGTAGTTAGTGGGGCAGAGCTCACATAATCCCTTTCCATGTTGTCCAGCCCGTTCCTTCAGTGTGAGTGGCTTTTCCATCCTGGAGAGGATGCCGGGGGTGCCTGATATGTGGTGCTGTGCATGTCGTAGGGCCACTGGAAGGGGTGCCCTTGATGTCCCCAGTGAAAGAGGCCGATCCAGAACCACAGACTGGGTAACTGGTGTGAAGAAAGCAAATATGTGATGCCAAGGCCTGCGCTGGAGGCCGAGTGCAATATTAAATATATCAAACCCTGCTTCTTTTCCCTCTACAGATGAATTATAAAGCTCTGTTCTGCATCTGCTATGAGGAGGAGAACGTTTTCATCTTGAATCTGAAGAAGCCCCCATTAACACATCTGTGTCCATCCTACAAGCAGTAGTAAGTGTGTAAGTAAGTGACTACATCCTACAAGTAGTAAGTGACACAGTAACGAGGAGGAGTTCCCACTGCTTAGGGTCAGGCTTGCGTGGAGAGAAGAGCAGCCAATGAAACCTCTAGGCAAAGAGGAGAAATCCCTTCCTTAAAGTATTTAAATCCCTTCCTTAAAGTATGTTTTCAATACGTGGGGGTCGCCCTGCAGTGGCTTTTGCTCAGCTCAGCATCACTGCTGTGCAGAGGAATGCCCATGACCCTCACGGCGTCAGACGACGTCTTTGCTTGGCCTTGTGTTACTGTCCCCGAGGTTTGGGGACAAGCAAGCAAAGGGAAGGCTCTGTAGTGTTTTAATTGTTTGATGGCAATGGCAGGATCAGCGTTTCTGGACTTTATAACACCAGGCGTCCCGGAGCACGTGGGGTTGGTACTGGGTGCTGCCGCGTGCGTTTTGTGAGCCTGTTTTCTGGGCTTGTCAGGTGGCTTTTTGGAAGTGGTAACACATGAAACAACTGGTGAAATTTTAGTGGCTCTTTTATGGCTGCTTCTATGGACAGATGTGTCAGCTCTGAAGTGTCATTTGTGGAGGAAGAATCCACTCGGGAATTGCTCTTTCATGGGCAATACACTGTTTGATTTAGCAAAAGGCTCTCTCTGAGCATAGTTATAAGCCAGCTCCTGTTTGCCTGTTTTACCCTGTCCAGCAAATTATTCAATGCTTGTTACCAGCTTAAAAGCTCCGTGAACAACCTCTGTTAACAAAGTGCAACTGGGTACTTTTAATGTGTGACATTTTGGCTTTTTGTACCGTATTTTTTCAGGCATTTCTGCAAGAGCTGGTGTTTCATAAAGGATTAAAGGTTTTGGTTCGCCGACCTCATCACCCGCTGCGACCGTTTGATAGCAGCTTTGGAGCGAGACGCTGCGGGATTTGGGGTTTGGGCTGCAAGGTCAGTGCGCGTTAAGGCTCCTGACGATATCAGCTGCAACAGGGCCCTGCTCCGAGCAAAAATCCCCAGGGCCGACTGTTTAGAAAGACACGGAGCCTTTAGGAAGAGGCAGATGTGTGTCAGTGCTGCTTGGATCGCTGCAGTGGTAAATCCTGTTATGGAGCAAAAAGGGTTTCCACACAGCCGTTTGCAGGCACGTAGCGAAGTGTGGGGTAGCTTCAGAAATGTCATTTATGGAGTGCAGCTCTTTGTACCCCCTAAGAAGTTATGTTCTCTGGCAGTTCACTGCTGTATTAGTGGTACAAACTGCAGATAGAATTTTTGGTGGTGTCCCGTGTGTTTCCCCTGAGGGGACGAGGTTCCCTGTCACCTGCAGGTCCTTGTGCAGGTGTTTGCTGCTCGTCTTTTGCTCCACGGAGGAGTTTGGCCTCCAGCACTGTGACGATACGCTGAGAGCTCCCACGAAGGTGGGACAGCGTCACGGCTGGTCACGCAGTCAGTGCCTGCAGGGCATATCCCAGAGGAGGGGGTGAGGTCGGGATGACGGCCCGGACACACGATCCGAGGCTCCAAAGGGTCTAGTTTACGTGAAGAGCCTTCCTAGGAATAGGAGTGGGCAGCGGTGCTTGGAGAGCACAGAAACCAGAGCAACATCAGCATGAATGTGCAGTGGCAGTAGTGGAAAGTTCGGAAATAGCATCTCTCTGGATGCTAAGTGACATATGGAGCTGCTGCACTAAATCCAAAGCATATTTGCCAACTTGCCTCTGGCAAGCAACTGAGGGAGGTGGCAGAGCACATAATGCTGTGACCTTGAAAGACATTGGTAAAGGCTGCGGCACTAGAAGTTCATAGAAAGCCTCCCCCCAAAATAATATGGTACAGTGGAAAGCCTGGCTTGGCCAAGGTGTCTATAAAGTGATGTACTGGTGTGGCTGGCTATCAGTGACCTCTGCTTTTATAGAGTGTTTTGATACAACCCTAGTAGCTAGAGAGGTCTTCCAAATGCTTGAGTTGGCTTCTTTGAGAAACAGGTCTGACTTAGTGCCAGCCTCATGCTACAATAAAGTCAAAAAAAAAAAAAAAAAAAAAGACTGTAAAGATGCTAAGATCAAATGAGAAGCCTTCTGCAAGCAGAAGGAGCACTGGTACCTACGCCTGAAGTCTGAAAGCCCAAAGGGGCTTGCAGGGAAGTCACCAGTGGAATAGCATGAGAAAAACGTCTCGTGCTCAGAAGCGCAGCTATTTCTGTATGGAAAAACACATTCCGTGCTTAACCCATCTTCTTTTCTTATATTGGCCAGGAATTCTCATTGGGAAACAATACAGTGGAAGATGAAAACTTCAAGATGAAAAGAGACTGCAGAGGCCTGAGACCACAGCCCGGTGACTCTTCTAAATGCCTACAGACACAGCAAGCAGAGCTCGTTTAGTGGTGGGACACCTGGCAGCCCTGGCCACGTGTGGCTGTCCTCATTAGCGAGGTGGCATCGTGATGGCAAACTCACTGCTCTGTCAGAAGCTGCCCAGTTTGTGAGCAGCTAGCTGTGTTCCTCAGGAGTCTGGGGTCCTCATTTTGTAAGCCTTATGCATGCCAAATAACACTAAATAATCCTGACATGCTATTTCTGGTCTGCACGGTGGAGACCTTCAGCATTTGCCACACGCTTGGGCCACGCTGCTTTCGGCAACGTGGGGAGTCGGGTGCCATGCAGGACTCATGGCCTGAAACAATGCAAGAACCTACTTTTTGCTCAATATTTTTATTGCTATTGCAAAGTTCAGCTGCTGTAATTTGGGCATGTTCTTATTGGGAGAGGATGGAAGGAAATAGCAGGGTCAGGATTTGGGATGCAAGGAATGTTTTGTGTGAATGCAAAAATGTGTTAATTCCCTGCGACAAGACATGCTCCTTTGCTAGCAGAGAGGACTCAATCAATTCAGACAAGAGAATTGACATGCAAATCCTTTTTGAATTTGAACCCCAGTATAACATTTTGGAGATGATCGAATATTCGTTCAGCCTCTCGGACCCTGAGTTAGTCAGGACTGTGGGCCATAATTTCCAGAGAGAATTTGAGAGTCTTTACTAGCCCAAGGCTGAACACTTGTGAGAGAAATGCACTTTTTTGCCTGACTTGGGTAAACAGACTTGTGCTTGGGGTGGTCTGACAAGGCCTCACCTCCAAAGTTTGGTGGTACCCCATGATGGTCAGTGCTCAGACCACATCCACCGGTGGTTACAGGGGTCCTTTCCACCCTCTGTGCAGAGAAAACGATCCTGGGCTCTGTTTGGAGACCGTGACTTGTTCACATGAGGCCCCAAATGAGAAATAGGGCTCAGTAAAACCCTCTGGTTGCAGGTCAGAGAGCTTTAGCCGCCAGCTGCTCCCCCTGTTGAAGGCTGCTCCCTGCAAACGGGGAGGCCATTTTTCTGGGTGTTAGACTAAACTTTTCTTGAATGTCTCCATTTTTTCTCTAATCCCCAAGCCAAGAAACAAGCTGAACTTTCGGCCTCCTAATATGAATGGAGAACATCCTGAAAATAATTGCTGCAAACAAAATTAATCTTACATTGCATGCAGAACTCCCCTGAAAGATTGCCTTATAAGTGCTCGGAGTTAGATAAGACATAAGCTCTCTTTAGCAGTGCGTGTGCTTTCTAAACAAACTCCTTTTAAACAGCCTTGCTGCTTAAATCTGTTTATTTACTGTGGCACATTGTGCAGATTATGTTTTGAGGAGCTCAGCAGCCAGCATCGGAGCTTTTACATAAGTGAGATCTGAGGAAAAAATAGGAGTGAGATTTCAAATATCCCATTAATCTTTTTACTTTAGGTCTGAGCCAGCTTAAAATTGCACCAAGTTGCTGCCAAGTGAGAGCGAGCCTCGGTCCAACTGCAGACGACTTGGCAGGTCCGTCCAGTGTGAATGGTGTTGGGAGCTTTTTGGGGAGGAAAGACTGCACTTTTGGTTCCTTCAGCTCTGAAGTGGTGCCGTGCTCTGTGGCAGCCGGGTGCCAGCTGGCCCCAGCTGCGTGCGCCGAAGAGACTGTTCTGGTTTGTACATTTATTTGCCTGTGTTTTCAATCTGCATGTACCGAGGTGGCAAGTGAAACGTTTGTGCATGCATAGCCTGGAGTTAGATGCGATTCAATCCCTCACACATTTGCTCTTCGTGCTCTGCTAGATGCTGGAGGACCTGTGCTTTAACCCTTCATGGTAATTCACCCCTGCAGTGACAGCTGCAGCGGTTCTGAGGACAAATTCTGCTCCCATCCACCTCCAGAGGAACAGAACTCCTTAAACATGGGTCTTCTCGAACATGAAGCCAGAGGTTAAGCAGGACACATAACGCTGGATACTCTTTGCCTGCTGGAGCTGGGGCGTTCAGAAGCTGAGAAGCAGTTTTGGGGGATGAGGAAGGATGGCAGAGCTTCCTCACCCAGCAGAAATGAGGCCTCTGCCTTAAGGTTTCTTGCCAAGGGAAGCGAGTTCCCTCAATTGCAGCGTGTTCCCGATTAGCATCGAAGGACCTGCATCCGCAATGGCCCTCAGAACTGCTCCCAGGACCTGCCTGCTTCATTTCCTGCATGATCTGCTGTTGAGGAGGTCTTCCCAGAGGGTCTTCCTTGTTTTTTTCCATGTTCTCGTAGAACTAAGTGACGCCATGTTCGCAGCAGTGGGTAGATCATGGCTTCCAGTGTCTACTGGACACATAAATCAGGGTACCTGCTGTCTGGTAATAGCTAAACTAATCTCACCAACATTTCAAACGTTAGCCTGAAAGTATTTGGCTGTGATCCGAGGAGCTGGCGCACATCTAGTGTTTGTAAGTGCGTGTTTACTGGAAAGCACTTGCTTGTTCTCTGTGGTTTGGGGTGATGGGGGTCTCAGCTTCCAGCCACATCACAGAGAGGGTAGTTAGCCCTCAGCACACAAGTTCTCCTTCTAGGTGGCACATCCGTTAACTTGCAACAACCCCGAGGTCCTCCCAACAAGAGTTGAGAGGAGGACGGTGACTTCGCTGTGCTGTAACCTCCCTGGGCACTTGACTTGGACCCAGGCCATGCTTTGGAGATGAAAACTGGGCCAGTGCAGCAGCAGATGCTGTTCCCTTGAATCAGTGAGTAAAATGTCACTGTGTGTTGGCACAGGAAAAGACACGTTGCTTTCAGTGGACTGGCCAACAAGGCCAACATTGCTGGCTGGGTACAGGTCAAGTAAAAAGCAGTTGTGTGTTTCAGGCTTGTGCGGTACCCAGGCCGCTGGTGTGCCTCCTCTGGAGCCATCTGTCACGCTGGCAGGGCCGGCCTCGGGGATTGAGGTGTCGCAGGGAAACTCGGTGCCAAGTGGGGATAGCCAGGGAGGGCTCTGCTCACAGGCTCCTCTTCCACTGATGCCTGCCGAGACCTGTGTTCCTGAGGCAGCAGCGGCCACCTCCTCCCCCAAGGTTTCTCCATCCTTCACAGGTTTTTCTTAATGTTGTTCAAGGCCAAAAACGTCCCCAGATTTGGCCTTCTCTCAACAGGACTTTAAAAGGCAAAGGGCTGAATGACCCCAGCATTGGCAGAAATCCTGTGCAGTCCCATGAAATACTCTGGTTTAACATCTTATTCTCCCGCTGAGGAGCCTGGGAGGTAATAACGCTAAAAACAGGTGTCCTCCGTGAGGGAGGGCAGGCCGTTTTCTTCGGAGGGCTCTCCTTGCCTTTCAGGGGCATTTTGGTGGCCAAGCTGAGGTCAGTGCTCCTGCAGTGCCATGGGTTCCTCAGAGCACTGAAGGCCTCATGCTGGGCAAGCCTGTGGGAGATGAAATTGGGGGACATTTTGGGCCACAGAGTTTTGTGGGGTGCCCCTGAGCCTTCCCCATAGCAGCCTGTGCTCCATAGGGGTACCGCTCACACAGCATTCTCCCTGAAGGATGCATGAGGCTTAAACTTGGAAAGAAACACATAGGAGCGTGTGCTGGAAACTTTCTAGCTTAGACTGTAATTCCTCCAGGTAAAGAGACATTTTCGTGTTAGTTTTTCTGATGTACTGATGTGTCCCTGTTCGTGGTCCCCCAAAGGCGGTGACGGTGGCGGCTCTGTGCCCCGTGTGTGCTGCGTGTGGGGCTGCATCTGCTCAGCCAGGGCTCGTGCATCCTCCTGCACTGGTTGTGTTTCCCTTGGGAAAGAAATCCAGCTCCAAGGGCTGTTGCCAAGAGCTGAACAGTGCCACGGATGTGACCGGCTCTCTTGGGCGAGCAAGCACCGAAACAAGGTAGCAGGAAAGCGTGGGGCCACGAGGGTGTAGGTGACTCCTCCGGTCCAGAGCACACCAGTGCCCTGACGTACTGCCAGCTCCCAGCCATGAGGTTTAACCTGGATGCGAATTAAAACAGCCTTCTTGGCGGTCTGTGTTCGCGGAAGGTCCGGACGGTGTCTGGAAGGGGGTCGCTGCAGCCCCAGTGTCCTGGCCCCTTTCCAGCTCCTGTAATTACTGTGTGTGTCGCCGCTGCCTCCGCACCCCGCCGTTTCAATTAGAGGAGTCATCCTTCACCTCTCACCATGGCGATGCCGGCGTCCCCATGCCCTCCGCCGCCCACCCCGACCCCCACTGTAACTTTCATCCAGACATAACACGTTTTACCCTGTGCTTTTCTTATTTAACTGGGCCCCTTGCAAAGTCTCTCAACCTGTTGTTTGCTCCTGTTGGGGGGAATTAAATCTAGTCCCATTCAGATGTGGCAAAACTGATCTTTGCTTGCTGCTCTTGGCCAGGATCAGCCCAGGGCTGTACATTTTTGGAGTGAGCCTGCGTGGTGACAGGGGGTAATTGTGGGGGGCTTCTGTTTGCTGCGTGGGATATGCAGAGGGGGCAATAAAAATAAGAGATGACCAAATACTCTACTGGAAGAGAATAATCTTGAGAGGAATAAATTGTCCGCAGAATCTCTCAGGAATGCCCTGTTTGCTTAAGGGGGCGAGTTTAATTAAGCTCTAGAGGTGAAATGTGTCTGTGGGGAGAGGGCCAGCACATGGCTTATGCATCAGAGTTGCACATTAACCTGTTTTTCTTCTAGCTGATACTATCCACGTGGGATAAGTTCATTACCTGCTTAGTTCTGGTAATTTTTCTCCCTTTCCTGTTGCTCAGGAGACCCTGTGAGACCCACTCGTGGCTCCAGGACCTTATGTGTTGCTAGCAGGCCCTGCAAGGGCTTGGAGCACCGGGAATCTGGAGGAGGAGATGGGACGCAGCATGTGGAGATGCATCTGAGCTCCACTGAGGCCCTTGCTGTGCCAAGCATTCAGACGGTATGTCCATGCAGGAAGCAACCTCCACCTGGAAGGGAGGTAGGAAAACCCACAGTATTTACTGTGTACAGAGCCCAGCATCTGCTGGGTGTAGCCAAGAACTTAGTTTTCATGAGAGCCTATGGAGACACGGGAATGAAGCCCTTGGGGAGCTGCGTCTGCTTCTTGCCTTGCTCCCGGCAGAATCTGCTGCGCGTGCGACAAAACCACGCGTGTCCCCTCAAGACATCCTTGCTCCTGGGGAAGCTCTGCAGGCTGCAATAACTGTCCATTTGCTAAGAAGTGTAGGGAAAATCTCAACCTCCTCCAAAGCAAGCTGTGCAAAATGGTGTGTTACTGCTCACATCTGCTCCTTGTGTATTTTTTGTTTGTTTGTTTTCTTCAGAGAAGTGTCTGTCAAGCCCGGGGAACATAATATCGTGTGTTCGGTGTAGGTGGAAGGGCATAATTTTGCTTCTGTTATGTTTAAACAATTGCAGTAATTAGGAGAAAGCAGTTCTCCCCTAGCTCTGGCTAGTCTCGCTGGAGAGCCTCATGGTACCAAGAAAAGCACTAGAAATTCAAGCAAAAAATTCACACCTGCAGATTGAAGCAGTATCAGTGAGAACTACTTTTTGGGGGCGAAAGGATGAGGTGTGTGCCAGAAAGCAAGATCTTCCTGGCTAGGAACTACCCTAGGGGTAACGAACCAAGTTAGATATTAAAATCATTCTCCCAGCATTAGTTACAATAACCTAAATACAGTGTTAAAGGAGATTCAAAGCAGCCTTGAGTCAGTGCTAAGGTTTTCCTGGCAGTTCTTATTTCTGTTATCCTGGGCTTTTTTTTTTTTTCCCCTCCACAGGAAAAAATAGCTTTTATGTAGGTTGAAATAAACTTGGTGTATGTTTGTGTGTAGCGACTGTACTTGCAGATCTGGTGTGACCTGACTTGCTGCTTTCCCTGTGTTGCCTGTGGATGAAGGGAAAGCTCCGGAACCCTGACCGGACAGACCCATCCATGAACTGTGTGGAGCCAAGTGCTCTGAAGAGGAGTCTGAACGAGTTATCAAACCCGTGCTAGCCCGAGCTGAAAAATCACTCATGCATCGTACAAACCCACATCTCGTTCATCATAAGAAAAACCGCACCATAAATGTAAGCAAAAATCCACGTGTATTACTTACCCGATTTAATTTTTGACCCAAGGAAACAATTCAGTTAAAAAAGAAAAAAAAGAAAAAAAAAAAGAAGATGGTCATTCTGCGTGCACAAGGGCTCCGCTGGGCAGCGCTGTGAAAACACGCGCCGAGGGTGGCGTTGTGGAGAATCGATACCGCGCGTTGCAGAAACCCCGAGCTCGAGGGCGCTGGGAGCAGATCCACAAGGGGATATCAGCATTCAGCAATACCCCTACATCTTTCTGAGGTAAATGGGCCATTCCCAGAATGAAATATGCCAGCTGTGGGTCTAATGTTCACTTCTGTAAGAGGAACTTCTGTCTGCTCTTGGGGTATTCTATAAAAGCTGGGCAGGCATCCTTCTTTTTTTTTTTTTTTCCTTTTTTTTTTTGTGGTAATTCACTTCCTTTTAAGGTAGCAAATGGAAAACAGACTTCAAAATGACAGCAGAAAGGGAGACATTGTTTTTCGTTGCTGCGGCGCTGTTGAATAGAGCATTCTTCAGCTGGGTCGCTGCTTTGTGCCGGAGGAGTCTTTCAAAGGAGGCCTGAAGCTTTCATGCTCTGGTGGCTGCAATACAGACAGAACAGGAGGCGTCTTTGTGCTTCCTTTTCATGTTTCTGCACGCTTGGAAGTTAGATGTGTTTGCTGCTAGTGCCATGGGCTGTTTTAGTTTGATCTGGCCCTCCTCCTCCCCAGCTTTGAAATGTGGGCTGCTTCCTTCGCAAGAGGCTGAGGAGGAACAGGAGGTCTCCTCTCCAGGTCTGTGGGTGGGATGGCTAAAGACCTTCTGCAGGGCCCTGTGTCACACGGTGACAGCCCCAGGCTCCTGGGTTATGGCAGGGATGAACAGGGAAGGGTCCGCGTTACATTAACGCTCCAGCAGAAATTACCAAGTGAAGAGGTAAGTGGGGAGAGGCCCAACAAGTTCTGTGCTGCATCGGCCTGTTGCCTCTGGCTCGCGTTGCTGTAGCGCAGGAGCGACCCCAGAGCAACCAAGGGCATCTCTAACACGTGGTGACTAGTTGTTGTGCTCTCACTCTGCGTAAGCTGGATATGAATATTGCAATTATAGTACCCAAGGGCAGATGTTAGAGGTCTATTATTCCTCATTAAGCCAGCAAAATTCTGTGTTTGCCTCGAGAAGGAATTCATCCAAACTCTAAATTCTGAACGTCTCCAGAATCTATTTTAACTGTGCTAGATGCTGCTGTCCCTTCTTCCTTATCATCCAGAAGTGAATTCCATTATTTTTCTCATAACTTAGTTACAGCTCTTGCAGCTCATAAATTGAGAGGGGGTTGCTGTGTTGTTGTAACACAAATTTTACCTTGTATTTAAGGCGTTTGCTTTGACATCTGCTCCAAAAAGCTAGTCGTGAGCACTGGAGAATGAATTCTTTCTTTCTACCCGCCTTGCTCGAGCTGCTGTTACGTCGTGGGGAAGAAATTGCCCCTCTCGTGTGATGTGCAAGGGAGAAACCAAGAGCATGATGGGTCCTGCCTGATTGCCATGAGCTTGCAGCAGGGTTTGGATTTTGGATTTTCAGCCTAATCAGCTCCAGGAGCAGGGATGAGAGGGCAGAAGGGGGAAGGCATCGTGGGGCTGTCGCTTCTCGGTTTTAACAAAAATTACCCTTCTCCTTCCTTGTGGCTGGTTCCCCCTGGTCTGGCTCTAAGGCACTTGCGGATTTTATTTCTTCACCTTCCTCTCAAGCTGAGACGTAGATGGTTTGAATTAGCCTGGGACAGGCAGCAGGTCCTGCTGCTGCTGCTTCCCAGCAGCTCCATGTTCCTCATGGCAGGAAGGAGACGTCATTTACGCGGCTGGTTCATCTGCTTCCTCCAAGTCTCCAGGGAGTAACCATATTATCCTGCTTCTCCTTCCCCCTTCCTCCTCTAATGTTGCTTCTCCATGAACCACACACGGGCGGGATAAGGTCCTTTTTTCTTCAGGCGATTCCTCCTTTTCTACCTTTTCCAGATACCCTTTCCCCTGGCTGTGGTATAGCCCTAGCTCAGATGCAAACAGCCTTGATTTTGTCTGAACTCTAAAGCTTTAGTGACTGGATTATGATCAAAACAGAGTTTAAAAAAAAAAATCTCGTTGCTTTTCGAAGAAATGAATTTCCCTAGAGTAGAATGATGGTGGAAAAGCCTCACGTGGGAAGCTCACCAGATCCTGCACGGGTAGAAGCTGCTTAGCTTGGTTCTGCTCACCATCCACGTGAAGATCCAGCTGCTGTATCCAGTTACTTGAGAAATATTCAACAAGTTGTGTCCATATCTCCCCGTGAGCCCTGTGAAGGACACCTGGTGGACTGGCAGTCCAGAGGTCCTCAGGATTTTCCAGAAAAAAAGCAGCAAAATCCCCTCATTTTGTGTGGGGGCAATAAGTGGCCAGAAACAAATGAATTTTTAATAATTACAAGTGGTGGCTGACTTTTCTTAAAAATTGAAGCTTCTAAAGTGTGGAGAGGCATCTGTTGTTGAGGGAAATGTGTTTGAAAATATGGTGTTTTCTTTGCAATGAGCAGAGTAATGGGTGTTAATGTAGCAGTGCTTAGTCTTTATGTTCCTTGCTTATGGAGCACTGAAGAGAAGAGCAGTTTGTCAGGATTATTATGCTAAGAGAACAGCAGCGCTATGAGGGGAGGACTTGTTCTAATCAATAACCTTGCAAAGAAATAGGAATTCTAATGGATTTCCTGTGCATGTGTATGAGTGCCGGAGTCTCACCTGGAGTCAGGACAGGTCTCACCTGGTGATTCTTCTCCCAGGTCGCTGCAGAGCAAGAAAAAGCTATCAGAGAAGCATTTAAAAAATGCATTTAAAAAAGCTTTGCTTTTTAAAAAGCAAACAACCCCAAGCATTTGGGTGCCTGAGGGTCAGGTAGGCAGTTTATTTGGTTTTTATTTCTGAAAGCACATACCAGTGTTGGTCCTGGTGGGCTTTGCTCCATGTCTTTTCCCAGGCTCTTTTCCTAATTGGCATGATGACTCCCACGGTGCGTTCGCTCTGAAGCGCCGAGATCGATCGCCCACCTTGTGATTTCTGCAGTGCTTCTGTCTCTGGCAGCTTCCCATTGCTGCAAGTGCCATCAAAAGAACAAACATAAAACAAAGCCTGCAGCCTCTGTAAAGTAATTCCCTCCAATGGGGAGCAGGGACTTGAAAGGGCAGAGCGGTGGCATTTGAAGGTGTGTGATGCTGTCACTGATCAGCCCCTTAGCCACACGTCCCTGCTCCGAGTCCGGCGTCATGAAAGCATGTAACAACAAAAGCTCTTTTGGGTTTTGATGAGTTGAGATTTTCACTGTGTTTTGAGTCCTAGTTGCAGGCTGATTTGCTTTCTCTCATCCCTCATCTTCCTAGGACCATTCTCTGATAAATTAACAGGAGATTTGGAAAAATCCTAGGTGGAAATAAGGCATCTGCCATGTACAGTAGCAGTCTCCTGTTCACATTCATTGCGTCTGTCTTGTTCAGCTTTTCTGCATGGTCTTGTGATACTGCACCCACTTAATCTTTGCCCTGGAGATTTAATCTAAAAATAAACATAGGTTCCTGTCTGTGTAGACCTGCAAGAAGTCATTCATGCAAAAAGACCTATTTCTGAAGGCTGGAGAAGAAACAGCGTTTGAGTCGAATCTCAAACACTAAGCACAATGTTAGTGCAAGCTGTAAATTGAAAAGCTGCGTAGTCCATCTGGAGAAGGCTGCATGGTGCCTTCGCTTCCCATTTCAGCAGCTTTTTCCACCTGCTAATGATCCATTTGCCACATTGAGGCTGTCCTGCTGACTGCAGTGCTCCCGGGAGAGGGCAATTCCCTTCTGCTGTGGGCTGCACAGAGCTGCAGTAGTTGGCAGCAAGTTTTGGGGTAATTAGGAGCCAGCTCGTCAGGGGATCATGGCTTTGCATGCTGGTGGCTCGTTCAGAAGTGTGGGGTGAAGCAAAGGGTGTTCGTACGTTGGGCAAAAAGAGGACACGTTCCCAAGTGGATTGTGCCAATTGGAAGTTTAGGCAGGCTGGCAGTTTGGGGAGCTCTTACCCTGTAGCTGAACTGCACGACTCCTGATCTCTGGCTCTGTCTCCTCTAGTCCTTCGTGGTAGGGCCAGCAGCGGTTAATGAAGAACATCTGGATGATCAGTGAGCTCGCAGTGGCCCTGAGAAGGTGAAGGCCATTGTCAGAGGCAACCACTGCTGTGGAGAGCTTGGTGGAAAGATGGTAACTATGTTTTTTCCTGCCTTCAAAATACACAAGGAAAAGGAAAAATTGGGCCCTTGGTGATGTCAGGGTCCAATTTTTCAATGGACAACCCAGCCTCAATTTTTAATTACCAGAGGAGCTGAAAGTGCTCTTGGAAAATGATAAATGGTAGATGAGGAAGTAGATGTTTAGTAACATTTTAATATCAGTTTTGAAACGCTGCTTATTTTCATATCCTTTAGCTTTGTATTTCATTGAGTACAAGGGCTTCTTAAGGCCAAGACTTTGTGATTTAACATGCAGTTCTGAGGAAGAGTTGTTTAGTCACAGGAAAAAAAAAAGGCATTTTTCACTGTGACGATGGACAAATGGCTTTGTGGGCAGCGTGAGCAGATTGTGTTGTCTTCTGCTATGGGCTGTGGAAGTCACTGAACGGTGCCCTGGACTCATTCTCCGGCATAAAAACGAGCAATTCTGACCCCTTTAAGAAAAAACGAGAAGATGTTTAACCTCTACTGTTACTCTTGTGAAACATCATCCCTTGTTTTTTTATCCTCCTCCTTGTTCTCACTAGTTATGACTGCATAAATAACCCTTTTTATTGCAGAGAAAAACGTCAAATTTGTTTGCATTTTATCAAGCATTCCTTTTTACTGACATGAATCAGGATCAACCCCACAGTGTAATCTGGAGCAATGTGGTTTCCATTTTCAACATCCCTTTGTCAACCATAGAGCAAAGGCAAAAAAGATGCAGATTTACAGGGAGAGCTAATGGAGAGAACTGGGAGAGGGTGCAGTGTGAAGGTGTTTGCAGAAGATGTGACAAATTCCTACCCGAAAGCTCCTGGACAACCAGTGTCTTGGCTGGCTCCTGCGCTGGAGGCTGTAGGGTTGGTCTCAGTCATCCTCTGTACTCTTCCACTTTGCCTAAAATACTGAAATATTCATGAGAGTGGAACTGATGCTCTGATGTCCTTCGTGCCTGGTAAGCAGAGGCTCTAATTGGGCCAGAGTGACTTTCCTTTCATTGCCAGCTCTGCAGCTATCAGTCTGTGTTACCAGAGACCATTTGCTTTCTGGAAAAGCGGACGTGTGTTTCGAATCCTTATTAAGAATCCAGTTTTCTGCGTACTGAGCAAATCCTGCAGTGTTGCTGCAAAGCAAAACCTTCAGCTGAAAATTACTGGAGAACCTGGGCCAAATTTATAAATGTTTTTGAGATAACAGCCAATAACCCTCTTCCCTGGGGTGGGTTTTTTCGGCCTCGAGAAGAGCTGCCTCTCCTTTGCTTGGCTAGCTGATGTTTTGGGGACAAATTAAGTGGTTGTATCCCAGGGCTTCTGTTGCTGCCTACCTTTCTTCTGGGGAATCCTCTCAGATCATATTAGCAGGCCTGAGAGTCTACTTTTCCATGTATGGCCCTCAGTTGTGGTCAGTATGTGATCCAAGGCTAATTTCCTAACTGATTGTTTCAATAATGATATTTATCCCTCTCATAAATTACTTTTTTTTTTTTTTTTGGAAATATTTCCTTGGCCCAGGTTTCCAGCTGTGCCTGAGCTGCCTTGGAGGCAGGAACCACTTCGAAGTGTGTTTGCCTGCTCACTCGTGGGCTTCACGTGTCCCTGCGGGTGACGAGGGCCATCAAAGGAGCTCCTGTCCTTGTCCTGGACGAGGGACAGCGCCTGCCAAGGAGCATGGCACTCATGCCTTGGTGGCAGATGACTTTGTTACTTGGCTCCTGACTTAAATCACTCCAGTTAATACATCTTTGTCCTCTTTCCTTTGCCAGAAAGGTCAAAATCATTTGCTAGCAGGTGATAAACTTGTTTCTCATCCGAAGACTGTCAGGAGGGTAATAACTTCTTCTACTTACAAATGTATGTCTGACTAGTGTGGGCAGCCCTTGTACAGGATTTTGCCTTCTCCCTGCACGTGGACTAAGCCTCTTCTGTGGGGATTCCTTGTGAGCTGGAGAGAGCGATTGCTGACACTGTTTAAAAAATAAGTAAATACACCCGATAATACAGCTAGATGCCTTTCCATGTGCTAGATTACACCCTGTGAGCAGCCAAGACAAGCAGGTTTCAGGCCTGCGCTGGCAACGGGCTTTCTGTGCATAAAAATCTCAGTTTTCAACACTATTAACTTGCAGTTCCAGGTGGGAAACCTCCTCTCTCGTGGAGAGAGGCCTTGCTGCCTGCCCCAGCCACACGCGGCCTCGTCCCCATCGAGCCCTGGCAGAAATGCAGCTCCTGCCAAGTGCTGCGGTGGCCTCATGGGTCAGCAGAGCTCAGGAACGAAGCTTCAAGGTGAGTGTCCAGGATTTTCTGCTTTTTGCATAGAGTTTTCATGGACCTTTCAGGGATTCTTATCAGTCTTTGCCCAAGAGGCTCCAGTTCTGGAGCCAGCTGTGCAGCTCATCCTCTTTGCATTTCCTTGTATTAATTTTCATTCAAATGCTCTTTTGAGCTGGTAAGCACAACCTCTGCTTCTCCCTTTCTGATGGGCAGTTTATTGCCATGCCCCCAAAAGAATGCCTTTTCTTTCTGATTTAAATCAACAGTCGTTTAAATGAAGTAAACTGGGCTTTAATTAAAGCTGCCACTTACTAGTCCTAGTCACTGCAGTCGTTGCTGCCGAATGAAATGGGGCTATGAGTTATATTAGTGTGAGCTTCCAGCTGCAAAGATACTCAGCTCTAAATGCATCTAGGCTGCCTCCATCGGAAAAGGAAGGTGAGATGGAATGGGATATGCAGGTATATCAGAAATGAATTCTGTGCTAGCAAAATCTGCTGCCAGGGCCCCCAGGCAGAAGCCAAGATCGGGTCTACTGTTGCTCTATCTCTTTGGAGGACTGAAAATCCTGAAGTAATAATAATATATAAGATAATATATTATATTATGTGGTTGTTGCGGGTAAAGCCAGATTCAGCCCGAACATTGCTGTTGTGCTTTCCTGTTCACAGAGCCACTACTCTCAAGCACTGGATTGAACATCTCTCAAAAGGATAAATTCATCTCATAAAATTAAAATCCATGCAGTCAATTAGTGGGATTTTTTTTTGGATGGTAATTACCTATTTTGATTGACACACTGGCTATGTTTTTATGAAGGGGGTTTGCTCTGAGGAAAAGAGTCTCTGCTTTTAATAGCTTGGCAACTAGGAAAAACTCGAAATATTTTTTTAAAAAGATATTATAATCTATAGCAATAACTGAGGGAGTATATTGGAGCTTTTTTTAAAGAAATTAGTGTCCAGCTCTGCAGTCAGAAGCTCTGAACTTAGCCCAAGTGCATAGAGCGCTTTTAAGATCTGTTCATAGTTAGGAATAGCAGCTCTTTTGCAGTTTGACCTCGAGTCCTTTTCTTTAAATAATATAAACATATATTTACTATATAAATTTACGTTTCCAGTATAAATCTACTTAGACCGAGAGGGCCATGACAGAGATTTCTTAGGCCGTTAAACACATCCTTTCTTCAACTCTGGTCATCAGCAGCACCCCCGGGAGCTCTTGTTCACATTTACCCTTGCTAAAAATCTTATTAAATTTGATATTTTTCTAGCGTGTCGCACATGCCACGTAATTCAGGCTACCTGTGATCACAGCAGAGATGAGGGTGAGGCTCCAAGACCTCTCGAAGGATCAAAACTCCCCCAGTCCAGTCCAGTAGTAGCTTAGTTATTTAATTAACAAATCCAGAAGGTGACTTTAGAGATGCTGGGATGCAACAGGAGGAAAACAGGATCTGTAGCATCCAAGGATCATTAGTGCCTGCGTTGAAGATGTTGGCTTTATCCTGCGTGTGAAGGGCAGGGGGATGTCACTCTGCTGGGAGCAAGACTCAAGAACCTTAAACAGTGAAGAAATATTTTAATTATATGTTTAAATACTCATTAAATACTCATTTTCTAAAGAAATAAAGGCTCCCAAAGCATTTCAGCATGCAAAATCTGTTTTGAGTGTGCATTTAATTCTAAGGAGGATGTGGATTGCAGAGCCCGAGTGTGTGACCATCCCTATCCAAGGGAAAACAGCAGCTGACGGAGAGTGGGAGCCTGGGCTGTCACAACAAGAGGGAAATGGATGCCTGGAAAGCAAAATGAGGTAACATTTTATCAGCAAGCTGGATAAATCACAGTGCTGCTCTGGTGTTGGACACGATGCCTTGGGCAGCGTGCCGATGTGCAAGGAGCCCCAGTGCAGCTCTGTCTGGACACACAGATTTCGAGGCGTTTGCACAGATTTCAGTGGGTGTTGAGAGAAAGAGAAGGTGGGAGAAAAGAGATTATGGCCAAAAGTGCTAGTGCTGTGACTGTGATGTCTGGCTGCTGGGGAGGGCAACGGTCCTGGCATCTGTACTCGGTTCCTGCTCTTTCATGTAGCAAGGTTGCTGGCAAACAATGAGAGATTTGAAACTAAATCTGAATTTTAGAGCTTCTCTTCCTCTTTTAAGCATGCTTCCCAAGGACCCAATTAGCTGGAACATGAAAACAGATGCTTATATATATATTCACCATGATTAGTCAGTATTTTGCAGGTGCTAAACCCACTTCTCTTGGCATGAGTTTCTCCTGCTGTAGAAGAGCAGTTTGTGACCTCGTGAAAGGGAGGCTGTGCCAGCATTTTGCTTTTTTTTCCTTTTTTTTAACCTGTTATGTGCACACCTGCATGAAAATCAGCTCATTGTATCTAAAGGCCCCGTGTCTCATGTGCATTCCTGTTTTCTAGGCTAGCAGGTCACTTCATGCTTAGTGATGCCTATGGGACTGTGACTAAGATGCTGCTCAAATAAAATACTTGGATAAAATGATTCAAACAACGATGTTACCCGTCCGAGACCACTTTGGTTTTGCTGAGTCTTTGTGGTTGAGAGAAGTATCATTAAGGCCAGGCTAGGAAAGAAAGAGCAAGTCAGCTGCTTAGGTTGATGCTTTCGTGCTACTGGCCGTGGATTTTAGAAAATAAATACGTGTGAACATCAAGCAATACAACATTGAGCTATAATTGATCGCTGGAGTCTGTATGTTACTTCTAATCATTTTTTGTGGGTATTTCCTTTGACTGACTGCACCTTCCTCACGTTAAGAGCTCACTCAGCAATGTGCATTTTGGATACCTTTGCTCACACCAAAATGTATTGCTGACCTAATACGTTTTATATTCAAGCCTTTTTTTTCAATGTGGATTATATTCCAGCCCACAGCATAAAAACACTTCTGCAACATGGTTAGAAATCTGGGTCATTTCCACAGGAAAAGCCTTCAGTGCTCTGTGAAGTGGTTCTGTGCATGCGTGTGCTCTCTGCAGGTTGAGATATAATCTTAAATCGCAAGGAGAAATGCTGCAAAAGAAGTTTATTGCATGAAATGTTCTGTCCCCCCCAGAAGCTGGTATTAAGGAGTGGTAGCATAATTTCCATAGCACCTCCATGGTGATTTTATAACCCAGATTTTATCTAAAAGCCTGAGCTGTGAGAGAGCTGCTGAAATTTTAAGTTTCTTTGAGTTAATAAGGTATTATGTGGAGCAAGCAGTGTTTTCAGCTGTAGTTATTTTGGCTGATGGTTCATTAAATGTGCTGTTTGGGGTGAGTTTCCATCATTATTTCTCTTCCTCATTCCTTGCTCTCTGTGTTGTAGGGCCAAGACAACCACTTCTGTAAATGGAGTGAGAATAATAAAGCAAGGAGTATGGGGAAGTGCTTAATCCTTGAGCAGCACAGGCTACAAAAGGAGCCAAAGGCTGAGGAAGATGGAAGACCCTATCACCGGTTTGGTCATTGCTGTGGGACAGAAGGTGTGAGAGTTTCTTTCTGAAAAAGAAAGCAAAAAACCTCACTTTTTTCTTTAAATTTTTTCATGTTTTCATTGGCTGTTAAAACCAGCATTGCGACCTGCTGTGTGTCAGCTCACACCGGCTTTTCCAGTCATCGGAGGGTGCTATCGCAGTGGTACCTTTCACATCTATTTACTCCAAATATTGGAGGAAAGTGAACTTTGCATTTTCTGTCCCATTTAGCTCTCCTGTTATGGGTTACCAGGAAATTTCTCTATGGTTGAATGCAGTGAGTAGACCATAATAGTGTTACTAGCATGACGTGAAGTTGGGTCAGGAAAGTACCATAATTATATAAAAAGCAGCGTTTTACAGCTATTTCAGTTTTAATCGGGAAGGGGGGCAGGATTTTTTCACTGGTTTTATTTTGGTGTCTTTTGCTTTATAGGGAATCTTGAAAATGCTTTTTAATTCCAACTCGGGATGTGTGCTTTGGATTGAAATCAAAGCTGGAAACAGTGATGCTTCAGGAGAAACAGAAATGCAAAGCCCTGAGTGTGAGGGTAAAACTTAGTGCTGCAGCTTCTAATCAGGTGAGGACTCCAGCTAGAATCGGCGGAAATCCTGCCTGTGGGATCTGGGCCTTGGGGAACGAGATGTGAACAAAAAAGAAATCAAAGAATCAGTGCCAAAAAACCCTCGATATATTCCAGAGAACTGTTTCTAAAAAGAGCTGTTCTGAAAATTTTAACGATGGAGTACAACAGATGGCTCCAAAAAAAATGTAATGCAATGTTGCAAGAAACAAAATGTAAATAGCGTGGTTTTGCAGACATAGGAGAAAGGAAAAGATCCTAAGTATTGACAGTCTGATAAGTTTTAGGGTATTAACAAACTGCATTAAGAACACTAAGAAATGATATCCCAACATGTTGTCCTACAATTGCTTTCCTTTTCCATGAAGAGTGAGGTGACTTGGGATATACAGGTCCCAATTTTAACTTACTTTTCAACGCAACTGGAGGAAATAGGCCAGGAAGTCCGTGCTCTCTACACTAAACAATTAATTATTTGGGTGCTTTGAGCCGGAATTAAGGATGGAATGCATAAAAGTAAGTTCTTCAAGCTCAAGGAAGGGAAAATAAGAGGCAACAGGTACGTTTGTCATTCCCCTTGCATGCATCAATCAAGAAGCTGTGTGCTCAAGTAGGGGGTGAGCCCAGCTTGCCTTCTGTTAGGTATTTAAATTAGGCAGAAGCCTAATGGCTTTTAAAAAAATCTGCCCCTAAGTGTTTTATTTTACACTGAGACGCGATCATCTAAATAAATAGTACTGTACAGGAAAGGAGACTTTAATACTGAATGTGAGTGAGCAAGGAGCTCTGACTAGTGATAAAAACTGCCCCGTGAGGGTGAGATTTGTACCTGTGGGTCGAAGGCTGAAGTGGCTCTTGGCAGCCAAGGTGCCACGATGGAGCAGGCAGAAATGATGCCCTCCCGTTAGTGAAATGAGGGGCCTTTCTGTCCTCGGGTGCTCAGCCACATTTCGGGCACGAGACTCCTTCCCGTTCATGTTGCCACCTGGAATTGCACGTGGAAGTTTCCCCACATGGAAACATGCATCCTAACTTGGCAGGAGGCCAGAGGCCTTAATATTGGCCCTGGCAGTTGATTTAATCTTGATATTTGACTTCCAAACCAAGAGGAGAGTCTCTGATCATCTAGCTGCAGTGCCTGTAAGATGTTGTATTGGCAAAAATTCTCATGTCCTGCAGTGAACCTGTGTCTGGCACTGCTGAATCGGGGCCACGGATGCATCCTGCCTGCAACAGTAATAGCAAATGCTCTCAGACAATGTTTATAATCTGTGTAAGTGCTATAATAAGGGATTTCTGTGATCGTGTTATATACAGACCTCAGTGGATATACACTGGTAGGTAAGACACAAGTGACAGATTAGAGCTCCATATGACAAATATATTTTTATATATAATATATACAGTTATATAAGGTATATATGTTTCTGCCTTGCTGGCAGGGCATGGCTGGCCATATGCAAATCACAGCCCCATATGAAGATCGTCCAGACTTTCTCCATGTGGGAAAGCATCTATAGAAGGGGGAAAGAATTCTATGACTTGCAGGAAACAATAAAATATCCCAGAGAAAACATAGGATACAACTGATTGAATGTGTCGCCATTTATGATCTATAAACAACCCTTTGGCAAACTTGAAAGATCTCAGTTTATTTGTGACAAGGAGCTGGAGACCGAAAGCTGCTTCATGTATAAATACAGCAGGTTTCGTAGCCGCACGATTTATTGTTTCTCCGTCGGCAGTGCGGGTTCGCCCACTGCAACAATCCTGCAGCTGTAATAGGAAACCTGTCCCGCGCTGGATTTATGGATTTCTGAGGGATAGAGCCGATTCTGGTGTGGGATTCAGCAGTAAATCCCTGCCACGGGGTGCCGGAGCAGGCACCAGGCGGGAAGGGACGTGCAGGTGCCTGGGCCCAGCGATGCTAAAGGCAACAACACCTGAATAAAGTGGGTCAGTAGCCAGCACCAGTGAGAGAAAACCTCAGAGCAAATATTTGTGGGTGTTTTTTTAAAAAAATTTTGTGCATCAGGCTTGGTTTTTACACGGTGCTTAGTCGGGCTCCTGCTTACACTCCTTGAGCGCTGGCCCGAGCCTGCTGTTGATTTTGCTCAGAGCCTCAACACACCAGAAAAACCAGGCTGCTTACGTAGAAACCTGCACATGGTTTATCCATCTGCGCTCTGGGGCTGTTTTTGTTTTGCCGTTGGAACAAGACTCTGTTTTCTTCTGCTGCATATGCTCTTCGTGTGCTAACTAGCACGTCTGCCTACTCTGCAAACAGCAGCTTTTCTAATGTGCCTGGTCCTGGAAATCCTGTGTGTTGATATATCATCTGTTCTCTGGATCTGCTTTGGGGAAGAGGAGGTGAAGAGTTTGGGTCCTGCATTGCCCAGAAGTTCTCCAGTTATTTTTATGAACTAAAATTACTCTTTTGTTTTCTGCTGACAAATTCCTACCCCCACTGATGTGATTTATTACCCCTAGTGCCTACCTGTCGCAATTCCCTTTCCCCCTTTGTGCATTAGATGCCCTTTTCTGACTTGCTCCTTCCACAAACTGGAAGGAAGAAGGATTCTCCAGGGATGCTCATCTTGCCTCTATGTAAATGAAGTCTACAGATGAGCTCTCAAGGCATCTCCTAGTCCTTTGCCTTTATTAATCCAGTCTAGGAGCAGCTTATTGCAGTAGAGCATTGCTTAAACTCAGCCTTAAAAAGACATCCAAAGTGGCACAAGTGTTCTTCGAAATCAAGCACACATGGTTTTGAAACCATGAAGGATGCTACTGATGTTATCTGGACACGGGAGGCATGTAAAGACCTAGGAACAGACTCCCAAGACAGAAGCGAGGCAACAGGATAGATGATAGTATCAAAATGTGCTTGACAGGTGGAATGCATCTGTCACGGGCTGAAAGGAGCTACTTGGCGAGTGATACATTTCATATTAAAATAGATAAATCAGCCACTTGGAAGCAAATCGTACTCTCTGGAAAAGTAGTTTAGCTTCTGTGTATGACATAATGCCTGTTAAACCTGATGTATTAATTTCTGAACCTGATAATCGTTGCCTGTTTTTTATTTATTCCAGGGTAAAAGTCGGAATTGGATAAATCATTCAAAGAATCTGACACTAAACTGTATCTTTTACCAGCTTGATAATGTTATACCAGGCTTGCACTGTGCTGTATAGGCCCTACTTAAGCAGTCCATCTATTGATTAATATATATTTCCCTTACAGCATATATGTATCATAATAAATTAGATAATATAACCATAATAAACCTGCTATATCCTGTATGTAACGTACTAAATCAAAATTAGTAATTACTAATTGAAATAATATCCCCCTCGTACAGCATTATATAAATCAAAGGCATTTTCTGTTTGAAAAAAAAAAAATATCCGTACATTTTTCAAAAGACTAATCCTCTGGCAACTGCAAACATTCTCCTCCTCTGCTCATTTGGCTACGCTGCAGCTGCTGCATTGGGGTTATTGCTGTGTATTTAAGGACATATACGGGGCCCATCCAAAAGGCTGAGCACCTCCAGGAAGCAGGTGGGATGAAGCCCTTGGAGCTGGCGCCTCCTGCAGCAGCTTCCCAAGGTATCCCAGTGCTGCCGGGAAAGGCGGTCGGAGGCGACGCAGCTCCAGGCCTTGCCTGGCATCTTGGAAGCGGGAGGTTGGATTGCAGGCCAAGGAACTCGCCTGAGCGAGGCCTTGTCTGTAATGCTGCCTGTTATTGACTTACCAACAACTGAAAATTTAATAACTCATGCTTTCTAAGTGAAACAAATTAAAAACCATTTTCCAAGAAGCTGCTATTTGCTGTTAGGTGTGTGTTTTCCTCCCTGTGACCGACGTTTCTATGTGTCTGCACATAAAACAGTATAGAAACAAGCGGGAGCAGAGGGATGTGTCTTTAGCAGGTAATAACTCTTGGTTCTTTTCATTTCAGGTGTATTTCTAGAAGCCAGCAGAAGTGCAGGTTGCCCGGGCTAAGCTGACACCGGCCTGAGAACCATCTCTATTCTTTCCTATAGCATCTGACAAGACAAATGTGAGAGGTCAGTCTAGAAATGAAATAAGACACAACATTTTCTTCATTTTCTTTCATTACAATTCAGTAATTTTGCTAAGGGGAGCGTTTTACCCTCGGCAGAACTTTAGTTCAGTGGTATCTGATGCCGCTATGTTGTTCAGCTGCCTGGTCATTTGATAGCACTTTTGGATAAAAGATACTTTAGAAAGATACTGCTTCATAAATTACCAATTTGTTACAATAAATATTGCTATGTACTTCTTCTGAGGCAACTCTGGGGCTATTAATCTACCCCAAACCTAAGTCACACCCACAACAAAGATTTATTCTAAAAAGAAGTAGGCATAATTTATCTCAGCATTAAGCATTAATAGTAATAACCATAATGGGCTTTCCTGATGTGGACAGGGTGAGCGGCAAACTGGATTCAGGTCTTTATATTTTGTTTTCAGCTTGCTATTATCTGCGAAAAAACACTAATTACCAGAAGCTAATAGCTAGTGTGTTACTTAGCCTCTTAATTAGTACGCTGCTTATTAAGTGCAGTGATAACCACTAGTTGGAACGTGTTTGCTTTTTAGGACTTGCTGTTTATCTGCCTCCCCGCTCCCTGTCTTTACCGAGACCAGCAGAGCTGCTGGAGAGGGAGCGCCGGTGACTTCCCCGTGAGGAACGAGGCGCTTGGAGCCTCCTGCACACCATGGCCGTGGTCGTTGTGCTCTAAAAGGATTGTTTGCTCTTCACCTTCGAACCGCTGCTACCGCCGTGGTACCGGCTCTCACCCAGGCCGCATCCAGCCCCACAGGCCGCCTGGATTGGGAAGCCCCATGGAAGGAGCGGGATGTTCCTGCGCGTGTGGCGCTGGAGAGAACGGCTACCCCGGGGTACGGCTGCTTGTCCCGGGGGAGAGACGAGGGCAACCCCGATGTGCCCGGTGCTCCCGGGAGCGCCAGCGCTCAAGCCGGGATGAGGAGGCGGCCTTGGGGTCGCGGCCCAGCGTGCTGCAGCCCAAGGGAACCCCCTGCCTCTTGTGAGAATTAGGGAATTCTGCCAGGCCGCAGGAACAAGCGGCAGGGCCAGGGCTGAGCACCCGTCAGGCCAGCACATGCTCCTCCTTTGCTACCTCCTTTGCTAAGAAAAGGGGGGGAAAAAAAACCCCAAAACACTTGTTTTGCTGCCTTTGCAGTGTTGTTGCCGTATGCGGGTGTCTCTCATCTCTCCTGAAGACGGGCAGAGCTGAGTTCACGGGTGTCGCATACGTTGCCCTGGGTTTCCCTCCCTCTGAGCCTTAGAAGTGCAGAGAAATACAACAGTGAGGTGGTTACAGCAGCAGGGAGCCCGGCTGAAAGCGTAGCTGCTGCACAGGACAGGAGTGTTTGCAAAGGGGAAAAGAAAAATAATCTTAAGTGTCTGCCTTTTGCTGGGAGAAAAATGGATTATTATTTATGAGCAATTTTCAGTGCTGAATTGAAGTATAAAATACAATAAGACTGGTTTTATAACCCTTAGTTTTGTTTTTGGTTTTTGTCCTTCTGGATTGTGCATAGCCCCTGCGCCTTGGGCCTGAGCGCCATGGGCTCCTCTGCCTGCTTTAAGGTCTGTTTACTTCAGGGAAACAAGTCAGACTTTGCAATGCAGATAGAGGCTGCTCAGGCTGTAAAGTTACATTTTTCTAGTCTAAGCTTAATGGAATTCTTTGGGTGACCTGAATAAAAATAGCAACGGGAAAGCTCAGGAGCTACAGGATTTCACATGGGACACAGACTATGCTGATGCAGAAGCAGCAGAAAGGAGCAAATATTTTGTCATTGAAATCGACCTGTTAGTTTGGTGGGTCTCCAGAAGCACCCTTGCCTCCCAAAATGCTTTGAAAACCAACACCAGTCTTGGAGGTTGCAAATTACATCAGCCTGAAAAATCGCAAATTTGGTCATCTCACCTTAAAGGTGACTGGCTCACTTGCCAAATGCAGAAGCGTTGGGCACACACCCTAAATTAACCCTAAATTTAGGGTTTAGGGAACCCTAAATTAAAGGTAGCTGGAGATGACATGCAGGTGTCCACAGATAGTGTGAAGGGAAGGTCACACTGACGTTGCCTCGTTCATGTCTTGTTATAACAGTCTGCCCTGAGTTTTTCCCAGCTGTTGTCCAGCTCGCACTTGTGTTTCCTCTTGGCACAGCACAACCCATTTTTTACAGTTTTCCCTTCTAACATTCAATCGACTTCAACTTTTTTCTCAAGTTGCATTTCAAATTAATTTGGTTTTGGTATTCTGGGCACAGCATGGAGGTAGTTAATAATATTGGTTAACAGGGTCTCTTGTTTACTTTGGAGAGTTGACTTTTATGCAAATTCCAAGTCAATACTTGGAAGTATAGTAAGTATTTGCACATGGAGCTAAAAATCTGGTTATAGTTTTCATTTCACAGGCTGCACTTCAGAACCCAAGACATGATGTTAAGAGTCTTATTTTTGGGCTCCCAAGGCAGTTTGGGGATTTTTTTTTTTGTAATAAATTTTAATCGCGTCTATTTACTGAGGAAATTTGTAAGGAGAAAAAAAAAATTGTAGGTTTTGAGTATCAGCTGTACATTTACTCTCAGTCAAAGCAGATGCTGTAACTCGAGCTCGCAAAGCAG
The DNA here is from genome assembly GCF_059628265.1 of Tinamus guttatus. Taxonomy (NCBI): domain Eukaryota; kingdom Metazoa; phylum Chordata; class Aves; order Tinamiformes; family Tinamidae; genus Tinamus; species Tinamus guttatus. The sequence continues at coordinate 316,967 of NW_028288560.1, read as the reverse complement.
CGAACCTTAGTCTTGTTGAAGCTTCCAGGGCATGTATTTTGTTTGGGGTTATTCCCACCCCACTGGGGACAAACTTCCTTATGGCCAGTTAAATTCTGGCAGGTGCCTTTACTTTTGCTTTCCAATATGAGTGCTTTATAAGTAGGAGAGAAACACCTGGCCAAGCTGTGCAGACACAGCGGAATTCTGAAAATCCATCTCACCCTCATCAGGTGTCCGCTGCAGCTTTTGGAAACCCCCTGGTCACCTAAGGCCTCGACCCGGGGTTGCCACACAAGGAGAAATGTGGCAAGGAACTAAGTGGAGACAGGAAAAATGAATTATCCCCTTCGCCCCTGAGGAGGGATCGCGCTGCTGGGGCTGGATAGCATGCGGGAAGCTCACAAAGCTCCTGTTCATTAGGGAAACGAGAGCCTCTTCATCCCCAGGGCTCCTAATGAGGCACCTTTGGCCACTGACACCAATCTGTGTCTCTGCTGTCGGCTTCTATTTGTTTGAGAAGTCGATTTGTTTGTTAAGGCAGCAAAAATGAGCGGGCAGAACAGAGCCAAGCAGAACGGGTACCCCCGGTGCGGAGCAGCAACAGAAACGTGGTCAGAGCAGGGATGCGGTGGATACTAATCTGTGCTTCAGCTATAGCTTATATGTTAAATAGGAAGGGGGGAAATGGAAGTGCTAGGTTTTCCCAGTACTTAGGTTGAATGTGATTTACTGCAGGCTTGCTGATAAGGAATGGTTTAAAATTTAAAGGTTTATTTTTCACCATCACTGAAAAATAGTGTCTATTAAGTACTGAATATAAACTCGTGCTGAGGTCAACGATGCTCTTTACAAGCTTCTCTTTGAAGAACGGCCTCGTTATGCCAATATTCAATGAAGTGAATGTTGGCGAGGGTTTTTGCCCTGCAGGAGATAGTTCTTCTCATACAAATAACTAAATGTATATAATATATACGACTGCAAGATTTTGCAGATAAATATTTGCTCTGCATTATTTTCTGGTTTTAAAAGCAACAGAGCAGGGCAGCGTCCAGCCTGGGTCCTGCTGGAGGTGTCAGAGGAGCGAGCGGAGTGAGGCCGGGAGCTGAGCCAAGATGTCCCGGGTGTCACAATTCGTGTCTTCAGGTTTTGCTCATCATTTCAGGAGGTAAACACAGGCCAAGGTAAGTGCTTAGTGTTAGCGAACACTGGGTATCAGGGGAGAGAGGGTTTAAAAAACAGGATAACATGGCTAGAGGAAAAAAATCCTGTGAATAATGTCATTGCCTGGAAGGTTCCTAGTGGTTGTTGTCACGTGGACTCTCGCTCCTCCTTAAGAGCAGTCTGCACGCCTGCACTCTGCTTTACCAGCAGGTTAACCACTAGCAGAATCATTTTGTTAAGGTGGAGGTGCAGATTCTGGCCTGGGTTTCAGTTTCTAAACTTTCTGCCAATTTGGAGTATTTAGCTCGAAGGTGTCTTTCTGACTCAGTAAGTTACAGCTGGGACTAGGAGAGCAGAAATTGTGGCACTGGCACCTGTGTTGGGAAACACGGGGAGGGTAGAGATGTGCAGCCTCAGCGGGAGAGCTGCAGGGTTCATAAAGCAGCAGCTGGGGGAAATGCATGTGCTTCAGAGGCCCCTTGTGCAAACAGTCTCTCCTGGCTCATACACTTAGAAATAATTACCTTTGGCCTTCAGCACAGGTCGAGTTAGCTTCTCTTCTTTACTGCCATCAAGAATGCCATTGAAGCAGCCCCGGGAGGACTGTTTTGTGAAATTGAGCCTATGATAGCTAGTACTTTTGCTCATATTAATCATCTCTTTCAACATTCCTCGCTGGATTTTGTGGCTGACCCTGTGACTGTGTTCATCTCTTAACTCCCAGAATCTGACCATTTCTTGTTTTCTTAATTCTGCACTCAGGATTCATCGGGAAGGACCTGTCTGCATGCACTTGCTTTTTCCCTTTTGTTTTTCAGTTCAGCACGAGCTGGCTCGAGGTAGGATTTATGGCCATGTGAAATACCTGATTCAGCAGGTGCAGCGCCGCGCGGTGCCTCCTTCGGCAGCGGCTCCGTTTCCTGCTTTCATCCTGAAGTTTATAGAGTGTGCTAAGCAAATTAAGGGACGTGATTGAGTGTGGCCGTTCTGTTCGGAAGCTGCTCAGGTAAAAGCAGGAGTCAGCACTGGCGGCTGCTTTCACAGTATCTGTCAGCACAGTCTCATCTACAAACCCTAAAACACAGAGAAGTGCTGTAAACAGTTAGGTGCTTCACGCAGAGTGGCTCCAACATGTTTGCTTTTCATCTCATTCATGCACATTTTGTTATATTTCATAGGAGGATTTGATTTTATTCCAGTTAAATACGTTTGCCTCTGTAGATGATAACTCCCATCCCTCTACCTCTTTTTAAAACTAACCATTGCACGTTGACAGTGTTCACACAGACAGACCCCAGCCTTGTCAAACTGTCATGGTCTTACTTCACTGTCACCTCATAGTTGTTGGCCATTAAGGTAGAAATGGAGACTTTCATTTTTTAACTCTCTGGATCATGTGTCTACGGTGTGCCACCCTCTTCCCTTGCACCAAATGGGCTTCATAAAGCTTGTAGCACCGTAACCTTGGAAAGCATTTCCCTGTTCTGCGTGGAAAGCTGCTCTAGCTGGGACCATGTTATAAAGGTTGCTCCTGCATGGGTCTGCCAGAAAGGGTTTCCGGAGGAGAATCATTCCTAAACTGCCGCCTTCGGAAGTTTGCTTAGTGACCTGCCTGAGCGGCGTTGCCAGCTGTGTCTTGGAATTACAGCTTTGCAAATGCAAGGAAAGCCTGAGCAAATCCCCAGGAGAGGCTGCTGATTGCCCCAGGTGGGTACTGTGAGTGAGAGTAGGACTTGTTCCCGTGGGATTTGTGCTGGCTTCCAGGTCTGTCTTTGCTGTGGGTCTTCCCAGCTCACCCCCTTTCCATCCCAGGTCCAGCGTCCGGCTCTGCTAACAGGAACGAGCCCGTCTTCCTTCCATACATCACCCCCAAAAGCTAAACAGCGGCAGGGAAGGAGGTGAGCCCTACCTGGAGGGAAGAGCGGGCTGTGAGAGCCGACAACATGAGGGCTACCACAGGCGAGTCCCCAGAAAACAGGCCAACAAGGTAGGAGGGATGAGTCAGCCATGCCCCTGAGAGCAGCCTCAGGACACGCTTTGCCTTCTGTAAGTAAGAAAACTTCTGTTCTCTGAACGTGCTTCCAAACTTTCTGGAGCTGGTGACTATGCTTTTGATTTGCCCAAAGGAAACCAAGGGCCTGAGCTAGGTGTTGGCTCTGAGAAGATGGAAAGTTCAAGCTCTTCCCCTGACCTAAATCCCTGCTCTCCAAGTGAAGTAGTTCCTCAGCTGAAAGGTAAATGTCAAAAGATGCTGGAATTCAATTATTTCTTATTTCCACTTACTAGGGGGAATTAAGTGAGAGGGATTAAGTGGATAAATATGTCAAATAAACCGCACTGAAAACAATATACTTCCTTTCTGCAACTGTAAACAATTCCTGCTGGGTGATTTGGAAACTGTCAATTAGTGCTGACTCCTCTTTAAACGAGAAATACAGAACGCTTCGAACAGACCACTGATGCTGGTGGAAAATATTCATTTTTTTGTTGCTAATTGCAGCTAGTAATGGATTGACTTAGGGGGGAAGAGAAAGAACAATTTGTCCCCCAACCCCTTTTCATTCCCCAGCTGGCCTCTCCTGATTTCCTGACTTCAATGTGAAGCTATGCCATGGAAGTTTCTTTACCCCACCCGATTATAAGTTTATATACTGAAATAGAAATGTTAGCAGATCTTGTGTCTTCAAACTCCCTAATCTTTCCAGACATAGTATTTTTGCTAGTGTAAATGTCAGCTCCCAGTTTGGAAATAATTCTTCTGTATCCCTTGTATTAAACAGATGATTCTGAGAAGCTTCCATGCTCTTCCAGATTTTTTTGGATTTGATAGGAGTTCCTCCTAACTCATCTTGGTGTAACAAAATCAAGCCCCTTTTCCTTAAGTTACAGTGGATCTGCTGCTTCATGTTCTGCTTATCCAAAATTGCTGACTGCTCTTGGGTAGAGCGATAGAAGAGGATCTCAGGTAGAATAATTTCTCCTTGGTCTAAAGGTTGCTCTTGCTTTATTGACTAGCTTTCCCAAAACACCTATTGGTTTTATGTTCCCGGCTTGTGACATATTAAAGTGATTTTGCTGAGGGCAGTTGCTCTGCACTTCAAAATTAAGGCCATTGGGCCTTCAGCGTTCCAAAATGCAGGTGCTAGAAGTTAATTACTTTTTGTATAAAAACATTATGATTTCGGTTTCTGAGGTACATTTCTTCCACCCAGCACATGGCCCATCCTGTTTATTTTGACCAAATCCCTGCCAGGCCCTGGAACAGCTCAGCTATTAGCACAACAGAGCTGTGTTCCTGTCAGCTTTAGAGCTGCAAAGACTTTTTTTCCAAAGCTCTGTTGTCGGTTAATGAAGAATAAGTTATCAGTAAGCTCGTTCTGCACACTAGTGAAAAAGCAAATTAGCAAAAAAAGCTCAGAAATGTTTTATTCCTGAAGGTTGCAAATACCACAACCTGCTACCGTGCAGACGGGAAAGTTGTAGGTTGAGTTGGCGAGGGAAAGGAGTCCTTGCAGGTTTGAAGTGAGCTGGAGGGATATTCCTGGGGGAAGGAAGAAGAATCTGGGAAACGCATAAAAGAGTGGGGGCCCAAATCATTATTGACATGTAGCTCACCCAGAACAACTTACGTTTGGGGGTTAGGGCTGAGGCAGACAAGTCCACTAGCTCTGGGACCTTCTGTTTGAAGCTGCATCTGTATTTGTAGCACTGCGTTTGTGTGCAGAAGGTCTTTGGACATGTTTCCCCTTCCAGAATCAGGCACCAGAGAGGCTGAACTACCTCCAGATCTGTCATGGACCTGCTGAAAGCACCAAGAAGCACCAAGGGGCACCCCAGTGTGAATGCCGCTCCATCGTGGAGGTAACAGCAGGATTTTGAAGGTCTCAAGTTTAGGCATTGTATATTTGTTTTCAATCCCCTTGACTCTTTCAGTCCTGTTCCTCTTCTCCTCATACTGTGAATCAAACAAGACATATCAAAACCTCTAAAGGTTTCCAGATGTTTCTCTTATTAGGTTATTGGGAGGCAATAACTTTCAAAGGGCAGAAGGGTTTGGGCTGCCTAGTGAATTTAACCAAAACAGATGGGAGCGAAATGGGGGGACTCGTGTTGAGGACCAGCAGATACCCAGGGTGTTTGTGCAGAGCTGGAGGAGAGCAGCCCTTCAGAGCTAACCCAGCTGAATGCTCCTATATAACCTGACAGAAAGATGCTGCCAAGAGATTTTGGCAGGGTAAAGAACATGGATATTGGAAAGAAATGAAAGTATAAACGCTAGACAAAAGTTACCCGTTACTTCCCTGCAGAGACAGGTTTTTTTGCCATGAGAATGCAGGAAGAACACAGTGCTTTGGCTTTATGTCAGCTCCTTGCAGTGTTTTAGAGGCTGAGCAGCCAGGCCGAGCTGGAAGCAGGAGACTCCCGGCTTCTTCTCGGGCTGGGCTTTGCAGCTGCCTCATTGCATCCTCGTGGCAGTGGGACTTGCAGAGACCTTCCTCCTGGAGAAAGGCCTGTTCAGTCCCATTTATAACTCAAAATGCAAGAGAACCCTCAAGAAATCTGCTTGTTGTTTTCATCAGTCAAAAGCAAGTGCATGGTGATTAAACTAGCACTTGCACAGGCAAAAAAAAAAAATCAAAATATTGCTTAAGTGGATTTTTATGTATCTTCCTACTTGTTTTTATCTTCCACTTTTAATGAAGGAATCTAAATAAGGAATTAAAATCTGAACACTTCACATGTGCCCAACTCCATTTCTCTGGCAAAGCTTGAAGTGCTTCTCTCGCTCAAAGTCCCATTTTTAGGCTAATTAATAGTTGGCCTTATGTAGCCTCTGCATTTGGCAGATGCCTGAGGCCATTAGAAAGACGAGAAGGAGAGAAACAGCAGCGTTCAGTAACCTGAAAACTCTTAATTCTTAATAAATGAAGTGGGCTTTACAAGAGCTCACGTTTTCTGTTTAGGGAGAAGGTTTCAAAATGGAGGAGCTCAAGGCTGAAGAAAGATTAGTCTCGTCCAAGACGTCGTGCCAGACCTGTGCTGCTTTGAGGTGCTGCATGTCCAACCTGGGCCGAGCCTGTGCCATCTCTACCCTTGCAATAGGATATTGCTAAAGGCAAGCACGCACTGGGTTATTGCTTTGCTTTCTTTAATTAATCTTCCACCAAAGTTTCTTAACCTCACTCCATAAGTACTCACTAACTGGCACAAGCACCCAGTTTGGTAACCTGCTGTTCGTTTGAACTGGTATTTTTTTATTTAAAATCCTCCCTGGTCACCTGAGATCACTCCGTGTTTGCAGTGGCTGAGGGCATGGTGGAGGCTGCTGAAACAGCACTTGAAATGCAACTGAATAACAAACAAAGAGAAATTGCATCATGTCCTGTAATGCCTTAGTCCCCCAAGATGTATAAAATCTCTTTGTGACTATTAAATAGCCATAGAAATATATGGACAAATGTGACTGCCCCAAAATCTAACAAATTATTTGGAGAGTGAAAGTATTTCTGTATCTGCAAGTTTATGCAGCTCCAGAACATTAAATTGCAAGAGAGGGGCTTGGGTTTCAGGAGTGCCTGCAGGACCTTCACCTTGGCCAGACTTGACTCTGGCTACTTGCTTAATAGGGGTATAAAATCAAACCAAGCCCTAATCTAAGCAATTGAATTTTGTTCACTAAAATTTATGAAGGATAGAAATTTGTTACACCTGTTTATTTGAAGAAGATGAAATTTCAGTCGTTAAATGTAAGTACGCATAGGGAAGCTTGTGCGCTGAGCCACGAGAGAGGAGACGCAGTATCGCCCATGAGCAGCAGCTCGACTTTCAAATATTCACAGCTCGTAAGGTAAAACTTGGGAAGTTTAATTGACCAGGAGTAATTTGGAGACGTAGTGCTCTGTGCGTGCCCGTTGGCAGCGTGCGCCCACGCCGAGTTACTGGAAATTTTTTATTTCGCTTTAGAAATGATGGGACGTTTGCAGTGGGGCTCCTGGTTTGTGACAATCTGTAACTGAGTCATTAGCTCCTCAGCTGCAGAAGGGGCAGCGATTACGAACACATTTTCCTGCAATTTCCCCCCACCGTTTCTCTTCCAAGTTACGTTCTTAAAATGCCCGACCTGGGCAGCAATGAGCACATCCATCCTGTTACAGCCACGTGCTGGAAAGGTGAAGACTAACCAGGGGCCCATGATCCCTTTTGCTTCTGTGATTCTCAAGTTCCGAGCAGTTGACCTGTTGTTTCTCTCTGCTCACTGTTAGATCAGGGAAATGAGTGCCTATTTTTCTTCCTCCACTACCCGTGAATATTCACTGTAGTTTTTCCTTTAGAGAAAGGAATCCCTTATCCCTTTGGCAAGCGTGGAGAGTTTGGCTCATCTGCCTTTAGTCATTTTGGTGCGCTTGCTAAGGTTACAAGAACCAGGCCCCAGCAGGGACATGAACTTTCTTCCTCCCCCTCAGCTCCAAACATTGCAGGTTCTGCATCCCAGGATGTAAAGGGTTGGCTAAATAAGAGTTAAGAGGAAGAGTAACATGAATAGAACATAGGAGATAAGTAAAGTTTCCATTCTATTTATAAACTTAAACCTTGTCCACACTGTAAAATTTGCTTCTTTTATCAATGGCACCTGGAGCAGCCTGTGCATACTTGGAGAACCCACATGCAATCCTTCAGAGCACGTAACAGTCCTCCTTTCCTGGTGTCCAGATTTCCACTTTCTAAGGCTTTATGCTAATTTCCAGCTCCTTGTTCGGGGTTGATATCTCTGGATAGTTCTGCAAACCCAGCGGGGCTGGCGGGGCCATTGCATTGGAGGGCTTTCTCGTCTGCAGAGTGGACACCCTGAATTATCTAATGGCACAAATGGAGCCATCCTGACCAGCCTTCACGTCAGGCCTGGGTATAGGTATAGCTAATATAAAGATATAAGTTAACCAGAGAACAGTTCCTGAGTCCAGTGAAACTTCCAGCTTGAAAAATCCAGGCTCTGAGATTCAGATTTGAGAGGAGGGCATCACTGGCAGATGCAGAGGTTGTTTCTGTTCTTTGGTAATTTTCCTCTATAAAATGAAATCTGGGCACAGATCAGTTTATCCTTCATCGCTTCACTGCTAGACAGCTGCTACTATCAGCCTTCCTATAGCCCAAGTGACGTATAGGAAGCCAAGCGACTGCTGTCAATTATAAGTGTCTGTGTTCTATTCTGTTTTGGAGCCCCTTAGTCATTTCCACACGTGTGGGCTCTGGATATTTAAGCAGGCCAATTCTCATGCAGCACAGCACTTTACAGCAATAACTAGTGCATCTGCACAGAAGCTTACAACTAGCTTGAATAGCTGTGGCTAAACTTAAAGCTAATGATCTCTAGAGAATTCATCTACAGGAAACATGTATTTTAAAAAATATTTTAAAAGCAGAGCCTCCTGGTTTGCAGGACGTTTTTGTGCTGTACGTTGAATGAAAGTCCTTCAACATCTTCCAGCATCTTCTTTACTGCCCTCACAAGAAAATAGGCTGCCCAGGAGCATGTTTATTGACTGTCACTCCAGGTCACAGAATTTCATTGACTTCTGTAGTTCCCTCCCTGAAAGAAGCATCAAAACGTGAACTTTCCTGGGTGTGAAGAGACCTGGAGATGTGAAGTGAAAAGGGATAACTCAGATTTTGGTCTTTTTAGCACAGCTTATCTGGGAACGTCTCTTTTCTTCCTATCCTTTACTTGTTTTTTTTCCTCTGGAGTGGACAATGTTGTCTTCCTTGGCGTCGGCCTTGCATCCTGGCAAACATGCCGGGATGTCTTGAGATGGTCGGAGAAGAAGGGCTGCATGGACTGGTGCCTGCTTAGCCTTACCTAGCCCCCAGGGGCTGCAGGTGAAGTTGGGTTACAGACGCCCCCTTCTCTGTGCCCCGGTGTTGAGCAGGGCCGCGGTGGTGGCAGCGTCGTGCGGGTGTCTCACTGCGCTCCGGTACCCGGGTTGCCATGGCTACCACGCGGCCTGCAGGTTTGTCGCACACCGATCGGAACCGCAGCCCCTACGCAGCAGCCTCGTCGCCCTCCTCCTTCCCCGGCCTGCAACTAATAAATGTATTTTAGCATTGCAGCATCCCGTAACGTTTTGCACAAAGGTTCCAGGAGAGAGCTCAGATAGACCAGCTAGAATAGGCAAAAAAAAAAACCCCAAACAAACAAACCAAACGAAATGCATCTGGGCCAGTTGCAATCCAACAGAGAGCACTTGGGAAGCTCTTGGGAATGGGCTATTCCAAAGTCTCCATAGGAGGCAGATCTAAAGAAGTGGTGGAGCAGGTTGCAGCTGGGCTAGCACAAGACAGTGAACCAAAAACGAGGGGGAGAAGATTCTTGAACGGGCAGCTCCCCTCTCTCCCCTGAATTAGCCCAACCTGAATACGAGGCAGTCTGCTGCTCAGCCCTTACGTGGAGGGGAAGATTTACTGAAACGGGCGATTCCTGTAGTGTTTTAGCGGCATCATCCCATTGTAGCCAGTCCCTCAGGGTGGTAGGCACAGAGGTAGATCCTCCCTCTGAGAGTGAAGTAACATTGTCGCAAGGCCCAGAATGGCCGTGGCCCTCGCTGCCCGTGCGCTAGGCCTGGCACGTCCAGGCAGCCAAGGAGCGTGTCGATCTGGCGATAATCAAACCGCTTGAGTGCGTTACTATACTTGAGCGTGTTATTGCAGTTATTAAATAGCTTTCCCTAGCTTTATTTTTTTTAAAAAAGCCCTATTTTTCAATAGCGTTTTGCATCATGCCAGCATGAAAACAGAGTTCCTGGGGACTTTTAAGAGGTCTGTTAGCAATGTTCCAATTTAGCTAAGCATTGTAATTTTGTAAATGAACTGAAAAAAAAAAAAAACCCTCATGAATAAAGCACGGATAGAGTGAGAAAGATGAATGGAGTGTTGAGAGAGCACCCCAAATCTGTTCTGGCTAATGCACGTAGCGTTAATTCTGCAAAACTGCTGTCTGCACACATTGCCAAGTGAAACTGCTTCGCTCGTTCAAATAATCACACTTCCCTGGAAAAGCTGCTTTTACGTTTTCATCTCTTACCAGCCCGGGATTGAAGGGGAATGACCATTGAGGATGGCTTCAAAGATAAGTAATTCCAGCGTCTGAACAGATTTCACTCTGCTCTGTGATGCCACGTAGCATCTTTACAACCGTGTCTAAGATGGCTGAAGATTTTATTGCCAGATAAGACTCAATCTACGCTACATGTTTGGAGTATTAATATTTTTCCCCTCACAGTATCTCTGTGCTTTTGCACTATTGAATATTGATTTTAAGGGAAATTTTATTTCTGACTCAAATTATGCAATATCCTGTATATTTTACATAATTGCAGTTTCACGTCTCTCTAGGATTTTTCCTGTGGCCTTTTTGATGATGTTGTTTGGATTTTGACTGAATTCTGTGTGTTCTGACTAAATGCGTTGCCACAGCACATTACCATGGATGGTTACTAGCAGTTTGAGAACACGTAACATCGACTTAAGTTTGGAGAAACAAGAATACCAGTTTCGTGTTGCCCAAGATTAACAGAATCGCCAGATTTATTTGCTATCTTTATTGCTTCTTGCCCTACTAATATATTTAGTGATTTTGTCCTCTAGGTTTAATGGAGGGCATGCTAGCAATCTGGAAAATCTGGCAACATTACTCACTGGAAAATGCCTATTTGCATATATTAAATATGCCTTGCTAAATTCTAACGTCTCGGCATAGCTGAGCATCCCAAAAGGAGCGAACATCTCGGGTTCTCAGCCTGCCTTTGCTTTTGGCTACATTAATTCATGCAGCTGAGTCAGCTAAAAAGAGAACAGACCCAGATGTTTACTGCAAAGCACTAAGTTCTTTGGATGTGGGCACTTGCCAGCTCCCAGTCCTTTAGATTGTAGGGATTTGTATGCGTGTTTTCCTTAACTTGATACCCAGTCATGTTCCTATGGGGCTTACAAGACCTTGTTCATCAAAGGTAATTTTAAATGCTGTTCACATGGAAGACATTTGATATATCACTAAATTCTCTGCCTGGTTGCGCTGCTCATATTTGCTCTTTTTCTTCCTTTAAAAGGCAGTGTGACTTCAGGAATTTCTCTTGGAATTGGGTTGGTTAACAGCTTAAAGACTTTAAAGACTTTGGACCTGTCTTGTTCTCCTGGGTCATTTTGTGCTTTTTGTTAAGCCATAATAAAGCAAAACTGAAACACATTTTTAATGTCCAGCCCTTAACTTTAAATCCTTCAGGTTAGACTCCATTAATCTCTGGTTATCAGCATCAAACATTAGAATATTGAACTGTAATGTGGAACTTCTATCTCTCTGCCTTTTCTCGCTTGAAAAAAATCCAGAAGCAGAAACCTTTGTTCTGTCTATCACTATGTTTGTGTATCACGGTTGGACTCGATCTTCAAAGTCTTTTCCGACTATAATTATTCTGTGATCTAATATAGTCTTAGATGAGGCCTCTTTTGCTGTCATATTTTCCAGGTTTCCTTGCTCAGCATGGTGATCTCAGCTGCTCCTGGCTTTAGATACAAGGGGGGATTAGCACGTGCACATCACTGTCTTTCAGAAGGTGCAATTTATATTTATCTTCCTCCTGATGCTGGGTCCATCTATTGATTTCCAGCTGCTGCCTTTTTACCTAAGCCCTGTAGCTGAAGGAGATTTTAGTCAAATAAAAGGTCCACATCTGTTCCTCATGAGTGTCTAAAGAGTCTTTACATCTCTTTGAGAAGAACAAGAGATTGTGGCTCAATGCTGGAATCAAGATCATCCCACCTATCCAGCTTTGCTTTTCCATGTCATGGTGGTTAAATAAGGATGGCAGCCTCGGACAAATCAGGCCCTTTGCCTCCGGGTTTGGATCTGAGCTGCCTGTTTAGACTAAGCTTTGCTGGGTAGGACCAGCATGGGCCGCAGTGTGTTCATTTTCCAGGGCATATCCGTGCACACTGCAGCACCGTGAGCTCCAGCTTCAGCTATTTCCTGCTTTTTCTCATTTTTCCTCAGTAGTTAACCATTTGAATAGTTAATTTTTTGTTGCATCAAACTGTTTTCTAGGTAGATCCCATCAGCTGGTCCAGGTCACCAACAGCTCAGACCTTGTAACAACATCCCTGGGCTTTGCCAGCGGCGGCTCACTCTTCCTTTAGAGCCTTTTCTCCCGATGCCAGAGGACCAGTGCGGATCTCCTGGAAGCTGCAGCTGTCTCAGCTGGAGGACTAGTTGTGTCCTGTGGCTTCTCCCTTCTGCAGCCGCATTCTCTTCCCGAGCCTGGCAAAAGATCAACTCCACCATTGATCCCCAAACTGTGAAGAAGAAATGATGTGCTGAGCAAGCTCCAGCACACAGCAAATACCCCTCAGAAAATGCCTGGGCTCACTGCAATTGGGTGTCACTGTTGCTTTGAGCTCTGGGTAACTGTGTCTTTTTGAGCTGCTTTTTATTGCTTGATTTTGCTACAAGGTGCACCAAATTGCACGAGAGATGTGTGGTTCTTTAGTTGACTTACTCCCTCAGCTAGTTTAGATTCTGGGCATGCCAAATGCTAAGCATCCACTTTTTTATTTAATTCCGTTTGGTGGGTTTTCTGGACCCAGTGCTAGTGTATATATTTAGCACTAATTAAGTAAGGATCATGAATAAATTTATTCGTATCAACCAGAGAGAAGTTGTTCAGAGGACTCTTTATGCCCTGCTTTTTCATTAAGACTGTGGCCTGAACAAAACAAACTGCTTGTGGGAATGTGTAGACTTTGAATAATAATTTGTTGGATCCAGTTCTGATTAAAACAAGCGTGTTGGATCCACCTCCTGAGCAACCAGTTTCTGGGATTTAAGATGAAAGTCTCATATGCAACGTCCTCTTCAAGACCAGCAGACCAGGAACTTGAATATGCATTCTGTGCATGCAAAATATAGGTTGTAATCATACTAGACTGCTGGACACACACTGGCCTTCTGTAAGCTTATATTGCATGGGCTATTTGGGTAGAATTTTTCCTAAAGCAGATTGAGGAAAAAATATTCCCAAATCTCAAGCGTTTGTGGAGGAGGAAGTGTATTCCTATGCTGTTTCAGTGCAGGCTGTTTTAGAGTGGGTAAATGCATAGATATTTCAAAGGTATTTGCAAACTCTGAAATACAAAGCCTTATTTTTCCTGATCCTTTTGTAATGTCCCTACCCAAAACATCTTTTCCAGAGTTTTAATGAAAGCCTTTGCTTGTTACTGCAGCAATAACAAACAAATCTTGTAAAATAGTCTAAAAAAATCACCTTTGACAAGCTCTGGGAAACATGTTGAAAGGTTAATTGTATGTTCTACGTTCAAATATAGCCCTACTGATTAAGATTGATTTGGAACATATTTTAAAAGAGAGGATATTTCTATGCTTCCAAGCTTGATAGCCCAGATATTGCCCAAGCAGTGCTGCAACCTGCATTTTCTGGTCTGCTTTCAAAAATCAGTGGGTCTGGACTCCGTTCAGCAGTGTAAAGTCATTAGCAAAACTGACAAGTTAATGTTGGTTTGTACCAAATAAGAAAGGCACATCCAGGATAACATTCCTAAGGGGTATTTCTGATTTTACTCTGGCAAGAGTCTGTGTTTTTAATAGCTTGATATCATGTTTTAATCTTGTTAAGGCTGTGACATAAAGAATACAATTTTATAATACTGCTTTTTTGCTGTGTTTGCTAAATTGCTAACACCATACTTTAAAAATATTACTGCAATAACTGACATCCATATTCTAAATGAATAGAACGTTTAGCTTAAAACAGTATCTAGACACCTGATCTATTTTTGCATCATTCATGATGGAAGCAAGTTCAGAGTTTATTTCCTGCCTCTTTTCTCAAATTCACAGATTCACCACAGGAAAAAACTCTAACCACTTCCTCTGAAAAGGAAGCTTCCCTATGGAGACAGAAATCTTCATGTGAGCCTTGTCATGCAGGTTGGTCCTGGAAGCAGGAACAGGACAGTATTCCTGACGGAGAAGATCAACCAAGAAGTGGTTCTTCCAGATGCTGGGCCAACTATTTGGTAACTACGTTAGAGCCTCCTCAGATGGGACACCCTCATGTTCATCAATAAATATATTCCCCCAATTTCCCCCCAATAAATATAGGTTCTTTCACAGCGTGTCTTCTAAGCCAGGATGGGCAGGTGAACTCTAGCATGGTCCAAGGTTGCCATCTTCTAGGGTAGTTATGAATATTAAAGCACACTCTAAAATGGTTACATGAAGTTGCCCATCCGTGCTGGGTAAATAAGTTTTTCCTCTGTGTTCAGAGGATTTGTAGCTGTGGGGTTTTTTTTTTATATATATTTTTTTTTAGCACTGAAGAATCAAGGCAGGTCAGTGAGCAAGCTGAACAGTCATCTGTCTGCATCCAACGGAACTGCCGACTGTACCTTAATCATCGGCGAGACCGGGGGGTGAGGAGAGGCTTTCTCAGCCCAGCTTGTCCTCTCTGCTGCGCGCGTGAAGGAACAGCGTGGGTGCTGGCACACAGCTTGTTGGCGCAACAGCTCCTCAGGGATAGTTGTTGCTCCTCTGTTTCTCCAGACTCAATTCCTAGACCCAATTTGCAAAACGAATGAACAAATTCTTCTTCATTTATATATATATTCTTTAACAGCCATCAGAAGTGGTTTCCTGAGGTTAGTACAGTATAAAATTTTAACTCGTTTTGTTTAGTTTCACCCATTTTACAGGAAGTGTCTTTTTTTTCCCCTCTCTCCTCTCTAGCACAATATACTTTGGTAAAAGCAATTTTATTCTTTATCAGCAGCAGCTTGGGATGGGCATATTTTCGAATGATGCCATGAACAAGTTAATGCAAGTCATCCAAATGAGAACCAATACGATTTTATACCCTGCCAAACCATTGTATATTGTATAAATGCCATGTTTTAACAGTCAATTTGAAAAATGTTATAGAGAGCTTAAAACATTAGTGCTCCATTTTTCATATTGTTCCAGGATTCGCTAGTACCACAAATCCAACAATACAGCCTTTGGAATAAGAGGAGAAAAAATAAACACAATAGGTTTTAGAAACCTAAGTGAGTTTGAAAAGCTTTTCAGAACTTCATAATACTGTCATTTTTTTACAGATCTTGTCTAAAATTGAACGCTTGTATGAATGCAAGGAGGCAATCTGCCTTCTCCCTGTATAGAAACACAATTCCTTGGGGAGCGTAAATGAGCCATTATAAAATAAATCAGAATGGTAAATCCGAGGAGGATTTAATTGGTAAATCCAAGGGGGATTTACTGGCCACCGGCTTCATGATGATCAGGAACAACCAGGTGAGTTAGTGCAGCTTCTCAACAGCTTATGTGCTATCGCCAGCAGATTTTTGACTGACTTATCTACATTTGATGATATGTCTAAATTATTTGCAAGCTTTCCCATCTCTGTGTGGATACAGACAGTGTCTGATCCAGCTGTATTTAGAACATGAAGAATCTCTCTTTTTTTTTTTTTTTCTCCAATTGGAGGGGAGGAAAAAAAAAATTATGGAATCAGGGATTAAAAATGAGCATGAGTTTTCCCTTGAAAAGAAGATCATGAATTGCAGTAGTAATCCTCAAATCTCTCCTCCTTTGGTCTCTGGAAGTAATCAAGGAACATCTTGGGAAAAACTAAATGGATGTTTCCATTCGTAATATCAGCAAATATTTGTCTCATAGGTGATGGAGGATTTGCAGGAACTCACAAGTAATGACTTTTTTGTTCATTTCAATATTTTTACAAGGAAAAAACGGTTTTCAGACCATCGTGCATCTGCTGTGAACTATTTACAATGGTGTTTGACCTTCCTTGTAAAAATAGAAGAATAGAGATAAAATAATTAATAGAAATTAATAGAAAAAGTTGCTTTTTTAAAAAGATCTTCAGACTTTTCCTTTTCCCTTCATGCTTTACATAAAAACTTACAGCCGCATTGCTGCTTTACCTGAGTTTTTGCCTAGGTTTGTCTACCACGCTCTTCGCCTGAGTACGGATAAGAGTTTGGGCATTTTTAACAGTGAATTATCCATTCTTTGGCCAAGGTAATGCTGGCAACATCCCAACGGTGATTTCTGATGGCCTTTTTTGCTGAGGAATGAAAAGATTTTGGTTGTATTGAAGCTGTTACCAGAGGGCCCGTGTTGGGTGGCTGAGCTGGGCAGGTCCCCTGACACCTGGGGAGGTTTGAGAGACCCAGAGGGACTGATAGGGCCCTATGGGGACTGCGGGGGTCACTGTGGGGACCGAGGTACCCCCAGCGCAGCGGCACCTTCCGGAATGTTCCATGTGGCCACAGATACTCCCTCAGCAACGGACCAGGCGCTGTGGCCGCCCTGCTCTCACTGCGGGCGCCCGTCCAGCAGCTGCGGCACCCGGACGCTGCATCCACAAGGAAAAGCAGGAGCCAGAGGCAAACGGGTAGGTGGATGCCGTGGTGTGGTGCAGGCACTTCCCTTTGGTGCTGGACATTAGGCAGTCGGTGGGATTTAGCTTAAGGGAGATGATTTAAAAATCAGTTTTTCTCTAATGGTATGATGGGCTGCGCCATTTTCTGTCACCTTCATCTTTTTCCAAAGAAAAACAGTGGGTACAAATGACATGAGTCGCACAGGCGTGGCTCCTCGCTGGCTGTGTCACATTTGTGCCACATGTTAGAGGCGCAGGAGGGTTTACACGCAGCTCCGCACCATCAAGCGCTCGCTCTTCACTCAGTGAGTCGTCTCTGTGGCATCCTGATAACAGAACACGGCTTCGGATCCCTCCGATAACACTGAGTGCATCACAGGGAAAATAGCTTGGCTCACGATAGCCTATATTGATCCATGAAGTGAGAGGTTATAAAGTGTAAGGGAAGTGCTGACCCAACCACAGGAGATGATACTCAGGCTCGGCGCAGAGGCTCTGCCGGCCTGGGTGCTCTCCCTCTTGGGGGTTTGGCACCCTCTGCTGTCCACATTTTGAACCCAAAATAAAAATCTGACTGCGGGAGACATTAAAACAGCAGCGGAATCTCAAAATCAGCACCCTGAGAAGCACATGAACCCAGATGTACAAAGGGACACAAAGAAGATGGGACACAAAGAGACTTTTACTGCCTTGACGGCATCTCTGCATGATTGTCACAGGATTAAAATAGCTTTACTGCTTGTGTTGCTAGTTACACCTGGCATTGACTTCATAAATCTCAAGGTGCTACGTAATTCCTCGCTAGCACACCTAGTTTGGGTGTTCAGTTGCCTGAAAATGAAGGAAGTGATGGTGAAGCAGCCCCCGCTGGTGTTCATGCCCGGTCAGGGTGTTGGCGCGAGCTCATACAGCAAAATCCAAAGCACGCTAAAAACAAGTGGGCTCATACCTAACATCTGGCGTGCTTATTCTTGCTACATGAGCATCTTGTGCTGCAGCTGATAGTGTTGAAAATTGCATAGGGCACCTTATGCATGTTTTAGCTATTTAGCTAGATGTTTACTCACTCTGGGTTATTTTGGAAACAATTAGCAAATGCTGTTTGTGGCAGTGAGATGCGGAGCACAGCTTCTGTAACAGGAACTCAAAATGGCACCGTGCTCTGCACCAGGGGGGATTTAAATCTGAGCCCTTGGAAGACAGGGTGACCTTTTCTAATGCATAACTACCTCCACTGAATATCTCATATATTTGATTGACAAGGTGAAGAATATTCTGCGAAGTAGGCATAGCAGCCTGTAGGAAACAGCCTTTGTTGTTTATGTATTTTGGGTTTTTTTGGGTGTGCATTTGCTTGCTGTACTCGAAATAAGAACATAGATGTATCAGCCGTATCTGCAGGGCAAGCAGTGCCAGTTTTCCCTTAATAGGATACTGGGAAACCAAGGCTGAGGTTCCTGGTAGATGTCCCTCAGTGGCTGATGCTGTGCAGTCGCTGTTGACTTAACAGGACGATGGCTAAGTTAGCCTTCTTGTGTGGCTGCAGAGATGGCTAGTTCGCTGCACAAAAAATGCATGTCATCCAAGGCAATAAATATGTGAAACTCCAAATATGTGTGACTCCAAATACTCATGCTACTTTTTTTTTTCTATCTACAAGAAGATTCATTAATTCAAAGGAATTTTTTCTTTGAAAATAGCTTTGGTCGTTTTTTGTTGCAACAACCTTGATCACCCAAATAGACTGCAGCTCCTCATGTTGAATCTCAACAGAAAGTAAAATGGGGTGTAGCAGAAGGCAGCTGGCAGGATCTGCAGATAGTCTTGCAAAAAAAAGGCAGGGTATTGGATAGAGGTAATTGAAAACCAGCTTTATATTAGCCCTTTTCTACAAATGAAGAAGAAAGAGAAGAAAGAGAAGAAAACATAGAAAACATGAAATACCCCTCAGTCCAGCATATATCTGAAACATGACAAGAAATGTTATTTTAAAAAGGACACGGAATAAGGTAGAAAGTGTAACGATGGGGGAGAGCATGATTGAAAAAACCTATTGCTTTATGAGACTAGCAGTGAGGGGAAGCCGCGATGCCCGGCGCCGCCTGCACGCGGGCCGTGCTGGTGCCGAGCTGTACATCCAGCCACAGATTGGTTTCCCCACGCAGCAACCAAGACATCGTTCCTATTGATTTATCTTGCCATCTTCCCACTGCAGTGAGAGGATGACAAAAGAACCACCTGTGGGTATCAATATATCTGATGCCACGGATTTTCAGGTTGAATAAAAACAATAAATCTTTCTGGACACAAAGGGGAGACCATGAGGTAAGTTAATCCAGGGACTAAAAAGTGTGATCGAGGAATACTGGTTTTCTTAGAATGGGTCTGCCTGGGTCTCCTGGTTTACTCTTCTCTCTCCAGAGACGGATCCTAATTGAAGATTAGAAGACACAGAAGACCAAATACCTCCCCAAAAGCCAGCTGTCCAGTGACACTTTTCAAGAGAAGGACCTGCTTTCTCCCTGTGCAGCAGCAGTTTTGTTATACCTGCATTAAATAAGTTTTAAGTGCTCCTTAGATGGCATTTCTTAAAGGACCCAGATGCAATAGAGCTGCCCGTGGCTGTGCTCATTACTGTATCTCTTGTGGGAAGCACCTTGTAGGGCTCCGTTTTTTCCCTACAGCAGCACATTTGTAAGTGTCATAGAGCTTTCTGTTAAAGAAGAAAATGCATAAATATGTAAAACTGTTTAATTGCTAACTATATTCACAAACTGTGGCCCTAAGTATCTCGTCAAGGAAGGTGTAGAGGCTGGCTCATGAGAAAACAGCTTCTTTTCTCCACAAGGAACCCTTATACTAACATAAAGTTCCTCAGCTTAAAGCAGTAATTTTACACTCTATTAAGTTTTCTACTGGCAAAAACTTGCAGAAAAAAAGAAGCCTCTGAGACTCTATTATCCTGCTTTTCCCTAAACAGGCAGAGCACAGGCTACCACTGAGGAAGGTTTCTACACGTGGCGCTTTGCGGACGTACCTCAAACCTTCCTCTCCTCAGAGGGGCACCTGAAGAGGTTAGTTCTTGGGGTGTTTTTTTTTTTTTTTTCTGATTTTCAGCTCCCCATTTCTGTATCTCATTTCTGTGATTAGATTTTGACACTTGCCTCAGGAATTGAGGCATTTGGCCCTAGCCCTGGTCTCAGATTTTTGGTAATGAGGCTGCAAGGTGAGATATATATATATATATATATGTATATATATACATGCGCTGCTGTTTGTGTAGCTCCGGAATGCAATTTCCCATGGTCTGGCATGTTAATATACTTATGATCATTTAGATTGCTTAAAGGAATATAAATAAAGGTTTAGTATATCTGTTTTAATCTGTGCTCCTGAAAATCTAAATGATCATAGCCCTGGCTGCTTGTGGAGAGCCAGGGCAATAATACACATGTAGCAAATCAAAGGAAGTCAATAAAGGAGAAAAGCTAGGAAGTGACACTCACCAACCAGGAACGGGATTCTTAAAGCCTCAAATTCAATAAACCCACAAGCCAAAAGAAATTAAGCAGGCTTTGCTGCTTCATGATGGCATGCTGTGGTGTTTTAACACGATTCATAGATATTAAAAAGTAATGGTATAAATTGGTTTTCTAAAGTCAATATTGATTTGTTGCCAGATTCTGCATAGCAACAATTGCACTTAAGTGTCCATTTACTTTCCTCAGAAATAAATATTCCTGAACAGCTCTAGGTGCTAGTTGGAAGAGAATCAGATTTCACCACTGGCAAAGGGACAGGTTCTTATCTCAAGCCACAAGGTTCATTGATTTATCAGGGCTGGTGTAAATACAGAAATTTATAGGGATGCTGTCAAGATCATTTATTTGATAGCTTTTATTTGGAAGAAGGATGGTAGTACTTTCCCAGTTAGGAATGAGAGGCTTTCTGAGTATTTGGACTTACTAGTTGTTATCTCCATTTGATGTTTCTGGTTGGCAGAGTTAATTTATTTGCACAAAAGTACTTAATGACGCAGGGAGATTGTTATTGGTGGCTTAATTATTGTTTTGATCAGAGCTTCTGTGTGGATGGTAGTACTTTTAATAAGATAATCATACTTTTTCATCTGTTAATGAGACTTTGCAGTATTCCCAGCACAGTTTTAAATCTTGGTTGATTTCCTGCTCTTGGTTTAATTTCTGCGGTTTGTTTAGCTTGCAGGATGAAACTAGATGGGCCACTTTAATGCGGGTCATGTGTGCTAGGGCAGGGCTGGCCTGAATTTTCCAAAACTGCATAAGCAATTCTAATATTGGGGGAAAAATAACCTGAAGCTGAAATAAATAGGCACCAGTACTTAGATAAATTACAATATTATATGTCCCTCTATTCAAGAGTGTTCTCATCCTTCTGATGACCTGGAAAATGTGCATGCTAACACATATTCCTTCCCTGCATTTACTGTTGTGCTACCGGTTATAACTTATTGACTGAACATCTCGCAAGAAACTGGAGGAATTATGAACCTTGTATGAAGTCCAAAGCGACCAATACAGTTCAGGGAAATCCTATTTTGTTTAATCAGTCTATAATTAAAACCAAATTGAGAAAGCAAACTCTGTAAGTTAATGAAAAATGCAATCTGATTATAATATTAAAATCCAAATCTGCCCAGCTACTCTGGAAAGGCTGACTTTAAAAGAAAAAAAGAAATAAGAAATAAGTATCTTTCATAAGACAATATTCTTACAGAAAAAAAAATTAAATGTTAAGTTAAATGTTAAATTTCTAGGGTGAAGTGTTTCACTTGTGTCATCTCAGAGAGCTTCCAGAGGCAGCAGCGGGTGGTTGGAGGGAGGCCTGGGAACATTGTTTGACTGGAGATCAGATGTCAAAAAGAAAAATAAAAGAGAGTGGCTGGACCTGGAGGGGAGCGATGGGGCTCCCACTGCTGTAGGTCCCCGTTTCATCAGGTATCACAGGTCCCTAAAGGAACCAGGAATTTCATACTCAGCACGCACAGTTAACTGAGGAAAGGGCATCAACTACACCTTTGTTTAAGTCGTTTTAGTAAACTAACTGAACTACCTAACTAGTAAACTAACTTAGTAAAAACTGCAGGTTTTACAGTTTTTCCTCCTAATGCTTCCAAGCTTTATCCAGAGCAGTTTTTCCCCCTCCATTGAGACCTGTATATGTTCTACATGTGCAGAAGTCTTGAACTGTTTTAACTATATATATATATATATATATATATATATATATATATATAAGCTATGAAAAGCTCATAATTATCTTAACATCTAGTCCTAGGAAATCCATGGAGCAATCCCAATCATTATTTCCTTTACGGTGAAGGGTTGAACCTTTTACCATTATTCCAGAAATGTTACAAATCACTTTATCTTGTGTTAGTTATATCCATTAATAGTTTCCTTATGAGGCTGGGCAACTAACCCAAAACTGGGATCTAACTGAGAACCGAAAGAAAATTTATGGTCACTCTTTAATCACTGAATGCAAACAGTAAGTTCCTAATGATCATAAGGCTGCTAAAAGGCACAGGACTTATTCTGAATGGAGCTTTCAGGTTTAACTTTCAGGGGGAAAAGAGCTGGTATCAAAACAAAAGTAAATGCTGGAAGTTAATGAAAGGTTGTAGGAGAACAGGTGACCTGGAGTGAGTCTTGCAGATCAGCCTGGAGCAAAAGCAGAATTGATGCAAAACCTGGGACCATCCTAGTGAAACTTGTGGTTAGTCTAGAGCTGGGCAGTCTCCTAAGGATTTTTTATGGAAGATGGGAGAGCTCTGAGGCCAGATGGCAAAAAAATCTTAAAAATAGGACAAGGCACCAATTTTTAGAGTGTGTTACCTGCCTAAACTGCACTAGCAAAATTGCTGAAGATGATCCCTTGCTTGGAGTTCTGGAAACGGGCCGTCATGTAACAGCAAGAAGTCATGCACTTAAAGATTAATTAGAGTAACTGCTTACAGGCTTGGAGGTTTATCACACACGAGATGATGAGGAGAACAAGACAGGTATGTTATTGGCCCTAGGAATAACTAACTGCCACTGAAATGCGGTCTTAAAAACGCTAATGTAGCCCAGGATGCACCAAGTGGAGTGTTTTCTGTAGATAGCAGGGTATTAGTATCAGTGGAGGACGGGGCTGTCACGATCGTTTTTAGTACCGCGCACGCGGGGTGGAAGCGGTGGAGAACGCTGGAAGATGGGCAAGCCCCTTCCGAGAGAAGATTAAAAACTCCCCGGAAAGATTGAGAGGTAACGGTCTAGTCCCTGTTTGTTTGGAAAATATGAGGAGGAGGCAAAAATATCATTCGCCGGGAAGGGTAAGGAGGGAAAAACGCCCCGTTCTGCCGGGGGAGCGGCGGGAAGCGCTGAGGCGGCGCCGGGAGAGCGCGGTGCGGGCGCCGCGTCCCGCCGCGCCGGGCCCGCGGGCAGGGCGAGACCCCCCTCTAGCGGCGCGGCCGCTCCCGGGCGCCGCTCGCCGCGCTCTGCCCGCGGCATCCGCGCGCTTCCCGCCGCCCGTCCCGGCGGCCGCGTCTTTCCCGGCGCCTCCTTTTTCTTTCGCTTCGCGGGGCGCCCGTGGCCGCGGCGGGGGAGCAGCAGCGGCCGCCTCTCGCCGCGCTCTGCCGCGGCTCCGCTCGCGGCGCAGGTGCCCGCGGCGCGGAGGGGGGCGCGCGGGGCGCCCGCGGAGCCGCGCGGCGCGGGGAGGGCAGCGCGGCGGGGCGGGGGGGAGCGGCGGCGGGCGCATGCGCGCTGCCGGCCGTGCCATATTGGAATGAGGCGGCGAGCGGGGCGCGGGCAGCGCGAGCCGCGGCGGCGGCGCGGGGGGCGGCGCAGGTGAGGCGGGCGGCGGCGGCCGCGCGCGCGGAGCGGGGCGGCGGCGGCGCCTGGGGCCGGCGCGCGGCTGTGGCCGCCGGGGCGCGGCGTCGCCACGCGCGGTTTTTTTTTTTTTTTTTTTTTTTCCCCTGCGCTCCCGAAGTTTGGATGCGGGAAAAAAAAAAAAAAAAAGGCGGCAAGGCGGGCGGGGGGAGAAGGGGGGAGAAGCAGGCGGAGCGCGGCGGGAGGGAAGCGGGGCGGGGGGGAGGGAGCGCGGGTCGCCGCGCTGCGGAGCGATGCGCGGGGCTGGCGCGACGCCGCCGCAACTGCCCGCGCGCAACTCCGCGCGCGCGCCGCGCTCCCGGCTTCCCCGCCCCGCCGCACGCGCGCCCCGCGCAACTTTGCGCGCGCGCGCGGCGCCCCCGCCGCCTGCCCGCGCCCCCCTCAAAATGGCGCTGCGCGGGGGCCCTTTAAACCGCGCGCCGCTCCGCGCTCGCTGCGCGCGTCCCGCGGGGCCTGCGCTGCCCGCGCCGCCGCTCCGCACCCGCGCCGCCCGCAGCCTTTGTCTCTGCGGGAGCCGCGCCCGGGGCTCCGCTCCGGTGCCGCCGCGGCGCGCCCGGTACCGCGCCGGCAATAACGGGGCCAACTCCGCTCGCCGGGGCCGCGGGCGCCCGGGAGGAGGCCGGCGGCGCCCGCACGTGTGCGGCTACTTGGAGAAACTTGTTGCCGTCCCTGAGCGTTTTTAACCTTTAGGGCCCGCAGCTGCCCGGGGGTCTCCGCTGGGAGAGGGTAGCGGCTTTGCAGTAAATGCAGGGCCTGTCTCGTTGCGTTGCTGCCCCTGCGCTCCCGGAGCGTGCGGATGTCAGCGAGGTCCGTGGGGAGCATCTTGGCGAGGCAGGATGCAAGGTGCGTTGTGCAGGAGCGACCGATAATGTGTCCTGTTCCTCCAGGAATCGCTCCGTCTCACAGCTTCCTTGCGGTTTGCAGTGTTTGTGGAGTGGCCAGTAAGGTTGGATTTGTAATAGGAAAACTTCTGAGTTGGAGGTGACTGTGCCGGGGCCCTTGGTGCCACCACAGGAGCTCATCCAGATCAGCCGTGATTGCTCTCGCAGCATAGCTGGCTGGTGGGGAGGGAAATCAGCACGAGAGAAAAATACATCAGTTAATCAGGAAAGCATAAGTTTGATATATAGTCGGTACTAACTCACTAATGTGAATTTTATGGCTAAAAAAACAAAAAAGCATCTTAATCTCAAGTGCTTTAGAGTATCTATAGGAAGAAGGCTTAAGCTTCCTGCCTTCGGCTCAGCCATTTCCTCTTTTACTTTTAGTTTGTTACTTGCTGTGATTGAAGGATGCGACTGAAACCTGTTTCTCCCCCTGGAATAAAAAGCGCATGCTCTGGGAGAAGCAAAACAAGAGAAAACAGATCTCCCTTTACGTTTTTTTTCCTTCTAGCTTTCCCTCTTGGGAGCCGTTTGAGAAGCTTTGGTCTGGAAGGGTCGGAGCATGGCTTGTGCTCGTGCTTGGTTCAGTTCTCAGCCAGATACTCACCCTGGAAGATTAGTTAAGCATCCCAGTGTGCTAAAACGTTCTCTGCCAAGATAAGTGGTTAGAGTGGCAGATCTTAGTCCTTATTGATCTGTGCGTTGATTTCCACCTTCCAGCTATTAATCTGCTCGCACTGATCATCCTTCCTGCTTCATTAAGGTGGCAAACCTCCGGAGCAGTTGGAAGCAAGAGGTGGGTCAGTAGAATTCAGGACAAACGACTTCTCAGTGACCGATACCGCTCTGTGTGTGGTTGCCAGACGCTCGCAGCTCCTCGCCGCGCTCCCACCGGCAGCGTTTGTGCAGCGCCCCGCGCTGCGGCGGGGCGGACATCAGCTCCGGGCTGGCCAGGCTCAAGTTTAGCTGGTGGGTGACACGGTTCCCACACCTGCAAACTTAATGACAGCAGCGCGTTGACAGTGAAATGAGTCACGTTAAAATCCGCTGCGGTGTCCTGGTAGTGCCGGAGAGACTGAAACGTGGGGGTTGTTCAACAAGGGGTGTTTTGGAAAGAGGAGTGAGCCTTCAATATATAAAAACATAGGTTTTGGATTGCGTACTGTCCCCATACCAACATGGCTGTCTCGGCATAATACAGGGGGTTGGGTTCTCTGTCTGCATTTCTGTGTCTTGTAGCTTGTTCAGTCACTTAAACCCATGTATCCTACGTGCGTTACACGTGTTTTCCAGAGCTGTAACTTCTCTTTTCCTCTGTAAATCACTGGTGAAGGCAAGCGGAGCACTAAGTGCTGCTCATCTGCCCCCTCTCGCCTGATGTTTATCAGGCTGCGTTTCCCTGATCCCGGGGCTGGGAGCAGCCGCGCGTTGCCGCTGCTGGCGGATCTGCCTCCGTGCACGTTCCTCGCGCTGCTGCGGCACGGCGGCTGGCTTGGAGGACGCGGGTTGCAGTTAGCGGAGGACCAGGGGCTGGGGTTTATTTCTAAAGTTTTCTCTTTCTCTCTCTTTTTTTTTTTTTTTTTTTTTTTCCTCCCGCTTTCCTACCTGAAAAGCTAGGGGGTAGAGGAAGGGGGAGCTGTTGTTTTGTTCTGCTTTGGATGCTTGCGGGAATTGTCCTGCCGCCAAATGTCACGTTCGTATGCGAGTTCCTCAGAGCTAAATTTAGCAGTTTCCTCTCTGCAAATTTAGAGAAAGATGAATATAAAAGTGATTTTATGCTAATATTTTATTATTCCCTTATTACTTAAAAAAGTCATTAAAGTAATGATGTTTTTCAAGTCCCTTATTATTTAAAAAAGCAAAAAGAAACCCTTGTCGTTAAAGTAATGATATTTTTTAAGTAAGTGTATATTTTGCCTACCTTTAATAATTAAATCCAGAATTCTTCCTACTCTTATTTTTTTTTTTTGGATAAAGACTGTGAAAGGAAATATCGAGATGCTAATTATTGCTCATTTGATCCCTGCTAAAATAAGTATTGGTTCTATGAGCACAGAACAGATGAAAATAGTCAGATGCGGTGCTTCTTCGGGTAGGCAAGACATGCGTATGTTTTAGGTTCCCTCTGTACCCCGTTGATTTTTTTTTACTCCTTTTTCTCATGCTTTCGTTAACGGACTTGTATTCTTGACAGAAATTTGATTTCTCTGTTTTAAATCAGCCTGAGATGAGTTGTGCTGCGATTTCCACTCGGCCTTTTCTGGGAGCCGGCGGCACGGCAGGTTGCCTGGCCTGGGACCAGGGGTCAGGAATTAGCTCAGTTTCCACTTCTGCAGGAAACTGTGGTTTGTAAAACCGCTCTGAGGAGTGGAAAGGGGTAAGTCTCGGGGACTGCTTTTGTCTTGGTTTGTTGTAGTAGCAGTGAACTTTCATGCAGGGCCGCTACCTAGGAATGTTTCGGTAGGTACCCGCCGAATGGACAAGGCTGTGAGCCACAAGATGGATGGATCTTCGCTTTTCAAAGTCTCCTCTTTCTTCTTTCTCCCTCCTTTTCCACCGCTTGTGACTCTGCTGCCTAATAGAAATGTCTGCATCAGCCTTTCTTTCCATGGAGACAGTGACATAGGGATATCTGCGCAGGGAATAAGCCTTTAAGTGTTAACACTTGTAGGACTGTAACATCTGTGAGACCCCTGCCCTTCTGTTGGGTCTTGGTGACTGTATTTAATGAAGAGGCATAGGAGAAAAGGTAGAAAGCTGCTAGGGTAAAGAGTGCTTCCTAAGAAAATGAAGAAAGCAGTAACGTTAAAACTCGAAGAAAGAAAGTTTAATCGAGGTTTGTGCTAGAATAGTCGTCTGTAGGTGCCTGGCTGATGCAAGTTTTTATTTATTCATTTATTTATTAATTAAGGCAGAGCAGACCTAAATGACACCTAAGTGTTGCTGCAGAGTACTTTTTGGTAGCCCTGGAACTTCCCTTCCACTAGGTGTTTCCTTCCCTTAGGGGGAAGCCTTGTGTGTTTTGTTTGGGGCTTTCTTCATGCGTTCAGATTTGGCAGATGATCCTAGCTACAGCTGCCTACCTAAATTTAGATGAGTTACTAGTTACAGAGTTAATCTCAGCAAGTTGTTCAGATTACGTGGACCTTTAAAACGTGCTTGCTGTCCCTCAGGTCACCATCAACTGCAGCTTGTTGGTTTTCAAGGCTGTCATTTATCCTGCTGTGGCACTTCATTTACCTGCTTTACTTGCCATTACCCTCGAGGACACTCTTGCTCGCTTCAAAAATCATCTTTTTCCTCAAATGGATGAGTTGGGACAGAGAATAGCGGAGTCCGACGTTACCTGAAGTGATGCGGCTGTTAAGCCACCTTGGAGATGCTCCGAGCAGCGAGGAAAGGTGGAAGAGGGAGGAGGTGGCAGGAGCTCCTCTGTTTTGGCACTGTTGCCATGCGATGTCTTGCAGAACTGCGTCGCTGGTGGAGAGCAGTGTGTGCAGGGGCAACCCTGCAAGGTTTTTGTGGCTGTCAACTTGGTCTTCAAGTATCGGGGACCGCAGCAGAGATAGCGCAGTTGGTACCGAGCGTGTTGGAGTGAGGAGCTCCATCTTGCAGTATGTAGAGGCTGTAGCCTCTACTGCTTCTGGGGATGGATGAGCAAAAGCCATAAGTAGCACTGTCAGATTTGTCCTTTTTTCCAGGAGCCCACAAAGCCAGGCAGATCTGTCAAGTTTCTGTTTCTGTTCAGGAACTCCATCATATTTTAAAGCCTTGTCCAAAACGAAGGGTTTTTGTGAGTATCTCCATCTGTTGTCAAAACAAGGAGACCACCATTGGCCTCAGTGCCCGTTGACCTTGCCCTCCAAAACAGGAGGTGGTGCTGACAAAGCAGTGGTGCCTGTAAGCAATGCTGAGAAGTGCTATTGTAGCCTGACACGTACCTTATATGCCCATATAGGCTTTTTTCCTCTTAAATATAGTAGTCTTTTCTTCTCTCTAATGTCCCCATCCATGCAGAGTATTAAGTACCAACCACTCCAGGGGCATTTCAGTAGAAATGACAACATCAGCACAGCAGAATTTGTAGGGAAATAGCCAGGTGAGATGCATCTAATAGACAGGCATATATCTCCAATAAAAACCCGGGCTGTTTTCCTGCAGCCGGGCTCACGTGTTGCCTTGGAACAGGGCTTGGTAACATAATGCACATCCTAGAAGGGGAATTACAGGAGAAAGCAGTGGGTTCTTTGAGGGTTAACTAACCCTGCTCGGTCTTCTTTGAAGTGTTACCGTAAGGGTTAAACTAATGGCCCTAACAAACAATGAAAGAGCGGGATCAGTCAAAAAGTGCCATATATCTAGCACTAATTAGCTAATTGAACGGGACTAATGAACTGCTTTTATACTAAGACCCTGGGCACAGGTATATGAAAATCTCCCGTCTTTTAGAGATGTTTTTTCTCCTTTTCTGCAAAACAGAATTTAACTTAAAGCAGCCTACTCTAGTGCAAATATATCTTTAAAGATGATCAGCTGTTAGTTAAGCTTTTTGAATAGGTTTTTTTGGGGGGAGAGAGAGGGGAGTAAATTAACTTAATTTTGCATTGCTCTTTAGATGTGCGAAAATCTTGCTCTTGGAACTCACGCTTTTGCAAGATTTAGTGTGTTTTTGCCTGCTTTCTTAATGAAAACACAACTGGTGTATTCAGGAAAGTGCCATGGTTAAATGCTTACACCCAGAATTTCTTGCAATAAGATAGTTCTTGATAATCCTAAAATAACTGCAAGAACAGAGAGAGAATATGTCCAATACTTGTTTGTTTGTGTGTTTTTCTCAACCAGTTCAGTTTATTTCAGAAAATATTAAGAGACAGGGAGTGGAAACTGAAGAATCGGGGAAGATTATGCCATACTTTTCCAGTCTGGTACAGAAATGATAATATCAGGAAGGACAAAGTGACAAGACTAAATGAACTTTAACTGCAGATAATGTTACTTGGTTTGGCTCTATATATTATTACATAAATTATTACATATATATTATTACATTTAACCAAAAGGTTGTTTTCTTTGTATCTACTAGATACTTTCAAGATAAAAATACTGCTTAGCTAAATGAAAGGAAAATGCAATTGTCATTTCTAGTTGGATTCCACTGTCCATCTAAATGCAGCTTGATATAAATTATGGCTTTTACAATTTGCCAGTAATAGAGATTTTTTTTTTCTCTAGTGAAGGTAAAAAATTGTATTTAAATATTCAGGTTGTTGTTATTTCTTTTGCATTTATACTTTGTTTCCAAGCAATGCTTGGGGCTTATTGGGTACTATTTTTGGATTATTGTGAATTTGCAATATAGTGTAGCTTAACAGGCTTTAATATAAAGCAGTTTATGTATGTCAGTCCTCTCTTGTACTCTAGTGCTAAATAGTGACATCAGAATTATTTTGTTGATCTGAATAATATGCAGAAAAACCTGAGTGATCATCCCTGAATCCACAGCATCCTGCGGCCATGAGCGCCGCCGTCCTGTGATGTGCAATGCAAAAGGGTGCTTTGAGACTGTGTTTCCTGGTCCTTGCAGTAGGAGTAGTAGTGAATAACCTTTCATTCCTTTTTTATTTTTCCTTCTTTTTCTGATTTTACCCTTTCAGTTGTATCCTGCTGTTATGCTGCTCGACTTTAGGAAGGAGCTACTTTGATTGTGCAGTTGTACGACGCGCCGAGGCCCGCCCAGCAGCTGGATGCTGCCAGCGGGGATGGTCCTCTTTCCTGCCCTGACGTTGGCAGCAGCTTTGCCTCAGGGGACAGTTCATGGGGCTTCCTGCTTGTTTTCTCACCCGAGTTCCTTGGGCTTTGTAAGAAATGCCACCGTGGTGCAAGTCAAATGTTGGGTGGTGGATCTGTGTCACACTGGCGTGGGCAGAGGTTGGGGCTGCTCTGTCCTGTGATGGGTGTTTCCTTGCTATTAAACTGAATTGTACTTTATTTGCTGTCAGCACAGGAACGCTGCAGTTCTGTGATCCTCTTTGATACCTTTCTCTGGGCATCGCCTAGTCTTGCTGTGGCTGTTGGAGGCCAGACCAGCAGGCTGTATCTGGTACAGGTGTGCTTGGGCCTCTGCTCCTGGAGCACAACGTCTGCTGCCGCCTTCCCTATTCCTTTGGAGTCTTAAGAAGGTTGAAATTAATGCTCTGAGAGAACTAGTCATCACAGTTTCCAAGTAGTGAGTTGCAGCAGTTAGCCTCCCCTATATGATGAGATCTAGTTTATTTTCTCCATCTCCTATTACGCCACCTTTAGTTTCATCTTCTGTTCTTTTGCGTTTCTTTACAAAAAGCACTTTTCAGCTCTTTATTGTCCTAAAACTTTTTCTTGTCATTTGTACTCTTCTGTGCATCACTCCTAAACGCTTTAAATAAAAAGGCAGGACTCTACAAACTCAGTGGTCCATCCTGTATTGTAAAAAGTGGCTTTTTATTCCTGTTGTTGCTTCCTGTCTCATTAAATGTCTTTTAAAGTATAAGACAAGCTTCCAGAAGACATTCTGCAATGATTCAGTTCATTACAGACTACAGTAGGTTTTGGAAAGCCAGAATTGTATATATAGGTCCCAGGACACTTGGATTCCTTAGTTTTGGGAGTTAAGGGGAGACGTGTGTGAGAGCCTGGTCCTTGGGTATGTTTGGTTTTGGCTTCTTTCTCTGCCAGTCTTTGGATGTTCGTGGAGGCTGGGGGGAGAAGGAATTAAGTTAGATAAGAAATAAGCTGAATGCTTACAGCAAGTTTAATACTGAAAAATTAGCATGCAAAAGACTCTTAAACTGGCAATTGTTAGCAATTACAAAGTTCTTTATTTAAGAAGCACCCATGAATGAGTTTTCATTTTGGTGGTGGAGTATGTAGAGACCTGAAACGCTGCTCCCAGCAGTCATCCGTTCCTGTTACGCTCCTGCTATACTCTCTAATGTGAGATGACCATTAAACCTCTTTTCTGCCTTAATGTTTTGTTGCATCCTTAGCAAAACTCTTATTTCTGGCTTCACTAAATTAAGCGTCTTGGATCTGCTCTACAGCATCTGATATTGAATCCCACACTGTGATAATCTCAGCATTTAAAAAAGTTTTGGAAAAGAGCCAAACAAATGTCCTTGGTGTAGAGGGGAGAGATCCCCGGAGCCTGGCGCCTTGTGGAGCTGCCTGACACCTGCGTCACGCGCTCAGGGAAAGTGACTTGTGCGTCTTGCGCAGCCCATCCTATGTGGTAGCTTAGTAAAATCCAAAGGATTTCTATCCCATGGGAATTCTGCCTATGGTGGGAAGAACGCTAGGGAGAGCTGAGTGGAGCAGAAGTGACTTAATGCATTTTGCTGTGCGTGAGTTTTCCAGCAGATCCTTTGAAAACGCAGTTTTTAGCTCTCTGTACCGCAACTTTCTGTTCATTTTGTGGCTATTTGCTTAACTTCTGTGCTGATTTGTCCCTGCTAGGGAAGAACAGGCTTTTAGTCTTGTGCACTCCAAAGACTTTTCCACAACCTAGCAAAGTATCTTGCAAGAATGAAACTTTTGTTACTGCAAATACAGTGACTTCGGCTTGGGAAAGTTTGGGGGAATTTGAGGAGGGGATTTTTTTTTTTTTTTTAATTTCCTAGTCCAGTTCTTCACTCAGTTTACGTGCTTGCTTTGCATAGAGAGCTGACAAAGCCACAACAAATTTGGGTTTTAAATTCGAGTTCCTCCCAGAAGCAATGTTTGCGCAGTTTCGGGTTGCAGACTTCTCTAGCATCGAAACATCTATAAATCAAAAGAGACTTGGGCTTTCATCGTATTTTCCGTATAATTGAGTACACTTGAAATTTCCAATTTAATTATGAAAACGGGCAAGTCCAGAGTTGAAATCGGGTTCAAAAAGAACAGTCATGCCTCTCTTGTGTTGCAATTTGCCCAACAGAAATCCATGCTGGGTTCCCCTTTGCATTTGCATCGCCCAATGGGGAGAGGTCTGAAAGAGCATCCAGGGAAAGGAGGTTCTTTGCGTTTCTGAGTGCTTGTTGGCATGGAGCTTTTGATGCTCCTAAAAGCAGAGCACTCTTTGTAGGTGCTTTCTGGCTTTCGAGCCCTAGGGCTTCGTGTTTGTGTTCTCCAGTTTGTAAGCACAGAGGGTGCCTGAGTCTTAGTTGTGGCTCTGGAGCTTTATCCGGTTAAAAGGTGTTTCAGAGGGTGACACGGAAGCTCCTGACGAGCTGCAGGGTCCGTCGGGAGGCGTCTGCCCTTGGGTCACAGCGTTCGGAGGCCAGAGCTGGTCAAAGACGTTCCCGAATCAAATGTGGGACCTTTAGGGGGTTATTTATGTTGACACGTTAAGTCCCTCAGAGCTCATAAATCCACTGAGGCCTGTGCTGGTTTCCTAGCACAGAGTGTTTGTGTGTTTTTTCTCCATTTTCTAGATGAAAATGCCCTGTTTAAAGCCTTGTTGCTCCAAAGAACTTTCTGAATCACTTACGAAACTTAAGCACTTTCCAGCAAGGGCTCCGCTGCTGCTTTGCTGCTGGAGGTGCCTTACGTAACCTGTCCGCAAGGCAAGAAGTGGCAGCTTTTAGCATTATAACGCACTTTGTATATGCATTTCCGTATGCATGCGCTGTATATATGCATTTATGTATGCATTTCCAGATGGCACATGCCATCTGAACCGGAACCCTTTTAAAAAAAAAAATACGAATGAGATCTTGGAAAGCAGTGGGAGACCTGGGCACACGGCGGTGAGAGAATCGAGCACCTTGCTGTCCACAGCCTCTTACAGATAACGTTACCTTCCTTAAAGATAAAAAGCCATTTTATCTTTAAATGCAATTACAAAGCAAGAAAGTGGGGATGGAGCAGCGTAATTAAAACACGTAATCCCCAAGCCGACATCAGCAGTGCTGCTCCGCTCTGCACTTAACGCAGGCTGCTTTCTGGGTGCAGGTGCTGCTGTTGAAGATTATCTGTTTCATTTCCCAAGGGACTTTTTAAGATGTGCCGAGGATGACGTGTGCTGTCGGTGTAGCTGCTCCTTATATGTGAAATGGGAAAGTCATTAACCCTGTAGAAGTTTGACACTGCTGGGGTAACTGCCATGCAGGCTTTGGGTCCTGAAGACTGAGGATGATTCTCATGTGTTTGGTTAAATACTTAGGCGAGAAATCAGAGTATCAGCAGGAAAACCTAGCAGGAGGAAAGCATCGGCTTCAAAAAATCAGATACAGACTAAGCTCTGCCCAGGTTTTTCTGGGTATTTTATGATAATGCCGAATGTCAAAAATCTACCCATTGCAATTGTGGGGTTTTGTCTCTGCCAAAGCCTTGCTTTGGGCTGCTAAAACTTTCCAATCAATGTTATTTTTATATAGTTTCAGTGAACGCAATTCCCTCTTCTAGGTAGCCCAAAAAGGAGCATATTTAGTTTCTATTCTCGCTAGTTAAGTCTTGGTTTCTGGCCAACCCACAGCCTGCAAGGGTCCCGGTCAGGAAGCTGTTGGCGACTGCCTTGTGATACCCCATTTATTTCATATAGGGATTTTACAGGCATCACATCACCGGTTTCTGACTTTGCCAGCTTGAGTTGTCTTCCCACTGGTAGCCTGGAGCTTCTTCACATGCAAAGATTTCTCTGTCAAAACCAATTTCCTTACAGCTTTTGCCCTTGAAACCTCACTCTGCCAACCCTGTTCCTACCATGCACTCAAGTTTTGTTGGGGTAAAACAGCTCAGTGGTCATGGGAGAGGTGATCAAACCATGGACCAGCCCCTTGCAAGAGCTTTAGTGCTCACCAGATCCCTCACTCATCTCTTTAAGCTTAAAAATAATATTCTGAATTGCTGCAAGAGGGGGTTGAGTATAAATTTGATGCGAAGACACTGGTTGTACCTGGCTGGTTCTAGCATCACCTAATACTTTTGCCAGGATTTCTTCCTTATTTCCCCAATATGCAGCATATCTCACCTTTCAGACAGGATATTCAGGAAAATGCCAGATGTTCTGCTGTCTGCAGACAGCCTTCCCCTGTTAGTGTCTTTGTGGTTCATCAGAAAAGAAAAGGTACGTGGTGTTAAAGGGAGAAGTTATTCCCAAGTTTATCCTTTAAAACACAAAATCTGGAGTCAGAGAACCTGGACTCCCATCTTGTTAGCTAGTGAAGAAAAACCCCAGTTGTGTTCTCCCCCTGGGGTCTCTTGGTAGGAAAATATTACAGCTTGCACTATAATGATGCCTTTGGTTATTAAACTACCACATTATTTACTGTTATATTCAGGGTGGGTTTTTTGGTGATTGAGGGAGTAAACACCTATTTAAGACCAGATGGATGTTCCTAAACCTCTCCAGCATTTAAGTGCCTTTGGTAGCTGTGACTTCTCGGTAGCAGGTGCTTACGGCGTGATCAGCCTGCCTGAACCGCCTGCAAGAGCCCAAGCTCTGAGGAAGAGGAAGGCTCCGCGGTGCGAGATGATGCTCAACGGGCGCAGAAGCCGTGAGCAGGCGCGTGTTCTGCTCAAACCGAGAGCGTGGCCAGTGCTGGCTGATGTTATTAAGCTTCTCTGAAGTGGCTCTGGTGACAGTGAGAATCAGAACGTGATACATTTTTAGGCATTTTGCCTTTTAGTCATCCTGGTTACATTTTTAGTCATACTGATTTTTAAAGAAAGCGCCAATTTTATTTTTACACAGTCGTTTTGGGGCAGTGCTGGGTGTAGCCCCCAGCAATCGTCTTGGGCCTGCTGGGGTTTGCCCTGTCCTATTGGCACTTGGCAGCAGAAAATGAGTGTGATTGAGGCATGGAGGCCAGGCAAGTTAAGAATATTCCACATTTTACTTCAAATTCCTGCTTTCTTTGATCCTAAGAAACTCCTAGGAAGGCAGTGGCCTCTTAGAGAAACTTCTCAGATCGGCCCCTCTTCTGCCCAAGGTATCTGCAGGCATTGGTGCTACTTGCCGGATTCCTGGGAACTGCCCAGGGAAAAGGCTGATGCCGAATTCCAAGTTTCCTGGATCTGCTGACTTGAACATAACTTTACAGGAGGTTTTCAGGTAAAATTAAGTACTTTTTTCCCTTTCTGAATAAGGGGCTCCGCAGTTCTGCTCGCGTTGGCTCTGTCATGCAGAATAGGCGACCAAAGTTTCGGGTAGCTGTAGATAAAGTGCATTTCTTATTTGGTTTGGTGAGTGCTAAGAAGAGAAGGAAGGGATCCTCCAAGGCTAAAGAAGACAGAAGGTAACGCTGAGTTGTGGGCCCATGTATTCCTCAGAAGCAAACCTTAGAGGACAGGTTTCCCATTCCTGCCACCGACAGATGGACGTAGCTCAAAGCCTAAACATGAGACGGGCCTTAGTACTGACCCAAGGGGGTCTGTGCACCTTGCTGGGAGAGAGCGGAAAGATCTGCTTGGTGAGCACAGATTTTTATATTGCACTTTGTCAATCAGAGAAAACTGTGTCTCCTTTTCCAGCTGTCTTCCTGGTCCGTGGCAGATGAAACTGTGGCACATTTAAGTAAAAATCTTTATTTCCATTGCTTTTAGCAGGAGAAACTGTTTCTTTCCTTAATGACTTTCCACCAGCCTGGTTCCTGTAGGTTCCTCTACGGCTTGGCTCTTCCCCAGACATTCCCATTTTGTATCAGGGCAGTAAAAAACTCTAATTTTGCAAACTTCTGGTGCACCCTGCCTCCTCTTCACTGGTAAGGATGTGAGTGGAGGTTATGAAAGGCAACATATATAATCCTTAGAGTAAATGGGGTCATGATGCATCTTGGCCGGCGAGTGCAAGCGCCTGTGCACGGATGCTGATTCCCAGCCCATAGACATCGCTGCTGTCTCGTCAGAGCCGGCTTTGGAGCAGGTTGCCTCCAT
Organism: Tinamus guttatus; assembly: GCF_059628265.1. Taxonomy (NCBI): domain Eukaryota; kingdom Metazoa; phylum Chordata; class Aves; order Tinamiformes; family Tinamidae; genus Tinamus; species Tinamus guttatus. The sequence continues at coordinate 280,676 of NW_028288560.1, read as the reverse complement.
GAACTGGTGCCTGTCGCTTCCGCAGACCATTAGTAAGACAAAATTGCACAAAGGAATTTTGTCCTTGGCTGCTGAGCTGGGCGGGAGCGCTTAGTGTTTGCGGTGTGGGAGGGAGGGTTGCAGCTGAGGTAAAAATTCAGAAGGGAAAAGAAGGCAGGATCCTTCCTGATCGTTTCTTTGGTGCTTAAAGAAACCTACTGTGGCTGAAAGTGCAGTGGGCTTGAAAGCATGACTCAAATTGCTCTTTGAAACTTATTAAAAGCAGCTTGGGCAGCTCTTAAGCCGTCGATGACTAAATGAATCTGACGAAGCGTGTGCCTCTTGCCAAGGCTTTGCTGTGACACGAATGGAGATTTCCAAAAAGCGAGTTCTGTCCAGACACTGCTCCGGGCTTCTGGCGTTCCCGGCGTTATCCATGCGACGCCTGTCTCGCTGTTTGTGGAATGGGTTCATGGGGATGGAGCTTTTTCCCGTTACAGCCCCGTTGCTCTGTACCGTGGCTCCTGCCCAGGGAGAGCTGGCACTAGTGGGCTTAGAAATAACTGAATTTGGGAAATCTCCATCATTGCACATCCAAGGGAAACGCTGTTTGCTTGGAATACTGGGCACAGGCATATCGTGGGACTGTACTGTAGGGGTACACGTTGGTCCCAGGCTGCCGTCCTTAGGAAGAGCTGGAGTTTAGTGCATATGAAGTAGCGAAGGTTGAGCTGAAACTTGTCACGGTATTAGTTGATTTTTCTCCCTATTTCACTTCCCTAATGCAGTCCCTGTATGTGGTGGGAAACCACTGGAATAACCAGCAATATTGTATTTGGAACAGGAGAAAACAGCAGCAGCAAGAAATCTTTATTTGCTAGATAAGCAGTGTGAGCACCTTGAAATAAATATGTATCTTTTTGCTCCCCAAGAGTCTTCATGTGTCTTTGTCTGTGTTGTGGCTGTGTTGTTTAACAGCTTCCTTCTGTTGTAGTAGTGCAGCTTCCTCACAAAATATTCATCTGGGGCTAAGAAGCCAATGAAACGGAGTGTAAATGCCTGTCTCCACATAGGTATCTCTATGTGCTTGTTCCTGCTTTTATTCTTTGGTGGTTCAGGCTTTGTAAAGCCCTTAGTTTGCTTCCATTCTGGAATTTACCGAGTGTAACATTGCAGTCCTACTGCCCAGCCTCTTTTGGAGCTCCTTTTTGGAGAAGAAAAGGGTGGATTGAGGAGTGTTCTGGTCGTTGTGGTAGGAATAGTCGGTGTGCAAATGAGATGCGATTTTGCCATTTCTTCTGATGATGTGATGCCTCTTGTCCTGTAAAATAGGAACCATCAAACAACGTGAAAATAATGTTTACTTAAAGCTGTTTCTTTGAAACAACGCATAGATAGCATGTTCAATTTGGAGTTTCTAGGCAAATTTGCATTATGCAGATATATGAAATCTCAGGAGTACTTGAGATGTTGAGTGCCGAAATCTTCGGGACAACCCCGTTTAAGATGGTAAAAACAAACTCTTACATCCTATAAGAATTGGAATTGTAGGGCATTACTGAGCAGGGATAGTGATGCTGATGTTTAGTTACGTCAAACACCTTTTTCCTTTCCTTTTCCTATTCCTGCAAATACAACAAGTTGTTTCATTAATAAATATGGTTCTTGACTGTGTTTAAACTTGCTCTTTGGATTGACTTGCGTAGAAAGGATTGACCTGTTTGAAGTATGCTTGGGTGTAAACTCCTTCAGCTGCCCGAATTTCCCCTTTTTTCGCTAAAGAAACTGACCTTTCCAGTTGCCCATGCTAAGGAGCTGGATTCAGGAACTGCATGAGGGCACCGAGTGTGATCCCAGCCAGCAGGGACCGTATCGAAGACTGTGCAAAACCACAGTCTGCAGGACCAGTCTGGGCCAGAAGGAACCTATAGGTTTCTTAGGTATCTTTTATTTTTCTTCCAAGCTAGGCAAGAGGTTCTGCAGAATTAAAATGCAGGTGGGGGTTACACAGGTGCCTTATTTGAATATTGAAGTCTTCCAAAGCTTTCTGATGACTGCTCTGTCATTGTTTTTCATATAGATGTATGCAGTGATGCTCATTTACAGCCTTCCCCAATCAGTTAAGCAGCAAATACCACTGCTATAAATAAAATGTCATTTGCAGCAGACTGAGTTTTGTAAGTTAAATGAGGAAGGTGCGTTCCCTTTGCAGAAGCGCTCGCTCAGGGTTTTCTCCACAGGATTAGTAATAGGGCTGGTGGGGAGAGAGGCATTTCTCCATGTATTCCTCCCTAGCACTGGCCAAGGGCTCCTCCTGCGAAGCTCTGGCAGCGGCGCTGAACCCTCCGTCAGGGACGTCTCCGTGTCACCCGACTGCGGCTGGGAGAGGGTGCCCAGGAAACCTGCCCGGCGGGATGGGATCGAAGCAGAGATCTCAGAGCTCCCCACCAAGCTCAAACTGCAGAGGGGTGTTTTAAGCAGTTGCTAAGGGTTAGGATGTAGGATAACCTCCCCCAACGCCCTTTCTGTTAAGGGACATGTAATTATGCATTGAGCGGAGTTGGACTTTGCTTCGTTTGGGATTTCTAACCCGAGGTGAGAGTATTTACTCCCTTCACTTGCTGGCAATACTCTTGTTGGTAGCACTCCAGCACATCCGTGATAACGAGCCAGTGCCTCTTACTGTGATGAAACACAGTGAAATTAAACTACAGAAATAAAGACCTGAGGTGTAAGAAGTCCTACGTGATGCCGAACTCCAGATTTCATTGTGAGCTGTCCTCTGCTCCTCACTCCTGCAAACCTCTAGTCCCGTTTAGCACCAAGACGCATCCTGCAGAAACAACTCCTTCCTGCAGAAAGCAGCGTCTCGGCCGTGTTTTCACCCCACACGATGTGTTATGATGAGGGCTTCTGGTAAAACTGTGCGCTGTCTTGTATTTACTTCCGCGTGTGTGTTTATTTTATTATTATTTTTAATTAGGCTGGCGGCCCGAGGACTCGGCGCGGGTGCTGGCGCAGGCTCGTCCGGCGGCCTCCGCGGCGGCTGGTGCAGCCTGCGGTTTCGAAGCTCTTCTGAGAAATAGGTGTAATGTGTTATCTCTGCATCTATCATGTGCTGTTTCAGTGACTTGACGAAGGAAGGAAGCAAGTGGGAGTATGTCTTTATGTGTTAAAAGCATTCTATATGATTTTTATTAACATATACTTAAAAAACACCTTCCTTCCCTTCCATTCTCCTTTCGTAGCCGTCTTGCTGGGACTAGCGGGACTATCCATCGGGTGGTTCCCGTTCAGCTTCTCTGGGAAGTTAAGGCTGTATTTATTACAACTTAGTGCGGTACAACTGTACTGGTCTTTGTGTTCAGAACTGAAATCCTTTATGCACTGAAACCAGAACAAACCTGTGGCTCTGATAGCTGCATTTTGTGAACTGCTCCCATAATTTCCATATTTCAGGCACTTACAGGTGACTTTTCTTTGTAGGTTGCTTAATGTATAGATAATATATTTATGCAATTAAGGCTTTTTTTAGATTTACAGCCATGATCTCTCACATAGAGAATGGGTGAATGTTGTATCCTTAATTTCTGCTAAGAGAAATTAAACTGTTCAGGTGCTGCTTCGTCTTCCGCAGCTTACCAACACGGGTGCTCTTCCGTGAGGCCACAGAGAGGACGTGATCATCTTGTGTGGGATTCCGTGGCGTCTTTAAGGCGTCTGCTTTGCCGAGGTTGCTGCCGGCGGCTCTCCGTGGTGCACATCCCACATCCCATCGTTGGCTCAGAGCTGCCTCTTGAACTCAGTTAGTTCTCTGTGTTTCTATCCGAAGCCAAAAGAACAAGCGTGGTGACAACTGTGACAAAAACAAAAGTTTAATTATTGCCTAAGTTTAATTAAAAAGAAAAAAATCTATTTAAACCATGACTTTGTGGATACTTAAATGACGAATGTAGTTGCTGTCTTGTTGAAGAATCAAGCCAAGCTGCTGGAAGGAACCAGGCTGTGGTGAGCCCTGGCTGCTGCTCCCGACCACGTCCTTCCTTGCAGCTCCTCAGTCCCTTTTACATTTTCCTGAGCATTTCTTATAAAGCAAGGTACACCCAATGTTCTTTAGGAACAGTTCTCTGCGGCAGCTCCAGTCAAACTGTTGCAATGTGGGGAAAAGCAAATCTAATTGCTAAAATTAAACACAACAGTGGTGGCAAAGAAGGCATAACTTAGGAATACTGGTCAATGAGAGAAGCCTGGTGTGATAGAGGAATGCAGCAAGTTTGAAGAATTATCTAATTCTGGCAGTAATTTCTCCTGTGTGTGGGTATAATCTTTGTGTTCGATGGCTTTTGTTCACAGCGGCGGCGCAGAGGCTGCTCAGATAAGAGCCCTGGAGCAGATGCTCTTGGCAGGCCCGGAGATAAAGGGGATTGCAGGAGCCTCGTGCCGCGGCTCCAGGAAAGCTTCTTTGCAAGGAAGAGGAGGTGGTTGTGCAGAAGAAACGCAGGTTTTGTCCTTGCAAGGACAAAGGAAAAAAAAAAGTAGGTTGCAATGAGTAGAGACTTGATGGGAAGGGATAGGAGGAGTTGGCATTTCCCAAGTTCAGGAAGTGCAGGACTCAGAGAGGTATGAGCTTGTGCTTGCTTTGAAAGGCTTTTAATGAAATAAAAAAAGCTTGGAGAACAGCTTGGCTTGGAGAACAGTTGGTGATTAGTAACTTCTGCCATTGCTTTTGGGCAGAGAGTGGCTCTCTAGGGCCTCATCTCCAGCCCCGGGGGAGGTGGGTTGCAGTGTGGGGCACTGGTACCAAGGAAGAACCGTGTGAGTTTTACCGGGAGGAGACAGGTGGTGCCTGGAAGCCTGATGGAACGGGAACCGCTGGAAGACTGGGTTTGAGCTTGGCGTGGTAAGTGCCTTTAACTGGAGAGAGAACCAAAATTGCTTTTTGCTAGTTGAGGGGACACACTTAAAAATGGCTTGAAAAAGAGAGATTTCAGCATAAATTGGAAGTTGAGAAGTCTCCTGCTTTGTGTTTTTTTTTTTTTATCAGTGCAGGGTCATATATGAAGAAAGCCCAATGCACGTAGAATCCATGTTCCATATTTGCAGCTGGAATTGTGAAGTGGTATCCAGGCTTGCAGCTGTTAACGGCTAAACAAGAGAAAAGTAGATTACAAGTTCTCAAACTCTCTCCTAGCTCCTAAGAGGCTTTGAGAAACAGAAGCTCCAAAGGCACCTGCTTTGCGCGCTGCAATGTCACCGCGTGACTTGCTCCTGCTCTCATAAAAATAATTTAGGAGGAGTCTTTAAGCAGACCTAAGAGGAAGTTGATTCCCAGACCCAGAAACTTTCTGTGTTGGGTTCTCTTTGTGCTCTCAGCTTTTATTTGAAGTAAATTCTGCTTAAATAAAAGGTTGAAGGGCCAAACACTTGTTTTGGGGGAAATCTATGGAATAAAAGGAGCTAAGTTGAGCCCCAGGCCAGCCAGGGTGGAGCTTTTGTGGCTGTGTTTGCCCAAGGCCTGATGTCCTCAAGCCCTTATCTGGCAGGGGAAGGGTCTCGCGTTGGGGCCAGCTTGGAGCTGCTGCTCTGCCGATAAAGGCTGTGCTGCCTCGTGCCCAGGGGCCGGCAAACCTCTGTCGGAAACATCCCCCACTCGTGCTTGGATCTGCCACTCTTGTCTCCTCAGAGTGAAAAGAGCAGCTAATGCCCGCGGCCATGGTGTAGCTTAGGGGAAGGGTGAAAAAAACGCTTAAAAAGGTCTTTAAAAGCTTTAAAAAGGCCATCAAGTTGACTTGTCTGACCAGGAAGAAGAGAGCAAGTTGGTCCTGGCCCTGGATGCAGCACAGCTGCAATTCCCTGCACGGCAGCGGGGGACGCCCGCTGTGCAGGTCCCTGGCAGGGTTCACGGTGACGGTGGGGTTGGGGCCAGCGGCGTGCGGTGCCCGCGCGGGCCTCTCCCTGCAGAGGAAAAGTCTCTCCCTCTGGTTAATTTGTCATATGGGCTGTAGATCTTAAAACCAGCAGAGTTTTCATGAGGAACTTAAGCATTAGTGGGATGAGTCGGGGATCTTCACTAAAGGGGTCAGAGTGTTAAAATACATGAGGAACTGTAGGAAATGCGGGTCATTTTGTGTTTATAACTGTGCCCTGAGACACGACTGCTGCCTCTGTCTCATCTGGGTGCAGGATGTAACACACAGTTAATGTTTCCGTAGCGGGAAGAAGGATGCGTGCGTGTGTGCATGGACACAGGCAGCGGGAGGACATTTCCCTCCTCTCCCCAATCTGCAGAGTGCGACCCAGGGAATTAGATGGGCCTTCACCTTTCCTCGCAGCATTGGTGACACCCGGTTTGGGGACAGGGTTGTAGGTGTCGGGCTCTGAAGACCCCTGTGGTCGCCCTCCTCTTTGGCAAGACCTCGGCAGTGCAAGTCCTGCTGTAGACCCTGTCTGGTCGCGCGGTTCAGGCTCTCGCCTCTCCTGCACGAGCAGCAGCATTTCAAACTTTATCTCCTCGCCCCAACTCCTTCGTTTTAAAATATTAACCCTCAGACACCTCCCGATTCACTTTAACATCCAACTCGTCTGATTTCTTTTCATATTCAAGTGAAGCCATCTGGCTTTAATGAACTCCAACTGCTGCTTATGCTGCTTCCAGTTGTTAGCATCTGAATATTTCATGTGCCGATGGATTTGAAATGCAGAAGTAAGGCTGAAAGGTCCCAACCGTTTCCAGATCCGCTCTGCTCCATGGATCCCCTCTTTGGGATGCAGCTCTGGAAGCATCGCACGTGGCTGGGGCTGTGCATCTACTGTCAATTTTGTGTGTGTGAAACACGGGTGCTGCTTAGGAAATCCTAAATAACTCTTTGGAGTTAACCTGAGGAGAATTTGAATCAACTTCCAAGAGGAGCAACAAGTGTTTGGTGTCTTTTAAATAAATAACCTCTGTTTGTGTGTGTGTGTAGGTGCAAATATTGCCATGTTATGACAAGGAGAGATGAAGTTGGCTTTACATGATCTAGCTTGGTTATAAAAAGTTATACCCTAAATTGAGAATACCCTAATTGCAGTTAACTTGTGAGGTACTTTGCCAGGGCAAAACTATTAAACACTAGTGGTGTATCCCCAGATTGGCTGGACTGCGTGTGTCACTCAGGGTTTTCCAGTGGTGCCTGTGCTTGGGCTTAGCAGAATGGCAGTTGCTAAATAGACCGTTACCAAGAAATACTTTGCTTTATGATTAAAGGCACTTGTCACTGTTTGTCGAGCGTCCTGCGGGTTCCCAGTGACACAGGTGACATAAATGCACCGTGGTGGTGGCCTAACCCAAGCACAGCTTGTAGGTGTCTCTGGGAAGGAGGCAATCTGCAGAAAGGCAGGTGGCTTGAGCTCACCCCGCAGTGCCACCTGGGTGACATTGCCACCTCGCAAGCTGGATGCTGTGCCACCTGCAGCTCCTTTCTCCGTTTGGTCTTGTATTTTTTTTTTTTTTTTTAGCAAAATGGGCTATTTTTGCCTGACGAACCTTCAGCTCGCCCAGCAGTAAAGCACTCGGTGGAGGTGCACGTGTGTGTGTGGAATAAAACTGAAAAGCAAATGGCTTTGGGGTGCTTTTTTAAGACGTATGTGCAAATCCCTTGAAAGCCTGTGACAAGCAAATTGCTGAACTATTAAAACCCAGCAGCCTGAGCAGGTGTTTGGTCCGGGCACTGCCCCAGCACCAGTTTCTTGACCTTCCACATTCCCACCAGTCCCACCAAGAACTTGATGCTTGTTCCAAGCCACGACTTGGTCACCTCCCCCTTCCTAACCTTGTAGAGGCTCAGAGCAACTTTGGAGAGGCATGAAAAACGGAGGGCAGGAGCTGAAAACAGGTTCTGTAACCGACTGCCTTAGGAATTTTTATGCCAGAGGCAGTTTTTGATCTACTGATGGGGACATGTATATAGAGAAGCTAAAAGTAAATAAATGCAACATGGTGTCCTTGTTTGCTTTAAAGCTTTTAGCTTATTGCTGGAGAATAGTGATGTATCCAAGAGCAGTTAATATTAAATAATACTACCTGATACCAGATAATGATTTTCTTAAATATTTGTTATTTACAGGTTTGTTTTCCGCATCCCTTCTTGAATGTCGCTGGGAACGAAGGTGGGAGACAACTCATGACCCCCAAAGTGTGACAGGCTTGGGCTGTGTTGCTTCTGGCTGCTTAGGATAACCCCGGGCCACTGTGGAGATGAATGGAGAACAGCAGTATGATGCAGGTAAGGCCTAAAGCTTCTCCAAATATTTGGCAACCGCGATGGGACCGAGGTGCCCACGCGTTGGGGAGGTGCCCGTTTTGTATGGCAAGTCTCTCACACCCTGCACTCTGCCACGGGAAGCTCCAGTTTGTCTCGCTGTGCATTGGGTTCGAGCTGCCTGACTTAAAAGGAAAACTGGAGCCACCTTCATAAGTGTGTTTGCAAGAAACCCCTTCAGGATTTCAGTCTGAAGTGAGTTCATGAAAATCTCAGTGGCTTTTGAGCCATTACTCTGAGCTGTCTGTCAGGATGGTTGGTGTTATCTTGTTCTGACCTTATGTGTCTTCATTTGGTTCTTAATATGTGGCTGAAGTTGGAGTGTTGGATCCAAGCGTCAGATACTGAAGCCGTTTGGTCGCGTGACGGTCAGTCCTGTCCTTCTCATGAACCTTGCTGTCCTCTTTGGGCTTGAGGCACCCTCTCCTGAACTGGCAAGTAGTGTATTTTGGTAAATCAGCTCAGGTTTTGGATCACCTTGAAGCACCGGATTGAAAAGAGAGTCTATGGCTGGGGACGCTGATGACTCTCTGAAAGAGTCATTACATTTTTTGCTCTTGTCGAGGATGAGGATCATCTATATTTCTCAGTACCATAATTTGCTCCTTTTCCTATACAAGATTCTGACCTATAATGTTCCTTCAGTTGTATTTATCAGTACAAACCATTGGATTAAGATTTGATCTGAATATTACTTTCTTTTGATAACTCTCCAACAAGCAGCACTTCCCTAGGACAGTTTTCTGTTGATAGCTTATAATTTTATGAAAGTCAAGTTGCTCTCAGGGCTGCTGAAGAAATGTTAGGTATAAATTCGGTGTACAGGGCCCTTAGCAGATACAAGCATCTGCTATGTGGTGCAGGGCCATGCCTTCCAATAATTAACTGTAACCAAGAGCTCAGGTTCTTGTCCTCAAATAAGCCAAAAAAGCAACACACACAAGGATGCAGAACTACTCCAGGCATGTCCAAATGCAGTTTCTTCTGCTACTGGGAAGTGTTGTCTTCTGTCATCTTATGTAAGAAAAAGAGTTTGAGCAACCGAAAAAAAATCATTATACGTGGTCAGCAACGGGATGTTCGCAGCACATCCCTCTGTACTAAAACCCTTCCTGAGTTTTTTTTCCAGCTTCCTTTAAAATAGCAGCAGAAGTTTTGGGAAGAGCTGTGAAGAGTTTGCTGTTTTTTCGAGATTACTCAGCAGTTATTTTCCTGAGCATCCTTTCTGTGTCTGGTTTATGTAAGAAGCAAACAATTACATAAGAGAGCTCAGTTCCTCCTAGGCTTCAGAAAATGCCAACCAAGTAAACATAGGCACGCTGGTTTGGTTTTTCAGCCCTCTTTCTAACAGCATTTTCCTTTAGTACTTTAAGTTAGTTCCAACTAATTTACATCTCGATTAGATCTTAGACCACTGAAAAAAATCCCTTCATATTTTTTAACTGGTATAATGGTTTAGTTCATGAATTTTAGGAGTTTTTTGGTGATTTTCCTCTGCTCGTTTTTGTTTTCATCTTAACCCCCGAATACAGGAGCCCAGAGAGCGGCCAGGGCGGTCTGCTGCGATGCTCCGCCGCGCTGCCAGCGGGAACGACAACTTTTAGTCTTGTCACCATCTTCTCCAGCTCCCCAAATTGCATCATGTCTTTATTTACTCGTGGCCTCGCAGATGATATAGTTGAAAAAGAGTAGCTGTTGTTAAAAGCAGGTCGAAATATGTCCAAATTTCCCAGTGAGGAACCTCGAGGTTTGTCTTCACTGAAGGTCTTGCAGACTTCAGTGTGCTGTAGTTAGGTGTCTCATATAACAGTCTTCAAACTAAATCCCATTAAAGTTGCATGAATGTTATTGACAAAGAGAATTGAACTTCAGACCAAGGATCAAAACAAAGTCCAGTGCAGACAGCTTCCATTGCAGGTATTTCTAAGTACAAATATGATCGTACCTCACTCTTTTCGTGTGTCAAAATGGTGCAGTTCACTATTCATTCTCTTCGTGTATGTGTCTGAGAGCAGCACGCTGTCTTTCACAGTGAGATTCAGAAAGGAAGAGCTAGTGTTGATAGTAACACTAGGATAAAGAGTGGCAGATGGGAAGTAACATACCTATCTTGGAAATTTGTAATATTCTTGCAGACGATTTTCTCACCTCTGAAGGGAACAAACACTGTCCACATAAGCTCTTTGGGGCACTTCTCACTTTTACTTGAGAAAAGTTGATGCTTTTGAAGCTTTCTTGAGCAGAGCTCATTGCGTGCTGAGGCCCCAGAGCTGTGAATCCCATCTAGTTTCTTCTTTGCCTTTGCTCAAGTTGTGTTTTGCCACTGAACTCACCTGTATGTAAAAATTGAATAGCAATTGGATTCCCACTCCCAAATATTTCCAGCCAGCTCAGGCCTTAACAGAGAGATGGTCCTTAGCCAAACTCATGAATTGTTGCTGCCTCAGCTGTAACAGACACCTGATTTCTGAGATTATTCATGATTTATATTTTCCTAGCACATGTTTATTCCACAATTAGAAAAATAATTTGCTCCACAATTAGGCAAGTAATTTATTTCTCTCACTGTGAAACATTTTATAGCATTTTGGCTGGGTGCTTTATTTAATAAGCTTTTCATGTGCCGTATTTGTTCAGTAAGTGCTGCACTAAATAACCTGAGATACTGTGGCAAGGCAGTACGTGAGATGCAAAATAGAGATTTGCCATATTATATAGATGCCCAGGGCCCTCAGCTGTATGTGGAGTCTCCTAAGGAAGGAAACCACCTATAGATTTCCCCTCTGCATGGGAAGTTGGTGGCATTCATGGCTCCTAATGTAGTCTCATATAATTGCACAGCCCAGTGCAAGCTGAGATAGTCTTATGAACAGAAGAAGTTCTGGATGCTGCTTTAAAATGCCTCTAAAATACACCAACTCATGGAACCTGCAGTGCGTGGAAGGCAGGAAATTGTGGGATTTCCATGGAAAAAGCACTTGGATGGTGCTGGTGAGATTCGGGCATTTTAGAGCACCGAGAAATCTGAGTTCCTCTTGCTACTGTGACGAACTGGAAGGAAACAGCTCTTTTAATATAAAAACCCATGGGCTGCAGAGGCCGTAGGTTAGCAGGGTGAAGAGAGACCCGCGTGGACGCCAGTCTAGCTGGGAACTGTTTGCGAGAGCGGGACGCCAGGGCCCGCTCGCAGGAGTTCATTGGAGCAATTAATTAGGAGCAGAAGCTCCTAATTGAGCCTTTCAGCGGGTTGTGACCTGTGCCTCGTTTAAGGAGCTTAGCTGCCCCTTGGGCACTTAGGTGACCCGCTGTTGAGGACCTGGTAGGGAGGTGGCAGGTCCTGGGAATGGCCTTCCCTTCGAATGGCAGCCAGGGCTTTTTCAATAGGAAGGTCATCAAAAAGATAAAATTACTTATTCTTGTCCTCCGGGTCTGTTTCTTCAGTAAATTAAAAATTATCCCCATAAAATTGATGCCCCTATGCAAGCTCGGAGTGTTGTGAGCACTGTGGCTCATGAAAGGCCACTGTAACTGGCCGTGGTTGTTTAAAAACTGCAAAATGAAGCTGGAAGATTGGGTTTAAACGGATACCATCACACACACACTAAATACACGCTGCTGAATTGGGACAAATCCTAATTCCTAGAGTTGCAATGAAAAGTTAATGGTGAGCTTAACATTGAGCTGGAGGAGAAGATGGACCTACTTCACACTGAGCAGCTTTTTAATTTGCTCTTTTAGCTAATTTAAAGGCGTTCAGGCTTTTGGGCAAAGATTTATCCCCTCTGCGTTCAAGGAGGACTGGCTGTTGTAAAGGTGCTTACAGGCGTTTGTGCCCAGGGTGTCCTCTCCTAAGGACACGCAGCAGTGGGTCCTGAGCACACAGGGCTTCCCTGGGAGCAGGAGCGAGTGTTGAGCTGGGGCCCGCGGGTGCGAATCCGCGTGGGCTGCGGACGCATCCCGGGATGAGGTGGCCCTTGCCCTGCAGAAGGTGCTGCACGTTGTGAGCAGCTCTTCTAAGTGACTAAGGTGGACGTTGCTTCTCCCCTGTATCAGAGATGGAAACAGCTTGGGCTTAACCATAACTCAGGGTTGTAATATCTCTCAGGCTCAATCCAATCCAAAGGACTCTCTAATTTTGCAGTATTTGGGTCACTGGTGATACAAAGGAAAGATAAGTAGTATTGTGTGTATTTGGAAGAGCATAATCGAAGTTCTTCAGAGGCTTGTGTAGACAGTCATTAAAATCAAGTGCTCTTTGCTGTGGTTCTTAAAAGCCTCCAACTTAAGCCAGCAGAGTGTAAAGTAGAAGGTTTTTTATCTTTTCTTTCAGATTTTTTTCTTTATCTTCTCTTCCAGATGCTGGTTCTGGTGTGGAAGAAATGGAATTCAATTGGGATGAGTATCTAGAAGACACAGGAGCAACTGCAGCCCCCCATGGATCTTTTAAACATGTGAGTGAGGGAGAGTATGCTTACTTACTGTCTACTGCTTCCTCCTTTCAAATCCAGAAGACAAACTAGAATCATGTTAAAGAGAAAGGAGGAATTTTACCTCTTTATTATTGTTTATCTTCTTCCTCTGTGCAGCATGGTGTAATCCTGTCCTCAGGTGGGGGAAGTTAAGAGCTTTTGGTCTTCTCTATACACCAGCAAATAAGCTTTGGCTTCCTCCCACTCACCCCCTCGAAGCCTGAACTGGCCAGTCTCTCTTTCAGGCTTTGGTGCCAGACAAGTGCTTTGGAGGAGCTGGATTTAAGAGTTCACGTGGTGAGTTCTTGAATAGCAGAATTCAAATGTGCTTTGGTGTCTAGTGTTGTTTTCAGGGCAAGAGACAAAAAGTTCTCCATTAACCTAGCTCCAGTCCTTGAAAAATCACAAACTTTTCCGAGATAAAAAGTAACTCATAGAAATTGTATTAATATAGCATGAAAGAAGCTCTAAAGTGCAGTAAATACAGACCTTGAAGAGGTTGTTTGGTACATGAGATTGTAAGATTTTGTTCAAAATCTGGGGTTTTAGTTTCTCAAGGGGAGAGACCTATGTTTGCTTTGGTGTTTTTCTTAATGTACGAAGGCCCCAGCAAGAACAAGCTTGCAGAGAGTGGTAATACCCGTGGCAATACCAGCTTTATGGCAGTGGCAAGTGAATTATCAGCTACATTTTGGTGGTCATCGGGTCATGCTTTCCTTGACTTTGTTACCCTCTTGCTGCAGCCTTTTGCCAATAAGATTGCTGTGGCCATTAGAAACAGTTACTTAACAACAACAACAACGTTCCACGCTTTTAATGGTTATTGTTTCTTAGGTGTGCAGCAGTTTTGCTGGTGTAACGCTGTCTCGGCGAGTGCTCTCCCCAGCCAGCGTGGCCCCAGCGCGGCCGTGTCCCCCTGTCCCTTCTGGGTACTTTGGATGCCCAGCTCTTGCGGGCAGAGCCAGGGTGGCTCTCGGGGAATGGCCCCGGGGCTCTCGGTGCCAGGGCAGGAGAGACACGGGTGCCAGAGGTGTTGCACAGTGGCACAAATCCATGGGCATGAAAATCGGTGCCCGTGTGTTATCTGGAAGGGGAGCTGTCAGACCGCATGGCATTTGCCAGCAGACTTCCTGCAGCGGTTGCCAATTCTGATGTTTTCTATAATTTTCAGAAAATTTTGGGAAGCTAGTGCTGGCACGCAATTGGCGAGTGGTGAATATTTATAGCAGTATCCGTCTTGCTCTTACTAGAGATTCAGTAGTGCAACCTGCTCAGGATTTCTGCTTGTGTTAGAAGGGAACGGGTTGGAAAAGACAGCGGAGGAGAACGCGGGTGCCTCCCAGAGGCCAGTGACAACCTGTATGTGTGAGCAAGCCCTGGGAAAAGGTTTGTGTGATTCCGGGGTACATCCGGTGAGGGATCTTCACACACACACACATGGATGTCTTCGCTCTAGCTACTAGCGGTTCCTCCAAGCGGAGTCTGTGCCGTTCTTATTGAAGTGCAATAACTTTTATACCCTGGCTAAGCTGCAGCAGAATCTTGGCATCATAAGTGGGCATGTGCTGCCTACAAATTAATTTTAGATGGAAACTTAAGAGGGAAACTTAATTTTGTCTTTTCATCTTACCTTCCTTAATATCCCTGTGGTTCCTCTTTTCTCCTCCATTTCTTCCTAGTTTGGAGTGTTATTTGAGTGATTAACAGCAGTGTCAGCTCTTGCTCTTGGCTGTTAACAGCCATTTCCACGTGGTCTTCTCCATGGCACTAGCAGAGCTCTTAGAGAAATGTCTCTCCAAGAACATGCCAAAAAGCGACTTTCTGCGCTGATTTGGATACCCTGGTTTGACTTGTGCCATGACTGCAAAAAAGAGGGGATAATTTGTGATGGGAAGGAGTGGGAAGGGAGATGGCTGCTGTCGCTATGTGCCGAGTGGCCGTCTCAGCTTACTGTACGTGCAAGGGAAATGCAGCATTCCCGGCTCCACAGACAGTGGAAAAGGGCTCGGAGGATATTTTCTTGGTGGTACTGGTCCTCTCAGTGGTAACGTAGTGGTGCACATGAAACCATGCGGCTGTGTCACCTGCCCAGCTGGGCAGGAGGGGGCCAACTCCTTGGTCTCCAGTGTATCCGCCAGGAAAACGTGCGGGGTGACGTTGGAGAAGTGCAGCTGGCCTCGGGAAGCTCCAGCCGGTGCCGCTGGCTTTGCCTGGATGCGGCTCTCTGTGGGATGTGGCCACAAGGCTCTGCACAGAACATGGCTGTGGAGAACTGCGGAGTTTCCAATCCCTCAGGCTTTGCGTGGAGCTCCTGGCGTTTCTGGTTGACCAGTTGTTAACCCCCAAAATATCCACTGCACCTCCAACATATCGAAGCATTTTTAGCTGTTGATTCAAAGAGGAGATGGGACTTCAGGACCATTTAAGAAACAAAACACCAGTTAAATTCAGCTGTGAACAGGGGCTCATCACACTGGATTTTCGAACGAAGCCTGAGGTTATGGAATTAAGTGTAGCTGAGACTCATACTATGGTGGGAGCAGAACAGGTAGGGTCTTTTTGACCCTTATTTGGAGTCCTAGATAAAGAAGTTAAACATCCTTATTCTGCAATATCTAAATGAACATGGTGGAGGAGACAGTGATGGTAATATCTAAATATATAATTTAAGCAGTATATAGTTTAGGAGGCTTCTTGTCCAAAAAGATTGAAGATTGTGTGAACAAATATTGTTGTTAACACCAAACCAAGGCTTTATTGCTGAATTTGACCTTTAGTTTTGTTTAGCTGGACAGCTCAGCTGTGAGTTAGAAAACCTTAATGCGTGAAGTATTTCTCAGGGCATGAAGATGCATTTGTGAATTTAAGGTTAAGAAGATACTGTAAAATGAGGAGGAGATTTCATTGATGATGGCTGCGTGCTATTTAATTTGGGTCTTGTAACAAGACAACATTGCCTCTCTGAGGAGGTAGGATGGTGTTCTGATTGAGGTTTTCACTTTTGGACATGTCTCAGTTGTCCTCTGTGTTGTTCCACAAGGTTTCTGTGATGAAACGTGGCACCCTTCTCTCTCTTCAGGTGGATACGAGTCTGCAGAATGGTTTTGCCCCTGGTATGAAGCTAGAAGTTGCTGTCAAGTCTGACCAAAACACCTACTGGGTGGCCACCATCATCACGACGTGCGGGCAGTTGCTCCTGCTGCGCTATGACGGCTACGGCGAGGACCGCAAGGCTGACTTCTGGTGCGATATCATGACAGCGGATCTGCACCCCATCGGCTGGTGCGAGCAGAACAAGAAGATTCTCAAAGTGCCTGAAGGTAGAGGGAGTAGAGCTCTCTTAACTGTGCTTTTGTCCCTTGTAACCCTGGCAAGTCATCTTCCAAATTGCTGCCGTGAGCGGGTGGCGGTTTCGTGAGGACAGGCTGAAGTTATCTGCTGTGTTTGCCTGAAATCCTGTGACTTAAGTTCTTCAGATTGTTCCTTCCCCAGGGAGCTGTTAGCTTAGTTTCAAAACTGTGATTACTTTCATCCCAAGAGTTGTGGTTTCCATAATCATCATCCTCTAAATCCTGCAGCTTTGTCATTGCCATGAAAGGGGTTTTGTTTTAATTAGTTCCTTCCTTTAAGGTGTTCCTGATGGCTATATTGCAGAAGCTTCTGAATTTAGCACAAGAACATAGTAATGTCTCATTGCACAAGTAATCTTTAAGAGGCAGAAAGAATGAGTGTCTGTCTTCTTGCTTTTCACTTAGGTATTAAGGAGAAGATAGCTGACCAGGAGCAGTTCCTTCAGCAGGTGCTGAAAGGAGCATGCAGCGCTCCCGCTAACCTGCTGGAGGGGGTACGTGTTCAAACGGGCTGCCTTCGAGTTGTAACGTGGCTTCTCTTTGCCAAAGAAGATGCTCTTGGTACCAGTTCAACTTCGGAATTAGATTGTCAGTTCAAATCCTTTCATAAATTTAGATGCCATTGTAGTAGGATGCTGAATTTACGAAAAAAAATATATCCATTGTCTAGCGTTTCCCATTCACAGTATTTAATTTTAATAGTTTTTATCCTAGAACATATTTGTAGCTACAGGTTTGGGCTGGCTGTTTATTCATTAGTTCTAGCAGAAGGAAGACTTTTTTCAAACCCTTTCTGGTGTCAGTCCACCTGCTGCTTCACATAGCTCAAGGGAAATAGTCCTTTATTTTCGCTCACCTTTGGTGTTGCTGAAAGGACACAACTGAGAAATGGGACAATCTTGTTGGTTTTGCTAATGCACAGATTATTTTACTTGCATCTTGCAATTTTGCTAGAAGAGATCTCAATTGTTGCCCCTTCTCCGCATGTAATACTTGATCACCTCATATCAAGTCTGATTGTAAAGTACAGAACATCTGTTTTTTGAAAACCCTATAGAAATCTTCCTTGCAACTAATGTTTTTATGATTGTATCCTTTCTGTCTCATCACTTTTACTTGCTAGAGGAGTCTATTTTTAAAACCTTTTACCTTTGTTTCCTTCAAACTTCAAATATGTAAGGGCTAATGCTTCTGAAAAGGATGAACAGGATTTAATGTGAAATGTATGGCTGTACCTACAGTCAGTACAAAAGCTCTGCTGCAAGCAGCAGAGATCCTAAACACTGTACATTCTGTTCCCCTTAGTAAGAGACCTGTATTTCTTCACTGCTGTGTTGATGCTTCAGTTATTCAGAAAGAACTGTTCAACGGACAGAGTAGAAGTGGAAGTACAGGACGTACTTCTGTTGTACATAAAACTTCGGCTTATGTTCTTTTTCTTCTCTTTTTGTAGCTTCATAGAGGGAAGAATCCTTTGGATCTCATTGCACCAGGCTCCAGACTAGAACTGCAAAACTTCCAGGACTCCTTGGAAGCTTGGATTGTCAACGTGGTCGAAAACGTGGGAGGGAGGCTGCAGTTGCGATACGAAGGTTTGGAAGATTCTGACAAGTTTGACCAATGGATTTTCTACTTGGACCCTTTTCTTCATCAAGTGGGCTGGGCAGCTCAACAGGGATATGACCTGAAACCGCCTTTAGGTACCTCAAAACATACATTTTTGTTATGTGATTATTTTCATGGGCTTAAGAATGCTGCTGTGGCTTTGGTGCTCTAAATCTGTGTTCCAGATGCATACACTTGCATGTAATCAGTGTGTGACCTGACAGGTCTTGCACCGAAGTGAAATATAAATGAAAACAACAGTAAGTCGTACTGCAAGACTCATGTGTTCAAACGTTGCTAGCTGCTTTTCCCTGTCAAAACCTTCCACCTGTTTGTGCAAAGTGGTAGTGTATACAGAGGAAAGAATTGCTTTTATGCTGATTTTTCATAGGTTTGTATTTTTATGAGGAGAAAGTAACCTGTTGAATGCTGCAGGGTAGCTGGGGGCAAAGTAAACAAGTTTTCCATGTTGAAATACTGCTCAGTGGGCACTTTACCAGGAGGGACTGGAAGTCCTCTTAAGGCTCCATCTAAAGAGACATCGTATACATATAAAAACATCCCTAGAGGGACAGGTGATGATTTTCCAGTGTCAGGATGGATGGTAGCTGCTTCTGCTCACCCAATTACTGGGACGTAAAATGGCAAAATGAGGTCTAAGACCAACTTGTTGACTGTTTCTCCAGAGTGTCTGCCTCTACTGTATTGCTGTAGATCTTCCAGAACTTTGCCCTTCCCAGTAATTATCCCGGGCTCTGGGCTCTTGCATCCTTTATCTATTTCTGGGAAGGGCTAATCAACCTTATCTTAGATTTTTCTCTCTCCTATGCAGGAGATGACTCTCCTGCCATCACAGGAGCCTTTCCTATCACCAGTAACTCTCAGAGCAATAAACCTTGGTAAAACTGGCAAACATTGGCAGGGGGGTTACCCTATACAGCCTTTCTTCAAAGGCAGATAGATACACATCTAAGTTCCGTCACGTTTTATGCTGTTAGTTGTGGGAAATCAGGAATTTTAGAGCAGCTGTTTTTGTTGTGGGTTTTTTATCCATTTTCCCTTTATGCTAAGGAGAAACCTGGTTCATGCAAACAAAACAAATCTGCTTGAAATCACTTGGAATGTTGCCTTGGCCTCGTGCTTGACCAGTCTCTGCTGAAATTAGAGTGGTGAATTGGCTTCTGCCTCTTCACTAACGGAAACGAGATGGCTAGGTTTCAAAGCACTATTTAAATGAATAATGCCATCTAAAAATATTAGGTCATGTTTTTAATCTAGTTTTTTGACTAGTTTTCTCTTTTTGTGTACACGAGAGGCTTTGATATTCTCACAGGCTTCACTCCAGGGAGTCTTTATACGTATAACTAGCAAAGGCAGTTCTTGTTGCATCAGAGATGTGTTATGTGCAATTACTGATGCTGAAAGAAAAACGTAGGCAGCAGGCACAGAGTTGTGGGCATTTCTTTAGCTTTCTGCTTGCTTAAGCCTAAGACAGTCTAACACTACTTGGCTACACGTTGTTCCCTGGTAATGCCTTTCCCCATCACTTTTCCGCAGTGTTGGCGTGACGTCTGCTTTCCAGAAAAAAATGAGCCCTCACCAACATACAGATCATCCAGCATGGCTTGACTGTCGTCCCCTTTTCATGTCTGCATGTATAATAAAGCAGTGGATTGTGAAGAAGATATATAATTGCACAGATTCTGAACAGCTAGAAATCTGTCATTTAAAGGAGAACGTGTCGGCCTTTTGGCCTCGCCGTTTTGCTTTTTTAAGAGAGAGAGGGAGAGAGAGGGTTACTTCATTCACCCTTTTCCTTGGTTTTTCCTCAAGCTATTAGGTCCTTGAAGAGTGAAGCAGATTGGCAAGAGATCCTGAAGAAGGTGAAAGAGGAAGAAGAGGAGTCATCAGTTCCTACTGATCTTTTTAAGGTAAAAACACAGTGTATAGAATTTAGTCCTACAGATAATATGATGGAAATGGTTTATTCCTAAGAAATGGTTGAGGAAAAACTTTTGGTTTTTTTTAAACTTTTTTACCTCTCTCCCTCTAGTTAAGAGCTGCGTGGTAAAGTTTTTTTTTTTTTTTTTTAAGTTCAACAACAAATCCTTCTGCAACTACCAGCAACTATGCAAGCCAGTGCTATTTTTCAAGGAAAAATTGCCTATTCTGATCCTTTATAGTGACATCTTCAGTTGTCAACAAGCTGGAGGAGTGCAAAGTCACTGCATTCTTCCTAGTTTTTATGTAAATCAGAAAGTTAAATGTGTGTATCACCTAATGCATAACTTGATATAGCAATATTTATTGTATATATTTGTGTATACTTGACGAGTATGTCCTGTTAGAATTAAGTGCAAGCAAATGTTGCTGTTGAGTTTGAATCTAACTTTACATAGATTGAAATAAAATTCCTGATGCTCAGTAGGTTTTTTGAGAGAAATGGGAATGTAAATTGAATCCCTGATGGTCCTTAATTTGTCTTCCTCGGTTAAACTTTGGCCCATGAACAGAACAGAAGAAGAGTTGCTATTGATTGTGACTGTGATTGCTAAAGCATCATATGCAGAGCAGGATGTTCTGAATTCCAGAGCAGAAACCCTTTTGGGCAGGTTTTTATGTTAGTTTGCAGATGAACACTTCTAATGCTTACAGTTCTCTCTGTTTAGCTCATGATGTGTATGGATTTTTGCGATAAAACTCCTTTTAATTGACTTATTAGACCACTCTGTGTTATAAAATCTTCCTTCTGGAGAACACCAGAGGAGGAAGTCTTTGAGATTTAATTTTATAAAACGTACAGAAAGCTGTTGGCCTCACAGGGCATAGTTGGCCTTTTATTTTCATTAGACAGCCTTTGCTTGTCATCTGACATGTTGATTCCTTAGAATGAACTAATAAAGGTTAAGGTCGTCCTCTACAGCTGAAGTATCAAAGCAGGTATTTTTTAATAGAGAGAGGTGAGTAATATCAACCTGATTCTTGGTCTTTCAGGAGAAACCTGTGATTGGAGTGCATTCCTTCTCTGAAGGCATGAAGCTAGAAGCTGTGGACCCACTGGCCCCTTTTGTCATCTCTCCTGCTACAGTTATCAGGGTACCAGGGTGTTTATTAACTTGTCTTGATAAGATTCAATTGTCACTTCTGTTCTTAAGTGCTTAGAAAATTCTCCTTGACTGATTGTCTGAAAATCTTGAAGCCGTGTTCAGATGAAAGAGCTGAACCTTAGGGGACAAGTGCCTGCAAAACAACTGCTGGCGGGGGAGACATTGGGTTAAAAAAGAGGGGAAAAGTTCTATTAAGTTCCAGACTAAAAGATTAAATGGCTGAAGTTATCAAAGCTAGGTTGTTAGAACGAAACACAAGCTCTCATAATCTGAGTATTCAATTGAGGATGGATTTTTGTTTTTCATTTTCACTGAAGTTAATGTCATCATTTAAGTATAAGCTTTGAAGTGTCTAGGTGGCCTGATTTTCAAACAAGGGCCCACACATGGATTTGGAAGTTGAAAGGAAAACTTCAAAACGTGAACCGGTTTTGAGCAATTTCTACCTTCCTATGTTAAAAAACTGGTGAAAAGTTCTGGAAGAGACCTACTTTTATGTAGTAAATCAACTCTTGCACCACATAAAGCTGGGGTATATTGTAAATTTTTTTTGTGTGTATTTTCCAGAAAATATTGCCTTTTCCTTTGGACAAGTATTTTTTTCAATATGATACATTTCAGTGATCTCTGTCTCTTAAATTCTAACCTACAGTTTCCCCCAATTGGATGCAAATATATTTCTAAAAAGGCATAACCAAGTGCAGCCCAATCATTTACTTTTCTAGGTGTTTGTTCTGCTTCTAGGTACTTCAGGAATACAGAGGTTTTGCTAGTCTAGTATCCCAGTGACGCAGCTAAATATTGTCAAAATAAGCAGTTTGCTTTTACAGAATAATAATAATAAACCCCCAAACTCCAGATTGTCTGTTTTTCCCATAGTGAGTTCTTTATATTTTATTTTAGTGAGAAAAACTTCAAAATCAAGATTCCATTCCCCTGCTTAACTGGCGCTCTCAGCTGAGCTTGTTAATTTGGAGTTGGTTAATGAGTTTCCTGGCATGCAGTGTTTTAACTAAGCCATTTTTGTGTATTTGGTGTCACACAACTTTCCGTGTCGCTGTTTAATAAAGTTACCAAGTGGGGGAGAGGGGGTGGTTCAATATCTGCTACTTTAAAGACCACCTGGTTCTCTTTTGGCTAACTACAGGTATACGATGACAAATATTTCATGATAGAAATTGATGACTTGAGACCCGAACGCACAGCCAGCCAGTCTTACATTTGTCATGTCAACAGTGCTGGTATTTTCCCTGTGCAGTGGAGCCTGAAGAATGGCTTGCATCTCAGTCCCCCACTAGGTATGTTTGTGCAAGCTTGTTGTGCTCGCCAGCCCCAGAGCACCAGGGCTGGGACACCCCTTTTGCAGCGTTACGTGCAGCAGCACAGGCAAAGGACAGGAAAGATGAGATTTGGAGAAACAGCAGCTTTGGAGCTGAAGCTTCCTGGGTGCATCCTTGGACTGGAGTAGATGACGGTGGCTGGGGATGCTGGTCCTGAACAAAAACTGGGATGTTTTAATGAACAAGGGTCTGCACCAGCACCGAAGGCGATGGTGATTTCAGTGTGAATTGACAGGATATCAGAAGCCCGTAGTCACTGCATTAGTTTTTTTATTTGCTTCTGGTCAAAATGGAACATTCCTACCCAGTGTCTTATAATATGTTTAGGGTATCTTACCACTTAGGCGATAATTCAGTATTTTTTTCAAAAGACCTGTGAGGCAAGGTAGCAGATTGCTTGGGGACAAAAGGGGAGGGATATTCAGGTACTCAATTATTTACTCCTTTTCTCAAAACTGAAATGTCAGTGGTATTGTGAAACCAGGGGCTCAGTGTTCTTATTCACCACTACTGGACTGGGAATGTTTTCTTTTAGCTGCTCGTGACATCCAAGGAGCAGAGAGCACAGGACACCCGTCCCTTCCCTCTCCTTGGGCTAGGTTTAAAAAGTGCCTTTGCTTGACCTGGCGTTCCCTGGAGCTGCGTGTGGGAGATGAGATGTAGCTCCCTAGACCCATGACGAGAGCTGACAACGATTTTAAGCTTCTCTTCTGGTAGTACCTCTGGAAATGATGGGTAGCTGAATTGTGCAAATTCTCAAAACACCTGGTTATATTTGAACTAGGACTGAGAAAAATTAGTGGACCCTGTTCTGGGTAGTACCCTCCACCCTTAGGGGCAGTTGAACTTAATGCTTTAAGACAGTCATAGTTAGATTGTCATGAGAATACAGCTTGCTTAGACTAGCTTAAAAATTTTGTTTCATTTTTAAACCCTAGTCGCAGGGATGCCTTGTAGGTGTTAGCTGCTGTGATAACTGCTTCTGTTATCCCTTACATACCCTGCCAGCTGCAGACTATCCTGGCAGTGCACTTCTTCTCCACCCAATTCCCTTCATGTTTGCTATATCATGGAGAAGAGAAATATTTCCTCTAAGTAGAATTTAATTCATCCTTCTGCTGGAGAGAGAGATGCTGTTTCCTGATGCCCTGCGGTTAAGACTTCTCCATTCAAACATCTATAGAGATTTATAGCTATAAGCAAACTAAACTAACCTCTTAGGACCCCCCTCTCTCTTTAATGGCTTGGTATTTTATATGTTTAGTAGGGTAATATATAGTATTGACTGCCTTTTGGGTGCTTTTTTTTCTTTAAAAAAAAAGGAGAGAAAAAAGAAGAAAGGTCCCAAACCTGACACAAAGTAAATGAGGGGATTCAGAGTTGGCACTGCAGCAGCGGGGTAATTTTGCAGGAATTTTGCCGGAATTTCCTCTGTGCCCTGGGAAGGGATGCGGCGCTTCCCCGTGTTTCGCTCGCTGCTGCTGCCAGTGCAGCTCATCATGCACTTTGACCAGACCTCAGCTCGTGCTCAGTGAACTAGCTTCATTTTTGTTTGAGGTCACTGCAGTCCAAAAACATGAATCAAGGTGAATGCAATAAAAATAAGCTCTCTTAAAAGAGGATATCTCAAAGATAACAGAACCTGCTATGGGCTGGCATCACATGGCTTATTGACACCATAGTCACCTGCCCAACTTGAGCTGGATTTCTGTGACTTTCCCTGGTGTCAGCTTGACCTGGTCATTTGTTTTCATGCTGTTAAATTAACCCTTTTGCTTGTGTTTTGCCTAGGTTACCCTGGGCAGGACTTTGACTGGGCAGACTACCTCAAACAGTGTGGTGCTGAGGCAGCCCCCCAGAGCTGCTTCCCGGCGGTAAGGCACAAAACAACTGATATTCCTGAAAAATCTGATGTTCCTGGCAGTGAGAGGAGTTGTGTGCGTGCGCTTGGCTTACACTAGCTGTGCTTGACGAAACAGAGGAGTCTGGAGAGTGAAAATGAGGGTGAAGGGAAGTAGGTTTAAGCCACATTCCCCCAAAATAGAGATTAGACCAAATGCTGCAGTTGTGATAACGTAAGTGAAAAAGCAACTGGTAGTTTGTGGAGGTAAGATGTGTAAGAATCCATCAAAACATAACAGCAATTCTTGGAGCTCATGTAATTGTGGAAACAGGGCCTGCTGGAACCCTGATTTCACTTACTTGGTGTTCTCTCTCAATCCTTCCATACTTACTTTTAGCTTGAAAGATTCCTTCTGTCTCATTAATCAGCAACAAGTTGTCCTGTACTAATACCAGGTAATCATTAGATTAATCAGTGCCTGAGGTACATGCTAGCTTTTGGGCTTCTTCTAGTACAGTGATAGTATTAGTGACAGTCATACTGTCTTCCAGTGTAGACAGTCCTGTCAAGCAGAGGTGGGGGGTACTGTCAACACCCGTCTTCCAACTGCACTTACAATACCTGGGCTATCACAGTGCTTAGGGAAAGAAATTAGAAGGAATAATTAGCTATTTTGAAGAGGGTGTTGCGGGCTATGAGTTCTTGATGCCCTTTTCCTGTCTTGTCAGATGTGACATCTCAGAACAGGTCGCTGAATTTATCAGCTCTTCTCGGGAAAGAGATAATCAGTGTAGGCAAGTTCTAGAAATCTATGTATTGATTTTGTAATTATGTTGCAGAGTGGATGTTGGAGGAAGAGTGCTTTGGCTGTCACTTGTCACCTCTAATCCAGGCACTTCAGATCTACATAAATCTCCATTCTTAGGTTATAGAAGTTTTTCGATAAATGTGAGCTAAATTAGGCCATGAATTAAAATTTTACAGGCCTGTCCACAGAGGCTTTTTTTTTTTTTAACCTAAAATTTGTGAGTTCTAACATAACTTATTTGTATTAGATTGCTAATTGCCTGAAATATTCTGTGACTGCTTGAATATCCCTCTCTAGTCAAATTACCCCGTGATAGTCAAATACTAAAGCTTTTGTGTGTTACTTCTGTTTATGGCTTTTTGTATCTTACATGGAAAGTACAGATGGTAATTTATTGAAGTATTCTGGCTTCTTCCTAGTTAACTTCTGACCATGGATTTAAAGAGAATATGAAACTCGAGGCCGTGAATCCAGTTGATCCTGAGGAAGTCTGCATTGCCACGGTCACCAAGGTGAAAGGTTCCTACCTCTGGCTTCAGTTGGAAGGTAACTCTGACAGAGGAGAAAATATTAACACTTATGTTGTACTTTTGTCCAGCCCATGCATTATCTGGAACAAATGTGCTATCTGCTAAATAAGGACAGCAAATCACCATTTCCTGCAATAAAAGCACAGCCCATTTTGGCCAAACCTGAGAAGAGACCTTTTAGAAAGGTTCTTCAGCAAAACAGACTAGGCCTGTGCCAGGTGTTCTCCATTATAATCCAATTCCTTTTGAATTGAAAGTGCATCAGCATGCACTTAGCATGCACTGCTTAACTGTGGATGGTGCATTCCCATCTCCAGCCTTTGGGAGGAAATAAATGAGGTCAGGAAGGAGTCTGGTCAGTAAAGAGCATGAGTAAACAATTGATGATGTATTCTACAGGAACCTTAAATAAAAGCAGATTTACTGGCAAACAGATAGCGAGCATTAACCCAATGAGATTTTTTGTTTGTTTGTTTCAATTTTTGTTTCTCTTAACAAAACAGGCTCCAAAAAGCCCATCCCTGACTGTATAGTGAGTGTGGAATCAATGAATATATTTCCAGTGGGTTGGTGTGAGACGAATGGATATCAGCTCAGACCTCCTCGCAAAGCAATAGGTATCAGTTCTGTTCTATTCGTAATGCGTAGCAGGATTGGTAAGAGGTAGTGAGACCTTCAAGAGCAGCTGCTGCAGAATTTAGCTCTGTCATCACGAAATTTAGAAACTTTCAGCCTGCACCGAGAATCGATGCCTTGTGCAACTCTTGGAAAGAGTTTGGATCCATAGAGCAGCTCCAAAACAGCCAGTGTTGGTATGAGATCCTTGCACACTGTAAGAAGTGTGGGAGAACAATGTATTAGCCACAATAAAGAAATCTGTTTGACATTGAATAAATCATATATTGCTGAATTCATGTATGCATATATACATGCACAGACATACACACACATTTAATTTTGAGTGTGTGAGCTGTTCATGCCATGTGTCCGGTGGACTGTTGGTTTTATGCCCTTATACTTGACAGAAGTAAAAATCTAGAGCAACAGAACAGGGTTGAGTCTGAATACGTTTTGGATTTGAAATATGGAGCTGACTTTGTAAATGGGCCAGATGGTCATGATCGCTTTCTGAGAAAATCTTCTGAGATCTGAGATCTTCTGAGAAAATCTTGCAATTTTAATTGCACTACCAAGTAGTGTAAAAATAGTGCCTTCCCTCAGCTGGTTAGAGAGCACTACTTAAATTTTAGGGGAGGAGGAAAAACTGAAGAACTTCCCAAATGCCCATTAGATGGGATAAGATTGGAATGAGCTGTTATTTACTGCAAGTCAAAGCAAGAAGAAACTCATCTGGGAAATGACTGTAATGCCAAGAACAGAGGACAAGTATTTTGTAAGGGAAATTTCACTTCCTTGCCTCCTGTACTTAGCAATATGTATTTTCTTGTCCTTCTTTTTAGTAAACAAGCAGAAAAAAATTGCAGTAGTTCAGCCAGAGAAACAGTAAGTATCAAGTTTTTTTTTTTTTCTCTCTCTAATCAGTCAGTCGTGCTAACTTTGTTGAAGTGTGATACTGAGGCTCAGGTGATTCCGTAGTCCATTTGCTGTAGTGCTCGTGGTTCCTACAGGTGTGGAGAAACCTCCTGCACTGCTGCAATACAATGTAGTAAGGGTGGAGTTAGGATTTCTAACGACGTTAGTGGAGCTCAAGTGAATTATGAAACAGCTCAAGTCATTGAGGATATGACACTGTAGCTGTTCTTTTATTTTTAAAATACTGTGTTAGCTGTGCATGTTTAGTGCACTTAACAAAACTACTACTACCAGCCTAATCTTAAGTATGTGTTTATCAATACGTGCTTGAGCTGTTTTTTAAAGGTGATTATTGTGATAGGGAAAGCTGCTTGAAATTTTTTGGTTATATTCCTGTCTCAAATAATACAGACTCTGTGATAGATAATGCTTAGGAATATAGCTGCCCTAATGTGTGGCTGTGATTTTTGCACAGCTTAATCAGAAATTTAAGCTTTAGTGAGAGTAGTCTCATTCATTCAAGGAACATCTAATATCTTCCTCCAGAATAGTTACGAAAACAGGCTAGCCAAAAGAAGGAAAGAGTAGTTCTAGGAGTGTCTACAATTAACCTACAAACTTTGTGTTGCAATTGTGAGACTCTCCTTCATGTGAGCCTGCCCAGGAAATGCTCTGTAGACTGCCTGACAGTTGGTTTTATTGACTCTTGCAGCATTATAAATACCAGATCTATCACTAGTCCTGCCAATGTTTTCATTGCTCCTAAAATACTGAGCAGACTGTGCTGCCATGTTTTTGTAATTGGGGCTTTTAGCAGAGTACTTGAGTCATTTTGGTTGTGTTTGCTTTTGAATCCATGTTTTTGTTTTGTTTTGTTTTTCAAAATATGTAAGGTAAGACTGTTGTGTTGCCTTGTGCCCTGCAATGTGAAATGCAATTAGGGGAGGCAGAAGATAAAAACTCTGATATTCCCTCTGTGTGACTTCATTATCTGCCTGGCAGCCCCTGCTACTTCAAGCAAGTAAAGATCACTGCTGGCTGGGGCAGTTCAGTAGTTCTTTGCAAACCAAAACCGATAGTCTTTGTATGAAAAAGGACCCTCAGAATAGAGCTGAAAAATATTACAAAACAAGATCTGTAAAAAAAAAAAAAAAAAAAAAAAAAAAAAGAAAAGAAAACACCAAAAAGAAAAAGGCAGACTAATTTAACTGGACCTGGACTTAAGAAAATTGGCTTTAGCAGCTGCATTTTAACAACTGCAGGGTGAATATCTTTAACCATCTTTTCGTTTTCCCAACCTTCTTCTTTTCATTTCAGAATTTTGTCTTCAAGGACAGTTCACGACGGACTAAAGAACCAGGAGCTGAACTCCTCTGACTCAGGTATTGGCCTGGGAGGGTGGGGGTAACACAAACACAGTCCTCTAAGCGCCGTTCAGCTGCTCAGCTGGGCTTTGTAGGAGCAAAAGGGGAGGAAAAGTTTGAGGATTTTCATCCTTGATGATTTGTCAGATGGCAAAGAACTATAAAATGAGCAAAAGAGTACAATTACTTTTGTGTGTCCAGTAATGAAACACGCATTGACTCTGGTGAGTAGATTTTTATGGCAAACCTTCTCCACCTGACTAGCAGGGGTTGTGTGGAGCCAAATATTTCCTGTGATCTGTGCCAGGGATCTTCACTATCACCTGCTGTTTTTAATAATGTTGAGAGAAACGTGGTAGGCTCCTTGCCCCTCTGCTCTGAGCTGTTAGCTTGGAGACGCAGGTTAGTCTGTTTTATAACTTTCTCATCATGATAAACAAAAGCAACTCAAACAGTAAACTGCTTTGTGTGCCAGATGGCAAAATCTAATAATTTTTTAAACTGTTGCAAGAATGGGTATGACGAATAAGTACATCTGCTGGAGAGAGAGCCGTGCAGATCTATTTGTTTGGCAACTAAATGCCTCTTCTGCTGTTCCTGCTCAGTGAAATGCACATCTGAGGCTGCACCAAGTGTAAGCTGTATACAAATGATTAGTGCTTGCTTTGCATTTTAATTGGTTTTTAATAGAGTCATAATGTAAACATGACTTTGTTTATTTATCTGCCCATTATCAACCACTGAAATTTAGGTCTTTAAATGACAGTGATTCTCAGTCAAAGCTACAGCTCTGTTAGAGTAAAACAGTTTTGTTTTTATACATAAGCAACTTGCAATACATTTTATACAGAACTTAAATTTGGAGCAGCACTGAACCGTTTAATAGATTTAACAAACTTGATGTGAACTACAAAGGTCATTCCATCAGTTGTTGCATTTTTTGTTTGCTAGCGAGGGAAACGACTGTAAAAATGCAAATGGTTGTGATATTGCAGTTCAGGATGAACAGCAGAGGAGAGCTCTGCCCGCTCCAGTGACAACAGACGTTTGGGGGAGATATGGTTACCTGACTGGACATTTTGTATGGAATTAGTGTGTAGGAAGTGCCTCTGCTACCAAATAGTTGGGGGTGTTGTCATCTTGCCTGTTCTCCATGCTGTAATGCCAAAAAAACAGGAAAAAAACATGTTTCTTTCCTGATTGATGACCAACTTTTTTTTTTTTTTGATAGTTGAAATGTAGCCCCATCCACTAATCAGACCCTCCTGTTAGTGTAGGTTTTGGAATAGATTTACCAGTTTAATTTGTGCTATATATTAATCCAAATTAACTGGCATTACCAAGGTCTGAAACTATGTTCACCCGTCTGGGTCTTGCCCTGCAGCCTGGCCAGATTTAGGTTTCTGCTCTGTTCTGCTGTCAGTGGTGCTTCTATATCAATTCATTCAGCCCGTTTACCTACAAAATCATTTTCTTCTGTGTAATCTAATTTAATCTGTCTAAAATTACCTCCTGAAAGAGAGCACAGAAATGTCCTACTGTATCATGACTGGTCTGTCTAGTCCTGGAGCCTGTCTTTGGTAATGGCAAGAAGAGGAGTTGTTCAGAGAGAGCACATGAAGCTGGTCCACTTTTGTGGTCTGTTCCCTTCATATTCCTCATTTTTTCTTAATTGTTTCCACGGGGATGTTGGGGGATTGATGCTTCCTTGGTTCCTTTACTCTTAATTTACGGACTTTATCCAGAACTGGCAGAATCTCCAGAATTCAAATGTTGCTCTTGTTCTTCTATAGAAAAAGGTGGTATTCATCCTCACAGAAGGGCCCAGTAGCATTTCTAGCCTTGGAGTTTGTTTGCAAGTCCCTAAAGGATTAGGGCATTAGGGGTGACCACAGGAGATCATCTGTCAGGGTGCAAAAATGAGGGGCAGCCAAAAGGGCGTGAGGAGTCATGGCCAAGTCATGGGGACTTGGGGTTTATTTTGTGGCTCCTGTTGTCACGTAGAAGACGTTGCCATTCCAGTGGTGATGTGCAAGCATGCAAGTATGAAAAGCATTTTTTCTCATAACATTTAATCAGTGATAGTGTCATTGCTACCATGACTGCCGAGCACTCCGAAAATCCCACGATTTCAGTTCTTTTTCCCTTTCTTTTCGCAGCCGGCACAATATTGAACTTTGCAAGCCCCTCTCCGCCCCGAAGGTTGCAGTGCGTGACTGACATCTTTGCTCTCTCGTTTCTCAGTGGTCATTAATGGAAAATACTGCTGCCCAAAGATCTACTTCAACCACCGGTGCTTCTCAGGGCCCTACCTTAACAAAGGCCGGATTGCTGAGCTGCCCCAGTCCGTGGGGCCCGGGAACTGCGTCCTCGTCTTGAAGGAGGTGAGATCCTCATACCTGGGAGACTGCCTGCAGCAGCATGTGATTGACCCTAGCCACCTGCAATTAGATAGGCAACTGATTAATAAATTTGAGAGATTCAGGAGTTGATGATGAGCAAAGTTAAAATGAAGTTTTGGTTAAAATGAAGTACGAATCATGCACTGTTTTATGAGTGGCTGGTAGCGACCGACAAGTCTCTTTTTTATCAGGCATTGACAGCCTCCAACTGCTAAACTTTATTTTAGGTTTAAAATAGAGTAGTCCAAAGTTACTGTGGCTGAAGGAGTTGGTTTATTTTTATGGCTGTAGCACGGGTGTCATTTTTAATTAATAGAATGCAGTATCCAAAAAAAAGAGGATTTAACTGAGCAGAGAAACTGAATGTTTCCGATTTCTGCAATCCTTACCTTCCCTGCCATGTATCATAAAGGCTGGAAAAGAATTCCAGTGCTTCTTAGTGGAGAGACAGAGGGACTTTCTAGCAGGCATACAGTGAAACCAGAGCCGAGCTCGAGGAGCGCACAGGCTCACAGAATGGCTGGGGCTGGAAGGGATCTCTAGAGATCATCTAGTCCAACCCCTGCTCCAGCAGGGACACCCAGAGCACGTGGCACAGGGTGGCATCCAGGCGGGTTTGGAAGACTCTGTTTAGGCCGTTTATTAAAAAAGCTCCATATTTGCATATGGAAAACTAGCTTGCTTCTCTGCATCCCCCAGCAATAACTCCAAGTCCTTAGTCATTCCTTTAGTCATGGGATGAGCTTCCAGGGCTTTGGCATCAGCAGAGGTGCCTGTTCAAGCTTTGTCATTAAATAGAGCTTGATCCTAAGCAATTAGATGGTGAGCACAGGCAGGCCAGGGCTCTGGGCTGTATCCTTAGGCTGGAGGGGAAATCTGGCTTTAAGAGGTATCCCTTATTGGAGCAACTCTGCTACTTGCTCAGTGTAGAGAACATGTTGCTGTTAAATAACTGGAATTTCAAGCAGGTGAATTAAAACCAGACATAAGTTTGCAACTATACGGTATAAAGGTTGTATGCTTGAGACGGATGGCATTAGGACATGGAAGGTGGCATATTAGCATAAGGAATAGGCAAGAGTTATTTACTGCTTTTGGAAATCTCTGTCACCAATGGCTGCTAAGATAAAATCCTGATTTCATGAAACAGTGGTTTGATCTGGCATGGAGAATCTGTATTCAGAGTGGAAGCTGCAGCTACCATAACCGATGCCTGAGGACCTTTATTGCAATTTAAATGTCACTTGTGACTTTTCAAGCAACACGTTGAAGAAATAGGGGAGAAAGGGGGAAAAACAGGTTCTGCAGCAAGCAGCAGCATCTGTCCTTGCTTGTGGCCTGGCTCTTGCAGTCCTGTTTTGGAGAGGTTCCTGCTTGGTCGCATGCACTCTCATTTGCAAACGCTCCATATCCTTTCCCATGCAGGATGCTCCATATGCTGCTATGGTCGTTATGTCACAGGGCAAGAACTGAGGCAATGCCCGGTGTTTTTTCCTCTATCATTTCTGCAAATTTCAGGGTTCTGATATAGGCTGGGGTTGAGTTTTGCAGTACTCCAAAACAGGGCTGTGAAATTCTGTGGCAGCTTCATTTAATCTTCAAGGCTTTGCCTTCTTCACCAGCCCAAGCCTGAAGGATGCACAAATCCTGCTGATGTGCAGATGCTGAGTGTTGCAGAAAGCTCCCCCCGCGCGCGTAGCTGCCTCCGTTTCAGTAACGGCTCTAAGCACAGGTACAAACCCTGGAGTGACTCTGCTGCTCGCGCCGCAGCCGCAGCGCTGCGACTGCTGGGCCAGAAGGGTTGAACTCTGCGTCTGGTGCGTTGAGGCTGCGCACACACTGCGAAGGATTTGGGATAAACTGACATTAAAAATAAAAAACACATATTCTGAATGCAAATTTTCGTCCTACTCCCACTCGATTCACAACTTTGAGTTCTTTTACAGTAACTGAAGAATTCTGGTTGTAATATGCTATAGGCATTCCGTGGTTTGTGAAAGTAAGAGCATAAGCTTCTGAGGTGTGATTTTTGTAGCAAGTGATGCGTTTGTAGACAGCAAAATCCTGCAGCAGTTGCTTGCATGTTAAACAGTCTCTCAGATAATAACTGGGATTTATACAAGGTTATGCACGTTTTGCAGTTCCCTGGCCAGCCGTTTAATTTAGCAACATCTAAGACAAGGGCAGTGGCGAGGAATTGCCGGGTCCACTCGTGTCTGTGCAGTCAAATTCAGAAGGTTTGGCAAAGCCCTGAGTGTTGCCTGCTCTCACTTTTCATTTTGGCAGTATTGGGCAGTATTTGTAATCCTGCTATGAATGAGTGTTTTGATGCTGGCTATTTCAGATGAATAGGAGTAATTTCCTATTCCACCCTAGCGCTTTAAAAAAGATTTATTGTGCAAATAACCTAAGTGCATTTTCTCCTCTTCCCCTCTCCCACTCCTAGGTTCTCACTCTGTTGATCAACGCAGCCTACAAACCCAGCCGTGTCCTTCGAGAGCTGCAGTTGGATGAAGAAGCTGCCTGGCACGGGCATGGAGAGACCCTAAAAGCCAAGTAAATTCTTGCCCTGATTTTCACTCAGTTGATCCTCATAGTAACGTTGTGCTTTAACTTGTTACATTTTGAATAGGAGAAAAAAATGCTTACAGCATATAAAAACGCTGCCAGACTGAACTTCCGAATCCTTATCAAGTCCTTTGTGAAAATCTAATGAAATATATCTGGTTTTAATACTCCTTAATATATCGAATGTGCCCTGATACTGGTATTGGTGCAATGTGAATGGCTTCATACTAGGGCAACAGCCTATGCACGGCCAGACCAGCAGATGAGGCTTAAGAAATTTAATTCTGTTGAAGATAACTGTCAGTATTTTAAAGCAGAAGCACTTACTGATTAGGAAGCTTCCCAGGCTGCAGGTTTCACAGTGGAGGAAGATTCCTCTGGAATTAAATTGAGGCAAGGCTCTGAGATAACCTGGCATGGGGGTCTCCCTCTGCAGCAGTCTAATGTGATGTCTGTTTTTTCTACTAAGCCTTTGGAGCAGGAGCTTCTAACAAGACCATTCTGTGACTGGGGAAAAAAATTGCAAAGATTTGATAAATCTGGATGTTTCTCTGTGAAGTAGTATGTTTGCTTCCTAGAGGTCCTTTTTTTCACTGTGTGCTATAGCACAGACTTCACTATGTTGCCTTGAGCAAGCCAGTAGTTCTTTTGTTGGATCAGCTTCATGTGCAAAATGACACCTTTCCGTGCACCAAGGCATTGCTCTCTATTTAGAGATGGATCATAGGAAGGTCTTAAGAAAACGTAATGTAAATAAAAGTCAGCCGAAAGAGTCAGCCGAAAGGGAAAATTCTTACTCAGTTTGCAGTGAAGTACTTTCATCCTGCTAACTGGAGGATTGCTGGACTATGACTTTGTTTCCAACGTTAGGTACAAAGGGAAGAGTTACCG
This sequence comes from Tinamus guttatus, assembly GCF_059628265.1. Classification (NCBI taxonomy): domain Eukaryota; kingdom Metazoa; phylum Chordata; class Aves; order Tinamiformes; family Tinamidae; genus Tinamus; species Tinamus guttatus. Next base: position 246,587 of record NW_028288560.1, on the reverse strand, counting down.
TGCGACTGTGGAAGTTGTGAGGACAGCAGACCGGGTGGCAGATTTCTGCAGGAAAACATGCATCAAACTGGAGTGCTGTCCAAACCTCTTTGGTCCTCAGATGGTGCTAGATAAGTGCTCCGAGAACTGCTCGGTGCTCACAAAGACTAAATACAGTGAGTAGACAGCTGAGCTGGGATTGGGATGGGGCCTGGGCACATTTTGGTTTGGGTTTGTTTTGGCCTTGGCTCCAAGAAGGAATCCAAGGTGCATTTTGCATCACGTTGCTCTGCTTACACAAGGAGCAGCTGAAGTGCTACTCAAGTAGGGCTGCAGAATATCAATGATGTACCTGCACACGCGGGTGAAACATTAAATTTTCTATTAAATGCTAGAACAACTGAATATCTTGTGGTCATAAGCCCTAAAGCTTTATCTCCTTAATACAGCTTCTGGGACAAGAACTGAATCTAATGCCATTTAAGTGACATTGTATTTTTTTCTCCCATTTTGTTATGGAATGAAATAAAGTAACTTGGCAAGGGAGCTAGTTTTGTTTTTTTTGCATCTAACTGGAACCGTTTGACATTGTGCAAGGAGACTTTGCATGGAGACCGTGCTTAAAACTGCAAAGCACCATAAAATACAATGTCAAATTAGGCCAATCTGTAGCTGATGATTTTGGCATAAAACTTTATCATTTGGGGCTCCTCAGAGATGGAGGAATTAAATTCCCCTTCATAGGGCAAATAAAATTGAATAGTCTTCCTCATTAAACCATTAAATGGAAGAGAAGAATGCTGATATGCTCATCCCAAAATTTGGGTTTTCTAATGGGGGGATGTCCCGCGACTGATTTCCTGGTCCTGTTTGTGAACATAAAAAGTGACCCTGAAGGTGTGCTTCAGTATGATGTTTCAATATTTCTCTCCTGATAGCACATTATTATGGAAAGCGGAAAAACAAGCGGATAGGCAGGCCCCCGGGTGGCCACAGTAACCTGGAAGTAGCCATGAAGAAGCCAAATAAAAGACGGAAGAGACGAAAACACTTTTTTGTTCATAAGAAAAAACGCCCTTCTACTTCAGTGGATAACACTCCAGCTGGATCTCCCCAGGTATGAGGCTGTCAGCAGCTTTAAATGGATATTGGATCAGCTGGAACTAAAACCGTGGATTCAATTCCGTAAAACCTCAGCTTACGGCTGACTAGTGGGAGGCAATTGTAATTTTTATCCTCAACTTGCAATTTCTTGCTTTTTTTTTTTTTTTTTTTTTTCCCCTACCGCTTCAGGGCAGTGGGGGAGAAGAGGAGGATGACCAGGACGAGGTAGATGAAGAATCGCTGACGGAGGATAGCACCTCGGAGCAACAGGACGAATTGCTCGAGGAGTCGGAAGTGTCAGAGAAGAAGTCGCTCTCATCCTCTCCTACGCAGAGTGAACTGTCTCATTCCCTGGCGCAGGACCGGGACAAGAGGAAGAGGAAGCTCAGGACCTTCTCCTTTTCTGATGATGAAAATAAACCTCCTTCACCAAAGGTAATTCCAAGATAAACTTGTGCCCGGCCTTGCTTAGTGCTAGGCCAACACAAATGCCCTGGGAGTATTAACCATCCTACGTGTGTTTTTGGAACATACTCCATTATCCCATAAAGGGTGTTGTGAAGACATTACTAAATAATTAAAAATCATGATATAGTCAAATTACAGGACTGTAACAAGCACTTCTCTAGGTTCAGCTGTACAGTGGCATCTAAAACTAAATCCTGGTTTTAGATCCCTATTTTCTATCTATAATGATGTAGCCTCCATCCCCAGCACACAGCCATGCTGAATATCTGTGTGAGTCAAGAAACTTGTATAATTTTGAGCTCTCCTTAGAGCTTTCTTTGGCAACTGAATGTTTTAAGTATGGGGGAGCAGAGGGCAGCATTGGGCTGTGGCACGTATAACGTTTTGGGATTTCTTTCTGTGGTGGGTGACTTATCTAGGAAATAAAGATTGAAGTTGCTGAAAAGCTGCAGTTGGACAGTAACCCCCTGGAATGGAGTGTGTCCGATGTTGTACGATTCCTCAAGTCCACTGACTGTGCCCCACTGGCAAGAATCTTCCTCGATCAGGTATGATTTATGTGTCTGCTAAGCTGTTCAGACTGTTACTTTGCTGCTTATCCTCTCTTCAGTGAATCACAAATGAAGCTAATTTTAATGAGAAAACGTTTTGAGAAAACAAACGTGCAGGTGAGGGATAGGACAGAGTCTTTGAGGTTTCCTTGATCTCGAGGAAGAAGGTTTTGGTGTGTGGGGAGTATCAAAATCCCACAACTGAATCGGGAATGCCCACAACCAGCTTGTTTTCTGGCAGGAGATAGAATTTTGCCACTTGTCCTGACTCCTGAAAATGATAAACGTTTTCTATTCTGCAGGCTAATCACAGCCATCTCCTGGCGTTGTGCAGCTGCACAAGTGAACAATTTTGCATTCAAGAAAGTGTGATAAATAGAATACTAACACGAGTAGATGTTAACGTTGTGCTTGCATCTTGGTCAAAATCTGCAGTTACAAAACACTGCCTAACAAGACTGTCTTATGGAGATGGCGATGAGCGTGGTTTGTGATAGATGGTACAGAAAAAGTAGTTTGCCTTATAGGACCTCTGTTTCTTTAGAATGACAAGAAGTTAGAAGATGGCTGTCAGCATAAAGTTTCCTTGCTTTTTATTTTTTGTTGATTAAAAGTAGTTTCTCATGAGGTGCTTTAGCCCGTGAACTTGAGCTCAGATTTTAGGTAAGGAGACAATTTTTAAATTTTTAAGTGACCTGGAGTAGCACGAAAGAAAGGGCTAAGTCCCAAATGGTCACATATCTGAAATGACGGCAAGTCCAAACCACGGGCGCGGGAGAAATAAAGCTGCCAGTCACTGTATCTGTTAATGTTTTTGTCTTTTGGCAGGAAATTGATGGCCAGGCGCTGCTGCTCCTCACGTTGCCCACTGTTCAGGAGTGTATGGACTTGAAACTGGGGCCAGCTATTAAACTCTGCCATCATATCGAGCGGGTGAAACTTGCCTTTTACCAGCAGTTTGCTAACTGAGAAGCAGGCGGCCCTTTGAAGCACAACTACAGCAACCTGCTCCTTTCTCTCTGGCAGGGAAAGTCAAGGGAAGCTGAACTGCGGCTCTGGCAGCCTGCGAGCATCCGTCAGCCTCAGTTTCCCACCTCGAGGAAAGGAAGGCATCATCTGGAGGAAAATGCCAATACAAACACGGGGGCTGCTCTGCCGGCTTGGGAACACGATAGTCTCTTGCTCTATAGTTCCCTTTTTTAAAAATGTATTTTTTAATTATTACAGAGGCATCTCCTCTGTTGGGAAAAGACATTTCAGTAGTTCTGTTGGCACAGAACTTTAAAGGGAGTGGTAGATCCCGTTTACGTTAGCAGGCTGCCAGAAACACCCTTGCTCTGTTCCCGACGGCTCACAGATCCCCTCACCCTCCCTACGGATGAGCACTGGCTTTGGAGGGTGCTCCCTGCACATTTGGGTGTTAATATTGAGGTTTTTTAACAAATTTGTTCATTGTTTGGACAACAGTGTGGCCACAGGGTTCTGAATGTACAGTACAGCAAGAGCGTGGGTTCTTTTATTTTATTTTATTTTTTAATTATTTTTTTTACTACCTCTGTAGCCTGAATAGTGAACGTGATGGTCTAAAAAGGGAGGCAACTACTTCTTGTGGACAAATGGTAGGTGGCTGCAGAGCAGCGGCTCTCCTGGAGCGGTGTCGGAAGTACGAGCCCGCATCGGCCTGCGGAGCTGCTGGTCCAAAGCGTTAGGCGAAACCTGTGTCCCCGTAGCTTGGAGGCTACCTTGTTCTCCTGGGTCAGAAAACTTTAATTTGCACTTCTCTTACAGATGGGCTGTAGGAAAAAAAAAGAAAAAAAAAAAAAAAACGAAGGGAAGAGAAAGTGCCTCTGCATTTTCTATATTTTGCTGGTCAGAGAAAATTTCTTTACTTTTTTTTTTCTTTTTCCTTATAAATTGTGTGAAATTGTTCCCTTTTCCTCCCAGCAGTTGACTGGGCTGTGTACATGAGCCTGTCAGCAGCTCTTTGCTTTGCTGCCTGAACATCTGACTGGAGAATACACTAAGCAAACCGCGATGGAGAGAGGACTGCTCTGCCATTTTTTCATGCTGGAGACTGTACTATGAGCATGATATTTTTAAACTGTTTAGTGCTGCTCAGGATCAGAATGAAAAGTGGCATTTTTTGTTTGTTGGCTTGCTTTTGTGTGCCTTTCCTGGGGGAGGGGAAGGGAAGGAAAAGGACCAGAGGAAAATCTAGCTCCATCAGTAGAACCACAGTGGTGATGAGTTGCTAATTTCAATTTTCCGGGGTACTAAAACCCAATCGGCCACTAGCTTTGGACCTGTGCTTTACACCCCTGGAAGTAACAGGGTTTAGCTACTTCTCATTGAAGTTGGGGGACACTTGCTGGGGGTGCTGTCAATGAAGCTGTTCAGAGTGAGCAAAGCCATTTTGGACCTGCTCATGCTGCAAGGCTCTTGGAATAACTGCCTGGTCGAGGCAGAGTACTGAACTACAAAGATTTGTTTCCATTGCAGAATGAAACTGTAAATGCTGAGCAAACTGCTTGCTAACTTAGTGTTCTTGGATGAGGGAGGGTTAAGGAGTGACTAGACCAATTTCCCTCCCAAGTTTTAAGCAGAGTTTGAAAACACAGTTAAACTGAAATCCAAGTACCTCTTCCTTCCCTTTACCCACCCCTCCTGCAGATAGGTACCCAATAAAGGGATATTTTACCTATTTATGTTGGACGTAGGTCAGCCTCTTGTACTCTGTTCTCCTAATGCCAACCGATAAGACATTAGACCTGAAAAAAAGATTTGAAAAAAAAAAAACATTGTTGCTTTGCCTGCCAGCCTTTTGTCTTGAGAAATTTGGTGAGCAGAGAAGAACCTTGGAGCTGGAAGAGGATGCTTTGGGATCACACTTTCTTCAAGGTTTTCCAGAATTCTCTTGCATTGTAAAAGAAGCTGACGCCAAGCTGGACTGAGCTGTACAGCCCAAAGGTGTCATTTCCACCTTTCCCCATGGACATAGATGCCTCCAAAGCAGGCGTCGGGAGAGCTTAAAGGGTGATGCAGCGAACAGGTTAAGATGATGCCTAGAGTTTTAAAAATAAATGCCCTACTCCTTGTAAACAAAGCAGTCGGCACTTTCAGAGGTTAGTTGGGTGCTTCTGGTCACCTTTGGCATGTTTTATAGGCTGGCTTTCTTCTGCCTTGTTTTGGGAGGCACTGACAGTCTGGTCCCAATGGGATCTATTTTAGTTGAGATTTTCAAAAGGGATGTTTTCATTATTTGTGAGATGTTTTTATGCTGCACATTGATACTGTATACTCTGTCTCTTTGAAAAAAAATGCACTCTGTTTTATTGCTGGATTTAAAAGGGGTATTGAGGCTTTACGTTGACGGATGGTCTTTCTACTTGACTCTGTTTCAAGTTCCTCGTTTCTGTGTGTGGCAGATGACACAACTGGGTTTATGTCTGTTCGTCATGACTTGAAATGCCGCTTCTGTTGCTCTTTCCTCAGAACCGAATTTTGGGTAGCTTGGTGGCTGAAACTTGGCTTTAGATGGTAATTCATTCGCCAGCAGGAGCTCCTGTGAGCCCCATGTTTAAACTGGGCTTTGGGGATTTGTGCTGTCCTCTGCCATAGCCACGTAAAACAGGAAGAAGGCAGTGGTGTCTTCCAAATGCCTTTGGTATCAGAAGAAGAGCTCTTCATTTCGTCTGGTGTACTATTTATATGGAGGGTAGAAGGAAATACTACTTGGCTGAGCTGTTGAGGGCTTAAGTTCTTGTTCATATTTATATGCACTGCACGGTCTTGGTTTTGCACATCACAGCTTTAGGAGCCTTCCAAGTGGCACTTGCTCGTACCGTGCTAAGCTTAGACGTGCTGGGCAGGTTACTGTGCTGTGCATCGACCCAAGGAGTCCTGAAGAGTAATATCAGACCTCTGGGAATGAGATGCAAGGTTAACGTGCTTGAATTATCCCTAACATGGACGCAGCTTGCAGTCTATTCAGTGGGTAAGGATGATCCTTCCAGAAAATGGAATGTGGGGAGTGAAGACTAGTTTATTTCTAACAGTGAAATTTCTGAAAGTCACTCTTTGTGGAAGAAAATGGAAGGCAAATTCATTTATTGGATTTTATAGCACCCTGTGGCCTTTGCTGTCTCTCATGGGGCTAACAGAAACAGCATATACAGAGAGTGACTGTTAAAATTACAGCCACTTTCAGGGTGGCTATCGAAATTCCTTTCTCATGTCACAACTTCCAGCAATACTTCGCTGTTGCTTTACACTTGTTCAGCCTTGATTCCACTGACGCTTTAAAGGAAGGAGGGAGCCGCTAGCTGCTAGGTCCAGCAAAATGTAAACACATTTACAGCTACTTGCACTGAGCTCTCTGTTCTGAGCAAAGTACAAAGATTTGGTACGTTATTGGGAAAGGGGCTCATTAGATTTTTCTGAATGTAGTAGAAAAGGCTTCAAAAGTGCTAAAATCAAATTGAGATTGAGCCACTTATTTTGCTGTGGACAATACAAGCAAACCTGTTACTATAGGAGAGGGTACTAGATGAGGTAGCCTTCCCAGAAAGCCAAAAATACGATGATCTGACACGGAGCTGCTGCTTCCCTACCAGGCTTCCTGACATTTGGTTGCTTCCCAACCAAATATATGAAACCTAAGCAGCAAAACCAAGTAAAGGTTGCTAATATTTGTCTCCATAGCTATGCCCAGCTACTTCCAGGTCACATTCCGCTTGCGTGGTGGGGCGCGAATGACCAAGGCTAGGAGAAGATTAATCCTTGGCCATTGCAAAAGCTGTGGAGCACCAGCTCCCAAGAAACCTTATAGGAAAAAAATAAGGAATCTCTCCTCATCTTGCTCTGCTTTCATTTTGGCTTTGTTTCTGTTCAATTTTTTAAAAAATATATATAGACAATCAGAGGTCTTCTTGGAGAGTGCAAGCTCTCCCTGCGAGGGCCTCTCTTATGCGAACTCATCGGAACTGATGCACTTTTCCTGTATTTCCTGTATTTTGCCGTTTTTTTTTTTAAATTAGCTACTCATCCCTAAACAAAGATTTTGATGCCTGTTGTGTTGTGTCCCTTCTGCCTGTTGCTTTATTTTGTTATTTCTTTTAAATATATATATATATATATTATATGCAGTGAGACTAAAGTACTTAAGGGAAGAAAAATGCGCACAGGGCCCTATGTCTCCCCTCCACCCCCCACATTTGCCAAGGCGGGAACTGTTTCCCCAGAGGGATTTTTAAAAAAAAAAAAAAAAAAGAAACAAAAAACGCCAAAAAAATTTTTTTTGGATGGATATTTTGCCTGTCTCGTCTGTACATAGTGTATCATAGAAGTTTGTGGCACATGACGGTTTTAAAGTGGTTGTAAGAAAATTAAAAAGGGAGAAAAAAAAATGGTGATGGTCGTTTTTGTGCTGCTGCGTGAGGCGATGCCCCGCCCCGGGCACCGCCCCCCGCCGCCCCGGGCACCGCCCCCTTGCAGGGCGGGGGCGGGGCCCGGGGCGGCAGAGGAAGCGGCGCGGGGGGCGGGGCCTCGCGCGTGACGTCGCCGCCGCCGCCATGCGCCGCTGAGGCGGCCGCCCGCCGACCGCGCCATGGGGGCGCCGCCGCCGCCGCCCTCCAACGGCAGCCTCGGCCTCACCGGCTCCCCGCCGCGGCCCGGCGAGCACGGCTGCGAGAACGGGGCCTTCATGGGTTCCTTCGGCATCTTCCTGCAGGGGCTCCTGGGCGTCGTGGCCTTCAGCACCCTCATGCGTGAGTGACCGTTACCACCGTCGCCTCGCGCCGCTCCCCCTTAGCACGGCCCGGCCTCCCGGGCAGGCCGCAGGCCCCGGGGCGCCGACCTAGCGCCCCCGGGTGAAAGTACCCCACGCTTTGCCTCATGCAGGGACCAAAATCCAATCGAACCGGTGTCACTTCATGCTTCTATCATCCTGCTTTAGCTCAGGAAAAAGTTTGCCGACACGCTGTCTTTTGCCCACTGCTTAGTTTTGGTCACGGTTAATAATTGCTTGTAGGATGGCTCTTCTTCTGTCGTGCTGATGAGTGGCAATATTGTCACTGCTTTAACAATTCATCAGTCAAAGCATCCTCATAGTTAGTATTCTTAGCAGTTTCCAAACAAAAACAACAAAAAACTTCCTAAGAGGCATTGTATTTATTTTTATATATATTTTTATTACTCTTAAGAAGAGGTCTTAATTATTGTCATATGCTGTGTATCAAAATGCGATGAACTATTGATATTCTCTGTCATAATAGTATCTCCCCTTAGCAATGTCATTGCTTACTCTTTTTCTGCATTTTGCAGAAACTTTGGAGTATTCTGTGAATATAGGAAAAAAGCCACTGTGAAAAGTGTGGGCTAGGAAGAAGAAAAAAAGAAGTCTAAATTGTTAGCTGCACTTTCTAGCTTTGCTCTAGTTTGATATGCTGTAAACTATTAGAAGGAGATTATTAGTGAAGTGCTTGCAATTTTGGGGGAGAAAAAGGGAAGAAATACAACCAGCCATATTAATGGTACTGGTAAGAAAAGGTGTCTCTTTCCAAAGGAAACTGCAGCAAAAAAGTAGGAACTTTTATTGCTTAGACTTAAAACAAACAAACAAAAACCAGAACAACAGGTTTGTTTGTCACGACGTGGACAGCTGTGTTGTTTTTCACTTTGTTTTGGGAATCTTCTCCAGCGGAAGGAGAAGTCGACCAGTAGGCAAATGACATTGCCAAAAGAGCAGTTGTCCCTCAGTTCAGTGTTGGAAAGGATAAATCTGTTTGTTCTGGTTGCATGCTTCGCCCCCTCTACATCGTAGCCAGAAAATAACTGGCATGCTATTCCAAAATCCTTAAAAGTTGCCTCAGCAAATAGAGCAATTTTTCTGGGATCCACACGGCAGCTCCGGTGCGGGGCAGAAGCAGGGTCTTGGGCCTCCCTTTTAAACAAGCTTAATTCTTCATGCACAGCTCTGTCACTTTCCTGGTTCTCCGTAAGAAGTCAACAGGGAGCTGAAGATATGTGAGTGGCTGTTGCTTCAATTTAACTTATAAAAGCCCATGTCACTGCATTATTTTGAAAGGAAAGACTAGATGGGAGACTGTTTACACTTTGAGTTGCTATTAATGGTTCTAACCCCTCTGTGGAGAAGGCTGGGAAAGTAAGAGCAAACAAGATAGGCTGTAGAATTCTGAATGCACAGAGACTGTTTTCCTTTGAAAAATATTTGGTTTGACATGTAAGGAGTGAGAATTCCTGTAAATCAAAGGGTGATCAAAAGCAGCTTGCCCTTTTCTAGGCTTCCACTCAGTTGAATAAAGAATTGTTTCTGTCTGTCACAGTAACTTAAGTGTAGAGGAGGACTTTTTTATGCCTTATTAGCAGGTATTCATCTACAAATGACTGGAGGGCAATTCGTAAAGCAAAGCTGACATGGATCTGAGGCACCAGTTTACAGCCTTCTTTGTGTGTGTGCACCTGTACGATTGCTGTAAAGCTGTGCTACGAACCGAATCATCAATGGTATCAGTGAGACCTCCTCTTTATAAGGGTGAAGGTGTGTGGTCCTGTGATGGGTTTTCATTTTACGGTGTGGTGTCTTGCTGACCGAGGGGTTCTATCTCCCAGCCAAAGAAAGGTTCGTAACCCTGCCCGTATTATGAGCCCATCTGACTACTGAAACTGTCACAGCCAAGAAAGCTGACGAGGACACAGAATCTCTGGCTCTGAGCAAGAGAAATCGTTGTTTGGAATTAGGCCTGAATTTCCTTTTATTTTTAGTTCATGCCTCTTGTTTTATCCCACAGGGTATGAAGGACAGTTTTAGTTTCATATCGCTAACTTTATTTGTAACTAGTCTTTATGACTGTAGCCTTTTGATTTTGATATTCGGTTCGAAATCTTTTTGTCATAGAGGATGACTTAGCTAGTCAATAACTATCCTGAGCTCATACATGAGATTCTCCAACCCCCTTAAATGTAGAAATTGACATTTGTTTTTACTGAGTTAAGTCCTATAAAACTGAGGGAGAAAAAACACTACTTGCAGTTCATTAAGGCTACTGATTTCCAGCTCTCCCTCTGAGAGAAATAAGCTCCTCTTCAGTTGTTTAGGGCATTAGAGAATATATTTAATAGTATTGGAACCTACCAGGGCGTTGTCTTTAATCACTGTGGATTATTCTTAACTACTTTCTGAATTAAGTTTTCAGTTATGAAACCAGAGGCTTGTTGGAACAGCTTCATCCAGATGCTCTGTGTGCTCTAATGCATCAAAAGTGACGTGTACTGCAGTGAGGTTAGAAAAGTTCTCTTGCTTCTCTCCTAATTAGAAGTTGTAAAATGCTGTAGGAGAGAATTAATTGGTTAAAAATGATCTTTTCTTGGCAAATCTACTTGGGCTGTTAGCCTTTTTGGATTCTGCCCCCTAATTCTCAAGTTTATGGATTTATTTTGTACACTCTTAGCTTAATTTTGCTTGTGTTCCTCTTTCCTGAATGTGCATTATTTTCATTTCTGGTTTATTTAAACTTAGCCACTTTGTGATGGGAAGTCTTAATGTGAGCGTGAGAAACCCATGTTCACATTTCAGTTCCGTATGCTAAAAATAGTATCTTTTCAAAGCTTGTCATTATATTGTTTTTATCTTACTCCATTTAAATGTTGATTCTTAAAAGATGTGTTTACTTCTTAGCTTTGGGTGCAATTGGTTGTTTCTTTTTTTTTTTTAGTTGCTGATGCTACACAGACAGTTTTAAATATTTTTTGTATGTGGTTTGTATAATGTATGTAAAGCTCCTTCCGAACATTCTCTGATTAAAATTTAATTGGTAATGGTAGAGGATGCTGTTGGCATGATATTCCTGTAAATGTTAAAATACAGATGTGATTCTAAATGTTTAGGTTTTATTTGTCAAAACTCCTCAAAGATGTGAGCAGGACAAAAAAAATCCCTTTATCCTGTTTATCATAAACTATTCCCTGTGTTGTGTCTTACAGTGGGTTAGTGCTAAATATATGTAGTTTATTTACTGTGTTTGTCAGAAGATTGGTGACTAATCAAAGCGTGGCTGGGCTCATTTCTGGATTCTTAGGAACGTCTGAGAAATTAGCTGTGGTCATGTTAATGAACCATTGAAAGAAAGCAGTCTCTAGGTCTTTGGCAGGTAAAAGGTTTGTGTTTCTGCCTTTGTGAAAATGTGATGTTCCCAGCATTCGAAAGCATGAAATAGCTGTAAGGACAAGTTTTGGAGAGGAGTGTGGACAAATACCTCTTAGCAGAAACATTTCATATGTATATGTGGCTTACAACTGTGAATCACCCTGGTCACCTACTCCTGTAAGAAACGATTTCGATATTTTAGAAAGACTACTCTGGCGGATAAGCCGGAACAGTCAGATACGCTACTGACCCGTGTAAAAGGCGAGATTTGGCAAAGGAAAAAAAGGAGAACTGATTTTTCAAAAGGAGAGGAAAAAAAAGGAGCATGGGGGACCAGGAATAGCAGTAGTCACTTTTTCATGTCCCGAATGAGCGGGTGTCCAGCCTGCCCTGAGCTTTTGCAGCAGCCGCTACAGCAGTTGCCAAAGGTCCTGGCCGAGGCGGAGCGGCTGGGCCCCTGGAGCACCCTGGACAGCTCCCCCGGCACTGCCAGGGGCTTCCCAGCCACCCAACCCTCCTCCTGCTCCGCAGAGCTCGGAAGTGAAACCAGCATTGGGGCACCCGCACCAGCCTCCTGCTACCGGGGCTTGTGTTAAAAGCTGAGCTTCAGTTACTGTGCTCTGCCTAAGTCATATTCTGACTCGACAGATGAATCTTCCTTGCCGGCGCAAAGAAGTGCTGCAGTCCCATCGCCCGGAGGAAATGGGATGGGGTGACAGTGGTAGAAGCAAGGGCTTCGACATCTTACTCATTTGCTCCCAATGCAATAATTAGCAGTGGTGAGCACCATGGTAGGACGCGGCGCAGGAGAGCACTCCTGCTTGTGGCTGCAGGGCTCAGGAAGGCCTGGAGAGGGTCACGATGGCCAGACCCAGGTAAACTGTGCCTTAAACGCCCAAGGATTTTGTTACCTGCACGCTGTGAGGCATTGCTCACCTCTCTGTGGTCTGCTTTTCTCTGTTGCATTTTAAATCAAGCTTCAGTCCCATTGGTGTCTCTGTGACATCCTTTTCCATATATGAATCAAAAATTAGGTATGTGGTGGGGAGCTGTAGCAAAAAAAAAAAAATGCAGCTGCATGGGTGAGTTGACCAAATTAGTTCAGTAAATTACTTCCTTTTACCGTGCTGATGTCGCAGCGTTCTGTAATAAATCAAATATGTAGCTTAGCTAAATGCTGTGAGTTCTTGTCTTCTGTAAAAGTCGACAAATCTTGCTGACAAACTTGTTTGCTTTGTACAAAGCCAGGCAATAACTGTGTTGTGAAAATGCTCCACTGCCCAATTGATCCTTTTTTAAGAGGAGCAAATAACCTTGAGAGAACTTAAGGATAACAATTTGGAAATTGTTTTTCGTTTTGGAAACAGAAGACCAGTCTTGTTTCATAGTATAGTTAGATATGCGTCGCTGCCATTATTGTAGGGAAGACATCTTAATAATGTTTAGTGCTGTTTAAACTACATTACCTTGGTGGATTTTTTTCTTACTGAAAATTATTTGCAGGATTGCCTGAATCTTTGTTAGATAAAGATTGTAAGAGCACTTTAATGGTTTGCTTAATGTCCTGATAGTGGAAGATCATGAATATTTTAGTGTCATTAAATGCAGCAAGTTTTGAAATATCATGCCAGTAAAACTTAACTTTTTATTTTATTTATTTTTAAAGTGCATATTTTTAGGCAGTAATCTGTAATCTGCAACAAAGTTGCACTTTTGTTATTTGAAGCTCTTGCTTTTCTTGTCAGTTCAAAATGCAGTACATTTTCTGATTGCTCAGCCGATTGCTGCATATAATCATGTTCCAGATAATGAGATTGTTCTAAGTATAATTATGCATGTCATTCACTTTATGAAAAGTTTGGGGAAAAGGATAAGTTATGTTAGCATTTAGAAATTATTAAAATGATAAATTATCCAGAAGGGATTATTTAGCAGTGTTTAATTAGAACCAAATCGTGGACTGACTGTTAGCTAGCCTGTTGTTTAACAGTTGCCTGTATAATGAGTTTTTTGGTCTTGACTAATATTTTATAATTGAATTTCCAAGGAGCTGATTTGTGCAAATATACATTAGGCATTTTTGGTTTCTGCCGTGATGCTAATTTCATGGTTAATGAAGTTTACAGTTTGGAACTAGTATTTAACAAGGTCTTATCTGTGTCGATTATTCTGATGAAGTGAAAAATTGGGACTGCTCCCTCACGTCCTATGATAGGAACTGCCGGGCCTTTTCACGTGGCACGTTCTCACTTGAACGTTCCCTGATCACAGCAAAGCGTATTCCCTATAATAATATTTATCGTGTTAATTTTCCTCGCAGTCTGAGCATAAGCTTGGAGTTTGCACACAAATGCATTTGCAAGTGGTATAGGATTAACAGATTTTGATGAAGAGTGATTAAAATTGTTTTCCATATTGCTCAAGATACACAGTACTGATTTTTTTTTGTCACTGACCCTGAATTACGCATTTTGTGACCTCACAATTTTTGTTTATGTTCTCACTTTGTCATATAGAATGAATGACGAGGGTGAAAATGTGCTAAAATGTATTCCCAGTGCAAGTTCTTCTTAGCTTAAATTAATAGATTTGATTCATAGTTCAAGTCTCAGGTCTGCTAAACTAGAGCAGGAAAAGACCATCCTCAGGAAGGCACCAAACATGTTTCTCTCTAGGTCATGGTTATTTTTTCCTTTAGAGGTTGCTGTTTTTTATATTGTAATTTAAGTTAATACATTTATATAAATATTTTGACTTTTGGCATCTTGACTTTGGGTGCAGTTTTGCCGAACCCAGATTCTTGTGTTGGTTCCCTTGACAAAATGAGGGGGGAAAAATTACTGTATTCCTCTTCTATCTGCCTTGCAAAATATTGCCAGGATGGATTGGTGAGCATGGCTGTGATGCTAATGGAGATTTAAAGCTTTCATCTCAGCTCTAGTTCTAGATTCCTGTTGCTGAGATTCATCAAAAACATTTTGCAGTCAGAACTGTAGCAAATCTCTGGGTAAATGTGAGGGCCAGCTAGGGCTGCCCTGAATTGCAACCAAATGCATTTGGAAAGGCTGAAAAACATGTGAGAGTAGTTTTATGTTCATTGCAGTTTTTGTTCTGTTGTTTATAGCTTGACGGCTTGCAACGGGGAGGGAGTTTAGAGTCCAGCCTAGCTCTGAAGATGAGGTGGTCTAAGAATGCACTTAGACTTTTAAGCCTAAGATTTAAAATCAAAACTGGGGCGAGGGGAAGCCTGCTTCCATTTGATACCAAAAAGCTTGATCTTTCTCATGGTAATATGGTTTTATTGTGGCAGGATGTTTTAGTGAAATTTGCGCAAACCTTAAGAGGTATAAAACATTATTTTTGAGAGGAATCCGCATATGCATGGATTTCTAGCACACTTTCCTCTTCATTACAGAAGTTTAATGTCTCTAATACCTCATTGCCAACTGTGTTCTATCTAAGATATCTGTGTAACTGGCCTCTGGCGCCCCTTCATCGTATTTGATCTTGTGTAAAGAAAATGCATGTAAGGGCGCTGTGTTATTTTTGTTTGCTCGTTTTTAAAGCAATTGCCTTACAGTGTTAAGTGAGTGTTGCTTGCAATGCAGTGCCTCCATAGGCTCAGCAGCCTGGGGAGAACAAGCAAGCAAAGCTCTTTACAATTTAAATAGACTATAAACCCACTCTTGGGTCTACCTTGGGCCTTGATTTGATGTATTTGCTGTGTTCATCATTTACTACAAAGCAAAACACAGTTTTCCTTTTAGGTTTGGATGTGTATGAATGTCTAATTTGGGTTTGCTTTCTGTTTTTAAGATTGTTGCAACTGCTCCCATAATTACTTGGTGTTTTAGGGAAGGAGATGTGAGTTTGCTGCTGTGCTTTGGTAGTTTTTCAGTCCCCAAGAGCTAGTTTAAAATAACTGGCTTGAATGGCTTAAAGTTCATTGATATCTGTTGTCTTACAAGTCATTCTGGGAAAGCGTCATCTATTATTGAGGTGAGCTTGTGAGTTTTGGAAGTGAAAATGGTGCTGCAAATGAAAAAATTGTTGCTTAGTACAGATTAGTGTGCATTGATTCTATTCAAATTATACTAAATAATTCAATTTTCTGAAGTAGTTCTAACTTTTAATACAAAAAAAATCCGCTTGAACTTTCAACTCTCATTAGGTGTTTATGTTTCTCTTGTGCCCCACCTTTTTTTTTTGTATTTGTTTAAAAGTCTTTATTTGAGAGTATAAAAGTGTTTGCAAGCAAGCTGTGTATAAAACTGAACTTCTAAAGCAAATCTTACAGGTTCTTTTCTTACTGGAGGATTAGCTTGCTTGTGTTTCAGTTATCTCCCATCTGTTGAGGAAACAGAATAACACATCCCTTTGTATCTGTGATTTCCAAGAAACTGTAATTTATTTTGACTGTTCAAATAGAGTGTCCCTCAACACAGCAGTACTACCTGTGTTAAATAAAAAGATAATGACAGCCTGTCTGAAAGAAAAGACTTGCTTCCAAGTTTATAAGTTTGGATAAATACTTCCTTAGCCATGCGTGCTGTTTACCTTAAAATGTTTTATTTTTAGTGTTACTCTGCTGTTGCAAGCCTTTCGGGATTGAATGGCATTTTGATTGTATGGGGACTGTAATGTGAGGTTCTGAACCTCTCAAATGTACATAGCAGATAGCAAATAGGCTGGTGAGGACTTGTGTCTGATTCTTTGTCTGCTGAGTTACTTCAGCTATTTTAGAAAGTCAGCTGCACCTTTTCAGGTGAAAAATATGTAAATGTTTGGAATAAAAATTCCCCCAAAATGCATTTTCCTGTCCTTCCTGAAGGAGCAAGCGTTTCTTTTCTTTTTGTCCTCTCCTCCCCTTCTCCTCCTCTCCGCTGCCAAGTAAGATGTTCATCAGCTTGCACAGAATCTTCGTAGGGATGAACTTTACAGGTGGGAAGATGGTTTCACCCAGGGAGCTTCCAGTAAACGCAATTCTGCTGTGCTTACCGAGCAAGCCCAGATGGCCCCTTGTTGTGTTAGGTGAAATCTGGGGTGGACACGTCATTTTAGATGTGCTGTGTCAAGACAAACAGAGATGGGCTGAGTGCCAGGCAAGCCCAGCTCAGCTTGTTTTATTTTACAGTAAAACAGAGCCTGTTGTTCTGCTGGTTCGGAAGGAGCGTCGGTCAGACCTTTCTATTCTATTTCTATCGTCTTCACTGCCTAAAAGCTGCAGCCCAAGTGCTGCCTTAGCCTCTGTCTTTGCAACTAAGAGCCACAGGTAGGTTCTGCAATTCTGCAGGCACCACGTGGCTTTCCAGACATTGAATCATTAGTCTCATGATGTCCTCGAATAACCATCTGGGTCATTAAACTTTATTGTGTCCATTGCTTCTGTAAAGTTTCTCCTGTTTAATGGGCTTTTTTATGGAAATTACGTACCTGTCGCTCTCTACTGAGGCCAAGGACTTGATGGAATGCTCACAGGGACTGCGCAGTTGTGTGTGTCACACTCCTCTCTGTTTTACAAAAGTTTTAACAGCTTATTTGAAAAGCGAGTTTTTGCACTTGGTGGTAGGTCAGTCTTCAGTGCAGGCTAGAATGAAATTTTCCTTTGAAACGAGCATTTCATAGCTGCTCCCTTCAAAATGCCAAAACCACAGCCTCTGGTATCTGTCTCGGATAGCTCTGTGTGCCTGGGTGTAATTGGGGATCACTTGCTGCAGTCGGCTCTCTGTTGGCGGACGCTTGGTGTCCAAGAGTGGTGACAGGGTAAGTTAAGCAAAAGGGCGAGGGGGAATTGCAGGGGTTCTTAAGCAGGGAAATAACTCATCAGCTTTGAGGGCATCCTGTGGAAGGAGAACTGCGGTGCAGCAAAAATGGGGTTTCTGAGAATACCGTACATCGTCGTGCAACCCTTGTTCTTTTGGTCTTTTGTGTGAGCAAAGGAGTGCATTTTAACCACTCTTTCGAAAAAAAAAAAAAAAAAAAAAGCCTTTTTTTTTTTTCTATTACTACACATGTACAGGAGCTGCTGTCCTCATGTGTCACACTAAGTGCATAGGAATTAAGTGATATGTTGCTTAAATATATATATATAGATACATACCTACCTACATACATACATTTTTATAAGGTGTTGTTTTAGTCAGTTCTCATTAGATATGTCACTTCTAGTAAATATAATTAAAAATGCATTATTTGACCTGGGGAAGGCTGTAATTTCCCCTTCCTTTTTTGCTGCTACCGACAATGCAATGCAGGGATCAAGTGAAACAGCAAGTGCAAGCCTCTTAAAAGATTTACTGTGGTGTGAAAAGGAGATGAGTTCAAAGTGATGATAAAGATCTCTGGAAACACCAAGTTCAGCGATAGCCGCCGTTCTGTAGTGGTGTGAATCATTTATCTCTGCAGATTTTCATGAATTATTAGTGTGCGTATACTCATTCGCAAGGCACTATTGACCCACTGTTGTGGCCAAAGGGCTGATAGCAGCAGGATGGCAGCAAGCAATAGTTTTTATGATAACCTTCAGAATTAAAATTAAAATTTTGAAAATTGGTACTTTCGATGATTTTCTGAGGTTTTTTTTTTCAGATTTAGAAGTTGCAGGATTAAATTTATGATGCTTGTGGACTCTTCGATAAACAAGCATCTTGAAAATAATATAGGTGTCTGAAAACAGCGATGGGAGATTGTAAATCAAATTTTAGTTTGGATTTTAATGCTCAGTTGAGTTGTTCTGCTCTCACTCCATATGTAGTTAGTAAAACAGAGTGCTGCAAAAACCTTCACTACTTCATCTTGAATGTTGGCACTTTTATGGATACGTTAGCGGTGACAGGATCACACCACCCTTTCTTCCTCTGGACTTTCTTTGGCGCTGGTGTCAGAAACACAGAGGGAAGTGAAAGGAGAAATTGTATCAGATGCTTTTTTTTTTTGACCTGTTTCTGAATAAGATTTGATGATCATTGGGGATACAGGTGAAATACCTGCTTCTGTCATGAAAAGGTCAGTGTGCGTCTGCAGAAAAAAATATGGACATGTTGAATATCCTGTAGCTTATATTCCTTTGAATTTCAAATTTGTGAGATAGAGAAGTTGTCTTACATCTTTATTGAAATGGAAAAGATTCTTATTGCAAAGTGCCAGAATGTGATTCTAAGAAATGTAATAATATATGATATTTTAAAGTGTCAGTGATAAATATTCTTTCTGCTTACAGGATGCAAATATATATATATATATGCATATGGAAACACACTACTTTTTGTGGAGGTATAGGAAGCTTCTAGGACATTTGAGTTGGACCAGTTTTGTGCTGGTGCAAGAAGAACAGTCAAAAAACTTGGAGTTTTTAGATCTGTGTTGAAATTATTTTATGTTAGCCAGGTCTTTTCTAAGTGTTTTCCTTTCTAGGAGTGAAGAAGGGAAAGCTTAGTTACAGGTACAGATTGAAGGATTGCTTTCCATAGTGATGGTTCAGAGAGGTTTTAATCTGCTCTGCGTTCTTTGTATACAACCTTTATTGCTCCCCATATCCTCCTTTTTGGAATAACTTAGTGCAAAACTCATATCTGAAGTAATTTAGAAACCCTTTCACAGTACTCTGGCATCGATTATTCCTAGATACTGGGCATGAACAGATTTTAATGAACTTGAATTTTTCCTTTTCTGAGCAATTCCAGCGTAGACAGGCTGCTAGCTTATCCATCCCTTCTTCCCTTGCAATTCGGCATGAGGTGCCGAATGCAATGAATTAATATTAAATGTGGTTCGAGCGTATGCTGGGGCAGCACCTCGCCGCGCGTGGTGCGGAGCCGGCAGATCGAGCTCCGTCTGCCGGCTCCGCTGGGGCTGGGCCAGGTCTCCCGACTGCCAAGGGGAACTGCGAGGATGGCTGGAAGTGCCTGCAGCAGCACCTCACTTAGGGGAAGAGATGCTTTCCCTCCCCGATCTCCTAGGGTTTTATAAAAATCTTTATTTGCAAGAACTTGAGGCCTTTCAGTTGCAAAATAATTTCTTAATGGCAAATAAGTGACAGGACACTGGATATACCAGCCTAGTTGTCTCCAACCTATTGCCTTTTTGCCTACCTTGCCTTCCCAGCTGCATGCAGCCATATGGAAAATGCAGTGCGCTCAATGCTAGGGAAGAAGCTGAACCACTCTGATGTGGGCAGGCAGCATAGCCCGAGTAGTGCCCCACGGCTCCTGTCTGCAACGCTGGATGTACAGGGGCATGAAAGCAGCCTGAGGAAGCAGCCTTATTCCGTGTGATTCCACACAGTAGCATCAGGCAAGGCGACGAAATGTTGCCGCTCGGGCTGGGCTAGTATAGGAACGCGTGGGTGGATATTTCAGCCTCTGAAATAAGCCCCAGCTTTTTCAGATGTCACATTGCAACCTTCAGGAGTTTCAGAAGTTCAGGTGCCTCTTCAGCAGGCCACAACTTCTACAGCCATTTGGAAAGATCCTTTCATTAACTCTGTGTGGTGAGCGGTGTGATCTTTATTTTTTTGTTGTTGTTGTCTTGATGTTTTGCAAAAATGACACCAATTTCAGTAATTGATAGCATGACTAGGAAGGGCTTTTCTGAGACAGTAAGCTGGTTAACTTAGCTGAGTATGCATTTTTCTAACAGAAAAAGTGTATTGTAATTGTATTTAAATCTTGCTGTTCACAGAAAAAGAAACTAGTAGCAGATCTCGCTGTTACAACTTTATCTTCAGCACAAATGTGCAGGCCTTTCCTCCGGTGTCATTTTAAATGATTGTAATAGCTATAAGTGAAACAGTTGCTCTGCTGCCAGAAGAGTGAGAATATAGACGGAAAAACGGCAAGTTGTTAGCTGTGTGCTGTTTGCAAATGCTGCACATCCACCCCAGGACCTAATTTTCTTAAGATATTGGGGTAATTTTAATAATACTGTATCGTACAAGGACTGCAAGAAAATTGGAAAATTTTCTGTCTCATGAGAAAGTTGCAACTGAGTCATAAATCCAAATTTCTTAGTGGCCTGTGAACTAGGTGACCATTACATATATACATATATATATGTATGCATGTAGATGTGTATATATATACTTGTGTGTATATACACACATACGTGTGTGTGTATATAAATATACACATCTACATGCATACATATATATACACACATACGTGTGTGTGTATATAAATATATACATATACATGCATACATATATATACACACATAGAGTATCCTACTCAAAAGCCAAATTCATCTGTAATGCCCAGAGAAACAGATTGGCAACATGGTGTTTAGTCTGCTATTCCTCCTATGCATTTTTGCCTCTACACAGACTTCTGAAGTTGAAGGTGAGAGGTGGAAACAAGTCTTAAAGTTTCTTTTTTTTTCTGAGAGACTGCTCCTGAGATAGGAGCATAAATATTTTTCCTTTGTGGTCTAGATTGTTTATTTGCATTGCCAAAATCCTGGGAGGTTGGAGGACAAGAGGGCAGGCTGGAGGGAAGGGATGTTAGTCAATACTCAGTTCTCTTTGGTCAGTCTTTGGCAAACAATGAATTAATAGCTTACAACTGTAACAGAAGATAAATTTGTATTGCAAATTGTATTAAGAGGGAAATAGCAACATGATCTATCTTTTATCGTTGTATAGTTGGCATCACTTTTAATATTTGGTCTTTGGCTTGAGCTTTTTATAGACTGATAAGCATCATTTCTGTCAAAGGATTATCTGGTTTAGAAAATTTGTCTTGCTTTCTCTTCAGAACTCAAGTTGCAGGCAAAAAAATGAGTTTGTCATCCATAAAACATAGTACTTTGCCAGATAATATATTTATGCTGTTATTAATTGTTCTGATTTCTTTCTGATGTTGTAGACTTCTCCTGTAGTGCAAGACTATTTTCCTATTTGAGTTTTGGTCTTAGGGAACAAGAGAAACTGCCATTTCTAATGTTATCTTGAATGTGCTTTCCTATCTGAAATTAAATTTTCTGCATGGGCAATCGTGAACACTAAGGCCCATGCAATGGTGATCGGGTCAAGGATTATTTTGTCCTGGGAGGTATATTGCTGCTTAAACAATAGATGTGTAAGAATTCGAGGCTGACAGAAGGAAGACCGTTTATCTTTCCATACTTCCCCTTAGGGATTGATAGTGAAACTTGTGGAAGATCTAATTTATATAAGAATATAACATTTCGGCAAGATGCTTTGCTTTTGCTTTCTTATATTTTTGTTCGTTTAGGAGTTGCTGATTTCTTTTTTCTTTTTCTTTTCTCTAGTAAAACGCTTCAGAGAACCAAAGCATGAAAGACGTCCTTGGAGGATATGGTATGTTTCCATTTGTGTCATTTGAGCTGTTGGTTTCTTGATGTTTTAGGAAGTGAAAGAATGATCATTTGCTTATGACAGTGATACCCGAAACTGGGCAAAAAGTGACCAATGCAAAAAGTCAATGCAAAACTGTTACCTTCCCTTCTGTTTTCCTGCCAGCTTCCTGGGCTTGACAGAAGTCACTTTTTAAGCATGAAGCTTCAAGTTGCACTTCCTCACAAAGACAAAAGATCTTACCAAGATTCTTTTTTTTTTTTTAATGTGTTTGACACATGTATCAAATAAATAAAAAGCCTTTTCAATATATATGGGATTCTCTTCAAAGTCTGATTAAATCTCTAGCTCTTGGTGTACCAGTTTGCAGGAATGCAAGAACCAGCAAGTCGGGTTGCTTCTCTGAGCTGCTAGTTCATAAGAAGCTCTCAGCTAAGCATAAACAAAATGTATGTTCTGGAGCAATCCTACTATGTACAAGATAAAGGACAGTATGGCACAAGATATATACATAAACTGTAAAAATATAAGGTGTAAAACATGTTTGTTTATTTATTTTTACTTTTTGAAAATCGTATTGTAGTGATACCTACAAGTCTCATGCTGTTTATAGTGGAGACTGCTGGAATTTTGTGCAATTGCTGTTCTGCTTATTGAAGAATACACCTTTTTTCAGTAGTTTCAATTCATACAATGTTCAATTCATACAGTGTTGCTTTTCCAAACCAGTGCTGGCCTTTAGGTTATTGAAAAGATAAATATGAAATAAATATTGAAACCTGTTCTGCCTGTGTGTGTGTGTGTATATATATACATACATACATATGCAGTATGTTGCACTAATTAGGCAGGCACTGGCTCCCACCCCATCACCACTATTTCCAGCACTGTGAGATGAGTGTGAGAGGATGAAGCTTAAGATTGGATTGTCAGAGAGGAGAGACAAACTCAGGCATAAAATTCTGTTTTGAACCACTGCACTACTTAGGAAATGGCAGGCAAAGCCAGGGATGATCTGCATGAAGAGCACACGATTGCCTGCACATTGCTTTTGACACAACTCATATATTCAGCATATTTAATAGCATGTCTTCCAGTTCAGGATTTGTGCAAGAAATTGTAGTAAAAGAATGTTATTAAAGATCTGGAATCAACATTGAATCTGTACCTAAGTATTAAAATAGAGATATATTTTTTTTTCTCTCCCTGTAAGCAGTGAAGTGTTTTCCCTCCGTTTCATTCATCTGCCCTGAAAATAGAGCCTTTGGGGTTGAAATTCTTTTGCAGTGAGGTCTAAACTGTTGTGTTTTGGTTGAAACTTGGTGTAGCCATTTCATACTTTGAGGTGAAAAAAACCTGTGTTGACCTTTTAGTAAAATACTATGAGTTAAGCAGTTATTAGCCAGTTATTATATTGTAAAATGAGATATGTGATGGGCATTTTACTCCTGTCTGTGCCATAAATGTGCTAAAAACACATGAATGTAAAAGGACTGAAATATTTAGCAAGGATGGTATACTCGTTGTTTGCAGAAGGTTATTAAAGACTTAGCTAGATTTATTGAGTATTATTTCTTAGATAAAGCTGCAAGATTCTCACTAGACTTTAATTTACAGCACCAAGGTCTCATGTTGGTGCAATTCAATTATTGTTAGCACTATTAAAAAAAATAGTAAGAGTTTCAGTTGAAACTGGAACAGTGTCAAAGAAGCTAAGTACTGTAACATGTTATTCTCGTTGTGTTCTTATTTAAGAAAAAGAATTGGGATAGAGTTTTAATTAAAATAAGTTTTGCCATGTTCTACTATGTTTTGTTTGTTGTTTCTTAAGATCTGCTATTTTTACTCTCTCCCTAGGTTTTTAGATACTTCCAAGCAAGCCATAGGGATGTTGTTCATCCACTTTGCAAATGTGTATCTGTCAGACCTTACAGAAGAAGACCCCTGTTCACTGTGAGTGTTGAATCCAGGCTAACAGGTCTCTGTGGAAGCTCTCCTGTTGAATTTGCTGTGTGTTTGGACAACAGTGCAAACAGCCTCTGAGAGACAATTTTTGTGCTTCAGTCGCTTTTGAAAACTTGTGTTTTAAGTGTAGTTAGTCCTGGATTAAAAATCTGATCTTTTAGTTCATGTTTGACAGGGCCTGGAAATGCTTTAGCTGGTCTGCGTGTGGATATTTTAGACTATTGCTGCTCCCCCCAGTTAATGAATAGAGACTTCAGAGGCAAGTGTAATATGAGGCAGTTTGCTGAGGCAGGTAAGAGATACCAGGCACAAGTGAAAGTAAATATCAAACTGCATGTGCTGACCTCCAAAAGTTGTTCACTGCAACCAGCCTTCCTACAAAGCCAGGTAGCTGTCAGGGCTATCAAGCAAAAACTTGTATTTTCTTCTAAAAACCTACATTAGCTCCTGAAGTATTATTTTCACATAATAGCAGGAAATCTTGCTTGGTACCCAGGCATTTAATACAGAACTTAATTTTGCAATCTCATGCTTGGAGCAGTGTGACTAAGTAGATAAGCATTTCACTGTAGTATATTAAACCTGAAGAGTTTATGACTAAGACCCCTTCAGGCTCTTTACAGAAGCTGCTGAAGCAAACAGTAATTTTTTGAGTTGGTTCTTGATAGGGCTCACACTCAAAGCCTGCAACTTTCTGGTAATAGAAGCTGTGAAATGACTCTGAAAAGCCCAATAATTTGCCCTTTAAGAGCAGTGTGGTTCCTTCCGTGGCAGCTGCTCGTTGTTGTTCTTTGATAATGAAAGTAGTTAGATACCTCAAGGACTCTGTGTTTGTATTGCTGCTTACATCTACGTGTTTTATTTGTTTTATTTCTACGTAGTTGCTTGGTGTTCCTGTGCCGTAAACATAGGCCGGTTTTTCTCCCACCAGATAATGTTTTTACTGGGGAAGGTGCCTTTATTTTAATGAGCTAACTATAAAGGTTAAGATATAATTATGAGAGTTTCAGTAATACCCTGCTTACTGATCTAGGAAGTTCCTGAGAGATTTATAAATCTGTCCAGTGAAAATTAATCGTGTTTTATTTTTATATATGAGCTATCCAAAACATGTCCAAATTGTCAGTGTTTAAAGCTTAAGCATAATACTTTATTAAAATATTTAGAAAATAACTTTGCGTAATGAATGTAGTGAAATTTCAAAATAGCATTTGCTAAGCATCCAGAAGCAGTCCTTTGTTACTAAAGTTTTCTACAGGAGCAGCCTGTATGGAAGATCGAGTAAGTGAATTTTCTTTGCATGATCCTACTACTACAAATGCTACTGGTTCTGGAATCTTGCTGAGTATTTTAACATGAAACATATTGATTTGACTGTAAATAATATATAAATATTGGCCTTATAAGTAGCAAATTCAGAAGATACCGTAGTCTGTTTTATGGATTTTAAAAGCTTGCTTTGTGCATTCTCTTCTACATCTGTTTTACTACAGTTTACATTAACTGTCAGGTGGTTCAGATACTACCTTCCACATAAGTTTAACTGGATATGCACAAAAAAAGGAGGTGGGTGAAAGGACGGTTATTCTGCTTTCAAGGTGACAAAAATTGCTATGCTAAGCTGTGTATTTTCTCAGATAGGTCAAAAGTCTTGAATAAAACTGAGACATTTTGCTTGTTTCAATAATGGTAAGCATTTAGCTCAACCAACTGTATATTATGAATATTTTTCTGTTCTTTCCTGTTTTGTAGTTCATGGATTCTTTTCATAATAAAAACAGTAAACATGGTTTTAGGCAACGTTGTATTTAAAAGCTTGGCGAGAACAGTGGTGCTAATTGCCATTCGTTAGTATGCTGCTATAATTATTATACTGCTAGAATTCAGGCAGGTACGTGAGAGATGAAAGCTGATTAAAATGTCCATTAAAGCTCGTCGAGACAGATGGGTTGTAATTTGAAGGGTTTTAAATAGAAAAGCAAGCAGCCTGCTGTAGAGCAGGAATTTCGTAGGGACCGCAGCGTTTTTCTCACTGAACCCTCAGCCAAATCCGTTTGTTTGATGGACAGCAGCCTGTTTCCTAGTCTGTGCCTGTGCACAGATCCCACGTGAGCAGGATCAATGCAGTGCATTGCAGAATGATAATATTGTTGTGTATAGTGAGCCTGATGTTTTGGAAATACCAGCCGTGCTGCGCTGACACAGTAAGGTGCAATTTGATGTGGGAGCCCTTCTCCCTGCTCCTGCTGGAAGCCTCCCTGGTATTTTCCAGCTATAGACCTGCAGCAGCCCCTTGTGGTCTTAAAATGCCACGTGTAGCTTTGTAGTTGCTGGGATTCCTCTGCCAGGCACCAAACAGCAATTTTAATGTGTGTCTAATGTGTTATGGGTGAATCTTGGCTGAAACAAGAGCTATTGAGTGACTCCTAGTGGTCAGCCCAAATCCTTCTCAAAGAGTTGGTTTTGCAAGCGTGGATTCTGCATTTGCTTTCGACTTTTGGCTATGATTTTGTGCACACAGACTTGTTCTGCAGCTGCTGGAAGCCCCCAACTTTCTCCAATTTGTTACTTTTATTCCTGCAGGTATGTTCCTATAGACAGGAAAGCTTATCTATTTGCAAGATGTTCTGAAGTTCATGTGTATAATCTAATGAGGGAGAGAATTTAAGAGTTAATTTGAAACCCAGTTTAATATCCAGTATATTGAAGCTTAAGAAAGATCCTAGATATTTAAAAAAATAAATAAAATTAGTAATGTAGGAGGCGTTTGTCTATTGAAATAACAATTAAAAAAAAAAGTTTTCCTCTGACTTCTCACTATGTTGAAATTTGGTGTAAGTAACTATGGTAACCTATAGGTCTCCTATAGGTAATCTATAATATTCTGCTGCTTGTTGTTTGTTGTTGAGACAGAGAGCTCCTCTGAGCAAGAAAAGCTGCTCATAGTTTTAGCAGTGGTATCTTTCTCCATTGGAATGCAAGTGTGCATCTGAGGTGTCTTTTAAGAT
Organism: Tinamus guttatus; assembly: GCF_059628265.1. NCBI lineage: Eukaryota > Metazoa > Chordata > Aves > Tinamiformes > Tinamidae > Tinamus > Tinamus guttatus. Next base: position 220,037 of record NW_028288560.1, on the reverse strand, counting down.
AATTCTTGCTTTTATTCCTCTTCTGGTTTTATTCAAATACAGTTTTTTTTTTCCCATACAGAATGAACTGAACAATAAGGGAAAAAAGGGAAATCTGGTTTCGGTTTAAAGGAATAAAATGAAAATCGGAGTTTATGTAGAGCATGCGCACACGTGCGTGCACACACACACACCAAAGTTAGTGGAAATGTAACTGGAAGCTTAACGTGAAGCCCAGAAACAGGGGCTCTTCTAAAGCTATTTTAAAACTTAGACTGACTCTGCAATTTTGAGACTAAGTGGATAAATGATCGATTTTTAGTCTTACAGTACTCTGGCTTTTCAACTTATATGCACATACCTTCTACTATCAACTGTGGTGTTGCAAGAAACTGAACTTTTAGGAAACTCACCCTTGATTTCTTTTACCTGTTTGTTTTCTTTCAGGTACCTTATAAACTTCTTGTTAGATGCCACGCTAGGGATGCTGTTAATCTACGCTGGGATTCGGGCAGTCAGCAGCATCGTGGAGTGGCAACAGTGGGAGTCCCTTCGCTTTGGTGAATATGGTAAATGTTTCTCTACTTGTGCTGAGATGTTTCTGAGACAGAATTTCAGAATATTTCACTTATCGGACTATCCTAAAATCATTACATATCTCACAAGAGTCTCTTTAAGTTCTGTAGTTTGCCATGTAATCTATATACTTAATAACTGTAGGTTTGCAGGTGCCCTAAAAAAGCAGTTTCAGATGTATGCTCTTAGGAGAAATAACTATTATTAATGTAACTATAGAAATAAGTATAATACCATTAGTGCAGTGGTAACTTTATTTTCATTTATGTAGACTAGTTATGTAGCCCTTTGGGTGCAGTTCTCTGACCATTTAAGCTACTTTGTCAGCACTGCCTGTTTATCTGCTTTGTTCCCAACTACCAATCTCCAAATGCTTCTGCTCTTTTCCTTGGACTTGTACTCCTCTGACCCTTTAGAGGATTGATTTCCCTTTAGAGGATTGATGTGGAGAGCAAAGCCAATAGAAAATTTACCATATAGACAGTAGTAAAGAGCAGTCTTTTAGGCCTGTTCCCAGACTTGGCTCCCCAAAAGATTGGGGTCCTATTTAGGATGCTACTAAACTACCCTTGAAGTCCCCTTTTCTGATTGTCAATTTGGCTTGGAGTCCTTTCAGTCCGTTTGAGCACCTCCTAGACCGTGTAAATTTGGTTTTGAATTTGGAGGAAATTTCTTTGTGCATCTGTTACATAACCGTATGATTCTTTTTTAATGGCCTACTCTGTTTTTTCTATAGTGAGCCTGTTCATATTTTAATAAATCATAAGGCATCTGTGGTTGAATTAGCTAAGTTCTGCAGGTGAACACGTTAGTTGTGTTCTGCAGGGGAGGCAGGGTGGGATCCTGTCTTGTCATTTTGAGTTAGGAGATTGAAAGTGCTTAAAACTTGTTCATCAAGTATTTCTTCTCCTTGTGCATGCGTATAAATGATGCAGGAAATAATGTAATTCCCCTTGCCAATATCAGGATGTTTTCTCAGTGACTGACTTCCATTTTTGTGTCTTCATTTCACGTGCTGTCTCTGAACATAGTTATTGCAGAGTGTGTTGCACATCTGTGTTTTCATTAATTATGTGGGGAAAGCTCCTTATGTAAAGAGAATTAGAGAACAGGTAGAAAGTGATTAGACTGCTGTGTGGTAAGTTAGACCTTATATAAGAAATAAGGAAGTGTCTATAAGGTGCCTTGCAACATTCAGCACCCTCTTTTAAGTACACATTCTGTCAAGTGCAATTTAAAAAGGAATAAGGAAGAATACGTTTAGATTTAGTACTCGAAGGTAAACCGGGGTGTGTAGAGCAAACGTAGAGCTATTTTAGAAGATTTGGGTGTTTTGTTTGAAATAGGAAGGAAGTCCTTGCTTTTTCACCTGTTAACAAATGAGGAAAAACAACCAGGAGTCCCCAAATAAGCCTCCTTTTTTGCCCGAGCTCTGCTGTTTGTATTGGTAGTGCCCAGATAATGATTTGTCGCAGTTCTCACGGTGAGCTCATTTCCCTTCTTAGCTCTATTACTTGATCCCTGGTCATTCACTGCTTGAGAAGCTGTCACCAAAATAGCAGTGGTCCTGCTGGGTTTAAAAGGCCCTCTTGATACAGAGGGTAGTTTTCAAGTGGAAATACCTCAAGGAGAGAATGGCTTCCAAAACCCAAACATTCAGAAATAGTTGCTGTCTGCAGAGCAGAGCGACCCTGCATGCTGATTTATGGGCCGAGCAGCCTGACGCTGCCACGAGGGCTTTTGGTGGCACAATTGCCACATTTTCGAGGCTTCTCGTCCTGTTGCCACACTCGGCGTGCCAGGAGCTGGATTTTTATAGACGAGTGGAATCACTTCATAGACTTGAGCACATAAGAAAGATAAAAACAGTTGTGATTTGTACTGAGAAGAATGTTCCCTGATACCATGTACAAAACATTCTCCGTCCCGTCTATATTAGATTACTTTAGCTGTTGCAAGTAGGAAACAGGTGTTTAAATCCCTCTTTGTCAAAATGACCCATATTGGCAACTATACCCTTCTGTGCTCTCTTTGCTTGCCCTTGCTTCTCATCTGGGAAAGTTTAGGAAAAGTATTTCTTCTTGCTCTAGCTCTTTGTGTGCCTTGCAAAATAACTTCATTAATTTACTTACAGTCTTGTAGAATAGACACTTACCACAAACCTGTTTTGAGGTATTTTGGAGGAGTTCTGTGGGCTTTTTAAAGGAAATTCTTCTGGGCATGAGAAGAAACAAGTTACCACATAGAGGACTGCAGCGTTTTGTTCAGCTGAGTGGCTGACTCAACTCTGCTTAGTACATTCTAGTTCCTTCATTGCTCAGCATTTTCAAAAAATGCTACTGCTGTTGTCACCTGTTGATTCCCAAGGACTCAAAATTTTCTGTTTTAATATGCTTTTCTTGCTGCAACAACACTGGTACTCATTTGCTAGTTTATTCTACACGTGTAAGTTCTATGTGACAGATATAAAATCAGAAATCAAGATAGACTGGCCACGAATCTTTGGAAACAAAATTAATGTTTATTACTTCAACATCAGGTTTTGAGTTCAGTTTGTGTACTGAATCTTTGAATGTGCAACTGTCCCAAAAATTCTTGGGATAAACCTATTGGATGTGGTGATGCTATTTAACTTCTGCTTTTTCCTCTTCAGTTGCATAGTTTGTAGAATAGAATAAATTATGTAGGAAAGCATCCCTGGAGGTTGCCTAATCCAATCTCCTCCTCAAAACAGGGTTAACTTCAAAGCTAGATCAGGTTGCTCAGGGCATAGTCCAGTGCAGTTTTGAAGTTACTCATGGATGGAGATTTACCAAACCCTTGGGCAAGCTGCTGCAGTGCTTAACCACTCTTACTGTGAATTTTTCTTCCCTGTGTTGAGCAGAATTTCTCTTGCTGTGGCTTGTGACCGTTGCCTCTTGGCTTTCCCTGTGCATCTTTGGGAGTGGGGCTCACATTTTCTTTATAACCCTCCTTTTGCACAGCACAAGGCTGCAGTTACCTTCTCCCTTCATCCCCTCCAGATGGAGCAATCCCAGGTCCTCAACTTCTCCTTGTGTAGCTCATGGTCTGGCCCATTCTGTAGCAGCCTCAGGACTTTGTATTTGCTGCTGTTGCATTGCATGGGATTCGTGCTGGCTCATTTCTCCAGTGTGCCCAGGACCACCCTCTGCAGCACTATCCTTCAGGGAGAAAACCATTCCTGCCAGCTTGGTCTCATCCCTGACTTCTCTTAGGGTGTATTTCTTACCATGGAGGGGTAATATACTCTTTATCCCAGTATCTGTGTTGCAGGGTGCAACTAATAACCAACTACCAGTTAGTTTTCAAAGTCTTTGAGCCTGACAGTCAAGTGAAACTTTTTGCCTACGTTATAATTCCACCCATCCAGTCCCTGTCTTCCCAGTTTGTCCGCAAAGATGCTGTGGAAGACTCTGTCCAAAGACTTGCTAAGGTCAAGGTAAACCACATCCACTGGTTTTCCCTCTTCTCCTCCCTTACAATTAGAGTCAAAAGCTAATTTTAAAAATACAGCAGCACACACACAAAAGTCAGATAGATAGAATTTAATATATGCAACTTCTGGACTTCCTAAATACATAAAATGACATCCATCATGGAGAAGAGTGCTCATGGGTGACAGTGCTCAACCGAATTTGTAATAAGGGATTTTACAATTTTTGGACATGCCACATGGCCAGCCTCATGCTGCAGTTGAAAGCAGATTGGAAGAGAGCTCAGAATAAATGGCTAAGACTTCAACAGTAAGTCTGTTCCTAAAGTTAGATTTTTTTTCCATATTCCTTTCTTAGTGAAGAAAAATGGAGAATACTGATAAAGAATGTGGCATATAATAATTCGTTAAAATTTCATTCTCCAGTATGGCTCAGGATTTGTATCCCCCAAAGAATCACAATTGCTTCAAGTCACTGCTGATGTTTTCTCCTCAAATTTCTCTCTCTGTGTGTCCTTTTTTAAGCACCATAAGCCTTAGACTGCAGGAAATAATGAAAAACTTGAGCTTTTTTAGCCATTTTCTATTTACTGCTTAGCAGTGATCATCACAATATAAATTTCTGTAGGAAAATTGTTTTGGGCTCCAGTCTGATTCATCAGTTTCTCTTTGCTCTTTGTAGCATTTGAGCAGCAAGAAATAAATCTCAAGATAATTATTAATACTGAAAACCTTTCAAAAATGTTCTAGAAAAGGAAGCGGCCATTAGGCATTACAAATATATAATGGCATCTGATTTTCCATTACACATTATTCTTCTCCGGGCTCAAAATTGTTCAGCTCTGTTTGAAGATGTTGCAGGAAACTTTGGGGAGCAATCCTCCAAATCTTCTGTTTTCCGATGAAGTATTGCAAATATATTTGAACTGTGAAATCTGGATGATACAGTGCACTGTCCCTTATTTTATTTATTTTTTCTTTCTTTCTTCCTTTATTTAGTGTCTCACAGCCTGCATAGTTTTTCTGTTCAAATATTTATGCCAGATGGTTTTTATTCTGAACTGGCAGAGATAACTTCATTTTTTCTTTCACTGTGCTGCATCCCAATAAGATTGAGCAGAATTTCAAAGCCTTTCAGAGCTGAATTAGAATCAATTCTTAATTTTTTGTTCAATTAATTTTTCTTTTGGCAGGTAGCTTTTTTATATCAACTCATGCACACCCATTGCCCCAATTATGATTGGTTACCTTCGATTACTAGCTTTCTGTAGGAAAATATTTTCTTGAAGGTAGACTATCAAGATTGGCAGAAATATCACACTTAAATCTTTTGCTTCACACCTGGTAATTTTTAATACTTTTTTCTTTTCCACTTAGGAAACCTAATGCTTTAGGATAGAGGGAGAAAATTAAAATTTAGTGAGAAACAAATGGGATTGTTTGGCATAGAAGAGTGCCTACATAACCAGCTCCTGCAGAATCGGCTAAAATCCTGTTACCTTCAGCTTTTATTACAAAGTTAGAGGGATGGGGAGGAGCAAGAGCACCAAGGAGGCTGGCGAAGACGCTTTAAAAGGATTATTCAGCTTGGTCTATTCTAATCTTCTCTAAAATATTTATTGAAGTAAAATAATGACATGTACCTGTGGAGCCTTTTGTCTTTTTTGCAGGTGACCCGCTGAAGTGCAGTGCATGGATGGGCCAGTGTGGTCTGTACATAATTATCATGATGTTTGAGAAAACTGTCATCATTATAGTGCTTCTAATACCTCAGTGGAAAGAGGTTGGTGTTTGCACAGCATTTGGATTTCTGGTGGAAGAAGTCACAAAGCAGTAGATTATTCAATACCCTTTTTTAGCTTGGCTTATCTCCCAGTGTCACAACTTCCTATAGTTGATGCCATTTAGCTCTCTCATAGTGGTATGTTCTTGTGCCTTGATTAGGATACAGCTAAAGAGGCTTTCTGGCATCCATTGCTGGTGATATCCTATTACATTTTGGTTTTACTGTATACTGTGGTGTGTAAAATTACACTGTATCTACTTGTCTGAGCACTCTAGAAATAGCTAACTGGTTTGTCTGTCTTTTTTAATTTAGCCCAAATGTAAACTTCTTTTTGGGGGGTATTGTTTTCTGAAGAACCATTTTTGTGACCTTGTTGCCTCATCTAAACTGTACAATTCCAGGAATTCACAATGGATTAGTGAAGCTGATGGTTAGCAACACGGCTGTTTTCATAGAATCTGTGCACTTTAATATTCAAAGTGATGATGCTTGTTGCTGTAGCAAACTGAAGCCCGTTAGTCACTTAATGCATGTTCTAGACTCATCCAGAAATCAGGAGTCTTCTCTCACTGTGTATTTTGTGAAGCTTTATTTGAAGCTTCAGTTGGCTTTCAATTACCGAAACACACAACTTATAAATGTTCTTTGGGAGCTCTGAAATGTAGGAGATAGTTCTTAAAAAGTTCTTCAGGCTTCTGTAAACAGAAGTGACTAAGATGTCAGCCCCACTTACTACTGCTGCAATTTATTAGCTGTCCTAAATACTTTCCTTTTCTACAAAGCTGCCCTTTTTGGTTCATGTACTCTGTTTCTGTAGAATTAACTAGTGCATGAAGAACTGCACTGACTAATCCAGTTGTGTGCACATGCTGCTGTGATCTGAATTTGATCCTTTTCTTTTCACAGGTAGCTTTATTGAATCCTATAGAGAATCCCCAGTTGGAGCTGGCTATCGTCATGCTGATAGTTCCCTTCTTTGTTAATGTTAGTACAACTGCATGCTTCTCTGAGACAGTTACATGTATTTCCCTCTCCCATCTGTTAAATTATTAACATTGATTAAAGTACAACGTGCCGTGGTGTTTCAGTTGCCTTAATTTTAAAAAGGGTATTAAAAAGTGGATAAAATGTGCAGGTATGTAGATTCGATATGGCCAAAATCCAAGTGGAGCCCAGTAACTGGTCGCAGAAGTGCAGCAATGCCTCATAGACCTCCTTGGGCTTATGACTTCAGGAGATTGGATGCAATATTGCATTACTGTCAAAGAGATTCTAAAATTATGGTGAAATTTGAATTAGGAAGTACTCGATCTAATAATAACTGTACAACTAGGTATCCTGTGTGTCTCTGTAGCTAATAGTGGTTGGCATAGGAAGGAGGAGAATAAAAGGAATATCCCTAAATATTCCCTTTCAGCAATCTGGAGTTTAGGGACTGCAGCCAGAGATGCAGTCTTTGCAGTTAATAACCCCTCCTGATTGTTTTTTTTCTTCTTTCATTAATTTGTTCAATCATGGATTTTACCCTTGGAGAAGGAAAACTTCATTGCACTAAGATGTCTGCCTGAGACTGTTCACATTTCTATATAAGCAGTTAATGTCATCGCTGAATAGCAGCTATTTTGCTGTCTGTTTCCTTTTCTACCAAGGGATAAATTAGCCATATGCTAGAGCATTTGTGCAGTGTAAAAAAACCTATGTGTCCCTGTGCTTGTACAGGATTTTGTCAGTTTGGCCAACTCGCTTTGATTGTTACATGTCCCTAATTCTGTCCAAATGTTGACCAAATGAACATAGACTAACCTGAAGAAAACTAAACTGTCTCTTCCCACTTCTCTTTACCAGGCATTGATGTTCTGGGTAGTAGATAACTTTCTTATGAAGAAAGGGAAGACAAAAGCTAAACTTGAAGAAAAGGAAGCAGGACAAGATTCAAGAAATGGAAGCAAAGTCCGATACAGAAGAGCAGCATCACATGAGGAATCAGAGTCAGAAGTACGTAGACTTAGCCAGTGCAGTTAACCTGTAGTCCAGTTGCTCCCTCGTGTCACCAGTTTCCTTGTAATACTGTCAATTTTGTTTTGATTTTCTTGGTATCCACCTCTGACTGTGGTTCCTAATATTTGTAGTTGAATGCAGATTAAGAAAACGGCAGTGTCTCAACGCTCACTGGTAGTTATTGTCCTTCCAGACAGGTAGGAGGACACAAGAACATATCTAAATATCACAAATGAACCGTTAAAAATGCTTCTAAAAACACCTGCATAGAATACAAAATTAATCAGTCCAATCTAATTAACCTACTAGCCTACCTTTGAAGTTGGAAGGAAGGGGGGCAAAATAACTGGCTGAGTTTGTGGAGGAGTATTTGTCAGGGCTAGCGTGGCTGCGGTGGCATGGTCACTGGGGACAAGTTGGAGGATATGAAGAGAGCAGCTCTGCAGTCCTGTTGCTGTCTCCTTGGATTTGTTAGCTCTTGAGGTAGCAGGGCGTTTGGATAGGGATGGGTTAAAGTTGTAATATGGTTAGTGTGTTAGGATATGCACAACCAAATATGGGGTTTGCTCAAAATGTGTTTTATTACAGAATAATTTTATTACAGAATAAATTAACCTTTTAAGCATCTGATCATCATGCAGATATTGCAGGATGCTAAGGGTATTACACTGATCTTCAAATCTGCTCAACTAATTAGTTTTCAGTGTTATGCAAATAAACATCAGCTTCCTTTTTTAGCATTGCACATAATCTTGTATCTGAATTTGAATTGATTTAATTAGAGTATTTGTTCTTTCACTTCATTTTCAAAATGTCACAAACAGAACAGTGGAATTTCAGTGGGTCAGGAGTGCTTGTGTAGGATGGCACTACTTAACTAAATATTTCCTATACCTGTCAGAAAAAGACAGGTAAGAGCCTCTGCTGTATATGCAGCTAATTGCCATACAGTTCCTTTTCTTTTTTCAGAGTATTATAAAATGATTTTCAGCTGTATCCAGAAGTAAAAGATGCAAAAAAGGAGAAAAAATGCTTATGTCATTGCCTTGAGTATAACTTTATTCTGAATTGCATTGATTATTTTTCAGTTTGCCTGAAGGATGGGCAGAATTCTTGAAAATAAGTTTCTAGTCACAGTTGGCTGGTGCTGTGTTTCTGAATTGCAAGCAGGGCTATGTTTTTTGCTTATAAATCAGCTGTTATGTTGCAAATGTTGCTAGAGATGTGGTGTGGTCTCTCTCACTTGTTTTTGCAGCAAACCACCTGTATCACTCGGGCGTGCAGGCATCGCTTCTGTGCATTTAGAGTCCATGATTCCAGTAGAGATTAATGCCTCTCGTTTTCATTTGAAATTTACTTTCAGGTAGCACTGATAACAAATCTGAATGAGGTTCAGTAGTCTTGGGCAAATAATAAGGTGTTTTGCAAGTGTAACAAAGAAAAAGGTTAAAAGTAGAAGGAGGGAAGAAAGCGACTTCGCTTCACGTTACTCAGAAGCTGTAATTTCTTTTTCTCAGATCCTCATTTCGGCAGACGATGAGATGGAGGAATCTGACGCTGAAGAGGACCTGCGCAGACTGACCAACCTAAAGCCCATTAAGAAAAAGAAGCATCGTTTTGGTCTGCCTGTATGACACATTCCCTGACCTGTGTATTTGCAGGCATCATGGTAAAAACTTCTCAGTCAGTGGGTTTCAAGGCTGCAATTGCATCTCCCTTTTCATACAGACTGACTCAAAAACAAGGTCTGCCAGCAGAATGCAAGCAGTTGGAAGACTTCCAGTTCAGTTGCACTACAGACACACTGACCAATTATGCAAGAATGTCTTTTCATCATGGTGAAAGCACAGTGTTGTTGAGGACTAGTCACTCAAGTGATTTGTATCTGCCATTTCGGAGAAGATCATAGAGAACAGATACAGGGATCTTTCATTTATGGTTTCTGAATGATGCAGTTTAAGATGTTCTCAAAAAAGGCATTGGAATCAACTAAGTTAACGGAGTATGTTTTGCTACTAAAACTGGCTTTTGCAGCATAATTCCTAGAGCAGAATAGTTTATGGTTACAAGCTGTAACTTAATGTTATTTTTTTAAGTACAAAATGTTTACTTGCTACAAGGTACCTATGGAACTAGTAGGTGGAACAAAGATTTTTTTCCAGGTCTCCTCAAACCTATTTGACTATTTTATATTTAAGTTATATTTTCATACAGTTGTATTTAAAGATGCTTTTTGTTAGAGAAAATGTTGCAGTTCTCTCTTTTTTTTTTTTTTTTTTCCTGCAGAAATGGTCAAAAGATTTGTCACGAGAATCCTATCTGTCCTTGTCTCCTGGTTTAAGATAAAGAGATTGCAAAGGGAAGAGCTCAAGTCACCAAAAAAATGGTCACTAAAAATGACCAAAAAATCACTAAAAATGCAGTCCTAAGTGTGCTTTTGAACACATAATTTAGAAATATCTTTTCTAATAGGAGGTGTTATTTGCATATTTGACAAACGTGCACTTTGGCATATAACAAAGCATCTGCTGTGATAGGTTGCTTATGTGTGGAACAAATATCTAGGGATGACTTCAGTTATTTATGTTTCTTAAGAACCTGTGAGTCTCTCGTGAGTACCTCTCAAATATCCAAAAGACATGGAAAATTTCTTCTGCTTTCCCTTATTTAGAGCCTTCCATACTAGATTTGGATCTCATTGGAGTAGTCGGGCTATGATATTGCAGATAATTCTGTTCCTGCGTGTTCTTTGGTGAAACAGCACTGTTTGACTTAATGTGCTTGCTTTATCTCCCCTCAAAGATTGCACTTCTCATGTTTAGTTTCCTTATAATCTCCTTATCCCATAGCATTCAAAAGGAAAAACAAAAAAGGGAGGTATAATACAGTTGTTGCTGCGTCTGCTGCAGAATTCCTGCAGCTTTCAGTGTCTTTCATCCAATAACTGCAAATGTGCTGATCTTAAACCTTGCAGACGTGTTTTCAGTGGCATCCTTTTGTTTTGCCTAATTTCTAAAGGCTGGTTACTCTTTCAGCAGCTTTTTTCCTTGATTAGTTAAACCTTGTGTAGGACGGGGCACTGTGTCAAAGAGCTGACAACAGAAGTCAATTGCAAGTGTGTTGTAGCATGTGGACGTCAGAAATGTTCCAAGCCTTAAACCAAACGGTTTCGCGCAAAAACTGCTCAGAACTTTTTAAGATTTTTTACATTTTTTATAGATTTACTAGGTCTTAATGTGGTATATTATCCAGACCAGTTAAATGGGGTTCTTGGGCCTTAGTGAATATTGAACTGTGCGCTCCCTTTCTGCTTTCCACTTTTCCAGCATTCCTTTCCACTGTGTGGCCGTTAAGGCAACCAAAATGCCCCCTGACTTCAGGTGTCCCCTGCCGAAAAGGGACATTTTACCAAGCCCAATGTAAGAGTTTATTTGAGCCACTGACCTCTGTTACTGTGCACTGAATTAACTGCAATAAGCTTAAATACTAGAGTTTCTTTTAGACTGAAACTAGAAACTAATGACAAGGAATGCTTGAGTTATTCTGAAATGGGAGCAAAGGGGCAGGAGGACGGGGAAATGTCCCTGAGCAGAGTTGCCTCTGCTTTAGGCTTTTTTCCTTTTGCTGTATTCCACTGATTAGTGACTTGCATCTTGTCTTAAGTCTTTATCATTGGGCAGGCTCATATTTCCCCAAGTGCAGTGCTCCAAGGAATTCATCTTCATTAATGGAATCATCTCATGCAGCTTACTCTTCCAAAGAGATTTAAGAGTCAGGACTTGCTCCTGTCACAAACAGCAGCGATGTTTTATTATATTTTACTCTTTTTAGCATAGGATTTGATGTGTTTCATACAGCACCACGTGCTGCTGTGCAGCCAGTGCTGCCGTGTCCGTCCCCAGAGGTAACGGAGCAGCGCACACAGACTGAGCTGCACAAGCTTTCGTTTTACCTTCCTTTTCCCTTCTCTGGTTATTGAGATTATGAACATGATTTCTGTTCCTAGCCTCATGTTTAGTCTGTGAAATGTTGGTATAAAATTCTGGCCTTAATCATGTGAAATGTTTGTTTTGAGCAGACCTCAAACTTAGTGACCGAGTACAAAGCAGAAGGCCCTGAGGAGCAGTTTCTTGAAGGTGGCTATAGTGAAGTTGTAAGAATGCCTAATTTTTCCTGTCTTATGTACTTAAATATCAGTTGTTTGGGGATTTTAGAATGCCTCACAAAATGGCAGTAAAAGCACTATGAGCCAAAAAAAAGTATTCTAAATACCACAGTAATAGCAGAGGAGCGTATCTGTACAGGGGAAAAACCAATTCTTTCTCTGTGTATAAAAAAAAAATATTTTCAGCTTTAACCAAATAACAAAAACTTGTGTTTTTTTTTTTCTACTCAGTTTTCGTTCTTATATGAAAAAGACACGGAAATGTAAAATGGGCAGGTTGCCTCTCTGTGAGATGGAAGTTATATACGAGGTGAATATCGGAACGCTTGCGGCAGGTGCAGGATTGCGGGATTTGGTCTGAAGAGCCTCTGTGCTAGGAAGGGAAACCTCTGCCTCGTGCTCTGCGGCGTCTGGCTGCTCAGTGACAGCTATTGATAGGGCAGTCGGAAATAATTCTTTTCATAAAGAGTTGATCTGATAATATTACAGTACAGTGATGTTTCTGTTAGCCTGGCATTTGCCCTTGAAGTTAGTGACTGATAAATGCACATCAGGACAACTCATTGCAAAGGATTAATTCAGACTGAGCTTAGGAGAAAAAGGAAGAAGTAATTCTATTGTTTCTTTAAGGAAAATAAGCTATGGAGTGTACCCCAAAGTCAGAGTAAGAGGCTGTATCGTGCCGAAGAGATGCAGAAATATTGGTGGAGATCAAGTTTAGCATGAGTGGTTAACTTGTGTGTTTTAACTGTTCTAATATCTGGCCTGTGACACATCTGTGTAAATTTGAAAACACTGGTGTTGTCTAATACGTGGTTTTAAAATTCCAGCTTTAAGGGGTTCCCAAGGGGTTCAGGTCCCCTTGTCTTTCTGTAAGCAGGCGAAACGCTGCATGCTGCCGTTGCTAACTGCAGTGTCCCATAGCTGCTCTCCAGGGAACACGCAGATGGAGTTGCAATTCGAGCAACGCAAGGTGCGCGCCGACTGTGAGGGCCTTCTGCCACGGGGCTCCGCTGACGCCCGTGCCGCTTCGCTCTGCCTTTTTTCTTTCTTTTTTTCCAAGGGAAAGCAGTAATGAAGGTGAACAAATCCAGCCACGTCGGATCAGAGTGAGATCCGCAGCATCAGGTCAGAGTGAGATCTGCAGCATAAGTGTGTAAACGTTTTTTTTTTTTTTTTAAAGGTATTTCAAGTTTCCAGTTCAGTTGCTGAAAATGACTACTATGGTTTTACAAAGTAAAACTGCAGTATCTTTAAAAAAGGGACTCTTTTGTAGGTGTGTTTGTCTTGCGTGGGTATCCGTCTCCAATTGAACGTTGGGTTTGTTTGTAAGTAAATTCAGAGTAGAGCCTGTGTGAGCAACACCGACAGCTGTGTGCTGCTGCCCTCCGTTTGGACCATACTGTTTAATCAGTGGTGTTACCCTGAACTTCTAAGGGTATCTGATGTAATGACATTGTATAATGGTTTACAATAAAGTTTGACTTATTACAGATTCGTACACTTGTTCTTTGCTCCCTCTCTTTAAAAGTGAATGTGCCTCAGTGTTCATCGTGTGCTCTTGCATGCAGCAGGTTGTGCTACGGAGTTGAACATCAGAACTCAGATTTAATTTTCTGCACTCCCAGGTGGTGTTAATTTTGCTGTATTCCTACACCTTAACAGTGGGTCCAGGTTCAAAAGAAAGGGCTGCTACTGTTGGGGAGCAAATTTTGTTTGCAACTAAAGAATCCTTCAAAGCTGCTCTCAAATTTGTCCCTGTTCCTGAGGATGCTCAGGGCATGCACATGGAGGGTGAGCACCTGTATTTTCCCAGTGAAAATAAAACCCTGAATGTGCAGCCAGAGAGCACCTGAGGTGTAACAAGAATGGGTCAGCTTGGAAATTTCTGAGTTTGCCTCCAAGTGTCCTTCCTCTTGGCAGAGGCATAGTCTAACTGAATAACTTGTTCATCTGAATTGTCTTCTGTTCTCCTGATTTGTTTGCAGAAGGTAGTAGAAGCCCCAGCAGAGGGGGAAGGTATGGTGAGTATCTCCCAGGATGTGGGAGGAATAGGGAAGGCTTTTAGGAGAAAAGAAGACTGGCTCCCTGTGAAGCTGTATATACAGATGACTATTTTTTTTTTAAGGGTAGGAGCTTGAGACCTTTATGGCAGCACAGGGCAGAAATCCTGTTCTTGGCCAACCTCTGCTTCTATCACCGCTTCCTTCAAGGATAATCTTCCGCCTTTCAGGCCTGTAATTCCAGTGAGGGATGTTAGTTTCTTGGGGAGGATGTGTCTCCTGTAAGCAGCTCTCTTTGCAGCCTTGGTGGCCAGCGTGTGTAAAGTCACTGAATGTTCCCCATTCGTCACCACATTTTGGTTAAGAGTTGATTTTCAGCAAAGGGGTTTCCACACCCTGTGTCCTGGAGGAAGGCGGGGGAGGGCTAATTGCATTAAAGTTAATAGCCACTGTGGTTGTGCTTGTTCTTCAGCATGTAGGAAAGGCAGTTTAATGAAAGAGAGCAAAATTGCCTGGACTGCGGATGATGCCTAGGAGAGCTTCAAGCTAAGTTGCCTACCTGAGTGGATGCCTCATCTCCCACCCCCAATGGCATGTAAGGTATGCGCATTTTGTCTGTATAAATTATATTGCCACAAAAGCATGACTTTTATTGTATTTTAGATGAGGATGGTGCAGCACCAGTGCAATCAAGTAGTTTTAAAAGCTCAAGGGAGCAAAGCAGTTCTAACTGCTCACTTTAAACATGCAGACTATTATCTTCCTACTGTAGTAGCGTCAGAAAGGTGATGCTTATCGGTATGGATAGAGAGGCATTAATTTTGCATAGTGAGGAAAATTGTTTTCCCTAAAGCTGATTTTTTTTTTGCTACTGTTTTGTTAGTCTGCAGGTTCTGCCTTTCACCAGAAACTTTTCCTCTGGTTTTCGAAACCACTGTTTTAAAATAGAAACTCAACACAAAGAGGGCTGGCTAAGTGCATGATATCCAAACTGCTTCTAAACTTTGCAAAAATACTTATAATGTTTTTACTTTGAATGGTAATATAGAGGAAAGCATGTTTTTAGGCCTGGGGAGAGGTCAGCTGGAAAGCTAAAAGGGGCACTTAGGGACCTGGGGATGGCCAACCCGAAAATCACAGTGTTTCAGTCACAGGGGTCTAATGCTGCACTACTGTGGTTGTGTTTTTAGAAGGAAAAATATTGATTAAACTTTGCCTCCTGTGCTTCTCTCTGTAGATTAACCAAAATGCAGAGCTCAAGAAAAGCCTGGGGAACATTTTCTAGCACTGCAGCAGTCAGCGTTCCTGTTAAAAGGCATCTGGAGGTATGGCCAGTCTACCTTTCCCATATTTAAAAAGCAAAAAAAAATTATGGGAGTTTGAGTTTATATTAGGTGTTTACTGTAGTCACAGAAGTTGATTTTTTTAATGATGTAAAGAATTTACAAGATAGTAAAAAAAAATGGATAAAAGCGGGTGAGGGGAAGCCCTCCCCCCCACCCCCAAAAAGTCTCCCTTTAATCACAATTAACAGTCAGGCTTAGGGTTTCTTTTCCTTAATAAAGAAAATACACAGGGGGCAACTCTTGCGTTTTGGAGAAGGCTTTAGTGCCGTCAGTGCCTATGCTGGGGGCACCGACGTAAGCCGTTCCTGTGCCCGAGTGGGGGCAATGATGAAGTTTTCTCACGCAGCTGCAAGTAGAAAGTGATTTTATCCTCCCGAGCGCGCACGAGCTGACATCAGAGTGAGCTCAGCAGCGGAGCGGCGGGGGGAAACGTTGCGTTTTAGCAATGATCCAAACCACACGCAACGCTGCAGCGCCAAGTACCAACGCAAACGACGTCAGAGAGGGCACGGTCCCGCGTTCCCAGTCCAAGGGATGCACCTAATATTTACGGAACGTGGCTTTCTTGGACGGGGAAAGAGGCGCTCTGCTGTTGTCCTTGTATCCGTAACAAAGCGTTGCCTTTTGGAGTTATAAATAGAGCCCCCGCGGGCTCCGCGGCCACTGTCTCCACAGTGTAGCCGTGCGGGCTCAGCTGTCTCGCTGAGCTCCAGCCGCCGCCTAAATCCTGCGCGCCCGAGTCATCCCTAAGAATAAACCTCCCGGGAACAACAGCCCGCGTCAAGCGGGAACACCCCGGGCTCTGCTTTGGGAAAGTGACCCAGCTCATGACTCCCCTCTAGGTGCTCTATATAAGCCCAGGAAAACAACAGGCGCAGAGGACAGTGGAACGAAGCCGGGGAACATCCCGTGGGAAGGATTACGGAAACGCTGCCGTTATGTCACAGGTATGGGGCACCGGGAAACCCAGCAAATCCACTGCTGCTTTAGGTGGCTTGCACCAGGGCCTTGTTAGCAAGTTATTCTCAGGAAGCAGGGAATTCTGCTCTGCTCATCTAGTTGACCTCTTTCATTATTTTGAAGTGCTTAAGCACTTTGCAGAGTTTAACAAGTGGGTCGTGATGAGTGATTATTTGATGAAGAAAGCAAACAGCTCCCCTCTGCATGGCTGATTAGATTAGCCTTTAATATTCTGGTTTGCTATAAATATTACAGGAAAGGAAAAAATAACTCGTATTGTCCTAGTTTATAGTATTTCTCTGTAGGAATGTTTTCTGCTTTTCCAGCACACTTTCTCGGGCCGTGATTTGAAGTTCTTGAGGAATACACAAATTGAGAGTAGCTTTGAAAGGACATGGTATTCTGAAATGTGCTGCCTCTCCTTTAAAGTGAATCTTAACCTGATAACATGCAGGAAAAAAAAGAGGGGTGGGTAGGACCGGAAATTA
Organism: Tinamus guttatus; assembly: GCF_059628265.1. NCBI lineage: Eukaryota > Metazoa > Chordata > Aves > Tinamiformes > Tinamidae > Tinamus > Tinamus guttatus. The sequence goes on along the minus strand of NW_028288560.1, from coordinate 203,282 downwards.
CAGCTGTCAAGATGAAATACCAAAGACTGAAATTTTGTACTGGAAATCCTCATGTTCAATTTGTGACTAAGAGTTTGGCTTTACCACGCTCTCTCATTTTCAAGGTGATCCTAAAATTAGCTCTGTTTCTGTGCATTTTTCGGGCGCTGTCTACGTGAACACAAGTTCCAGCTGCCCGACACAGCCCTCTTCCCCGTGCGAGTCCACACGGTGGGTGAAGAGCAGCGTGAGAGCAGGGGCAGGAGGGAGGAGAGGGATCTTTGGGAGCCGCTCCTGCTGCTTCCCTTTGCTCCGGGTGAGAGGAGCGCAGCAGGCTCCCTTACAGCTCCCCTAAACCAACCACCAGGCTTTGCCATCGCCCTCCGAGGCTCCTGACACGCTGCCCTGGGCGGTGATTTGGCTTTTTGGGACTAACCAGTTGACTGGAAAATTCTCTGCAGCCTAAGGAGAGGTTTTACCCTAAAACGGCTGGGTGCATTCACCCCTTCTGCCTCTGAGCACCTAAACTGCCTCCTTTGCCACCCGCCCTCCCTAGAAGCTGCTTTGTCCTATTTGGGAAAAAAAAAGCCTTGAAGTTTCAGTCTCCCATCTGTGAAAGTTAAAGGATTTAGCAGGTTCCTTATTCCTGATAAGGCAACAAGTTGCTGCCCCGCGTGGGCTGCCAGACCCCAGGGCTGCTCCCACGCTCTGTGCCGTGTCAGAGCCGCAGGGAATGAGCTCCCTCGCGTGCCCGTTCCCCACGGAGCCGTGCAAATGTCCCTGGAGAGGAGCCACTTGGGGAACGAGCCAAATGACCCAAGACGGTTATGAATTCAGCAGGGTTTTACAGCAGCCCTCTCCCCTGGCTTTCTTTGGCTGTTTGGAGGGTGTTTTTCCCTCGGGATCTCGCAAAAGTCTTGTTTCCCACAGCACATGGTGATGGTGCTGACATCCATCTATTTTTGAGCGTTCCTGGGAGTTCATAGCCAGTAGGAAACATGTTGAACCCCCCTGGCGCAGCTGCCTTCCTCTGCCAGGAGCTGTGCTTGCATAAGCTCCCTTGAACGTATAGCCAAGCCTATAGGTTTGACTCCCTGACTCACACAACTGTGTTTAGCTTTGCAGGTGCTGACCTACAAATGTGTAAGTAGGATCCATCATTGCCAAAATCCAAGCACGAGAAGCCCTGTGTCCGCAGCACTGAACAAAGAGCTTTCCTGTCTGTGGTTCAGTGCACAAATATATGAAAACCGGAGTGTTTGGACATTTAATCGAGCCCTCTCTGAGGGTAGTGAGGGTCTGATGGTTGATCTGCTCCCTCTGCCCTCTCCTCTGAGGTCTGCGTGGTGGGACCTTGACACCCTGGCCTTGAAACACAAAACCACAGAGGGATATTAATAGTGCCAGTTGCTGCTGGCCGATGTTGTGGATTCGAAGTAGTGACTTAGGGGCAGGAATAGCCTGAGGTTTTTGAATGTTATCCCTGTTTTCTACTAGCGGGGTAAACTGTAAACAGGTTTTTCTTTGAAAATCTAATGCACCAGCTTGATAGCACATGTTTTGGTGTTAGACTTTCTTTTCCTTTGTTAGGCTTGGTATTAAAGGTGTGTTCAACACGTGCATCTAAACAACCCCTCAGCGTGCTCAGCTCTCTAAGTTTAGAGGCTGAGCTCTGTAATGGCTGGCTCTCCAGTGTCTTTTGTGCTTTCTTGCAAGTTTTTCCTAGTTCTGATAAATAACTCTGGGTCAAACTTATCCCAGGAGTAGAAACAAAATGATTTAGTCATGAAGATGTAAGGTTTTTTCCAGCTGTTTTTGTTTGATCTTTCTGAACATAAAATAAATTTTTTCTTTTATTTTTTTTAATTAGCACTCCATTAGTACCTGTACACTGAGTACCTGTGTTGAATTTGTTTCCCCTGGTTTGGCTATTTGCAGTTGTGCTACTGTACAGCTGTATAAAGGACCAAGTGCTGCGTGTGTAATCCCAAAGATTAATTAGATGGGCTAATGAATTAGCAACTCTGGGTCTTGTAGCTTTGGGCTAATGCACCTTTATTTGCTGTGTTTCTAAATGTGACATACTGATGTGCTGGCAATACATCTTTCTTAGCCCACCCCTGTGAAGAAGAAGCGTCCTCCAGTGAAGGAGGAAGATCTCAAAGGAGCCAGGGGAAACCTTTCCAAAAATCAGGAAATTAAATCCAAAACCTACCAAGTCATGAAGCAGTGCGGTAAGTCACTTTTCCCTACTAGAAACAATTAAGCAATCTTCCAAAGTCAATCATTAACTTCATTTCTGTCTTCAGCTGAAGCAACAGCCATGTCCACGCTCCCTCGCGTAGCTGTTCAGGCTCTCAAGTCCGTGATTGGCCCATTTGACTCTCACCAATAGGTGCCAACAGGGCTTGGCCTCCAGGGCTCTTTCTTCCTGACTCAGCTTTGCAAAGCAGGAGGTTGAGCCCTGATTTTGCCTTCCGAGTCAGAGTTCAAAGCAAGTTCTGGTCGTATGGCCAGTGCCAATGACTAGTTGAAGATCTGGAGGTCGGGGGAGATAGGGGGTTTCTGGCCTCTGGCCGCTCTGGTGGGTGAGTTCTGCATGTCTGAGGTGAAACCCCTTGGGGGCAATAAAGGGCAGAAGGTGAGAGCAGCCTTACAGACTGATTGCCCTCTCTGTGGGGCTCTGCTTCCATCACCAGAGGGGAGGGACGGGAGAAGCAAAACTGGAGAACCTTAACCACTGGATTCCCAACATCAAACTAGTTTCCAGCTTTCTGAAGCACCTGCAGGGACGACCCTGCCTTGAGGGGCCACTCCACGGTGCTGCCTGCTGTTAACTGCCATAGTTCTGTGTGCCTCAAAATTGACTGTCGCTTCTCCTGGTTTTCTTTTTCAAGAGCAAATGGGCTCAGCAGCACCTTCCATATTCAGCCGAGATCGGACCGGGGGTGAAACAGTCTTTGAGAAGCCCAAAGAAGAGCCGGCCAAGAGCGTCCTGGGCTGACAGCGGAGTCGGACGTGCACTGCTTGGGAGACGGCTACAACAGTTGTCTAGATTGCTGTTCCTTGCATTAAACTCACTGCAGAGCTAAGTAGTTAATTCAATTTCTACTGCAAGTCGTTGCATAGGGAAAGGACTCGTGTCTAAGGATACAACTTTTTATTTTTTATTATGTTTTCTATGTGTTGGATGGTGTTTCCTACAATGGTTTAATTAAAAATCAGGCACAGCTTGGCATACAGTAGACCAATTTCAGCTTGTGCTGAAAGGAATTCTGTGGACTTTTTGACATTAAAGCTATGATCTCGTCTAACTGTCATATGTGAAGAATAAATATTCAAAAGACGTGGTTTCTGTGTCAGTGCAATTTTTTCAAATTGCTCTTGCAAACAGGGAGACAGAGGGAGACAAGAGGAGCCAGGTTGTAGAGTTAACAAAAGTCTGGAGATTCCTGAAATCTCTCCTCAGCCATAGACCTCCCTGTCTAATGTGCTCTGGTTCCCTGCTTGCTGGGAAAATAGATTTTAATTCCCTGGATGTCTGAATTGCAGTGAGGTCTCTGATCCTGCAGAAGAGGGAACAGAGCACCTGAAAACGCAGGGATACTCGATCAGTTTTAGCATTATTTAAAAACTAGAATAAGAGACACATAACTGTTAGAAAGGTTTTCAGCAAATCTTTTCCTGTTCCCTTTGCCAAACTCCATTGCAGTGCTGCCCTCTTTAAAAAAGCAAAAAAAACCCCAGCCTCTCCCACCCCCCTGCAAATATTAAAACCTTGTTTTGAAGAAACATGTCATCAGATTCCCATGGCAGCTTTGCTTTTCTGGTTTAAATTCTTTCATGGAAAATTCCAGCACACAGTGCCCTGGGGGGCTCTGCCAAGGACATGACGGAGTCCTCCAGAGACATTGCATGACGGCCCCTTCTCCACATCCATCCCAGAAAGCAAAATCCTGCAGCGTGATCCAGAAGTCCCAGTAATCCCGGGGAAGAGCTGGGGCTGCTTCTGCAAGGTCTGTGCCCCATCCCACAGCTGTAAGTACCTGCCGTGTGTCCTGCTGTGCCAGGGCTGGGGGAACTGCACGCGGAGGGACAAAACTCAAGCCGTGTTTTGGTCCAACTAGGAATAAGGTGAGACACAAACTATGTGAGCAGCAACTCTGTCCTGTTGGATTATAGACTCTCCTTACAAAATCAAACTCATTCAAGTTGCTTTTTTGCCTTTTTTTTTTTTTTTGGTAACACTATTTCTTTACATGTAGATTTATTGGATTAAAGTTAAACATCAAACCTTTTTTTTCCCTAGACTATAAATTGGAGTTTTTCCCCTGAGGTGGATCTTTTGATTAAAATGTGAATAATCCCTTGCTTTATGGACATCTACTGCAGTTCCTGCAAACTATGAATTCGTGGTGAAACATTTGGCAACATTAAGGTAGGTGCCACTTTTATTTAAACACCAGTTTTAGCTTTGCATAGCCCAGAGCTAGCTAAGAGGGGGGGAAGTTATATTAAAAGTTCTCTGAGCAAGTGAGGAATGCCCAAGAATTTCTTCTCTGCCTCTGTATCCGAACCACGTAATGCATAAAACTTAATGCTTTCTATGGAGACTGCAGGAAGGCTTGGAAAAACAAAAGCAGACAGCACAGGCTGTGTAGCTGCACGTGCAATAGCAAAGTCCTTGAGCTTTAACGAGTGCTTTCCTGAGGAAAAATATCCTTAAAGATAGCCCTGCTGCGTTGCCGTTCTTCTAAGGGCACCCGTTTGTCCATATTTATAAATATTACTGACAAAATTAGTCTGAGTGTCACTGATATATAACCTTTGCTGGTGAGAGATGACTGAGCTGGGGCTTTAGCAAAGCCTCGGCAGCTGCTCGGCAGCTTCCCAAAGCAAACACGGAGCCACTCGGAGCCCAGGAGCCAAAATCCTGATTGGGTTGAAGGAAAACACTGCGCTCTCCTCCCTCTCGGAGCTCCTCTGCCTCTGTTCAGCTTTCTCAGGAGAAGACCCAGCTCCATGGGGGATTTCACACCCCTGCACCCTGCAAGTCCCAGCTGGCAGCTAAAACCCCCAAAGGATTTCACCATTTTGTCCGTTTTTGGTTCCAAGCTTATTTGTTACAGTGAAAAAATGATTCTCTTAACCTGTTAGCTCACCCGCGCGTCTCAGACACCCCAGGGAAGCAAGGCGAGGTATCAATTAGCAGTGTGGAATTTTGCTAACAGCTTTATTTAAAGGGTGTCTTTAGGCTCAATGATTTATGATGCTTTCCAGTAAGCACTAACTACCAGGAATCTTTTAAACCCTTTTTCTTTCTTTTTGAAGGTAGACCTCATTTGCAAAAATGCATTGGAGCCCCATTCAGGGCTGCCTTGTCCCTGGTGTTACAGGAGATGCTTCCCATTAGGAAAATGGCCAAAAAAGATGCCTGTAAAGGGCTGCTGAGACCAGGGGGTGCAGCCCCCCCACCAGAGCCCGTTCCCCTTCCATGGGCTGCCAGGGCTGACATCGTGATGGAAAAGCCTGGGGAACCCTGACTTTGTGCAGCTGAAGCACCTGTTTAGTACCTGACTTTTACATGTGGGTATTAAAAAAACAAGCACTAGATCCACTTCATTAAAACTAAAGCGTTGGCAGTTGGCGCTCTCAAGCCATAAATTCTCTATTTTAAGGATTAAAGCTTTTCAAAAGATACATAAGTTAATCCAGTGTTTATCAATTATCAATTTATCCCCTAAAAGATATACATTTGTATTCTCTCCTGTAAATGACACAATGCTTGCAAGCAGTACAAAGGGTTTGCCTGCAAGTAGGAAGTTTATTTTTTAAGAAGCTGCTGAGAACGAAGCTGCGCTCAGCGGAGTGTTTTATAGTAAACATTCAAAGGTCTGTTGAAGTGATAATTTATCAAGCGCTTGTTAATGTCTTTGTGGCACATGTGAAGCCAAAGGCTCCCAGAAACTACGGAAACGTCGTCTGCAAAATATCCGTGAGGCAGGCAGCAACGCATGGATTTCCCTGCCGCTGCAAGCAGGCTGCTGCAGCTTCCTGAGACGCAGCAGTGTTTCGGGAATAGCGTTTCTAGGGCTTTGGGAAGGAAAAATGGGAAAGCATCGTGGTCCCGGCAGCCAGCGAGGCCAGTTTTGAGCCAGCTTGGAAGAATCGTTGAAGCAGCACTTCGGAAAATGCAAGATATTGGTTGAAGTGAAGCCCAAGCAGTTGGCCAAGCTCTGAGCTACAGCCCCAGGACATGTCATTTTTCCTGTCCAGTTGATATTTCCAGTTGACAGTTGATTTTCTTGGGAATACAGCAAGGATAGGATTCCCTGGGGTTCTTGTTTCCCACTGGTGAATTCCTACTTTGTCCACAAGGATGCCTAGAAAAATTATTATTTCTCCAGAGTGTAAAACAAGATGGACATTACAGTATACTATCATGCTCAGGTGGAGAAACATCTTTTAAGTAGTCATGCTTGCTTTGTTAGTTAGGAAAGGTCCCTAAGCACCAAAGAAGAGAGCATGTGTTTTAGGATACAGCATTAGCCATAAATGTTTCCTTACAAAACCAGTCTCTTTTAGTAGAATCTCTTTTTCCAGGGCTACGAGCCAACCCTTGACCAGCAGCAAGCTCAGGAGCAGCTTTTGGTGTCCTGCCTGGATGGAGACGTTTCGGTAACGTCACTGTGAAGACGGTGAAAGCAGCATCCCAGCATCTGTGCAGGTAAAAGCAGATGCAGAGCCTCCCACTGGGTGTTCTGAGACAGGCCAGTGGCTTCGGGGGACACAAAGCTTGATGAAATCACCAGCTCCAAAACCTCCTATGGATTTTGCATGTCTTTGCCAGCTCCAAATTTCTCAAGTGCTTGAGGTAGGGTAAAGCCATGCCCTTTCAAACTGTTGCCATTTGACAGGTTGGAGATTGAAGCATGCAGAAATTCAGCCTGCACACACATCTAGTCATCTTTCCACGTGTTTTTTTTTTTTTTTTTTTTTCACGCACATTTTAGTGGAATTGAAGTTTAAACAGGAACATGAGGATTTCTTAAGTCAAGACTTCACCGAACATTTAAGAGCAGAGATCTGATGGAATAATAAACTTGCCAAGGTCCAATCTGCAACTGTGTTTAACATGTCAATATTAAGTTTCTGAGTTTCCTCTCAAAGCCTGCATAATATCCCCAAGTGTGGGTTACTCATTAACTGATTAAGATAAACAACGTTTTCATTTTCAGCTCAGGTCTTCCCAAAATGGAGAGAGCGGTGCTCGCCTTGGTGGTCTTCTCCTCGCTTGCAGCATTCGCAGACACCATCACCCCAAAGGTATTTGCTCTGCTTTTTATAACACCTCTTTTTTGCTCGCCCACATGGCGACAGCAGGGCAGTTCTCAGCAGGCAACACTGGTAATTCCTGTGGTACCCGCACAGCATCGTGCACCCAATCCAGGGGTCTAGGATCCCATTGGGGCCTGCGGGGCAGAGCAGGGGCAAACACAGCACAAGGTGCAGGTTTTGTCTAATGCCTCTACCAAAGAGGGTGATAAAACACAGAACTGAGAGACTCTCGAGGTCTCCCTTGGAGCCTTTGGGCCTGGACGTGGCAGCATGGCATCAAGACAGAACGAGAGCCATGGAAATGCCAGGCTATTTTGGACAGGCACTGAGAATCTTATATGGAATTCCAAGGAGAGGCAACACAGGCATTTGTACTGCCAGGAAGAGCAAACTGGCCATTTGGCAGCATCGCAGGATGTGACCTAACTTAAAAACGGTTGGTGTTGGAGAAACAAAGCAAGCCTCATGTTTGGAGGGGTTTGTTTCCGTGATGCCTGTGCAGGAAAGGGTGCTCGGGGCAAGAGCACAAATGGGTCCCCATTGGTTTCCAGTGGCTGCGCTCTGCTTCGGTCAGGGCCCCGCAAGGCCCCTTGCCCCGCAGTGCCACTGTCAGGGACTGTCCCCTCATCCCGTCATCCCGTCGCGCGTCCCGGCCGCATCTCCGGGCAGGATTGATGCTGGCCGCGCTCCTGCCCTGCCACAGGGATGCTCCGGGCCGCCCCCTCGGAGCTGCAACCACTGTCCCGGGAGAGCAGGTACCCGAATTGCCGTGATCCCAATCACCTGCTCCCAATCCTCCCTGCTCCCTGCCCCGAAATTGTTTTACTTGACAAATATCTTTGTTTTTTCCTTTTACCCCCCTTTTCTTTTCTTTTTTTTTTTTTTTTTTTTTTGGAAATTATCCGGTGTCAGGAGCCGGGCACAATTTGTCGATATCTAATGAAAAAAGAAACAACTGTTATTGCCCTGGAGGTGGCTCCTGCAGTGATGTCTGGCCCCTGAGCTGCAGTCACCCTTGCACAGGAGGGCCATGTTTAAAGCGATTAAGTTTTTGAATTTAGTCCTAAGTCTTAACTGAGAAGAGGCCGGGCACTTCTTAAGTTAAGGAGATAAATTATTGAAAAAAAAAAAATCAAATAGCCATTGAGAAGATTTGTGAATCTGAAAAAAGCAAAAAATAGCAGTTGTTGATCTGTTCTGATACTGAGCTTTTATATTTTGATAAACTTCTGGACTGCTATGAGGTTGCTGATGTCCAGACCCACCTTTTGTACTGTTGCTACTGGCTGCTTGGGGTCTGTGCTGAAAGCAACACGCTGCCTTCAGAATGGAAATCACAAACAGATGAGTAGGTGTGGAGAGAAGCTTGGGAAGCTGCTGCGGGAGGAGCGCGTTTCTCCGGGGGTTTTTCCGAGGGGAGGCCTGGGGAAGGGCAGGGGGCAGCCCCCGCAGCGGCAGCGCCAAGGGCAGCCCGGCCTGTGCAAACAGCGCGATGGAGGCCTGCGCGGGGCCCGGCCTGCTGAGCAGCGCGCGGGGCCACGAGCTGCCCGCCTGGAAAACAGGCAGCAAAGTCAGCAGCTGGAAGAGCAAATGAGGTAAAACGGCTCAGGCTGCTTTCCACGTTGCTGAAAGAGGCGTTTGGGTGGTGGTTTCTGGGGTTTTTTTTTTTTTTGCAGTTTGTCTTAGGAGAGGAATTGGTGACAACGGTACCTGCTTACCAGAGTAGCGCGAGGCGAGAAGGTTGCAGAACAAGGCTCAGAAAAAAGCCCTGTGGGACGACAGAATACGTAGATTTAACTGCTGTTTTGTGCAGGGATGCGGTCATAGTAGCAGCAGGGGCAAGCAGGAGGCCAGTCCCACCACAGGGATCCCCAGGGGAGAGCAGAGCTTGTGCCTACTCGCTGCAGAGCACGCAGTGCTGAGCACTGCGCCCTCCTTGACCCCAACTGAAGCTACTTCATTTATCAGACATTACCAGTAACGGCACCTCCAACCTGGGTATGGACCAGCGCGTGGTGACAGCTGGCCTTTTAGTTGTAATTTCCAGGTGTTCCTTTCTTCCAGCATGGTATCGACATCTACAGCCTCCATGTGGACTGCAGAGTCATGTCCCGATTTGCTCACACTGTCATCACCAGCAAAATTGTCAACCGGGCAAATGAATCCCGCGAGGCCACCTTTGAAGTGGAGCTCCCCAAGACCGCCTTCATCTCCAACTTCTCCATGTAGGACCAGCCCTTTCCTGTGGTGTTGGCGAGGCAGCCTTGGGGTGGAGGGATGTTCATCCTTCTCCTGAGGAGCCATACAAGTGGCTAGGCCATTTTGGGGGAGGTGTCTCCAAGCGAGCCTCAAGGATGGGGAGGGATGGGAGTTTTCTCTGTTTGTGCCCTGAGGGCCACAAAGTACTGTGTTGCTCTAGTTTCTTGCACAGCACTCTCCCTAATATTAATTCTATTTTATGGAAAACAGGTCCATCGATGGCAAACTGTACCCGGGAATAATAACGGAGAAGGCATCTGCTCAGCAGCAGTATGATGCTGCGGTCTCGCAGGGGCAAAGCGCTGGCCTTGTGAAGTAAGCTGCCCTTCTGAGCAAGGTTGTTTGCACACTCTTAAACCTTCCCATCTGCCCAAGGGCCAAGTCAAGCCCTGAAGCCACCTTTTGTGCAGGATCAATGTAAAAAGCAGCTTGGGCTCCTCCTGGGAGGAGTGGCAGGACCAGGGAAGCCCGTCCGGACAAATGTCCAGCATGGGGTCGGAGCGGGAGCTGGGCAGTGGCTGAGCGATGCACTGGGACCAGGCAGGACCTTGGGTGGCCTGGGACAGCATTGTCTGCGTGTGCAGCCAGGAGCGCGGGGGAAATGCCTCCCGCCAGCAGCAGTTTTTAGCTGAAACAACCTGTTAAACCCTGGGTAACACCTAATCATTCTAGTTAAGTAGAATTGAGAGTAAGCTGAGCTTAAAAGCAAAGCAAGGAACGTCCTTGTTCTGCTATCGGGTTGAGCACTATGCTCTGCTCCTCCTTTAACAACTCATTTCACAGAACGCTAAATAATAGATGCAGCAACTTATTTATATCAATCTGTACCCATTCCTCCATCCATGTCCTTTATATCCGACGCCGCAATGGGCTTCTGCTGGAGGCATTGGTGTTTTGTTTTACCCTGGGACTTGCTGTGCTCAGTCATTAACCTGACTCCCCACTAAGATAGATGACTTCACATCACTCCAGAGGTGTATTTAATCTGGGACATATTCACTCCCAAATGGATTTCTGCTACAAACCTCAGCTTGCATATGCAGCAGCTATGGCACCCAGATGCTTTAGCTGTAACATGCAGTATCTCCTGCAATGTGAAACGGCTGCTTGGTGAGCAATACGATGCTCTCTCCTCTGCTTCGTGTTTGGCCGTTATTTAGCTCACGTTGCTGACTTTGGCCTTCCCGTGCACATGTGTACTGCAGGAGGTAAATCCCTATTCCCTTTTGCAGAATTGTGGGGAGAAAACTGGAGCAGTTTCAGGTCTCGGTTGGCATCGCAGCGGGCAGCAAGGTCACTTTTGAGCTGACGTACGAGGAGCTGCTGAAGCGGCAGCTGGGCAAGTACGAGCTGCTGCTCAAGGTCAGGCCCAAGCAGCTGGTCCAACACTTCCAGGTGAATGGCTGGGTGAGGGCTGGGGAAGGAGCCTTGCAGCCCATCTCGGGGGCCTCCGCTGGGCTCACGAGGACTTCTCCACCAGATGGATGTGCACATCTTCGAGCCCCAAGGCATTCGCTTCCTGGAGACCGACAGCACTTTCCTGACAAATGAGTTAACGGAGGCACTCACAAAAGTGCAAAATGAAACCAAGGTAGAAGAGAGGCTGCTGGTTGCATGGGGCAGTTTGGGGCATCACTGCGTTGCTTTGAGCTGGGCTTGTGCTTGCCTTTCAGGCTCATATTGTGTTTAAGCCAACGGTAGACCAGCAAAAAAATCCTGATGCAGGTGAAACCCTCCTCAATGGTGATTTCATTGTGCGTTATGACGTTGAGAGAGGTGCAACTGCAGGTGATATACAGGTAACAAAAGGATTAAAAATTAGCTGCTTTCACATCATTAGTATGTTTTAGTGTGGAGAACAGTCGGCATCACAGGTGGAAAGACCCATGGTGACAGAAAGAGCTGTTTCCACTAATCCTAACTCAGTGGGAACTGATCATGATGTTCAGTAAAATCCCTGTGACACTAAACCTGTTGCAGGATGGGAGCAGTCCTGGAAAACCAATTTTTCAAATGTTGCTTCAATGCCAACTCTCTCTAATTTATTTTTGTTCTCCAAACTTTGATGGATCTAAGATGTATTGTTGCTTCTTGCACGTGAAGCTTAGAGGAATGTGATTTATTCAGCCATTAAATTCACAATTTCATTTTCTTTTGCTTTTTCTAACCAAGACAGGTGAAGGGAGCAGGAACTTAAAAATATTTATGGTGCAATGCATATTTTAGAGAAAAAAGTGCCTATGCTTTCCATACTGTGTCACTAAAGAAGGACGCGCATGGATGTGCAAAAAGATGGTAGTAACAAGCCATGAACAGGGCTGTGCACACATGTACATGGTATTGAGATGTATATTACATGTAATATAAAAACGCAAACCTTAAAATTTTTAATTAAAATTTTGGTTAAAGATAATAATTAAGTATTTTGATTAAAAAGCAGCTCCTCTAGCCATGTGGCTTTGGTGCTCTGTATAGATCCAGAGACCCCTGTTTTTCCTGCCATTCACGCTACCAGACTGTGCCACAGATTTGCACAAAAAAAAAATTGTGCCGGGGCTCCATCTAGCATTTTAAACTGCTCATGCAGCTCTGAAGTTGATTCAAAACGTGGCTGTGCAGGACTAATAGGAAATGTCCTTTGTGCACTCTCCCTGCAGCATCCATCACAATTGCAGAAACTGTGCAGTGAATCAAACAACGCATCACACTTTGCCCCAGACCACATTTCAGTTCCATGCATCTTCCTTTACTGAATTCCTTTCCCTCAGCTCCAGGGTATCTCTGCACATCTTCTTGATACACTGGTCTTTGAAGAAGTGGGATTAAGATTTAAGATTAAAATACTGATTGATACAAGCTGCTTACACTTTACATGCTAATGTTAGAAAATACTTTGTTTATTAGCAAAAATATTAACAGTAAAATATGAAATGTATTTTTACATACGGTTTTGTTTATTCTTCGCTTGAAGCAGAAGAAATGGCACTAGCTTTGCTTTTGTTCCTAATCATTTTTGTTTTGATGGTCATGGATATATAAGCTCCTGCCTGCAATATATGGGAATGTAAAATGTGCATTTAAAAGTGAATCACTTGTATTAAGTTCTGAAGGAAAGGCTGAGGATAAAACGTATTGATTGATGATGGACTTTGGACTTAAAACTGGGTGCCCAGGGCCCCTTCACCAAGGGAAAGATGATCTGGCAGCCACCCCAAACTGGTGCTGTCTCGGGGAGGTGAGGACCATGTTTCCATTCTCCTGTAATTGGCTTTTGAAGGATAGTATCACCTCCAGCTAAGTAATACATTTTAATAGTTCTTTGATTTGGATCTATTTCTAAAGAACTATTTTTAATAGTTCTTTGATCTAGATGAACCAAATGCTGACCATGGACCACTGCTCTTGGTATGCCAGAATATTAAGAGATGATACTTATTTATTATGTGCAGTGTTATACTTACATAACTTTGTATTTCAGATCGTCAATGGATATTTTGTGCATTATTTTGCCCCGCACGAAATGCCAGTGCTTCCCAAAAATGTCGTCTTCGTAATAGATCGCAGTGGCTCTATGGCAGGCAGAAAAATCGAGCAGGTGACTTGCTTGAAACACTGACCTCTGCTCGCACCCCCTGTGCGTGTGCTCCCTGTGCTGGAGGGGCTTTGCTCTGCAGCCTCTTGGGGAAGTTGCTTTTGAAACATAGGCTATTCTTGTGCACAGCAAAACTTCCAGACGTTTGGAAATATATGGAAATACGAATGCACGGGCTTAGGCTGTTGAAGTGCAGCGCTTGTCCGATATGGGTGGGTGGCTTGCCTTGAGACAGAGGACATTTCTCTCTGCCTGTATGCAGTATTTTGTTTTCTCTTCACAAACAGACGAGGGATGCTCTCCTGAAGATCTTGCAAGACCTGCGAGCAGAGGATCGCTTCAGCTTTATCACCTTTAACAGCAAAGTTTCGGAGTGGAGGAGCTCCCTGCTGGAGGCCACGGCAGAGAACTTGGCAAGCGCTGTGGCATTCGTGCAGACTCTTAGCGCCAGCGGAGGTACCAGGCACCAGCTGGTTCTTAGAACCCTAAATATACACCCAACAGCATAACAAATAGTGTTTAGGAAAAAAATACTGTGCTATTGCTCATGTCATGCCATGCAATTATGGTCAGTGATCACAAAGCGAGTGAGCGCACAGGCAATTTTTAATAATTATGAGCAATGATAGAATAGATAGGATAGAAAAACTTATGCTGGGAATGGGCCAACTAGTGACTACATTATGATATGCATATAAGGAGAGATGGTTACATCCCATCCATGAGCTGTACAAGCTAGGAAGTTTTGTCCAAGACATTTACAACACAGAGAGTTGAAAAATTTCCAGGGAACCACTTTTTTTTTTCCTCCATAAAAATGGCAATTCACTCAAGCTAGAAACATTTCATGGCCACTTACTGATGTCTTTATACCAGAGACTGCTCGTCAATAGAATGTAAACAAAGAAGTTATATGTCTGTGGTTCTCTCCATACGTGGTATTGAAAGCTATAGCACAGAAACAAAATAGTCAAAATAGGCATGAAGCATTTCAGCTGTTACATTGCTCAATCTGATTTATTTTTATGCATGCTTTTAAGCAGATCCAAAAGGCTATTTCTGTGTCTAATGTTAAGCTGTTAATTTTCCTGTCACTTTTCTTGTCCTGGTAGCTAGCACCGATGAAGACCACTTGTGTCTAGCTCTTTTCTTTGGCTTCTCAAATACTTAATGCTTAAGTGCTGGACGAATAGGTGTTAGTGTGTTTGAGGAAGCATCTTCAATGGATCTAGACAGATTCCATAAAAGGTCAGATTATTTGTGTTTACCGTCACGTAGCAGAAAATGCTTTCCTAGGAAACCTCCAGCTTTGCCATTGCAATGTAACCTGCTGTGGTCAAGCGTGACATGCCAAGCCCCTAAAAACTCACCTCCAGCAGCAAACTGAAAACAACCCTGCCTCTGGAAATGAAGCTCAGGGATTTCTTGGGATGCTTATCCTGTTTCTGGTGAGTGAAGGCTGCTCCCTTGTTGCAGGCACAGACATCCACCAGGCCCTGCTGAGAGCGGTGGTCACGCTGCATCAAGCCAAGGCGCTGCCCGAGCGCAGCGTATCCATGATCATCTTGCTGACAGATGGCCAGCCCACCTCTGGTAAGTAAAGCTTACCTCAATCCTCTCCCTCCTCCTTGACCCTGTACCCTTATATCCCATTTTGCATCCTTACATTCAGCCAAAAAGCCTCCTTTGGCCCCTTCACAATCTTTTAAACCATGTGGTGTTTAACTGTAACCGTATGAGTAGAAGTAACTTGTCATGAAGGGGGAGAAAGAGATTCCAGCAGTCAAAATACAGAGCAGCACTCTCATTTCTCTCTCATTTTGATTCAATGAATTCAACCTCCTTCTATGTTTTGTTTTGAATTATTTTAAGAGATTTTAAGCAGCATTTTCCTGTAAATCCTCTGCTGTTCTTTCATACTTAAAAAGCACACATTCCATGAGTATTTTTTTTTTTCAATCACAGGTGAGACTAAGGTGGAAGTAATCCAAGAAAACATCCAGAAAGCCATCGGTGGGAAGTTTGCCCTCTTCTGCCTTGGCTTTGGTTTTGATGTGAGCTATAAGTTCCTTGAGAAAATGGCCTTGAGCAATGGGGGACTCGCACGACGTATATATGAAAACGCGGACGCAGCCTTGCAGCTCCAGGTGAGGACTAACCCCGTGTGGCTACCTCTGCTTGGCCTCATTCCAGCATAGGTTGAAAAGCTCCCCCTAACACCGGTCCAGTGGTGGCCACAGACACAACTGGAGGAAACGGCCGGAAACTGAAGCACCAGAAGTTCCACAGGAACTTAAGGAAAAATTTCTTGACAGTGAGGGTGACAGCGCACTGGAACAGGCTGCCCAGAGAGGTTGTGGAGTCTCCTTCTCTGGAGATCTTCCAAACCCGCTTGGACGCAGTCCTGTGCCACGTGCTCTAGGTGACCCTGCGTGTGCAGGGGGGTTGGACTAGCTGATCTCTAAAAGGTCCCTTCCAACCTTAAGCATTCTATGATTCTAAATAGCCCACTAGAGAAGAAAAACAGTCTGATTTTAACCAGACTGAAGAAAAGAGCTGGGAAAAGTGGTTAAAAAAAGCCACCAGTGATGGTGATGCTGAGGGGGATGCTGTGGAAGTACTCAGATCATTTTCAGCATTTTCAGCAGTCTTATACCAATGGCTCCTACCTGTCTCTGCCCAAAGAAGCTTAATTCCTTTCTTTATTGAGGCATTTTATATGTTTTTGGCAGTTTGCTTAGTTTTACAATCGTTTGTGCTCCTTCTCTGTACTTCTCCTTAGGGTTTTTATCAAGAGGTGGCTACTCCAATATTAATGCAAATTGAAATGCAGTATCCAGAAAATGCCATCGAGGGGTTAACCAAGAACAATTTCAAGCTGTTTTTTGAGGGCTCTGAAATCGTAGTATCTGGAAAAATCAGCAACGAGCTTGATCTTCTGCCAGTAGAAATTAAAGCTCAATCAGTAAGTGTTTACCTTGCTAAATTGCGAAAGAAAATGTTTTATGGGGCAATAGGAAACTTTAAAACAACCTTTTATGTTCTCTACATTTGGACATTCAGCAATATTCCCACTGTTGGGAAATATATAAGAATTTGATAAACTTTTATGTTTTAAATCTGCCGGAATAGAAAAATCTTTGAGTATTTTCACAAATAAGCAAATATCAAATTTTATCAATTTTTGTGATATTTTGGTCATTCAAGCATTTTTTTAAGGAAACTAGTTTATATTTTTAGAATGAAGCAGGAAACATGATATTTTTCACTTTGAAAATTTTTAAATAGAACCGTGGAGGAATTTCATGCCTCCTTTCTTCAACGTTTTTTCGAGTGCAGAAACGTATACCCAGAAAACATGCATTGGATGGTTTTGTTTTGCATATTCCAGAGGGAAAACAGCTCGCCAAAGACTTAGACTGTATTCTGGTGAAAAATGTTATATCACTTGATACTTTATAGATCTTCAGTCTGGCCAAGCAAAACAAAAATTCAAATGATACAACATTTGAGAACAGAAAACGACTGAATGAATCTGATGAAATACAGAGTGATCATTAAATGTAAAAACGTGTCACCAAGTAGCTGCTGCTTTTCTTAGCTGAACTAAGAAGTCTGAACTCTAGTTAAGACTAAAAATAACTGAGACTTTAATCATTGTGTTCTGATGACATGTGGCATAAATCCACCAGTTTTATTGAAAGAATAAGTAATGAAAGATCCCCATCTTGTGAATGATAGCCTTCTGCTCTGTAAGGTGTGTGTTGATGCATTATATGCCAATTTATTATAAAATTTGTACATTTCGTTGATTAAATCAAATGATGCTCTTGGTGGGCATGCATTTTTGTAGCACCATTCAAAGTGAGTGGATGCCACAAATGTGGTTCCTACAGGCTAGGCCAGTTCTGTGGGTCAGAAGGGTACAATGGTGCTGAAAGATGTTCTTTCAAGCCTAATATTGTGACTATAAAAGGAGTCTGTGGCTGTTCTTTTGATGGTCATTTGTGTCCCTTTCAGCATACGAGTGACTTGACTCTTAAAGAAGAAGCAAACATTAAAGAGAAGGAGCAAGTATTTCAAAATCAGAGCTACATCTTTGGAAATTTCATTGAGAGACTGTGGGCTTATTTAACCATCCAGCAGCTTCTAGAAAAATCGTAAGCTAATTTCAGATTTTGCACGATGCAGTTCTGGTTTCTTCAAGCACTCTAACCTCCTTATTCACAAATTATATGATGGGAAAATGCACAGCAACAAATATCTTTGTCCATAGATTTACAAATATTACCTACTGGAAGAGTACAGCACTACTGTGGGTGACATGAGATGCCTTTCAGTCTGAGAGAGGGTTGCACCATTAAAAAAAGAAAGAAGGAAATATATAAAGTATTTTCTTCACAGCATTTCTTTGAAACAGATCTCAAATGTATTGGTTGTGTTGAGCTGTTGTTACACATTTAGCAATATTGCCTGTAGAGATGTGAATGGTAACAGCTAGTAAAGGGAGTCATAACAGTATGTCCAGAGGACATTTCCCAGTTCATATATCTGTAATTTATGTGTGTTTGACCCATATATAGGCTTGGTGTTGCAAACAGTTGAGCATTTCTGTGATTTCAAGCACATGAATAGCTGAGTTATCCCAACAGAGCTCCACATCCAGGAGAGAAAATCCCTGTTAAGACATAGCTAAGACATTGGAAAAAGCCACCTGTTACACAGAGCTTACACAGTCCCCTCCTGCTCATGGGCCCAGCATTTCAGTGCCTTGTCACTAACGCAGACCTCAGTGTTTCAGCCCCTGCTGGCCAGCAGAAGGCCCTGGAGGCCCGTGCCCTGGAGCTGTCCCTGCAGTTCGGCTTTGTCACCCCCCTCACCTCCTTGCTGGTCACCAAACCCGCGGAGCAGCCGCAGGCAGAGCTGGCCAACAAGCCCAGCGAGGCCGGTAAGGGGCACCTGGGCCACCTGCGGCTCGTGGGGACGCCATGGGGTACCCAGCTGGGACTGGGGGGTGGCGAGCAGCCTCCTTTGGAGATAAGAGGCCTGGGGCTTTGTAGAAGGTGAAGGGGGGAAATAGGCTGCTGGATACTACTGAAAATGGGAATTTGTTTAAATATCAATTGAACTGCTGTTCCTGAGCATTCCCTGCCCCTGCAAACTCTGCGTCTTGCCCTGTGGCATTAAGGCCAAGCACATGAATGCAGGAAAGCAAAACTGTTATCTCCCGGAGTCTTCCATGTGCTACATCTAGCCATCCTTCAGCACACAAAACCTACCCCCTCGGGCACCCGCTCCTCCCTGATCTGCACGTGAGCAAGATGCTTAATTGTTGACTCTCTGGCACTGACTTATCCCTCTTCCCTGGATTAGATAATGAGAAGGGCAGAAGCTCCCTAGGAGGTAAGTGTTGTCTTCTACTCCAATCTCACAGATCCTTAATTAGCTCCTGTTGAAAACAAACAGACAAAAAAACAAAATAAAGCAAAAAATCATGGTGGTCGTCTGATAGCGGGGAGTATCTGGGTTTTGGAAAAACAGACATCAAGGAAAATGGGAGCAATATCTAGCAAGCTCTTTGCAGAGGCTGGGTGAATAACACGGTCCACTGGTGAAAATCTGTCATTCTGAAAGTGTGAGAGGCCAAAATTGTCTTTACTCATGAGCAAAAGTACTTTTTCAAGTGAATGCTCCTAATTCTGTTTTCTACTTCTTCTTGCCATGCGTGAAGCATCTGTCAGAAAATTAAGCTTGAGACCTCTTGGAAAGATTTATGAGGATGACTTAGGTATTATTTTTTCCTCTTTTTCTGGGAATAATGGAAGTATTTCTGTGACTATTATTCTAAAACTGTCAGCAGTATGAATCCCATAATCTCAGCCATGCTGGTAGCCCACGGTGTGGT
Organism: Tinamus guttatus; assembly: GCF_059628265.1. NCBI lineage: Eukaryota > Metazoa > Chordata > Aves > Tinamiformes > Tinamidae > Tinamus > Tinamus guttatus. The sequence continues at coordinate 184,209 of NW_028288560.1, read as the reverse complement.
TTACTGTGGTGCTGGCAGAGGGAAGAGGGATTCGGCCTCGTCGCACCCACGTGCTCTGGGGTCGGTGCCCACCCGTCGCTGTCCCTTGTCCCCACGACTTCCCTGCTGCCGGCCCCGGGCACGTAGATAACACAGTAAAGAACAAAATCCTGATGCTCTTCTCACTTTCCCCAGATGCCTATAGGATGAGGAGTGGATCAGTTCCTGGTAAGTGCTCCCGCTCTTTTAATTCAGAAAAATCATGCAAAATGTATTGAATATGTGTGTTAAATCAACATCACTCTATCATCAAATGTATTTTCATTGTTGATGCCTGCTTAATATATACAGGTGAGTTTGTTTTACGTGTTTTTCATTCCACAGATATTTACACTAGGATTAATTTACAGTCTTGAAAATAATGTTGATATTTTTTCAGAAATAAAAAATGTAAGCCCTTTGAAAACGAATGCAAAAGATCTGGAAAAATATACGTTAATAAGCTGGGGAAAATGTGGCCAAGTAACAGAGCAATTTTCAGGGCTTTAATCGTAGCGAGGCCCACAGCTGTAACGCGAGTAACGAGCTGAGTCCCGCTGCACTGGACATAGCTCTGCCCAGGGCTGGCAAAATCACTAGCAAGGTTGCGAGATGCAGTCCAAGTCCTTGAGCATCTCAGCCACATCCGTGCCATGAAGAACGGAGGGAAAAAAGCTCATTTGGGAAGGTGAGGGCTTGAGTGCGTGGCTGCAGCTTGGCAAAACTGGGCTGCCAACGTCGCACAACTTCCCTTGCAGGTCGCTGGCGCTCCCTGCTCCAGTCTGGCAGCAACAAGAAACTGCACTCGCCAGGTAATTCCTTAGCCCTGCGCCCACGGAGGAGCCGGCGGGCGCTGCCAGGTCCTGCTGCCTGTCACAAATGCACAAACCTGTCTCTGGAGCACCGGGCAGCGAAGGGACAACGTGGCCAAATGGCCCCGCCGGGTGCCAGCTCCCACGTGTCAGCCCCCAGCACTCTGCCTTTTTTAAACATTTTCCATTCAGGGGCTTCTTGCTGCTTAAATCAAACTCTGCAGAGTTCAGTGGCAAGCTCTGCCATAAGGGTTAGTTAGCCAAGTTAGAGAGAAAACACAAGTGCTTCACTAAACTCCTGTTACTTTTAAATATTTCAGCTCTCAGGTTAATGGAACAAGGAAGATCCCAGCCTCTTGGTAAGTTACATACATAGGAGTCTCATTTTAATATAATATAATTATTAATATAACCATAACATACAGTATTTCTTTTTTTTTTCTGGTTTTATCTATTGCTCTAATTCAAAATCACTCATTACTTCTTCTTGAAAACCTTGGCTTTTTCTTTCCATGAAAGCATAAAGTACCCCCATGCCCCATGAAACAGCCTTTCCAGCTCCAGGGTGTAACTAGCAACAGAAATGTAGCACATATATAAATCTTCAGCCAAAATAGCCTCAAAGTTTTAAAATCTGTTGTTTTTATTATTAGCATTCTGGAAAAGCTATGACTAATATTTTCATTTTCTTCTCATTCTTGGGCTTTTCAGCTAGTGAATATCCCCAGTTTCTCTTGCAATTACCTGGACAAAATGAAATCATCTGCTTAAATACTGGTGGGCAAGGCCAGACTTCTGCAGACCTGCTGTCTGATCCGGTGCAAGGTGAGCAAGTCACGTCCCTCGAGGGAGGGGAACCGGTCCCAGTCGCGCTGAGGACCTTCGTTCCGCTGTGAGACACCAGAAAGGGATATTTCCATGGCCCTGCCTCCTCCTGGCCCACTGCAGCCTCCCCTTGCGTCACAGGAAAGGAGAGACCCTTCAGTCTGGGAGCCACCAGCCTTGGGAGTTGTCCCCATCTCAGTAACAGCCTTCTGCTGCCCTTTTGCAGTGACCAGAGAGGCTGTGACGATCCTTTCAGTCACGCTGCAGGCATCATCTGCACCGACTAGGGACTGAAAAACCTCCGGGAGAGGATGAGGATCCCCCTGTGCCGAGCTAGACAAGGGTGACTCTGCCACGTGCTCTTAGGGATTTGGACATACAAAAGACAGGAGAGGCTGAGCCCCCCAATAACTGTATTTTAAACCCTTAGGTCCAACAACCTGAGGCAGTTTTATTAAGACTAATCCTACTTTGTAAACACGATCGCGTGACAGATTTGTGTCAATGTCATTAAAGGAATCTCCGTCACTGGGAATCTTGGGGACAAAACAAATCACTTTGTGCAGTTGGAAATTACCTACGTGAATCCCCCAGTGCAAGTGCATGTCTCCAGGGACGCCGTGATCATCCACCAGGACCACGAGGCCGAGCGGCTGCCGTGGGCCGAGTCTGCCACCTCCGTGGTCCAGGGGTAAGCGCTGCCACTGCGGCCACTCCCTAAACAGCAAATACAGATCTGATCATTTAACATGCAGGCCTTTGCTTTCACACTTGCCGTGTGCTTCAGGGAAGCGTTCCCAAATGTCCCTGCCAGGTGAGTGACTCTCACAAAAAAAACACAAAAACAAGACACTTTCACATCTGCCCTTTTCAAGTGCTGGAAAGATTTAGCTTAGAATCACAGAATGCTTAAGGTTGGAAGGGACCTCTAGAGGTCATCTAGTCCAACCCCCTGCACACGCAGGGTCACCTAGAGCACGTGGCACAGGACTGCGTCCAAGCGGGTTTGAAGATCTCCAGAGAAGGAGACTCCACAACCTCTCTGGGCAGCCTGTTGCAGCTTAATTCTCTGGTCTCGTATAACTCACTCCTTTCTGCCTCAGCTTAGGACGCAGGACGTTTGTGGTTGAAGGTAAGGGCTGTGGTGCAAGGAGCACGTCCCCATCCAGCTCCCTGGTTTCCCCTTGCACAAGAGAGGGTAGTTCAAATATAGACTTGATTTGTCTGACTAATTTGGGTGGTGTCCTTCACTGCTGCACAAAAGCGCTGAATTTAGGGCTTGGGCGCTTAGTTCCACTAGCTCTTTTGTACACCCAAAATAAAACCTCCCAGGTGACCTGCTGTTCCTGTGCCTCCTCACAGAGCGCCTCTTCCTTCCTTACCTTTATAATCCAAACTGATCTATGTCCACGTGCAATTTGCCTTTCCCCACGCAGCATGTTTCTCCAGCTTCCAACCAGCATTTGAGCCCTTGCAACTGCAGCCCTGCAGATCTGCAAGGGAAAAAATAGTAGCAGATATGTGTGTTCTGGAAGCCTACCTGGACTCAAAATAAAAAGTTGCAGATTATACAAAAGCCTAATTATGAAGTATTTCATTTTTCTTGGTAAAATGATGGGAGAAAATATTCTCTTTTTTCATCCAAATTTTTTTCTTTTGTCATCATGGATAAAGAAGGTCATCAGCAAAAAAATTCCTCTGTGCTAGTGTATTTGTACGTAGTCTGCAGTGATACAGACCTGTTGTGTGGCAACTGGAGAAAAGACGGGTACTTAAGAGTTTCCACCTGAAAAATAACCACCGAAAGGTCAGGAAAAATAAAAATGCAAAGAGGCAAAAGGCAAAAATTAAATTATTTAATTCATTACATGAAATCCGTCTTGATATAATTCTTGGAAATGAACTGTGTCACTTACTTCCTAGGCTGAGAATCTCGGTTGAAAAGGAACGAAGCCTGACACTGTCACTGCCTGAGACGGTCACAGTGAAAGTGTCCTTCATAAAGCAGCCAGAACATTTTCTCGGACTGTATTTCTTGGACACCAACCATTTTTCTGACAAAGTCAGTGGATTTCTTGGTATGTATCGTTATGCAATTTGTATTATTTATTATGTAGCAAAGAAGGCCAACCTTGGAACTAAGCTGCTGGACAGAGTGTGTGATGGATCCAGGCTCTGTTTCCATTTCTTTTGTGGCTTTGCAAGGACTTGACACATGGGGACGAGGGCATTTTCACCTGGCAAAGTTTTCAGGTGATAAATCTGTCCAATAAGCTTACAAATAAGACCAAAATAAAGATAGCTTTTGGAAAACAAACAAACAAAAAACCTACAAAATAGTGAAATGCCAAATCTTCCTGTACCCCCTGCTGTTTAAGGGTTAGTCCCCTGTTCCCGTTGATCCCCAAGGCTGAGCGTGGGCTCGTGGGGTTGGGACACCCTGACTTGTTAGAAGAGCGTCTCCAGCAGGTCGAGGGAGGTGATCCTGCCCCTCTACTCAGCCCTGGTGAGGCCGCATCTGGAGTATTGTGTCCAGTTCTGGGCTCCACAGGACAAGAGGGATGTGGAGCTGCTGGAGAGAGTCCAGCGCAGGGCCACAAGGATGATCAGGGGCCTGGAACATCTGCCCTATGAGGAGAGGCTGAGGGAGCTGGGCCTGTTCAGCTGGAGAAGAGAAGGCTGAGAGGGGACCTGAGCAGTGTCTAGAAGTACCTCAAGGGAGGCCGTGAGGAGAATGGGGCCGGCCTCTTTTCACTGGTGGCCACCGACAGAACTAGAGGAAATGGCTGGAAACTGAAACACCAAAAGTTCCACAGGAACTTAAGGAAGAATTTCTTGCCAGTGAGGGTGCCAGAGCACTGGAACAGGCTGCCCAGAGAGGTTGTGGAGTCTCCTTCTCTGGAGATCTTCCAAACCCGCTTGGACGCAGTCCTGTGCCACGTGCTCTAGGTGACACTGTGTGTGTGCAGGGGGGTTGGACTAGATGATTTCTAGAGGTCCCTTCCAACCTTAAGCATTCTGTGATTCTATGATTCTATGAAGAGGGAAGAGCCTCCTCGGCATCTCCAAGCTGCAGCAGCCCACCTTGGTACGGATGTTGGAACTTCTCCTTCTTGCTTTCCCTGGTGCTTGAAATGTGTCCTTATCTGGTAGGCAGCCAAAGTGAGGGGAAAATCACGCTTTTCGATGCACGATTGCTTTTAGGGGCCTAAATATTTCAGTGCAAGTCTTTAATTCCATTGAAAAGTTGCCCATGAAGTAGATCCTAAATTATACTTTCTTTGAGTCAAATCATAAGTCCTTATTAAAATTTTGGCTTCTGCAAGTTCCATGAAAATTCACAGGCTGGCAGCAGGGATGCTGCAACTCAGGGCCTTCCAGAGAAACTCTGCATTTCATTTATTCTTCTCAAGGACCTAATGTCACCTTTTTCTGCAGAGCAGTAAATCCAGGCCAGCTTTTCCTGCAGAGCAATCCAGAACCAGGGCTTCATGAGGCAGGAAACCTTTTTGAGGCAGGGGGCTGCTTTCCTGGGGTCCTGGCTGCCATTTGGATTAAATGAACAACCAGGCACCGATGGCTCGGGTCAAGGAGTTGTAAAGCAACGTTTGTGTCTTTTGCTCAGGTCAGCTGTATTCAAAAACACAAGTGGAGATTAAGCCCGGTGTAAATCAGAGAGATGATGAAAGAGTCCTAAGCGTGTCTGGATCTGAGCACAGAGTTACCAGGTAATGGAGATGGGATAAGGGGGAGGGCAGCACATGCTTTATATGACTGATTTTATCAGCAAATAGCAGAGATCAAAATAAATAAAACAGATTATTGATAGGAACGCCCATCCTTTGGGTAAAGGACAGCAGTTTGCTATGTTTAGAGCAAGAACAATATTTAAGCTTCCCTTGCAGCCAGCTCTAGGGGTGGGATGCACCAGCTCTGCCCACGCAGAGCCTCAGACTTCTGGTACCAGCTGTAAACACAGAGTGTGGCGAAGGCTGTTGAATCCAGGCCTGCTCTTTGAGGGCTTTATCACAAATTTCGTTGTCTTTTGGTTTTGTTTCAGGCAATACAAGAAAGACTACAGGCTTGAGTCAGCTGGTGATCCTGTGTCCTGCTGGTCATTAGATTATTCACCTCGAGAATAATAATTGGAGCAGCACTGCAAACGACGCTCTTGCGAACGTTTTTGATACTCTCTCATTGAGGAAACTGCACAGTTACAGCCTTACTTGTTAACACAGGAATTCCATGAATAGCTTACCTCAAAATCCTTATACTCTTAAGAAGAGAATTTGCTTGCTTGTTTGTAATTTTTAAATGAGTTCTAATACTCAGGTGGGTTGTGTTGTGGAAGATTTATGTAAACTAAATAAAAGCAACATCATCAGCTCACAGTTTCATATGGAGAGAAAGACTCTGTTTCCTGAATAAAAATCAGTAGTTTTTTCATCTATTCCAGCACACCTGTTCTGCAAAGAGTACTGAACTTCTAACATGTACACGCTGTGTTCCCAGGTACGAATGACAATGTTCTTCAACTGTGTGTTTTATAAAAAAGAGTAGGAAATCAAAAGCATTAGCTTATCGTTTCTCTCATTGGTTAATTGATGAAAAACAGAGAGCCTTGGTGTATAAACCTTTTTTAGTGACAGTTTTGTAGCAATGGTCGAAGCTGTTGCAATGAGGAACAGTAACGTGAGTGATGTCAGGTAGGCAAAACAGGAGTATTCCTAGGCACGGCCACAAGGTTTCTGAGGATGGTTCTGCTTTACACATCTGTGTCTCTGATTTTCTTGCAAAAGATGGCATTTCGATCCCCAAATTTAGCAACTTGTGGGGCAAGGTTTCCTGCAAGGTTTCACAAACATTTTACAACTAATGAACAGCTCAAAATGTGGTGCTTGAAGAGTAATTTTTTTTTTTAATTTTAAGATCATTCTGCATTTTAGAATTTCGCTTCCTGTGTATCTTTGAAGTCAGAAATATGCCATCCAGTGCCAGCATTGCAAGGTTTTAAAAAAGTTGCTTTCTATCCCACTAGTAATATATAACTAGGAAAGCATCGTAGTATTAATGCAAAATATTGATAAAGAAGTAATTTCTATCCAGCAAGTCAGTAAGACGGAGCAAACTTCGCAGGCCTGTGTTGTGCTGTGCTCATGCAAGTGGTTTGTGCTGACGAGGGAGGTGGCTGGACAAACTGCACGCCAGGACGCAAGACTTTGGAAGCTGATAAACCCCAAATTGCTCCCCTTGCTGCGCCCTCGAGAGCAATTTGGAAAGCAGGAGATTACTTCTGTTACAATTAGCTCAGTGTTTGAATTACATGCTGCTGATGCTGCCTTGGGTCAGCTGCATGGTTTCAAATGAAGAATTCGCTGCTCCCAGGGCACCTCTGGTCCCTTCTCCACCCTCCCACTAAGGGCAAGGACAGGGAATAGCCCTGAAACCAGGGGGCTTCCACTCGTGTGACTCCCGTGTACACAGACCCTTCCTGAGAGCTGCTCTTTTCTCCTGCCTGCTAAAACCTGCAGGGACGGAGACTTCCCCAAAGCAGCTCACTGCTCTTCCCAAGTGCCAGAAAGGTAGGATTTCGGGGGTTTTTTGCACAAACTGCATCCTAATTTATCATTAAGTGACCTTTTCCCTGCCCTTTGCAAGCCCTGATGGTCTCTAACTTCCTGTGTTTCTTTCCCTTCCTAGCTAGCTGCTGGTAAGTAGAAGCAGACACAAGGCTGCAATGAATACTTTGCTTTCTGATTTTACTTCTGATGCGATTATACAGTATATTAAATCATTTCTCCTCTTCCTTTCTTTGTCCCTTATTTAAGTTCTGTCCAAGCTTTCTTTCTTTCCCGTCCCACACCGTTTCCTCCTAACTGGCCTTGCACCAGCAGCTGATAAAACTTTCATCTAACCAGTTTCAACAATTATTTGGTCTCCTCCCACCTCTTCCTGTTTCTCTCCAAGCTTTCCTCATTTTTTAATTTTATTTATTTATTTTTGGTAGTTTGTTACTTTATGTAGTAAACTACTGTTTTCTTTTATCGTTTTTGCAGTTTTGCACAGGAAGAGCCATCTCACCCCCATGATCCTGTAAGAATTGATTTTTCTGTTTGAGTTTTCTGTTTTCTATAAACTGCAGCTTATTGTAAAGCATTTTGCTCTGGGAAATGGCCTCCCTCCTTCATTTAGCAATAAATGTGTTTTTACCCTCCCTTTTTTTCCTGTTTGGTTTTTCCAGCTGCGTTTTGGTCACCTCTATCTTTCATTATTTCACTTTTCCCTATCACAGCTTAGGTTGAGTCCTGTGTTTTCCCACTACGCTCCTCTTTCCCCAGTGCTTTGTGCACTAGTTTCCCACGCATTGACTTTGCTTTATAACTATTAGGTAGAATTTCTACTTCATCGAGTGAGACTACAATAGTCTTGTTATGTTTAATTTGATGAAAATAAAACTCCGTATATATCAGAAATCTGCTTATTATTGTTTTAGAAATAGCTTGTTTTGCATAATATCTTCTAAAATAATATCTCTACTATTTTCTAGTAGAAAGTGAATAAATTCAACACTTTTTGCCTTGAAATACATACAGTAATTCCTTTATGGAAGTGAAGGAATGGATTTTACTGGAAGACAGTAAAGAAGTTTGTCCAAAAACTCCTTAAAAACAAAACATACGAACAAAAGAAAAACCTGTCCGCAAGACAGCTGCTACCCACTATCTAGAACTAACTGCTCTTTGGTGTTGGAGGTATTTCAATAATTTATAATGATAATATGCTATTCAAAAGTTATATTCAAAGTAAAATATTAAGATACCAAATTTCTGGATTTCAACCAGCCGCTAACAGCTGTCTCAGGGGCTTTACCAGCACTGAGCAATATGCAGCTGATTCATCACGTGGTTTTAAGTACTACAGATTTATGGATTATCCTGAAATATATGTGGTCTGTCAGCTCTTCTGCTGTGCTGCATTTCAAAAAGCATCTGGCATCCTGTGCTTTGTGAAACTGACATTAAAACACGGAGAGCCACTGGAATCAGAGAAAAGGCATTCACTTTTGATGCTTTTATTTAAAACTTCCATGATTTTCAATTACGAATTGAATAGAACGTTCCTATTGTATCTTAAAGAGCAGAATTATAAATCAGAATTTTAAAACTAGTGGATTTTTTCTAGCAAAACAAGGATATTTTAGGGGATGAGTGATATAGCTGTTTAGCACTCAAGATCTGATCACACAGTAGGACTGTCTCGAGAACCTCTTATATGTTGGCATTGCCAAACAGAGCAAGCTTATGTATTTTAATACTCTTTAAGCATTGAGAAGTATTATTCTTTGAGGAAAAAAAATAACTCTGTACACCCATGATATGAGGAAGCTTGTAGCTATTTAAAATAGGCTGGAAACAATATAGTCTGTGTGAACACCATCTATGAGCCCAGCTCCGTTGTTGTGAACGAACCAGCAGGGAATATCAATGCCATTCTTGGGATCTTTTCTGTAATCCTTCTGCCAGCCCCTAAAATAGGAAATAAAGTAAGTTTTCAAGCAGAAATTAGGCCGTGCTAAGGCAACGTCTGCCGAATTTGCTAAGACCAGGTTTATTTTCTTACCTTGTTACTGTCAGCTCGTTGTTCTTAATGATCATTGTGGCATCTGGTTTCTTGGGGTCAGACCCAGGATGAATTTCAAGTATGGTGAAGTCAATGGGGTGGAAAAACTGGCCTAGAAGCAGAAGGCAGTATTCCCATTTCAGGATGTTGTGTGTGTTCAAACAAACGAACACCCAAACCACAAAACTCCTACATTTGCTTTATGCAGTTGCTGTAATGAGCACAGATGCTGCTTGCAGAATGAATTACAGAGCCAAATCAGTGATGAGAAAAATGGGGAGGAGAGACGAAGTTTTTGCAACTGCAGCATGATGTAAGCACGTGTCACCTGGGCTTTTTTTGCCCAGCTGTTCTACTCTGAAGTGCATTCCAGACTTGAGAAGAGTAACTTCATAGCAGTTCATTATTTTCCACAGGGAGTGAACTTTCATATTGGCATTTTCTTGCAGAAAGCCTTTCATATTGGCATATTGAAATATTCATATTGAAATACTGAGTGTGCGAGTCATTCAAGTGAGTCTGAGTGTGCTGCCTTTCTCTAATGTTGTAAGAGTAACTTGGAAGGCAAGAAAAAATGGCTGCTATTTGTGAAAGCTGACACTACTTCCCAGCAAAAATGCAGACCATCACACTCAGTTGTTGACAAAAAAACATAACTGGGTCAAAATTTTCATCCCTCAATTACCAGCCTTTCCTTCTATTAGAATAAGGAATAGGTTAGCTACTGTGTGGAAAATCCTAGGGGTTACAAGGCGTGCAAAGCAAGATGCTAACTGAAGCCTTACCTAATAATCCATGGGTCTGTTTAGATAGTTTACCACTGTCCAAAGTATAGAGTCCTAAGAAATCCTGGTGAAGAGGATGTTTCTTCCATACTTGGTGCAGAACAATAACAAAGGAGGCCCCGCTGCCCATTGAGAGCACCACATTTTTTTTTCTGTTAATTATCAAGGTTAAACTGAGGAAAAAAGAAAAAAGCTGATTTAGGGCAGTTTGTTCCACAGAGTTAACAGCGATGAAAGGACCTGAGAAAAGAAATGCATCCAAAAAAACCAAGCATGGCTTTATAAACTGCACAAAGCCTTTCAAAATAAAGGTTGTACTGCTTAGCTTGGCCTGTGTGAATTCTGTGTTCACAGGCAGATCAAGACTCAAACACAGTGCAAGAGGCTACCTTGCTTTTAAATCTGTCAGGAATTTTTTTTCAAAAATTACTCCTATGCAGCACAATTAATCACAGGTAAGTCAGTGCCATTTAGGTACATTAATTCATACTCATTAATAAAAGTGCTGTTGATAAAGCCCTCACGTCTTCCCTGACACCTTTTTGTTTTTCAGACAAGAGGACTCCTGAATCGTGTAGGTCAGCTCCTAAGGGTCCAAGGGTAGTACTAGGGCAAAGGCAACCTGCCTCTGAGTGTGCAGGTGATATCACCAACAAGGCTGACATAATTAAAAGTATATATATAGTAAGTACCATGTATGAAGGACTCTTTTGCTCTTTCTGTTGCAGTTTCATGCTCAGAGAATATGACCGTGTTTCAGGTACACGGCAAAAATGTGGAGGAGGAGGAAGAGGTCCCATCATTCCTTTTTTTAAACCTTGTCTTGCACAGGTATAAATGATTCTACAGTAGAGAAGTCTCACAAAAAATATACCTGCTCACATGAGAAGCTGGTCCAATAATATCAAAGATTTCCACTTCTTAGAACGGAGATTGGTTGCAACACATAGTTTTATCTTTTGGAAGATTCCATTACTTCGTCTACATTTATTCCTTACGGGTTTGCTAGGCACTGTTGCATTAAGCGTGACACCAAATCTAGCTTTATTTGAGCTTTGCTAACAGAAAATTAGGGCAACTTTTGCTGTTATTTACTTCAAGGATAGAAATTTATGAGTTGACATTCAGCAGTTGTATATCAAGGTATGGAGCAGGACCCAGCAAGAACCAGTTTCTTTTCTATATTCAGGCAATGTATCTTAAAAATATATTACTGATGAATGACAAAAAGACAAGTAATAGTGCAGGAACTTCATATTCTCTCTGTAAGCCTTACCCTTCTTGCTGTAGGGTGACCGAGTCGAGCCAGGTGAATCCTGTCTTTTCAGCACCGTTCCGAACTGTGATCTTCTCAGGAGTCACCATCAGTCTTATATTCAGATGCTTATTTGTAATGCCAAGCTTTCCAAAATAAGTATTCTGGATCTTAGAGTCATTGTTTGCTTTCTTATCACCAATAAGCTCTCCATTGACTGTGATACCTAATGGAAAAAGGAAATGTAAAATATTGCTTTATAGATAGGACCTGATCAACATGTGGCAATTTAACAACGGTTCCAGGAAACAAATACTTTGACTGTTTTGCTTGTGCCAAAGCAGAGCAAAGGATTAAAGCCACGGGGGCTGTCCTGTAGATTTCCACCAAGAAGGGAAGCACCTTATTGGAAATAACTCATTATTTCCTAGAGTACAAACAGCCTTTGTGCCATGACTCTCTCTGTGCTTGGTATTCCATGAAATGGCAACGTAGGGATTATTTTCTTCTACTTCCAATCATTGGAACAAGTTACACCTCTCAGCTCTCACAGTGGTTTTCAAGCAAGGTTAAGAAGATAATTTTCCTTCAGGGAGTGAAAACAACTCTGATGATAGATGTGCTAATGACATCTATCACAGTTATAGTAACTCCTAGTAAGTTTGCTGGAAAAAAAGCTTACACAGTATAAAAAGAGAGAAATTACCCTTAAATGTGAGATATTTAGTTGTAAGTATCCTAATTTACTAAATCTTAAAAACAAAAAAGCTCACCTGTAACTGGGTCCTTTATTAAATTTAACACAGCACCAGGGTTTTCATTGATATTGAAACAAATGGCATCTTCTTTTTGTGGCACGGCTATGATGAAGTGTGGGTCTCCATCGACTGTAAATGCAAATCACTAGTGTTTGCAAAGCGCTGCCCAAGCTCCGCGTCCTGCACGAGCGCTCAGGCTGTGGCAGTGACTCTGCTGCTGCCCCAGACCAGCTCCATCCTCGAAAGAAGTGAGGGGGTCCCCAGGGGGCTGCCACCACCTCCCCAGGCTGAGGTATCTCCTCCTTCCCCTCGTGAAACACCCATGCTGTGACCCCTGACCGCTTCCAATTCGGTAGGTGGCTTCAGGATGGGCAACTCCAGTTTGAAGAACAGATAACTCTTTTTGTAAACAACAATTATTATCTCTGAGAGCAATGAAAGTTAGAGAGAGGGCAGGAAATCTATTTGGGCAGGGAACAGGCAGTTACTATTACAAAGCCCAGCAAAGGGAGGGAGGACTGAGGAAATGATTGTAAATAATCTCAGTGTTCTATATATTAGTGATGCTTAAACTAAAATGCTAGCCCACTGGGAGCAAAAATGACTGCTTTTGTAGAAAGGAGTTTCTGAAAGACTGATTATAATGCTGCAGGTTAGCCTTAAATACCCTGTTTTTTTCTTCCAAAGTAACTCACCACTAGTATACCATGGAGGGCTTAACGCTGATGTAACAATGTAAGATGGTGCTAGAGCTGTGGGGAATTGAAGAACAAAAATTGTCAGAAAAACTAACATCAAAATGGAATATTTACACACTATCTATGTGTTAAGGTACCGACAAATTAATATGATGTCTAAATTGCTAATTTCAAGTATAGTCTATGCAATAGTGGTTTGTACTCTTTTTAAATCAAGAAAATTTTCTGAGTGGACACAGATATCTTTTATAGGCTGGACTGCTCTGAGGGGTTCCACAAAGCCATGTTTGTAGCAATGCAAACATCCCAGATTTTAGCCAAAAGCAGAGTGAGAAATGTACCACCATCCAATGAGACCTTCTCGGGGTTTGGTATTTTGTTTTGTCAGAATGAACCCGAGACTTTTTAAAGACTTGAGAAAACTAGACAAAGAGAGAGAGAGAGAGTGATTGATCTCCAGAAAAAAAAAAAAAAAAAAAAACTTTCCCATTTCCAGAAAAGGCTCAAGCAGTGACCTGAAGAATCAACTTCTGTCTTACGCTCTTCTTTACATATAAGTAGCTGAAAACATTAACTAAACCAGAGATGCTGCTATCATATCCTGCACAATGAGTAATTTCCAGGAAGACGGAATTCAAGTCCATGCCCTGTATCTAGGACAGAGGTTTCAAGAAAGATGTCAGTTTGTCATTTACTCATAAAAGGCTATTTAGCTAAAACTTCTTCCAATCTGGTGTAGCTCAATCTTTAAAGATGTTTTTAGCATTTAGAGCAATCTGGCATCAGTTGTTTATAAATAAAGTTGTAAAGCCAGATGAAGCATCTTTTCTCTCTCCAGTCATTTCAGTTGTCTGAATCAGTTTCCTTTAACAGATGCTGCTTCATTCAGAAATTCAAACATATGACTTACCATGGTGAACTGCTGGGGCAGACGTTGCTGTAAATAAAACAATACATTATTTTAGAGGCCAGAAAGAGTAAATAACAATCTCTCCCACTTATTCTTTCTTTCAGCCAAAAGCCCCCTCGACCCTCAAACAATCTCCAAATTTTGTGAGTACATATACATTTTATTTTAAACATTCAAACTTAGTCAAGACCTTTAATTTATTTATTGCCTTTTTTTTGTACTGCAGCAAAGCAAACTATGAATGAAGTCAACACTGCATCAACAGGGAAAATGCAGACCCTTACGTTTCAGCAAAAATGTTGCTCCTCAAAAGCCATGAGAGTGACTTTATCCCCAGCGATCTCTAAGGAGGCAGAGTCACCTCCTCCTGCTCTTGCTGTCTCCTGTCATTCTATTCTATACTGCACTGCTGAAAGTGAGTAAAAATCATCCACCTGTTCCCATCGTTTTCTGCTCTTCTGCTCTCTTTACACTGTGAGAGCAAAGGCCTCTCAGGATGAAGAATCTCCTACACGGAGATACCTGGGAGTCCTGCAAAGTAACTCGGTTTTATCAGGCCTGACTGTTGCAATGCTGGGACACTGCAACTACTAGAGGTAGGAAGAGCCTTTTAACACTGAAAATTTGTTTAGAAAATTATCTAACCGAAAGTGTTTTAATGTAAACACAACATAGCCTCAATTTATTCACTCAGATTATTATGAAACTATATGTCATAGATCAAATAAATTATGTACAAAACCTACCTCCAAGAGGTATAAATAAAAGGTAAATTTAGTAAAAAACATACATACCTTCAGCTATCACCATGGATGGATAAGAAAGGGAAAAAAAAGAAAAAGAAAAAAAAGAAAAAAGAAGTTTCAGTCATACAGCATGGATTGTAACACTGTTAGCTGGTATTCTAGAAATATATATAAATATATAGTTTGATGTTTCAGCTATATCTCTTTAGTATTTTGCAATTTCATATTTTTCTACAGATAAAATTGGATGTGTGCGACTGAACATAAACACCAATTTATTGAGCCTGAAGTTAATAATTAAACACAGTACTAAACAAAATGAGAACAAATTGTGCAATTTCAGCAGAATTACTTTCCTTTCTGCAATATACATAAATTCTGTGTCTATGCAAGTAATCTTGCATAAACCATGTATGTGCAAGGTTTAGAAGGTAGATTTTTCAGATGCATGTTTAAAACTGTGCCTCATGTAATAGCCTTTCTGTAAGGCAACACCCTAGGAACACCCGGGTTCTAAAGGGTGAAAATGCCTCTACCTTCAGTGGGTTTATCAGCAATCCCAGCTTGATTTTCCAAGTCTTCTGGCTTTGTCACCACCATGGATGTCAGTGGCGTTACAAAGTTGTATTTTAGTGAGAGATCCAGGGCTTCAGCTGTAAGATTCTCCTTTTCTTCTCCTGTAGCTGCAATGCTGAATGTAGAGAGAAACTGCTAGCATCAATGATTGCTAAATTGCTCACCGAACTCTGGATCAAATATCTTTGTCAAGCTGAAGTCACTTCTCTGCAGCTGATTTATCAAGAGGGAATATTTGTTGCATTCTAAGATCAGTTCTGATTCCAGTGGATATCTGGGAGCTGGCAAAACTGTGCTATGTATCTACAACATTCTAAATTGCTTGATTTGCAATTTGGAAAGGGATTTTGGAGGTAGGGAGGAGAAGAGGTTGGGAGAATTATTCTACCTTTCCTTTTAATTTTGTATTTGCACCTCAATCCAATGATGGGTGAAAACAGGCAAGTAGTTCTGAACTGCATATTCACATCTCAGTAGTTGCAGCAGGCAAACTACCTAATCCTTTCACAGAAGATGTTACTCTAGATACAATTACCGTTTTTCCAGTAGTTGCTCAATGGTGAGATAAGCCCACAGCCTTTCAATGTAATCCCCAAATATGTATTGTTGTTCTTCAAAAGCTTTAGCCGTTTGTTCAGCATCTTGATGCGTAGTAAATGACAGGGCATCTTCAGGCTGTTAGAAATAAGGAAACTTCTGTGCATCACAAATATTCACGAACTTGCAGAATCCTCCAGCCAAGAGCTTCACATTTGAAAACCTTTCTAAATTGAAGAATATTCTGGTACTATTCAGATGCAAGCATTTGCCCAAGAAACTTTGAAATTTCTATCAGTTTTGTATGTGCCATTTTGATTCCTTATAATTTGGCTAGGTAGAATTTCAGGTATTTTTATTATAATGCCTATTTTCAGGCATTTTGCATAGCAAGGAAATACCTTAATCAGTTAAAGAAATCCATACTTACACCTTCACCTTTCACATCTACAGTCAAGCTGTTCTGGTTATGGTCTGTAAAGCGTCCAGCCACCACAATCTCAGACCCATCATAGAAATGTTTAAAACTGTTTTTAGTTAGGTCAGATATTTCATTTTCTGGGTAGTTTAACTCCACATCTGTAAGCATGGGTCTGGACACCTCATCATAAAAACCCTACAGGATTCAAAAAAAAAGAAAGGAAAAATATTTAAATAATGTTTGCTTCTTTAATTCATAGTTAGATTCACATCAGGAATATCTTGCTGAAACTGTATTGTATAGGAGATAAGTAAATAGCCAGTTAAATCTGAGAGGAAAAGCCTAAAAAATATATAAATAATGCAAATGAGAGAGGACATACAAACTCTCCAATTTCTGGAAGAGAAGGGGGAAAAATATCCAAGAGCAATGTGAACAATGTGGATGATGGGTCACATCAGCTAAGCCCCAAACTTCCCCCTGTTTGATATAAGTTCCTAGACCTCTTCCTTTGAGAGCCTGAAATGACAGTGTAAATTGAAGGACAGCAGGCAGAGCTTGCAGTGAAGTCCAATACCCAGATTCTTCGGGCATTTATTCCAGCGCATGCTGACGGAATGAGAGAAGCCAAAAATCAGCTCTTTGCTGCCTGCACCCACTGTCATTTCTTGTATGACCATAAAATGTTTCAGAAGTGTGGTGCAAAACACCTGCTTGCAGCAAGTCCCTAAAGACAGACAGTCTTTCAGCTCTGCCACTCTTCCCTTGCTATGACATTAGCTACATGATCTATGAGTTGTGGGGTAGTGACTGGCACACACCAAGGTGCCCTTCAGAACTAAGCCTTGTATCATCCCATGACAAATTTTTAACCCTCTTCTACAGACCAGGGCATCTTCCTTTCATGGTCATTCCATTTTCTGGTTATTTAAGAGAAGGAGAGTATGAAATGCAGTGAGTGTTCTGATTACAGCAGACTGAATGTCTCAGAACCACAGTATACTCTGGGCTTCCTGATTATTTGAAAATAAAATGTCTCCATAGTTATCTGAATTAATCTATCTCTGTTCTAATTTAAAGGATGATTATTGTACCTGAAGTTGTAAAGCTGAATCAGAGTCAGGATAAATCCGGCGGGCCAATCCTTTATTCTCCAGTGCCATCTTCTCCAAGAAGTTGTAGTCAACACCATAGCCAAAACCAAGGTTGTATAATGGATATTTTCCTTCAATGGCTTTTTTCACAAGTGTTTGAATTTCCTGGGTGTTTGATATGCCTGCCAGAAACAAAATACTTTGTTTCCCTATTGCTTTTGTAAATAGGTAAACATAACATAAAATGAAATGTGGATAGTGATGCTTAGATTTTTTTTTTTTTAAGAGGCATCATCAGAGGCTTGTTTTAGTGATGTAGTGGCATCTAAATCATGCAAAGAATCAGGCCAATGCCTCCACAAGTCAAAGATGGTGGCCAGTTTTGTGAGCACTTTTCCGCAGGTGAATTCATTTATTATTTCAGTGAACAGGAACTTACCTACATTTGGTTGCCCATCTGTTAGCATGATAATTATAGAAGCACTTCGCTTGGGCACGAGGTTTTCTTCATGAGCAGCATTCAGCATTTCAATTCCCCTCATTAAACCACCATGTAGATTTGTCACTGTGAGGTAAACACAGAAATTTGGTTTCAACACAGATGGTCAAATTTAGGACTGCTTTACACTGGAAACTGATGAGGGGTTATGTGGAGGAACAGACATGGAATGAGTAAGGATTATCCTCACTGCAGGCAAATGTACCTTGGAGTGTGCTCTAAAGCTGTGTGCTTTAAATTCTCTTCCCTCCTTTCCCCCATGACACAAACTGCTGCAGGTGGCCTCAGGTCACGCTCATGCATCAGTGATCAGAAAATTTGGCCTCACTCATAAAAATACAATGCAAAATTGCCTGGTGTTTTAGAATGTGAGTGGGAAGAGTCCCAGTGATGCATCCATCTATTTCTAATTCCTTTTAACAGGGACCCCTCTGTTTGATAAATCCATGTAAACTATTCAGGTTTTGTGGCTTTTCCTTAAAACTTGTCCACTGCTCAATTCTTTTGATTTTTTTTTTGCTCATTTTTTTCTGAAGGAGAGAACCTCAAGACAGTAAGTGCTTCTTAACCCTTAATCCTTGGATGAAATCTGCAGTAGTATGTTCAAAGATTGAACTCATAAATTAACTTAGCAACCCGACCTATTTGCAAGTCCAGTGAAGTACTTACAGCCATCAGCGATAATGCCCCGAACAAAATTCCTTGCTTCATCCAAATTCTCAGGAGTGGCCTTGATTAAAGATTCTTTCCAGGTGTGTACTTCACTACCAAACAGTATGAAATTGAAGTAGTCCTCATGTTTAATATCATCTAAGATTTTCAGAAGTGCTTCTCTTGTCTATAAAAGCAAAGAAATTTCAATTGATTTAATTAGTAGAAATTCAGTTGATCAGAAATGGACTTTTACAACTTGTACATGATTAATCTTTCAAGGCTTTATTTTGTTTTGCCTACACAGTATGTCACGCACGATTCTGAGCTTGATTCTGCCCTTTTTGGTTCTTGGGTCTACTTCAGAGTAGTGAAATCAGCAACTTGCAATTACATCTGGTAAATCTATGTAGCCGAGAAGAAAATCAGGTCTTACATCAGTGCTGACTGCTTACACTGATCTAAGTATTTTGAAATAATAAAATATATAAATAAGTAAAATATAAGCTAAATATATAAAATTTTGTTCTGTGTTAACACTTCAAACTACTGCTTTTGGTAGTGAGCATCAGCAAGATCACAGCACAAGCAGCTGCTGTAGCTTCAGCAAAATGTTCTGTTGAGTCCATTCACACCCCCTCCACTTTTTCACTAGTGGCCATTCAATGAGGATTTTATACTTATGTAATAACTTACCTGTTGTATTTCTCTTCCAGACATTGAGCCACTAGTATCTATTACAAAAATTACATTCTTGGACAAGTTTGGAAGATTTGTTGGTGCAAAGAAGTGCACAAAGTAGCCATTGACAATCTGAAAAATAAAGATAAAATCCAGAAAAATACTTTACTTTGAACTTGCCTCATCACTAAAGACTTTCCTGGAGATCACTGGGGCTGTGTCTGTCCATGGTTACAGTTAATGTGTATGCTAAGCTATCCAACAGTTCAACAATGATGTCAGCTAATTTACCTGCAAGTTATCTGGAGTTGTTCTCTTCACATCGTATTTTACAATAAGATCTCCATCCAAGACAGACTGTGAGCCACTTGCACCTGTGCGCTGCTGATCAAGGGTTGGTTTGAAAGAGATAGACCCCTGGGGAAAAAAAGAATATCAGATGTGAGTATTAATAGCTGAAAATGTTCTACAGAACCAAAGAAGCTTATGTTTATGTATAAAGACCAGTATATTTATATTCAAAGGCAAGGAAATAATCTGTTTTATCAGGTCAGGCATTAGTTTGTATTCATACTTACGAGATGTGAAGTATAAAACGGTGCTACGCAGAGCACTTGTTCCTATTTTTTTCTTTCCACTCATCCCCAGTTCAGCCCTCCAGCCTCAATAGCCTCCTTTTTTTGACAGGGCCATTAGGCAGCCTATGCCTTGGGACTTCTCTTAACACCTCTTTGCTTGCTAAAACTGCTACCAACTTAGCTCTTCTGTATGAATATTCCAGTTGCTTTTAGCTACTGCTGAGGGACAAAGGCTATTAACTCAGGTAATGCTAACACAACCACGTGGCTTCTGCACAGAACAGAGATGGTCATAACCTCACTGTGTTGGAATTCGGAGATCACTGGTATAGATAAAACTTTACTGCACTTTCTAGGTGGTGGTGTTCTTTTGTTTTTTCCTTCCCACCTCTATAATTAGCCAAATCAGTACTTTTGCATCAACATTATGTCTGTAACTGTAATATGTAAATTATGAATGTTGCTACTTTTCCTACCTTTTTTCCTGAAGAAGTTTTTCTAAGGATATCTTGTAGGTCATTGGTGATGAATGTCCCTTCTGCTTCCAGATCACTGATACCTTGGGGCTCAAAGATATCTACTTCAATCTGAAATATTAATTGAATATTCATTGTTATTGATTAGTGTCAAGACAGCCATTTACAGGAGGATCATCAGGTAACCGTTGTTGTGAAATAGCGATTTTTCTTAAAAGCAAAAGAAAATTACTTTCGTAATTCAAAATTGAAGTCTACACCTACTGTTTTATCAAACATGCCATCAGCCAAACGGCGCATATTTTTTCTATATAGAACTACATTAAAAACAGGAAAATATTTATAGAAATATAACTTGTTTGAAAATTAGTTACTGGAATTTTGTCAAATGTCAAATAAACACTCAAGTTGTATGACTCAGCCATTAGCTGTGAACCATGCCCAACTTTGACCTATACTTTAGCATGTCTTTTGTCAGGTGTTCTAAGTAATTCTTTAAAAATTCTTATGCAGGATGTGTTTTGCGATGATTCTAACCTTCTTGCGATGATTCTAGTGTTTTCTGAACACACACAGGAGAAACACTTTGCCCTACAGATGAGAAACACTTTGCCCTACAGATACAGCCCTACAGGTTTTAGCTGGGCAGATAAGAGCACTCAAAGACAAGTTTTGGCCCACACAAACCATTCTAGAATGTGGTGTCTGTATTCCTGTAATTGCACTCAAGGTAGTTTCATGGTGGGGTGAAAAAGGTGCATGTTATGCTGTGAAGGCACTTGTGAAAGAGCTATTAGTCTCTTCTTCTGTCCCAAGTCATCTTAATGGCTTTTTCAGGTTCCAGTGTATGTAGGAACTCAACCAGCCTCAGACTTATAAATAAAAAAACTGCTATGATGCAAAATGGTGGAGCCCCCACACAGTTCATTAGAAATATTACCGTGAGTCTTACACTCCTCTGTGAGCCAGTGGGAATGACTGTGATATTCTGCTTTCCACAGATGTACAGAATCTTGTCATCTCTTAAGTTGAAGCACTAGATTTGATACAATTAGGCATTTACCTCAAAAATTCTGACAAGCTGCTTTGGTTTTACTTTGATGAACATCTCATATTTCCCGAAGTGGCGCTTCAGCAGTTCCTCGTATGTGAGTTCAAAAATGACTTTGCTGGCTGCTGCAATGTTAACCGAGACGCTGAATCTTTCTGTCTTTCTTCCTGAAGCCCTGTATTAGTTAAGTGGATATGAAAAAAAAAACAAAACAAACAAAACCCACAGTATCTTTACTCTCTTTTACGATATTAAGGGCTTGGGGAACTTGATGTGGTTCAACTTTCACAGAGGAGTGTAACGAAGATGTGATTTTTTTTCCATCTGTTCCTAAACCTATGCTCAAACAGCACAGAACTTATTCAAGTGGCCCAGTGCTTAATCACAGGAGCAGGTCATACAAAATCAGTAACAGTGGGAGAAAGAATCTTTCCAAAACTGCTGATACAGCCCAAGTTATCAGAAGTTTTATCTCCCTTTTTATAATTTAGCCTATAGTAACTTAACAGTTGCTCTGTGCACTGTAAAACACGGACTTCAGAAATCTGCCACAGGAAGGTATTACCAATTTCCTGACTTGCTGTAGGATTACGGTGTGGAAGCCGTGCATAGCACTCTTACTTGACAAGACCGGCGGTCTGTCCCTGCGAAACAGCTTTCTCATATTGCTTTTTTGCAACTTCTTTTTCCTTTATATTTCCAGGGTAAGTGACACCATCAATTGTCCTAGAAGTAGAATAAATATCTAGTTTAGTTGAATGGCTTGCATGGATACATTGAGAATTATAATAGGCAGTTCACTTTTTACTAATTGTTTTGCTAAAATTCTTTTGTTAAAAGGTTTCCTAAACTTTCAGCAACCTGGTCTTGCCAGGATTTAACCACTCTCTATTAAGCAGGAACCAGCCTTCCCTATGACTTCAGCTGAAATGAAGAGCTCTGTGGTCAGTATCTTAGAGAACCTAAAATAATCCTTACCCTGAAAATGAATTAGGTCAAAACTAGTGCAATAGTATTTATACCTGCCAAATTCCTATATTTTAGCAGCTTGGTCATCTTGTTTCATGTAACAGCAAGATGACTGTCTAGTTGAGATTCATCTTTCCAAACGTAGCTGTCTACACTGGAGTATTTCATTCTTAAACTTGGTGCTATTAAACAAACATTTCTCCTGTGAGATTGATCTCATCCTAAAATAGAAGTTCTAGGCTAAAGTAGATTAAATATGTCCTAAAAATGACTATTTCTCTCCACTGAAAATAAAACAGGCATAGTGTGACCAGCTGAGACAGAGACATCTAAGCTAAATGAGATAATTGTGTGAAAACTGCATATGATTCCAGCTAAAGTAACAAATGTAGAGAATAATACCCTCTATTTCCTGTCTTTTGTTTTCCAGATTTTTGGCTATTATACTCCAATACAATTCTAAAATGAAGAGACAAATTGAGCTATAATGCCATCAGCAAGATTAGGTAATGGAACATTTCTAGTTTGGTAACACCAGAGCAAAATAAGCAATATTTATGACAATGTGAATGGATCCCCAGAGCAGATCCCCCATTCCCTTAGAGGCATGGATGATGATGTATTGGTCATTTTTTCTATAGATGGACCAATGTTTGAATATCCCCAAATATCTTGCATGTTTAGTTAATAATACTGAAAAATTGCCCAAGAGACATTTAGAAATCTATCAATAGCAAAGTAAAAATTAACATTCTAGTTCAATTTCTCCCAGTTATATTCAGATGTGGAGTTTATTCTAGAAGTATTGTAGCTATTACACACATGCTGAAGTTGGTAATGAAGGCAGTCTTCGGGAGCTCAACATCAAAGACGACTTCTTTGTGCACGTTTCCACGATTGATAGCTTCACTGGTGATGACATTGCGGGCAAATCGGGAAGTTATTTTACTATCAATTTTCATGCTATAGATTTCTATGTCATTGACAAGCTGTAGATTGAAAACACGACAAAAGAACTGTTACACTGATGTCTCTGACACAGACATAATGACTTTTTGGAAAAGAAATCACTGTAGGGCACTCTATCCTTCCAATGCATAAAAGAACTAACCATGTTCATAAGGATTGGGGCATAGCTGTGTTTCCTTAGGTACCTGTAATACTTCCACTATGGTGCTATTCCATGAATCATAACTAGAGCTTATTTAACAAAATGTTACCAATGAGGGAGACACATTGTCATTATAAGAACTGTTTTTCCCTCTCCTGGACTGCCTTTTGTGTGTGACTACTCAAAGGGAGACAGCACAAGCACATACAGAGTGTTGGTCTGTTCATGACTGCTGTTACCAGCTGAGGAGACAACTCTTGGAACAGACAGTCATTTTGTTACAAAGGGATCAAAGCAATTCCACGTGGACTCCAAATTCTGCTTTATGTTATTTTCAGTTTTCTCATGGTCAGTTGGCAACACGGGCTCATTTTTCTTAAGCAAGGAAATGGGTAGGATAACATATATTTTCTTTGAATGTTCAGATGCAGTGTTTCTGGAGACTATAAAAAAGTAGAGGTAACAACAGACATGACTCCGGAGGCAACCGCAGCAACAACGTTTGCTGCTTGTGGCAAAACAGCACTGGAAGAAACCTTGTGACTTTTTTTGTTTTGTTTTGTTACACTAGGCCTGATCTCAGGCTGGTTAAGTAGGTCTCCAAACATGGCTGAAGTGGAGTCCAGGTGCCAAGCAGAAGCAGCCTCAGAAATCAGGCTTCACACCCTCCTCAGAAATAACTAAAACAACACAAAATGGATTTCTGTGAGAGATGCAGAGGTGGCTTCAAACAGTTTTGCTATTTATTAAGATACACTGTGACTTTTTTTTAAACATTTGTGTTTAAAATGTGTAGGAATTTCTATCAGAGCTTGGAAAAGAACTGTCTAGTTGTCCTAGTGCCCAAAACAAGCAACTCTGCACTATTCCCTTTGCCACACATAATGAGACTGGGTTCACGGTGCCATGCTGTAAACACAGTATCTTCTTCTCACTGTTATTTGAATCGTTCATAGCAGGCTCAGCAAAACCAAGCTTTCATTACAAGGGAGACTACTCACCAAGTCATTATCAGCACTTCGCTTCTGCAAGACAAAAAAAAAAAAGACAGTAAGAAAAAAGGTCATCACTAAGGCAGAAAAGCTACATTTAAAAATAAATTACTAAGCAGCTATGCTTCCAAGTCAAAAGAAATTTTCCAAGAGGGAGCAGATGTCAAAAAGGTCCTTATCAATAAACTGAACCTTGATTCACCCTTCTGTCATTGCAACATATTGCATGTAATTTTTAAGGTGTAAAAATTGGGTCTGGTTGTAGAAGAAGATCTAGCAGAAATTTCAGGGAAGAGCAAATGAGGTGTTCAGAGCAGGTGAAATTATTTTGCTTCTAGTATCCTCAGTCCTGGTGAATGTTTTGGTTGTGATTTGGTATCAGTGCACTTTAAATACTGTGGCCTTGGAAGCTAAGCTACATTTTAAAGATAGCTGATTTTTTATTTTCTTTAAATTACCCTTAATAAGTTTCCTCCATTCAGCTGAAAAATAATTATGGACAGCCTGAGAAATGAGGTGGGAAAAGTCTGAATGTACAGGGTCATTTATATTTAAATGTTACTGAGACTACAGAACACACTAAAATCTGCTTAATATTGTTTCTTTGAGGCCTCTGTGGAAGACTGCATGTATATTTGCTATATTTGCTCCCACAGCAGATGCAAATAACAGCTCCACAAAAACATGATGTATAGTCTCGTGTTAAAATAGTGGTTTATGTAAATCGGGGAAGAGCGCTGTTTCAAAGTGAATTCCTGTAAGTTCAACAGCAAAGTCCTTATCTCTTTTGGCTTTAAGAGCCTCCTGGTTTACATTTTGTGCAACATTGGCTTTTCAGGTTTACATAGCCCACCAAAGGGGCAAATACACAGAGATATCCAATCAACACATCTTGGATACCTTTTAATACTGCAGTAACCTTTTGCAGCTGAGACTTACAGAGGATTTTGTTTGTTTTTCCTTAAGATATCTATATATAAATCCATGGCAATGCACAAATTTGTGCAAGGCTTCTCAGATTTTGTGTCGCTCTGGCCAAGAAAAAAATCCTCTCTGTGTACTTGCTGTCTGCATTTATATTTCAAACTGTTATCTCCACACTAGTGATTTCTATCTGTACCTATCTCCCGTTTGTTTCCTTTCCTGTTTTTTTTTTTTCATTTTTTTCAGTGGCTCTGTAGAGTTAACTACCATTCAAATCCTTCCTTTCCAAAACTGAAATTATCTTCCCTGCTACTGACCCTATTTCTCCTTTCTCCATGGCTCTAGCTTTTTCATTTCTCTTTTCTGATGATACACCTATCCCTAAGTGGAAACTCCTCTCTAACCTCCTGCAATTGCCTTGAAAAGGGAGCTGCAGTTGAGGACAGTGCATATATGAGGACATATTTATGACTCTGGCCCTCTTATATAGTTTTCATTAGAATACAATCAACCCCCAATTTTTCTACTCCTTTTTCTTCCTGAATGTTTGGTTCAAATGAATGGTTTCCGTTCCAGCTTTCTGAACACCAAAGCAAGCAGTGGAGTTGTCGCACTGTTTTAACAACACTCATGACACAGTATTTGCAGAGGGAAGTAGTGCCTTTTATTAGATCAACAGCTAGATCTCTTATTAGTCTGATAAGTCCTTTTCTTTTTTCTGATTGTATCTGTCAGTCTAATAAAAGATACTATCTTTTTCTTGCAAATTGCATCACCGAAGAAGATGCATCTGAGTTGTCATTATAGTTAATGATTTCCCATTGTAAAACACAAACTGTGGTACGGATTTGGGAAATGAAAAGCTGAAATTTTCTCAAGCATTAGTTTGCTTTGAACAAATTCTTCCTTCAAGTGAACTTAAACTATCTTTAGAGCATAAAATTTAAATAAAATAAAATAAACCTGTTCTTTAGTTATAATACAGATAAATTCTGCAATTGTTACTATGGCCTCCTAAATTAAAAAATATCTGTGTGTTATTTTTACAAAATAACTGTTGTGCAAGCTCTAGATCAGAACTGCAGGTTCTATGGATTTTGGAAGAGTTTTGCATAACTTGATTGCATAACTATTTTTGGGTGCACTCTGCCATTATCTTTGGAAAAGAAAATACAGAAAGGTTTTTCAGTGAAAGGTAATAGTAGCTTTGCACCTGAGCTGATTCTTTACATTCTTAATGATGCACCTGGATGTAGACAAGAACTTCACTAATATTAATGTTATTTTAACCTATGTGGGCAGAAAGTGATGGTGTCCCATGAAAAAATATACTTTCTGCAATTCTAGAACAATATGAGATTTTAATATATTACGACTTGTGTAATTACAGTTATCTGATAAAAATATATTACAGTATTCCACATATTTAGAAGTGTACTCACTATTAGAATGCTTGATTTTCAGTTCAGCAACAGTGACAAATTCTGCTTTTGATTAATATTGTCTTGTCATAGCAACAGCAAAGAACATGGGTGCAAGCAATATATAGAAATAGGAGAGAAAATTAGAGAAAAAAAGAAATTTGCTCTTAAGAAAACAGGGAAAGTAAAGAGGGCTCTGACTACTGAAAGAAGGCCTGATTTTAAAGTTTGGGAAGCAAATTACCGCATAACCAAAAGATTTGACAGAAACTATAGAGTTAACTTGTAGTGACTTCCAGGAATGCCTAACACTGAAGGAGGTACTTGCATGTGTTCCTATGTATGTGGGAAAAGGAGGGCCTGAAAGTGAGTGCCCAGTTGACAGCAACAGCCCAAGGAATGCTAAATAGAAATGGAAATCCCAGAGAAGAGACCACAATGCAATTAAACTGGGAAAACTGAACTTTCCTATGGGACCTATGTAGGAGTTTCTCTATGTAGACTGAGAGTCATTTAAGAGAGGCTCTATCATTGCTACCCATGCTTTGAATAAATGGTCCTAGTGGTAGTTTTTAATCCAGGAAAAAAAAATACCATTCTTATTAGCTGTGAAACACAGAGACACAAGTGAGCTTTAAGTGTTTTGATTTGGATTGTCCAAGTTTCAGCAAATTTAGACCTGCTAGTCATACCTATCTGACCATAATTTTAGAAGTGGCATTGACAGCATAAAGATGAGCAGCCACGTACCAGACTCAGCCACATTTTATCACTATCACCTGCTCAGGGGAGCTTAAACAGGGACAGGGACCGAGAGTGACTTCTTGATTTCAACAAAATTACATTTGCATAAAACACGTGATGAAGAATCACATGGGATTCTTCTGGGAGAAGACTCAATCTTTTCTGCAGTGTTTTGCAAGTACTGATGGACTACAATACACAACTTCCTCCCTTACTCAGTTAGAAAGGCTTTAGCATTAGGTGAAATACAGAGACCAACAGATAGTATGTTAAGCAGGAGGAAAGAGCTACCACATTATATCTAGGCTGCATAAAGGTTAAACAGTATAAATCCATGGCATTCCTAATTTGCAGCTATAAACCTCAAGCTGATTTCAAACCATTAGCTATGGTATTAGCCTAATTTTCAAAGAATTTTCAGATCTATGCCAGCACCCGCTGTTTCAGACGACTAAATAAAAGACCGCTAGAGTATCTGTGGCTATGTTTAGGTGATGATGATGGGAAAGGAAATGGAGGTAAGCGAGCCCATATGTAAGGATCTTCAAAGCCAACTCAGAACTGAGGCTGGTTATAGGTAAAGTGCCTGAAACATCGAGCCCCAAGTCTGATCTTGTGTCTGCCGATCCCAGCGAGCACGAAGCTCCTCGGGCATCACCGCAGGAGGTCCCCGATGGCTGATGCATCGCAGGAAGGTAACCCACGAAGCAGGGGAGCCCCACACACAGCTGGTCACTTACCTTGACGCTTCTGAAAGGGGGGATCAAAAAGTCTGGTGATCCAAAGGCAGGAATCAATAATAACAGACAAAGCAATAGATGCTTTTCCATTTTGGAAAAAAATAAGCTATTCTAATCTGAAGGATACAGGCAAATAAATAACACTTTGTTTACAGAGTGTTAATAAATAACCAGGCCTGAGAAGCGGGGTTAAATATTTGGCCTAAGTGGAAAAAAAAAAAATCAAATACTGCATTTTGGATGTGTAACATCTATGGTGTGCAGGAGGGTAAACTTACACAAATATTTTGGCATGTCTCTGCTGCATAGTGTCATTCCCAAATTCAAGAGCCATTTCTGTGCAGGTGACCAACGCTCACCTTCCGTCTCCAGGAACACCTCTTTCCAGGCTAAAACTGTTGTCTTTCTGGCACCTTCTTTGAGGCTGCCCACACCTTGGCTCAAGTTTATCACAGCTGTAATGGAGGTTTTAGTATCTGCCACCTGTTTACAGGCAGCTCCCAGTTCAGCTCATTATTTGACACATGTCCTGGCTCATCCTATTGCTGCAGGAACATCAAATTACAGGAACATCTTTATGGATGAAACTCAAGTCTGAGCTCCTGGAATCTCACACAGTCAATATCCAGTTGGCCTGAGGCTACAAGGCTCGTCTTCTTTATTTAATACAATGATAACCTTATTCTCTCTTTTAACTGCTTTCATCTTCTGCTCCTGCTCTACCGTATGAGACACAAACTTGAAGCACGGGGAGGTAAATTCTCAGTGATTATAGAGTATTCAGGTCAGATACATGTTAAGAGAAAGCTCCCATCTTCAGATACAACATAATTAGATGTACAAATAAACCAGAAACTGAAGTTTTGAGCAATGACCACCTGCAACTGAACCCAGCTGGCTACAGCAGAGCACACTAAATGGGAAATGGTTTTCTTCCTTTGCTTCTTGCTTGTATCTCCTTGCTTTGGCGTCCTTCCTGTTTTTCCTCACAGGGTTGGCTTTCCCAAGTGCACAGCCATGAGAAGAAATGCAAAGAGTGGCCCACAAGCTCATTTCAAACCAGTCTGGCGCCCCTTGATCCGATTCCCTGTCACGTCTACAGGCCCATAGCGCACAGGGTGACTGCGCTGTTTTGCAGTCCACGACAGGAAGGGGAAGCCGGGCCCAAGGGCCACCCGCCTCACACCTCTCCCAGCCCGCTCCTAACATGGCCGCCTCGCCCGCTTCCAAAATGGCGGCGCCGGCACCATAGAGAAGAAGGGCGGTCCGATCTACACGCCGCGGCGGTCGTGTGGTAAAAGCGCACGGGCGGCATTTCTGCGGCGGCGGCCGCCGCCGGGGAAGATGCCCCTGGCCGCTTACTGCCTCCTGCGAGCTGTGGGCAAGGGCAGCTACGGGGAGGTGAGCCTGGCGCGGCACCGGCACGACGGCAAGCAGGTAGCGACGGCGGTGCCGCCCCCTGCCGGGCTCGGGCGAACCGGGACCGGGGGAGGCCGCGAGCGGGCCCGGGGCTGTGTGAGGAGGGAGGCTCCGGGGTGGCCTGAGCGCGGCCCGCTGTGGAGGGAGGTGCCGCTGCGGGCATGGGCCTGCCAGGCCTGGCTTTGCTGCCTGGGCGACGGCTTTGCTTAAGAAAATGCTGTTTCCAACAGTTTGAAAGGAAGAAAAAGGGGCAGTGTCCACGTAATTTCTGTCAAATATGTCAGCAGTGCACTGGGATAGGCACTGTGGGAATGTTGTCAGCAAAACGCACTAGCTTGTCGCTGCAGATACTGAAATTTAATAAGAAGCTATGTATTTTATGTATATGTGTATATATACCTATATATAAATATATATATACACGCACACACATACACACACATCTGTGTGTGTGTGTATGTTTTGATACTATAAAGTCCCAGGTAAGAGCAGAGTCAGGTATAGGCTCTTCCTTGAAACGCTGACTCAGGAGAACTCACCACAAACTCGGCATCAGGGAGGGAATAAGATCAACCCTCAATATTCATGCTCTATACGATGAACATGTGCTACAAGCGTTATTGTCTCACCTTTGATTTGATTAAAAGCGGGAATTCTGTGAGAGTGTATTCACACTGATATATTGGGCAGCCTAAGTAACAGTTTTCATATGCAACCTTAGAAAAAACTTATGTTGACACAGAAGAAAATAAATTTATGGTTGCGCTTGAGAACGTTTGGTCTCGCGGTGTCATGAAGAGTTTGTGCTTCCCTGTGTAATAAGTTCTCATTCAGTGAGTTTAAACCTGTGTGCGTAGGAACTCATAAATGCAAAACATAGTATGGTTTTCTGATTTTAGTGTAGGTTTTTAGAACTTAAAAAAATCTAAGCTACCGCTGCTTTCATTTTCGGGGGCGATTGATATTTTTTCCACCGATCTTGCAGTTGCATCTCTATTTGCTCCATTCCTTTTTCTCATGGGAATTT
Source organism: Tinamus guttatus (assembly GCF_059628265.1). Taxonomy (NCBI): domain Eukaryota; kingdom Metazoa; phylum Chordata; class Aves; order Tinamiformes; family Tinamidae; genus Tinamus; species Tinamus guttatus. Next base: position 153,871 of record NW_028288560.1, on the reverse strand, counting down.
TTTTTTCCTAGTCTCTCTTGTTTCTCAGTTTTCTAGGCTTGTTGTACAAAGTCATTAAGGAAAAAAAAAAAAAAAAAAAAAAAAGAGCAAACCTAAAAAGTTCCAAGCTTAGTACTTTTAGATATTTTTTTTCTGAATTTGGAAACGTGAAATTTGTGAACTAAGTCTTGAAACTGAATTTTTTTAATGGTTCTTTTTTATCCTTAAATATGTGTTTGAATATGAATGTGTTCCTCACATGCAGTTGTGAGGCGTTATCTCTTGAGTTTTTATTTTCTTTTCACAAAGCGCATAAATTTCATTTCTGAAGACCAGTTGTCCTTAAACAAACTAAAATGATAAGAGTTGATGAAGAATAGAGTAAGTCCAGCCAAATGACTTTTATCCTAAAAGTTTGTTGTCGTTTTTCTGCTGTGACTATGTGCTTTTTTTAGCCTCATTGCATATTTATTTATTGTTATTGAAACAACTGTTTTTGAGAATTCCTCTGTAGAGCTTTATTCAGAGAGAATTTAGCCATACCTGTTAAACTTCTCACTGCATAACGGTAAACATAAAATGTACTTTCTAGACCTCCACCAGGCTCTATGCAGAATAATGTGTGCATATATTAAATACTGCCATTCCTTTAGAAGTTTGGAATTTCCTGGGGCTTCTGCATACTAACTTGGATCTTTCCTCATGTCTTCATGTAATTTCTTTTACAGTATGTCATCAAAAAGTTAAACCTTAAAAATGCCTCCAGCCGAGAGAGGAAAGCAGCAGAACAAGAGGCTCAGCTGTTATCCCAGTTGAAACATCCAAATATAGTCACCTATAGAGAGTCCTGGCAGGGAGAAGATTGCCTGTTATATATTGTTATGGGCTTCTGTGAAGGAGGAGATCTGTATCATAAACTTAAAGAGCAGAAGGGCAAACTGCTGCCTGAGAATCAGGTGGTGGAATGGTTTGTTCAGATCGCCATGGCCTTGCAGGTAAAATAAAAATACAACTTGGTTACTTTATAGACATAGCTCTCTTTCCATGTAAAAATGCCACAGTCTATAGATTTAAATTCCAGTTTGACTGGGTTTAGTATGGAATTACAATGATCATTAGTGCATTAAAAGTATTCACAGGTCGTTACCATCATCCTGACTTTCTCTTCTAGGTAAAGAACAGGCTTTCCAACTCTAGCCTGAAATGTTTCTCCCATTTGAAATGTAAGGTTAAATTTACAAAATCCTTTAAAAAGCCACAACATCTTTTAGAAAGTAATTTGTAATTTTGTTGGTGTTTTTCGGTGATGAATTAAGGCTACTAAATTGTCATTTCTGTTAAATTTTATCTCAGTTTGTTGGAGTTTAATAATTTGGAGCCTATCAATCAAACTTTAAAAGCAATTGTTATATTCAAAAAGACCAAATGTAAATATTAACATTAGGATGTGAGGCAGTTGGACAGAAAATACTATCTTGATTATGACTGCTGTGGTCAGATACCACAGTAGACTTTTGTGTATCTTGTTTTTGTTTATTTTAAGTCTAATCTTCTATCCCCTATATAGATATTTAGATAAAATAAACACTGTGTTTTCCAGCGAAATTTTATGCTAAAGACTGTGAAATGAATGGCAACAAATGGGGGCCAGCAGAAAGTAGATTGAAGGCAGAGCCTTAACTTTACATTCGTCTCTCCTCCTACTTTGCTGGAGATCAAGATCTCACGCAGGGAGATTTCACTCAAACAACACAGTTTTGTACCTGTGTCTGTATTAGTCATTCTGGCATTAATTCCCTGACACTTCACCTGTGATGTGCCATTCTTGTCTTCTGTAGTGGTATATGTGACTTTATTGTGTTTGTGTTTTCCCTCCTTGACTTGTATTTTACTTTTCAGTGGAATGTATTCGCTGTTGCTTAACTCTATTTATGCCCTTTTTTTTTCAGTATTTACATGAAAAACACATTCTGCACAGAGATCTTAAAACTCAAAATGTTTTTCTAACACGAACTAATATCATCAAAGTGGGTGATCTCGGAATAGCCAGAGTGCTGGAAAACCAGTATGACATGGCAAGCACCCTCATCGGCACGCCGTACTACATGAGCCCTGAACTCTTTTCCAACAAACCCTACAACTACAAGGTAGAGACTGTTGAAGCAAATATTATTTCTGCTTTGTTAGGCAGCTTGATTATTATGTTTGCGGAAGGGCATTACCACCTTGTGTTTTTTGTTTGTTTGTTTGTTTGTTTTGGTTTTTTTTTGTTTTTTTTTTTTTTTTTTTTTTTTTTTTTTTGTTTTGTTTTAAAGTTGTTATTGCTTCCAAATCTCTTTGATGTCCTCGGAGTCCAAGCAGAGATGTGTGAGAAACTGAATTTATGGAACTGAGTTTGGGTGAGAATTAGCAGCATGTGATAACTTATCAGAGCCAAAGTGTTCAGCAGGCTCCTGTGCTTACCAGGACATGCCAGTGTAAACAAGAAAAACAGTCTGTGTTTGTGTATTATACAACAGACAGGAAGCTCTGTGTTTCCCTGTAATGCACAACAACAGCAACATTTAAAAAAAATCAGAAGAGAAGTGAGCAGTGTCACTGTGAGTTTAAAATAAGGTAAACTTGCTTTTCTATGCTTGGCTTGGCTCTTGCTACAGACCTCGTGCACCCTAAACTTGGGCATCTACCATGAGCATGAGCTAATGAAAAAGAGAAAGATTTTCTTTCTCCAGTTAGAACCAATACATTACTTATTTTTTTTTCCTCACAGAATAAACTTTTTGATGAATTAAACTATTGTCTTCCAAATATCGCTGTTAAAATAGATCAAAGTCAGACATTTACAATTTGGTCCGAGTTAGCTTACTGTCATTAATGGCTTGTCAGAAAGCAGGTGACCATCTTAAGGTAAAATTTGTGCAGTTAATGCAAAGCTCATAAAACTATTTCTTTTCTTTTTTTTCTTCCTTTCTTCCTCTTTTCCCAGTCTGATGTTTGGGCATTGGGCTGCTGCGTTTACGAAATGGCTACATTGAAACATGCCTTTAACGCTAAAGACATGAACTCTTTGGTTTATCGAATTATTGAAGGAAAGGTAAAAACTTACCTAAAATATATATTTTTATCTGGTTATGATGGCTTTTTGAAAGTCTTGAATAGTCTTATTTTGTTGGTGATGTTTTGCTTATTGATGTGCATCATCATACATGTGTTAAGATTGGTATTTCAGGGTATTATATGATGTAATATTAGACCCAGGCAGTTACTCATTTTTGAATACTACCTGAGCTTCCAATTATTCCTGTGTGTAGCTCATTAGTGAATTTCCAACTTTTTCTGTCTACTTCTGGTCTAAATGTTGTGCAAAGAATTATGTCATTATTTGTATGTACATCATTTTCCTGATAGGTAAGGCTAGTCTATTGAAGTGTAAAGTTAATATGAATTTATGCATAAATATTTTATGTCTTTCATGCCTATTGCGAGGAGGGTAACTGCTGATATGAAGAAAAAGTTAAGAAAAGTTCTAACACAAAATATTTGCAATTGCAGCATTCCGTTTGATAGATAGTTAAGCAATCTGGGTAACTTTCAACATATGAGGGGGGGAAAAAAAAGACTATTTCTTACGCAAAGTATCTGGCATAATACAATTGTTACTCAGAAGTATTGATAAATAACATCCCTCTTCCCTTTTGTTTTACAGCTGCCTCCCATGCCAAAGGATTACAGCCCTCAGTTGGTAGAGATAATACGAACTATGCTCAGTAAAAAGCCTGAGGAGAGACCTAGTGTGAAGAGCATCTTAAGACAGCCATATATTAAGCAGCAAATCTCTCTGTTTCTGGAAGCCACGAAGGCGTAAGATATTTTTATTTCAGTGATCCTGTGCAAAATTCTTTTTTCTGCTTTTAGATAGTACTGATGTTGCTGCTGTGCAGAATATGTGTGTTGCTGCTAGTGTCTGAATAGAGTTTTTAAGGTTCTTCTACAGCATTGAAGATGAATATGTTGTGTACAGCCTGTTGGAAAAAGCCCAGTGTCTTATAAGCATTATGTAAACTGCTTAGTGAAGTGTTTTGGTTTCGTTTTTTTTTTTTTTTTTTTTTTTTTTTTTAATTGATGAAAGAAACGTCTTGAGGTCTTGTCGCTGAAGACCGAATAAGCAACTTTTATTACGTCCTTTACAGGAAAACAGCCAAAAGTCAGAAGAAAACACTGGATTCTAAACTCAGAGATCCTTGTTCTGCGGTCTCAGTTAAGAATGAATCTCATAACAGGAATGTTGCACACCAAAATCATTTCTTTGAGCACGCCAGGAAAAATAAGGTGGTAAGATATTCATACATACTTTTATATATATATATATATATGTATATATTTGTATGTAATAAAAAATGTGTGTTGTATATATGCATTTCTTTTTTCCCAAAAAAAGTGCATCTGCTGCTCTTCCAAAAAATCTACTCAGTTTTATACAAAATGCCCTGAGCTTTTGTCCAAGCATGGATCTGATTCCTAGAAATCTGTACTATTCCTCTTAATAGAGGATATATGTTTATGTAGAGATGCAAGCAAATAAACAGCTGTGGTTCAGTAAAACTATTGGCAGCTTCTTTACCAAAATATGTTAATACACTTCTTTTGTTTTATTTTCTCTTTTGGTGGACCACGATGTGAAGTATTTTATGTAATTTTACGGTTGAGTTGAGCATTGGAATGTGCCATGGTTATAGCAAATATTTGCACGCGTCTCATGGAATATCTGAAGCCTCTGTCCAAGCTGATTTTTTGCTACTGATGGATGACAGGAAGTAATCATTTAAAAAAGACTGTTTCCAGTCTTTTTTTTTTTTACCGGAAAAACAAATTATGGTTGCAAATGAAAATTTGTTTATTGCTGAGGTTTTTTCCAGTGGTTAAAACAAATATTTTATAAGCAGATCTTTTACCATCTTACACATACCTTTTAGTTTCTGCAGTATGAGTCCGCTGTTGTGAGTTTAAGCTTTTAATGTTGAAATGCTGAATGTATGTGGTATCTTGAAAATCCACTGGGACTTGCTTGTTCCTCCCTTATTAAAGAGTCAAAGGAATATGATTTTTCTTTTGTAGTCCTGGGTAAAAGTGGTTGTACTACATATATGTAAACCCATCCCCGGAATGTGCCATCTGCAGACGCAGTCTGCAACTCTAAAAATACAGGTTGCAGCATTTCAGAAGATACTAAGCTGTGGGTGATCATAATTTCATTAGTTTATGTACTATGGTACATTAATGATGTTCCTTAGGGTGCTTAGAATATTCTTTTATATGTACATAATATCTGAGAGCTAATTCTCTTCTTTTAATTCTAGAATGAAAATGAATGTGTCATCAAGGATAAAGCCATCAAATTTTGCCCCTCAGAGAAAGCAGCTGTTGAGTTGGGAAGAAAACCAAGCAGTAATGATATGAACAGCCTGGGAGACTCCTTAGCTACAATTAGTAAAGTGGATATTGATATCTTGCCATCTGAAAAGAGGACATATGGAATTGAGAAGTGTGGCAATGAATGTATTCCAGAGGATAATAAAGCAAAGTATTTAAATGTTGCAGAGAATTCTAAACCAACATATAGCAGATCACTAATTAAAGAAGACAGACTGCAGCACAAAACAAAACAAGCTTTCAAAGCTGAAAATGTTGAGTCTAAGCAGTCTGCTGTTGATGCTGCAGACTGTGTTGATGCTGCTACAGATAATGATGACACTTTGAAACTCCTGCAGCCTGTATCAAAAACGCCAAAGCAAAGTGACCTGGTAATGCTTATGTGTACTTTGAAATAGACTTAGCTAATGGCCAGCACTTAAAATATGCAGAGCTGATGCACTTAATGGTTATCTATCAAAGTCAGATACTGCTGATGTAATTATTGAGATATTTAAGAGGTTATGAACCTAGGCTTAAAATTTGCAGAGGCAACGTGCTGTGGAATTTTAGGGCTCCCGTCTGGATGGTGAGAATGTTGTTTTCTATGAGAATAACAATCTTTCTTGTCTGAGAAGAGAGAGGACAAGAACAGTTTGGGGACAGGGTAAGGGGAGGAGCGGAAGAGTTTGAAGGCAGATGGAAGATGGGGAGAGGGATATTTAAAAAAAAGAGAGTAATACAGCAGTGTGGAAGGTGTTACTTTCTCCCTTGCTTTCCCTTTTCTCAAAGGTAGTTTTCTTCTTTTAGTTTCCAGTTATTCTTTTGCTGTTTGTGTTGGAAACTTGAGAAAACAGTGTTTCTAAAGAAATACTGCTTTCTGCCTTCGTATCTGGAGTGCTTGCACTCCTTTTGATAGTTGCTGGCTTAGAAATACTGGCTTTTTTCCCTTGTGCCCCGGTCCTCAAGTGTTACAAGGGTCTACTAAGAAAACAAGGAATATATTGTGTTCTTTTCTCCTGTTAGTGTATCTCAAAAGTGCCAGTTGTACATTCAACTCCTCTCACATCTTGTGCTTTGGATTTAAAGGTCTTGTATATATTCTGTCTGCTCAGTGTCACTCCTGCAGTCACATTTATGAAGCCAGCTTGCTTTAGATGATGACTCTCCTAGTTCTGATCTGCAATGAGATTTTCTTATTTACCTTAATATTTGATTGTTTTCTGAGTAATCATTATCTATTGCAGAACTTGGATTCTACTGAAAAGTTGCTAGAACCATTTGTTCCTGTTTTAATTCAAGTAAGTACTTAAAAGTTTGGTAGCTTAAAAAGGCTGGTAGAGCAGATCTTTTTTTTCTATCATGTAAGAATTTACTGTTTGGACTACATTTATCTTAATATAATCACCATTACAACCAAAATAAAGTGGCCTGTGTTGATAATACAAAAAGCATATATGTTTAAATCTGGAAATGGCATGCTTACATTTTGAAAAATAATTTTCCTTGTTAGGATGATGTCTGTCATGGAACTCCAGGAGACCCACAGGAAAAAAATGCCTCTCCTTTACAGCCTCATAGCTCTGTCCACGAACCTTCACTCTCACGGCAGCGACGGCAGAAGAAAAGGGAGTTGTCTGAAGTCTGTCTAGAGAAGGTGCAGATAATAAAAATAATTTGACTGTGCAAGTCTTCAAACCACATAACTCTTCTACTTTTCTCCTCTTCCCTTAAGGCTATTGCTTTTTTTTTCCCTTTTTTTTTCCTTTTTAAAAAGGAGCATATTTAAAATATATATATATGTTTTATACTGTTCTCATTTCATGTGTATGAAATGACAGGAAGGTTGAAATGGGGAGTAGGAGCCCAAAACTCTATCTAGTTTTGCTATGCAAGGATGTGACTTGCAGGTTGTGGAATACCTCAGCTTTTATTGAAAGAAGGAATAAATTCTGCTCACTTCTCTTTCAAGTTCAGAGCTGTTGCTCCTCGGCCTTTACCTTTTCCTTCTGATGTGAATGCAAAGACAATACAGAGCTGTGCAGAGCATCGTGGTGAAGTCTCTGAATCTGTAAATAGCGCCAAGAACAGTGAAGTTGCCATTGGAAAGGTTAGTACTGATGCTGTGTGAGCATATCTTTATCTCTTGTTGTTTCTGAACACCTTGTTCCCTTAAAGTATGCACAGCAAGTGAAAAGATGTAGAACAACTTTCCACCTAATGGAGGTCGTGTCTGGTATCCGATCAGTGCAGGATGGGAGGCTTCCTTGCTGAAACAGGCAGGTCAGAAGTGCCTTTTCTGCAGCGTTTATTGGTTGTGTTGTTGTCCAAGAGCATTCTTAGTAAATCCTGGAGCATTTGTTAGTTGAGGGGAAGATTACTCTAGTAGCTCTCTCTTGCATGTTCAACTCAAGTTTTTTTGTTTCATAGGTGATACGTAACAAAAGTGATTGTGACAATTGCTAATTAACATGAAATTAACTTATTTTAAAGGAGCGGCCCTTGTCAGCAAGAGAGCGTAGGAGGCTAAAACAGTCTCAGGAAGAGATGTTTCCTGCTGGTAATTTTTATGTTTACATGTTAGTCTTCTATATATGGAGCCTGGTAACTTCTTTGTAAGGAAAGTCTAACTCCCTCTTTGTTCTTTTTTCTTCACTAACTTCTTCAAAAAGTTGCATGAAGGGCCTGGTTCTGGTGTTAAATAAAAATTTCTGTTAACATGTCCGTATTTTTCTACTTCTTATTCAGTTGTATTCAGTTGGGTTTAGTGGTGACAACTTCTATTTGAAATGTACGTGAAGCACAGGATTTGCACCTTTCAGATAGAAGCGTCAGTATTTTCTGTTAGCAGAATTCCTACCGCCTGTCTTCTGCCAGGTGATAGACTTTTTCTTGCATGAACATGAAACTAATTCAAGATACATGCCATTAAATTACAAATATTGTGAAAATGTCATCCTTTCAGTGATTCCAGCAAGACGAGGATCAATTAGTGCAGTAGTTGAAGCAAAATCACATGTGGAAAATCATATTAAAGTTGCTCAGGCCTCATCAGATCCCAGTATTTCTCAGGTAAACTGGGGTCATCTGTTTTTGAAATATTGAAATGCAGGTACATCTGGAGAAGAAAACTGTGTTTAAAAAATCTTTATGTGGAAGAGCCTCTCAGTTAGTAGGAATGTATAGTTCTCTACAGATACTGCTTTAGAAAACCTGGGTTAAAGTGTACGGGTCTGTGGTACACCTAGATCAGTTGAAAATTCAGGGCTGACTCCCCATTTTCGCTCCACTTGTCGGAGATGAAGGCTCATAGGGATGTCACGGGGGAGATGGTTGTTGCAGCCTCTCTGCATTGAAGGGTTTATTTGTCTGGTTGTGGGGGAAAAAAACAGTTTAGTTATCCTGAGCTGCGATTTGGTTATAAGTGAATAGTCTGTTTTAAGTTACTGATATCTACACGCTACCTTTAGCTTTGCACATCTAATTTTGCTTTGGTAGTGGTGTATTAAAATATATTTTAAGGTGCAGTCCTGTTAAGTGCATACATTTATGTGCTGCCAATAAGGAATAGATGCTGGGTGAAAAATGAATAGTTTCTGTTAATATTATCTTCCTGGCCTAATTTTAAAACTCCTTTTAAGATCACAGACATCAGGGCAAGATCTTCTGCAACATCAGGAAACATTATTAATAAACAATAGATGCAAAAAAAAAAACAATGAAAGAATTTTAGTCTAAATTTTCAAAGCATAGGCTGCATTTTCCTCAGCTCAGCACTTGCATGGAAAGAGTTTTGCATGTTTTACTTACATGTATGCTTATAACTGATAAAATCTAAATGCAGAAACCTCATCTGCACTCATCAACTGGGGTTACATCAGTTTAGTATGTGCCAATCATATGTGCGTGTGCTAGTGATGTTCGGGCATATTGTGCTATGCACGGGACACAAAACTGCAGAGGTACAGGGAAAAGGTTTATTTTAGGAAATGTGGGAAAGATACTGAATCAGAAAAATAATACTTAAATTCTGTTTTAAAATATATGTGTATAAAGACTGATAGATGGGCTAAGGATAGTGGCTCTATAATACAATTTTTAGGTAAGAATTGATAAACTTAACCAATTTAATTGTTTTAATTGTTTTTAATAGAGATATTTGATAAAGCTTTTTTTTTTTTTTTTTTTTTTTTTTTCCCCTCTGGTCAAAACTGCATAACTGAGAAGTAATACTAGCTAAAAAAGAAGTTCATAAAAGTATGTTCATGTTGTGGTGTAGATTAGCTTGTATTTAAAACCGGGCTTTAACTTTAAAACATTATCAAGTTAAGTCTATCAAGTAAAGTATATGTGATGAAAAGTATTTTTCTATGTAAGAAAAGTAATTCATGGCATACAGATAAATTACTCCTGAGAGCTAAGAATTTTGTCTGTTATTCCCTCTTCACTTAGAAAAAAAGAGGAACCCATTGCCTGTCTGATGATGAGTTAAGCTCCTCCACCAGCTCCACGGATAAATCGGATGGCAATTCCAAGGAGAAGTAAGGATTTTGTTTCATACAGTGCAGGAATTTTTCTCCGCTGTATTGGACAGCGGATAGAGTTGGGAGTTGCTGCTAGATGCTTAGGCACTGAATCTTTATCAGAGGAAATACTGCTAATGTTGCTATTGATCAGTCTGCACAACAAAGGTAATCTAACGTGAAATGTTTAGCAGGAGCTCCCCATATTTATTGCAAGTCCTGTGAATGCAAGGTGGCAGTTGCATCATGAGTGGTGACTGAATTGCTTCTGTTTCTCCGCTACCAGAAAAAGCAGCGTGAATGAAATGAATGATTTGGTGCAGCTCATGACGTGGACGCTGAAAATGGACTCTAAGGAGAATTCTGAATGCTGTGCAGTCTCACCTTCTGCCTTGGAGTTTAAACTTCATAGAAAATACAGAGACACTTTGATTTTGCATGGAAAATCACCTGAAGAATCAGAGGAGTTCAAATTTGAAGAGTTTCCCTCAGGTTTGTTGCTCTGATACCTCTTTTAAATAAGTTGTGGCCAGGTGCTGCTTACCAAAGAAAACCTGCTAGTGGACAACAGAAGGCAGTCAACTGTTGTTTCTTGTTAAATCTCAGCAATACTTGTAGAAGTAACTAAAATCTCTAAACAACTTTTTTATTTTGAGTACAGAATTGCTCTAATTGCGATTGCCTACCAGTGAAAGGAGTGTGCAATCTATGCAGTTGTTCATATAGAGAGAAAGCTGGTTTGCAGTATAGTCTTTACCATATGATCTGTGCTTAGAAGCTCCAAAATGAACAGTTTGAGAGCAAACTAAGATTTTTAAGGCATCCAATTGAGTCGATAGCCATGAAGTTTTGTGATTGATGGTTAAAGCTGAAATTGAATTTGAGGCACAAGCCAGTATTTAAACGCACTGGATGTTCATGGGATTGTAGAAGTCCATCCTCCCTGCAGATCTTGCGTTAGCCAATTTATCCCACACCAGGAATCGAGTCATTTTGCAAAACCAGATAGATTTGTTGTTCCATATAAACCATCTCCAGGAAGGCTTTCAGGATACTTAAAATGTTGTCCCATACTCTTTCAGGCATGGACTGTGAAAGTGGATTATACTGCATGTAATTATTATGACTCTTGATTTAATAGGTCTGCACTCGGGTCCTGAAAAGATTAGGAGAGTGGTTGAAATCCTACGATCTGATGTGGTGCAGGGACTGGGAGTGAAACTTCTGGAGCAAGTGTACAGCATCCTGGAAGATGATGATGAAGGAAGGAGAGAGGTGAATGCCTCGCATATCCAAATTGTTTAATTTCTTATAAACCCACATATATGAGCAGTCTCCACTTTTTTTATTTTTTTTTAAGATATTGATACAGTGGTGCAAGTCTGGACCCCCAAAAAGCTTTAGTTTACATAATTATTGGCAGGCCAAGGGCCTAAATATATTGTCATTTTCAGTCTTTAAAAGTTGTTTATGAATGTAGACTAGGTTCAACTCTCAAGTCTTCAGGAATCAAAGGAACTTTAGAATTATATCATAGTCCTTTAGTTTGTGAAGAAGCAAGAAAATTGAATACTTTTATCATGTCTTTTTTACTCTAGTAATTATTTTCCTTTGCACTGTAATTTTTGTCTTGACGTTACTTGCATATTCTTGATACGTATGACTGAGCAAAAACTGCAGCTCAACTGATCAAAAAATTGGTTACAAATGAAATGCACGAGTATTATATATAAGTATATATACACATAAGTATATATACATATATATATATATAAGTAAATATATGTAAGCATAAGCAATAGATTTGATTTGCATTTACAATGGTCAGGTGGATTTGGAGCATCTCTTGCCATGAGACAACAAAGATGTTTTTCATTTATCTCCCCTCACATCTGTGTGATGAAACTTCACATGATGCTTCCAGCTGAGTGGTTACCTGTTCTTGTGTTAATATTTTGGTAACTCCTGCTGATTTTTATTATTTTAATGTATTTATTTTATATATATCTAAATAGCTGCAGTTGCGGGAACACATGGGAGAGAAGTACGCAAGCTACAGCGTGAAGGCGCGCCACTTGAAATTCCTCGAGGAAAATGTGAAGTTCTGAGCAGGTTAAAACTTTTCCCTTAGAGGGAAGAACACAGTTTTATAGCTTGTTTAATAGACTGGACCAGCGTATGAAGCACATCTGTTCGTTGACCTCCTTTTTTGGAGTAAAGGGAGCCAGCTTGGAAAAAATAGTACAGATTTAGTTGAAAATAATATTTTCAATGTTAAAATGTGAACCAGGCTATCTCTTCCTCAGAAGAGGAACTGTATGTTTAGTTCTTATTCTCTTAATGAAACTTTAGAAGAGTTTATTTTATAGACATGAAGATGAATGGACTAAGTTTTGTAGAGAAAGCAGTGTCAAAAATGATGTTTTGGTTTGAATTAGTCATAGCTAATGCTGTACTGACAATATCACCTTACCAAAATGCAACAGAAATTTATACCAAGGTGATAGCACACTAAGGTATAAGCTACTGCATCAACTTTGACCAGGAAGGAATTGCAGGTGTTTACACACCTCTGTAAGCTGCTCCTTGAAAACACTAAAGGAGGTTGCTGAAAAACACTGTGAAAACACTAAAGGACAGTGACTTTGGCTGTAACTTTCGTGCTTTATTGCTGAGGTGATCACAAAGAGGGGGAGAAGCACATAGTAACAAGCCTGGGTAGGGTTGAAAGGAGCAGCCCTGGTTCCCTTCAGCCTGGCTGAATCACATCCCTCCCCCTTACAGCTACTGCTGCCTTTTAGGGATGAAAGTGGCCCCAGGCAGGACTGTTCAACCAGGTAAGTTTGTCTTAGCTTTTTCCCTGGCCCTGCACCTTTATCAGATGGTGTTACCACACATGCCTAAGTTTTGGCATGTAACATCTTTAGTGAGAAAGCACAGGTGCTCTTCTGAAAGGATAACAGAAACAAATCTGTAAAATAAATTTTTAAACCAGAGCCTGTCTCTTTCTTTCCATTCCTTAAAAAAAAAAAAAAAGACAGATTTAGCTCATATCTAACTTCCAGCCCCCATGCGAGGAGGCGGACAAGCAGGGGGCAAAAGGTGCAAGCCCTGCTGCCTCCGAGCCACTAACTACTCAAGCACCTTCAGGAGAGACAGCTACTGTATATGCAAAGTCAGAGTGTTATTTTTTTCTGCATCCGTGAGTTTATTTTTAGCCATCTCCTTTCCTAGGACAGTCCCCAGTTCTTAACCTTTTTCAAAAGCAAGGATTTTGGGATATCCACAGACTGGATAACTGGGCAGTGAGAAATCTGTTGAATTTCATAAAAGACAAGTGCATGGTCCTGCACCTGGGGAGAAATAACCCCAGACACCAGGCTGGGGACCAACCTTCTGGAGGGCAGCTTTGCAGAGAGGGACCTGGGCATCGTGGTGGACGACAAGGTGACCATGAGGCAGCAGTTGCCCTCGTGGCCAAGAGGGCAAATGGGATCCTGGGGTGCATTAAGAAGAGTGTCTCTAGCAGGTCTAGGGAGATGATCCTGCCCCTCTACTCAGCCCTGGTGAGGCCGCATCTGGAGTATTGTGTCCAGTTCTGGGCCCCACAGGACAAGAGGGATGTGGAGCTGCTGGAGAGAGTCCAGCGCAGGGCCACAAGGATGATCAGGGGTCTGGAACATCTGCCCTATGAGGAGAGGCTGAGGGAGCTGGGCCTGTTCAGCCTGGAGAAGAGAAGGCTGAGAGGGGACCTGAGCAGTGTCTAGAAGTACCTCAAGGGAGGCAGTGAGGAGGATGGTGCTGGCCTCTTTTCACTGGTGGCCACCCACAGAACTAGAGGAAATCGACACAAACTGAAGTATCAAAAGTTCCACAGGAACTTAAGGAAGAATTTCTTGCCAGTGAGGGTGCCAGAGCACTGGAACAGGCTGCCCAGAGAGGTTGTGGAGTCTCCTTCTCTGGAGATCTTCAAACTCTGCTTTGACACAGTCCTGTGCCATGTGCTCTAGGTGACCCTGTGTGTGCAGGGGGTTGGACTAGATGATCTCTAGAGGTCCCTTCCAACCTTCACCATTCTGTGATTCTATGATTTGGGGCAAAGGGTGGAAAAGAGGGAGTTAGGTGTCACTGCTGATACTTCAAACAAGTTATTATAAACAGTGAAACTTGTATTAAAATAATGTTTTAGGCTATGGCAACAGCTTAATGACATTTGATTTAATGCTTTCCTGGCCAGTGTTCCTTTGTCAGTAAAATAGGGGGGTGACATATGACCTCACATAGCCTTTTATCACCCTCCTACCACTTTCCCTGTGAGTTCATTGAAACACCAGCCAAGGTTACAGAGCCCTCCTCCTCTCTGCACATCTTGGCATCCTCATAAATCAGCAAGGCAAAAACAACCAAAAAACACACATTATGCCAAAAAGCATCTCCCAGGAGAAAGGTACTAAAAATTTAATAAAGCTAAATGCTACACTGTAACATCATGGGGGGAAAAAAAAAAGCAACATTCTTTAGCTTTTAGTGTGCCTTTTTGGCTTTCTGTCAGCTGGCTTCTTATCTTCTGTTCCCAAATCCTGGACGGGGAGCCACTTCAGAGGGTTGCGGCGGTACATGGGCCATGGCGGGAGCGTTAGCTTGGAGAAAGGGATTGAAGTTGAAACAGTAAATCAAGACTACAGGCAAGTATTTTGTGCAGTCACTTCTCCACGGAAAGCACCGCTGTCCTGTATCAGTGCTCTCACTCTGACTTGAAGTGAACATTCAGTTGAAGTAGAGAAGCAATTCAGTGTTAGGTAGTAGTTTTAAACCACAGTATTATCTGAAATGTGACTAGCAGATGAGAAGAGGAAAAGAACACACCAGGCAAGCCCAGGAGCACTGCGTTCTGCAGGTCCCAACACAGCTACACCTCTCTCTTTACCAATCAATTACGTGCAAAGAGGTGCCTGGGCCTTCCTTAACTGAACTAGCATTTCAGGTTAAATAGCGCACATTTCTTCCGACTTCTTAAAAACAAACTTACCAGACATGATAAAGCAAAACCAGCCATAACTATATAGACCGTCCATCCAAACTGCTCAGTGATGTAGCCATAGATGAAACCAATAACCTTACAAAAAAAGAAAATCATTAAATATACCATAAAAAGCTATATATTATGGTCTTCTATGGTTAAGCTAGCTGGAGTGGGAGAGGTCAAAGAGTTGAGAAGAAAATCTGGGTTTTTTAAAGACCAGATTTCATATGTCTTCCTAACACTGTTTTCAGCACTGCAGGCCAACGATGAAATTAAAACACAGAAAGAAGCAAAGTCCTTATTCCATTTCACCCCCCACCTCGACTCTGTCTAAAGCTTTAACTGATCCAGGTAAGCCAAACTATCCAAAAATCCCCTAGGCCCAAAACAAGCTTTATTTTTTGGTTATTACCTACAGTTTTAGCATACTCACTGCAGAGACGAGAATGATTCCTTGGAAAATCTGTTCCGCCAGCTTTTGGCCCTTGTAGTCCTGCGGAGAGACACGTGGGTCACAAAGCACACGTGTAAATAACCCAATTGTTTATTCTCCCCTTTTTGAGCACCCACAACATAACGGCTTTATAACAGCTCCATCACAGCCCTTCCCCGTGGTTTCTCGCCCCGTTAAGGGGCCGCCCGCGAGGGCTTCCCCTTTCCCGAAGAAGGCCCAGGGAGGCCTAGCGCCGCCACCGCCCCAACAAATCCATCAATACATTAATAAATCGATAAACCGAGGCCAGCGCTACCATCTGCGTGGGGATGGAGCGCAGCACGTCCAGCATGGCGGCGGCGGCGGCCCCGCGCCCGGGCGGCGGCGCACGGCGAGCGCTGAGGTGGCCGGAACCGCCGCTCTGCGCCGCGCTCCGCCCCGCGGCCGGCCCGGCCTCCCGCGCCGCCCCCGCCGCGCAACGGCCGCCTCAGGGTCCCGCGCTGCGCAGCCGGGAAGGTGCCCGCGCTGCCGCCTGTGCGGGAGCGGCGTCGCTCGCGCGGCCCCGAGCGCCCCGCGCTCCCGCGGCGGCCCCAGCTCCGGGGGGCCGCCCGAGCCAGGCGGGCGCGGCGCGCGCGCCCCGGCCCGACCCTCCGGCAGCTCCGCGGGCGCCTGGCGGCGCGGGGGGCGTGGGCGGCCGCCGAGGTGGCGGTTGGCGGCGGCTCCGGCTGCGCGGTTCAATAACGAGTGAGTTGCAATAACGACTAACAAGCGTCGAGGCTGGGCACAGAGGCAGGAATATTCCCTTGCGGGGACGTTTTTTCCCCCCTCTCCTGTAACGTGGTGGCGGTTCCTTCCTTCGCACTCCCGTGAGCCGTTCGGCGGTGCCGCCTCAGCCCGATCCGCCGGTGGGTCCTGTGGGGCAGAGCTGCGCGTGGGAAGCCCAAATCCTCCCGCTAGGATCTGATGTGAGTTGTTAGCTGCTGGGTCCCGCGGAAACTCCCTGGCAGGGAAGCACAGGAGGAAGCATTCCTCTCTGCTGGGACGTGTCCAGTGCGCATCCGTGAGCTGCATGGAGCCCATGACTTTCAGTTGTCGTTTCCCATCCCTTTCAACCAAAGGGATTTGTTATCCCCGTGTAAGTGAGGCAAGAGCTGCAAGTGTCCAGGTAGCCGCGCTTGTGTAGAGGCCATGGCTGGTTCCTAAAGCTCCACGCAGTTTCTGTCTCCCCGAGGAGAAGGCACCGCGCTCCGTGTGCCCCGTGTACTCCATGCGCTCCGAGGCCGCTGGCCACAGCCCTGACCGCAGGGCGCAGGTGACTGTCCTGTGTTTTCTGTTACAGATCTGCAGAAAAGCTGGCACTACTGGTGAATAAAACCACAAGGAGAAAATGACCTTGAGGAAAGGTATGTGTGCGTGATTTGTTTCTAACTCTTTTGTGCTTTTCGGAGGTTCCTGGTCTTTCCAGTTATTTTAATAGCCTTTTTCCCCCCCCCCCCCCCTTTTTAAATTTCCAGTGAACATTTCCATCCTCATAGTGGTGGTTGTTATATTTCTGTTAGTTCTTCATCATAATCTCCTAGGCCTCAGCGACTTCTTGAAACGGGAATTGTCAGGTATGTTGAGCTTTTATTTTATTCTTTTGTGTGTTTTTAAAACCAATGGGAAAATATGTGCTCTGGCAAGGCATAAACCACTTTGCTACAGGAATAACTTGTGTGATAATGATTGATCATCTGCATCACAGGATACATTTTTGCACTCTAGTAAATAGAATATTCTATGGAATATAGAATAGCATATGAAAATATTTGGAGACATTGTGAATTTTAACATAGTAATAATTACTGTATTCCATTTTGCATAAAACAAATATGCCAATCTTATTCTGCAGATTCAAGCCCATTAGGACTCCAACCTATAGATTTCATCCCTGCAATTCCCCAGAGGTTGATAGATGGAAGGAATGATAAGGAGATTTCTGTGGTCATCGCAGCATCGGATGAGAGGCTCGGGGGTGCAATTGCAGCCATGAACAGTATTTATCAGAACACCAGATCCAACGTGGTTTTCTACATTGTTACTCTGAATGATACTGTGGATCACTTGAGGTAATGATTTTTTCCATTAGACTCCCACGATACTGTCAAACTTGATCTCATCCTCTTCTGAAAGATGCTTTGCCCAGTGCTGCCCTCCCGAATGTGCCACGTGTGTTCATGTGTCATAGCACGCAGCAAGTCCCCACAGTCATAAGGGACACCACTGAAATGATGACTTAGACTCCATGGAATCCATATGTTTTTTAGAGAGGGAAATGAATGGCCAGATGAAGATTTACGTTACAGTAAATATGATATCAGGCTTCTCTTTGATTTTGTTTCATTCAACAAAATCTTTGCCTTTCTGCTGTTCGCAGGCTGTGGCTGAGTAACACTGCTCTGAAAAATCTGAAATACCGAATTTTGCATTTTGATCCAGGTGTCTTGGAAGGGAAAGTGCAAGTGGCCTCTGGAAAGGCAGACACCTTGAAACCGGTGAGGCTCTTAGCTCCTTTTTGCAAATAGTGGTTAGTAACAACAAATGTTGATGACTGCCTCCAGTGGCTTTTGAATTCAACTGGAACTGAAGGAATCTTCAGATTTCTGCAGAAAAAATCTTTTATTATCAAATTCCTACAATTACACTAAGAGCAAACTTTCAGATAGTAGGAGATGAATTTAAGTATCTATAGATGCACCTATTAGTAATATTTTTTGCCAATTTCTACAGTGAGATCTAGCAGCTTGCTTGTCAAACATGCCAGAAATATGCAAATGTAGGAAATCATAATGTCGATGAGTTTTAAAAGTCATTTTGTCAATGCGCATGTTCCTAGGAAACTGGGCTTTATTAAATTGATGGAACATGTTTGTATCAAATAACTCCTAGGATATTGCTGCCTGTTTTGCTTCTTGGATGTTAGGTAAGTGTCGAGAGTATCAGTCAACTTCACATTTATTTGAACAATTCCTTATTTTTCTTACTCTCATGCTTTCACAGTTAACATTTGCAAGATTCTACTTGCCCAGTCTGGTGCCTCATGCAGAGAAGGCCATCTACGTGGACGACGATATCATCGTGCAAGGTATGGAGACCTTCCTTCCTTTGCCAGTCCTCTCTATGCTGGGGTTAGGACAGTGCCTTGGACAGCAACCAAACATGTCTGCTTCGAAGGAAGATGTAAAAATTCTGTAAATATGAACAAACTGGATTAAACCAACTGCTTTTTCAGCTGTAGGAATGGACTAAACAAAAAGCCACCTAAGCCTTATGCAAGATGATGGCTTATAATTCTTCTGTGCTTATTTCATTTTTTCAGATGATATTCTTGAACTTTACAACACCCCACTGAAACCTGGACATGCAGCTGCATTTTCAGATGATTGCGACTCGACAACTAATAAATTTGCTGTTCACGGAGCAGGGAATCAGGTTGGATTTATTCTGATTCAGTAGTAACAACAGTACAGATTCCTTCCTTTGGAACTGGGCACTTGGTTGTTCTAACATTTTTGCAGGTTGTCTTCCAAATGCAGTGGAAGTGGAATGTAGAGGTCTGACTGTACCTACTCAAATCAGTTTACTCTGGTATTTGTGTTACAAATTACACCTACAGTTTCTAGTGAGGCACACAAAAAGTATTTTCAGTTCTTCTGTGCTTTATGATGCTCAGTTTGGAACAGCAGGAGTTCTTGAACAATGGAAAGGTAATTTTTTTAATTTGTGAGTGTATAAAGGAGGTTTTTCAGGGAGTGGTATTGATTGTCTCAGATTGTGGACATTAAGAATAGGTAGTGTTCCTTAATTACATAGTTTCTGTAATCATGTTTGGCATCTTAAGCATTTTCCAATGCATTAAAAGAAGAGAAAGTTGCTTTAACAGTTTATGGCATGCCGGACTGTTAATAGCTGTAAAAAAAACTTTCTTTAAGTGAATTTGATGATATTTTAAATTAATCTCTACTCTTTTTTTTCAGTATAATTACATTGGATTTCTAGATTACAAAAAAGAAACCATCCGAAAGCTTGCCATGAAAGCCAGCACCTGCTCTTTCAACCCAGGAGTTTTTGTTGCCAACTTGACCGAGTGGAAATTACAAAACATCACCAAGCAGCTGGAGAAGTGGATGACACTGAATGTAGCGTAAGTGCTCCCAAAGCGGGGCTGCCTGGGCCAGGGGCTGTGTTATGGTGATGCCGTTTCACCGTGAAATGAAAGGCCATGTAGATGTTTGCAGCTTCACACATGCTACCTCCTGTTGTGTAGCTGTGAGTGAAATCAACCCCTTTAGGGCTGTAGCCTTTGCCAACGTCTTTGTCTCTTCCCTTGAAGAGAGGAGCTGTACAGTCGGACTCTGGCAGGCAGCATCACTACCCCTCCGCTGCTCATCGTGTTTTACAAGCAACATTCCAGCATTGATCCCATGTGGAACGTCCGGCATCTTGGTAAGTATGAAACACTTGGGACCCTTCATTTGCTCTCCCCTTATGTGTTTTCAGATCTGTACTTGGACTTTTGGTTGAGGATGTGGCAAAGGGATCTTTTCTTTATATTCCATGCTTTAAGGCACAATCCGCTTTGCAGTATCACCTTGCACCTTGGTCCTCTGGGTTCCTTTTTCAACTGCTTGCCCTTGAATGGACTTGCTCCCAAGTTGCCCTTTTTTTCCCACATATGTATTGCATCAGGAGTGTTCCTAGATATTTCTTCCTAGCTTGTTCGGAGGAAGAGACATTGTATCTGTTTTGCTGCTGGTAAAACTCAGGTGCTGAAGAGGGACTTCTTTGGTTTTGAATACAGCAACCCTGAGAGTGTTTTAAAAGAGCTTGGAAGTTCAAGCAGTACAGTAAGATAGATTAGCTCTGAGACTGATCATAGCAGCATCTAATTGCACCTCAGCATGTCTTTCAGTTTGCCTCATGTACCAAATCCTTGCTCCATAAATGTCAGGAAATTCTTTTTTAAAAAAAAAAAAAAACTTAATACAGCACGTTGGTATTCCAGCTACCTTTTATCAGGCACTAATCCTCCTTTTTCTGTCTAGGGTCTAGTGCTGGAAAAAGATACTCTCCTCAGTTTGTGAAATCTGCCAAGCTGCTCCACTGGAACGGACACTTCAAACCGTGGGGACGAACGGCTTCGTACGCCGAGGTCTGGGAGAAGTGGTACGTTCCTGACCCCACGGGCAAGTTCAGCCTGCTCCGCAGGCACTCGAAAGCCCATGAAGCTAAGTAGAAGAAATCGTATTCACCGATGGCATTTCTCAGGAAACCTTTGGACTCGAGCAGGTTTTTTTCAGCCAACTAGTGTTATAAAGCAGTCCTTGCCTTCTCAAGCACACAGAGATGCGCTTAGGCAGCTGTAGTGCTTGTAACCCAAAATATGCAGTCCCAAAGAAGCCTCATTTTGCCTGTGTGACTGAAGATGCTTCTCTGGCAGCACTTCAGAAAGCAAAGGAACATCTCCATAACTTAGCATTTTTGTTAGTTCATTTGTCTGTTGTACATTCTTCTGTTCCAGTACAAATCTTTTACAAGAATGGATTTTCTGGTCAGCTACAGAAATAAATAGTTCCAAATAACAGGTTGCTTGCACCATGCAAGTCTTTCACAGTAAGGTACTGTAATTAAGAGCTGCAGATTTATTTTTGTTATTATTATTGTTGTTATTGATGTTTCTTGCTTTCTTATTCTGTGAAATAGTTTACTCAGCAATACTTTCTTGCATGAGGATTCTTCTCATACATTTCTGTTTAAGTCTTTCTGAAAAAAAGGAATCTGGGCTTTTGGCTAGTTTTCAAATATGATTTCACTACATGGAGTGGTTTTAACTGCCAGTGAACACTAAACATTTTGTGTAAAGCTGTGGAGAAAACTTTTTTTTTTTTTTTCAAAAATAAAAGCTGATTTTAACATCTTGACTCCAATCTCAGCAAAATGGCAGTCTCTAAAATTTTAGTGTGGTACTGGAAGCTTGTTTCCATTGCACTTAGGGTATTAAGAGATTGAAGTTGAAGTCAATTGTTCTAAGCTTTGAGAGGCAATCTCATTCCAAAAGGATGTGTTTACCTTTTGGCTTGGGTGACATGAGTTACAGATTTAATTTTGCTGTTAAGTTACTCTTAATTGACTCTCAGGTGATATTCTGCTAAATAAATTTTTCCCAACATGCTTCAGTTGGCCCTTTTAAATTCCTCAAGCCAGAAGGTATTTCCCTGTTGTAGCCTGCTGCCCAGCACCTTATTTTCTATAGGTAAGTAGTTAAGAATTGTAGTCTTGTGTCTGAGTGTTAATTAGGTGATATATTCTAGTAGCTGTATTGCCAATTATTCCTTTTAATAGAGGGTTGAATTCAAATTGGGATCATTTTCGCTGTATTTAATCTTGTGAACACTGTCCTCAATAGACTTAGTGTAAAATGTTTAAAGAAAAGGCTCTGCATTAATAATGATGGGGAATAGAGACTGGCTGAGATAGAGGGCAACCATGAGCTAAAGGGCATTTTTATGTCTATATGTGTTTTAAGTACTAGCCTATAATTTAAAGGGATTTTCTAGCCTAAAAAATGCCTGACGTTTTGTACTTGTTGCTTATAGTTCTCATTGCTTATCCATTGCTGTTTTTTGTGGATTCTGATGCTGTGTTCAGTTACTTCTCCATCGCTTCTCTCTCTGGCTTTTGATGACTAAGAGCAATTAGGGTGCAATAAGCAAATGAGGGGGGAAGCCGTACCAAAGCCCATAGGATCTCTCCGGCCCAGTGCGCAGGGAGGCCCTCAAAGGCTGCACGAAAGCCAATATGGCCCCCCTGGGCCAGAGAGCACGGAGGCCCCGGGAGGCTGCACCAAAGCCTCTAGGGCCCCCCCAGGCCTCCTGGGGATTGTGTGTGCAGTAGGCAGGAGGGCCCTACGGGCTTTCATGCAGCCTCCCGGGGCCTCCGTGTACACTGTGCTGGAGAGGCCCTAAGGTCTTCATTTGGCCTCCAAGGGCATCCGTGGACACTGGGGCTGAGGGGCCCTGTGGGCTTTCGTGCGGGCTCCTGGAACCTCTGTGTGCACTGGGCCAGGGGGGCCCTATGCGCTTTCGTATGGCCTCCCGGCACCTCTGTGCCCACAGGGCCAGGGGAGCTCTATGGGCTTTTGTGCAGCCCCCAGCGGCCTCTGTGTGCACTGGGTGGGGGTGGTCCTATGGGCTTTCATGTGGCCTCCCGGGGCCTCCATGCCGGGGGGTCCCTGCGACCTTTTGTGCAGCCTCCAAGGGCCCCCATACGCAATGGGCGGGGGGCGGGTCCTACGGGCTTTCGTGCTGCCTCCTGGGGCCTCCGTACACACATGGCCTTGGTGGCCCTACAGGCTTTTGTGTAGGTTTTGGGGACCTCTATGCGCCGCACTGGGCTGCGGGGGCCCTACAGGCTTTTGTGCCGCCTCCTGGGGCCTCTGTGTGCAGTGGGCTAGGGGGACCCCATGGGCTTTGGTGTGGACTCCAAGGGCTTCCTTGTACCCTGTGCTAGACGGGCCCTATGGCCTGCGTTTGGCCTCCGAGGGCATCTGTGCACGCTCGGCTGGGGGGGCCCTACTGGTGTTCGTGAGGTCTCCCTAGGCCTCTGTGCACATGGGATTGGGGGGGGGGGGTGCTACGGGCTTTCGTGCAGCCGCCCGGGGCCTCTGTGTGCACTGGGCCGGGAAGGTCCTCTGGGCTTTCATGTGGCCTCCTGGGACCTGCGTGCACACTGGGCCCGGGGCACCCTATGGGCTTTCGTTCAGCGTCCCGAGGCCTCTGTCCATACTTGTTCGGGGGGGCCCTACGGGGTTTCAAGCAGCCTCCTGGGTCCTCCGTGCGCACTGGGCCAGGGGACCCTGTGGGCTTTGGTGCTGCCTTGCTGGGCCTCTGTGCTCACTGAGCCGGGGCCCCTACAGGCTTTGGTGCAGCCTCCTAGGGCCTCCTTGCTTGGAGGGGGGGCCCCTACGGATTTTCGTGTGGTCCTCTGGGGCCTCTGTGTGCACTGGGCTGTGGGCTTTTGTGTGGCCTTCTGGGGCCTCCATACGCACTGGGTGGGACCCCTCCCGTGTGCCCATGCTTCTTTAGTCCCTGCTGCATTAGGGCAGCAGAGAGAGATATTCCCACTGCACTGACACGGGACAAAGAGCCAGTGAGGCTCAAGGGCAGGGGTGGAAGAGAGTGCCAAGAGCGACAACCAGCACTTCCCCAATGTCTCAAAGTGGCCCCTGCCCACACAGAGACCCTACGGGATGCCTTTGACAGCCCTCTGACCAGGGTGCATCCTCCGGGAAGCCGGTTGCACCAGCTGCTTCTATAGCCTGAGCATGGCTCTGTAACACTTAGATGCCTCATAGAATCATAGAATGCTTAGGGTTGGAAGGGACCTCTAGAGATCATCTAGTCCAACCCCCCTGCATACGCAGGGTCACCTAGAGCACGTGGCACAGGACTGCATCCAAGCGGGTTTTGAAGATCTCCAGAGAAGGAGACTCCACAACCTCTCTGGGCAGCCTGTTCCAGTGCTCTGTCACCCCCACTGTTAAGAAATTTTTCCTTAAGTTCCTATGGAATTTTTGGTGTTTCAGTTTCCAGCCATTTCCTCTAGTCCTATCAGTGGCCACCACTGAAAAGAGACCATCCCCGTCCTCTGCACTCCCTCCCTTGAGGTACTTATAGACACTGATTAGATCCCCTCTCAGCCTTCTCTTCTCCAGGCTGAACAGGCCCAGCTCCCTCAGCCTCTCCTCATAGGGCAGATGTTCCAGGCCCCTGATCATCCTTGTGGCCCTGCGCTGGACTCTCTCCAGCAGCTCCACATCCCTCTTATACTGTGGAGCCCAGAACTGGACACAATACTCCAGATGCGGCCTCACCAGGGCTGAGTCGAGGGGCAGGATCACCTCCCTCGACCTGCTGGAGACGCTCTTCTTAATGCACCCCAGGATCCCATTGGCCTTCTTGGCCACGAGGGCACACTGCTGCCTCATGGTCAACTTATCATCCACCATGACACCCAGGTCTTTCTCTGCAGAGCTGCTCTCCACAAGGTCAGTCCCCAGCCTGCACTGGTATCTCGGGTTATTCCTCCCCAGGTGCAGAACCTTGCACTTGGCCTTGTTGTGAGTGGGCTAGTGCTCTCTCCCCGGTTCTCACCTCCCCGAAGAAACTGTTTCTTCTTCTTGCCCTTGCCACACACATCCGAGTGTTGACGACCGCACACCACCATGAGCAGCACTGTTCCCCAGATAGAGGGATGCCCCCTGACAAGTGAGTGCGCACTGGCATGCCAGCTGCAAGGCAGGGCCTGGCACCATGGTGGCTCACCACCCTGTACAGGTGCTGGCACTCAGCTGCTGAGCACGGCAGACGACATGCCCTCATTTCAGCTGGTGGGGATGTGCAGGGGCAGAGGAGAGAAGAAGCCCCAAGGGGCCCTGGGGGAGTAGCAGCAGCAGCAGCAGCAGCAGCAGCAGCAGCAGCAGCAGCAGCAGCAGCAGCAGCAGCAGCAGCAGCAGCAGCAGCAGCAGCAGCAGCAGCAGCAGCAGCAGCAGCAGCAGCAGCAGCAGCAGCAGCAGCAGCAGCAGCAGCAGCAGCAGCACTTTGTTGATACTTTGCAGGTATCTCTTGCCCCAAGTAAAGCATATGTTGCAGCTTGCGGCATCTTACAAAGAAGTCCTCTGGAAACACTGGAAGGAAACACTGGTATAAAACTGCCAGAGACTGCAGCTGGAGGGGGAGGCTCGCTGGTAAGTAGCTCCCAAGGTAAGCAAGGTCCCTGCCCCTGCTAAGCCCTTTTCACCCCGTTCCGAGGGAAAGAGGGTCTTTTGCTGCCCCCTTCATCAGGGCACAAGGATGCTCTTGGAGCTTCGGCTCGTTTGGTAACTACATGTCACGGCTGCCTAACAATCTTTCTCCTGCTTGGCTGAGAGGTTCAGTGCTGCGCAGCTGCCAGAAGAAAGAGAAGTGGCCACCGTAAGTGAGATGGTGTTTTTCCCAGCAAAATCAACTGCCTTTCTGGGTTGGGTGTGAGGCTTTCTCTGGTGCAGTATGAAGCTTGTAAGGAACACCCTGGCAGCTTTGGAGGGCCCCACAGGGGGCGCAAGGCAGCAAGGAGAGCAGGGAGGGCTTATCCCGGGACACTCTCTCTCTGGGCCCTGCCTGTCTTGTCCACAGAGAGGGAAGAAGAAAGGCTCTCCAAGGCAGCTGTTTCTGAGATAATGCTGGGCACTGCGGCTCTGCTTTCTGCTCCCCGGGACAAGCCTTGAGCAAGGCTGGGAGGGCTCCCGCAGGGAGAGGACATGCCTGCACTGCAGAACCGATCCCCCATCTGCAGGCCAAAGCAAAACCAGCACGCCTGTGGGGGAAGCCCTCTGCAGCCTTCCTGGCTGCTCTACCCCGTGGCAGCTTCCTTGGCTCAAAACAACATCCTTCCCAGCTAGGGGAAAGCAAGGCCTGGGGAAGACCTTGACCACTTCCTGCCCTGAGACATGCACATTCATATGCAGTGAGATCAAGTCGCCTTACATTCTGCATGGCAAACAGAAAGATGATGTCTTCCATGCCTTCTAATGGAGGCTGTCATTGTCACTCCCCTCTTGATACTGGGACGGTACTAGTTGCTGTGTGACTGGAGGGGCTGCACCAAAGCTAGCCTGTGCCAGTGAGGCAAGAAGCTGTAGAGGATGGGGCCGGAGCCCCGCGCACGCCTCTGCAAGGGAGCTGCTGGTGGCTACAGCAGCGGGCAGCTCCTGTGAAGCAGAGCCCTCTTGCTTGCCTTCAGCTCCCTCATCCTGCACGGGGCTCTGCCTGGGGAGCGCGCACCACGCCTTGAAAGCACAGCCCCATCCCTTCACCGCCCTCCGTCCCTCCACGCTATGGGACAAGGCCTGGCCACACGCTCCTGCCTCCCCCAATCCATACGGCAATTCTAAGGCTGCCGCAAGACTTGAGGCAGGCTTCTTCTCTCAGCTGTAGCCTTGTTTGGGAGTTAAACAGGCGCAGGGGTTAAGCAGGCGGGAAGGCCTAAAATCCCTGCCCCAGGATGCTGCTGCCAGCATGCCTGCATCGCTTTGGATGGCTTGTGAGGAAACAGCCACCACGGAGGGCCCTCCTCTTCTCCGAGCAGCTAATGCCATTCTTTCTCCTGACAATCTTCACAGCCGAGTCCCTTCCAGGATCGCAAGCACCTTGCAGAAAGGAGCAGGAAACTCAATAAGCATCGTATGCTCAAGGTTCTTATGGACATGCCAGGCCTGACAACACCGGACTCCTTGATGTGCCAAAGAGCAGGAAACTAAAAGGGCTACAGGACTTCCTGCTAAACAAAGTAACATTCACTGCCGCCAAACAACATTCAGGTCACCTCTGCATGTGCGGCTGGAATTGAGCAGGGGACTTCCCTAGGCAGAAAATCTTCTTGGGATGATACCAAGGCATATGGGATGCATTCGGAAACTTGAGCTTGCTCTCCGGACTTGCTGGAATGCCCTCCTGCCTGCGCAATGGCATCTGAGCGCCACAGGAGCCCACCAGGAAGCTCTTTCTCGCTCCCTCTTGGCAGATGATTGTGCAGCAGAGTTGACATGCCCTAAGAAATGTTGGGTCCTCTCTGCACCGTGCAGAGCCCAGGAGCTCTCCCTCTCTCACAGAGGGAGGAGATGCTGCTGGCCAGGGCCACGTGCTCAGTCTGCCCTGCTGCCGAGGGGACATTCCCAGCAAGGCAGGTGATTTCCCGGCAGCAAGCAGAGTGTCCAGGGCCCTTGCACCTCCTGACCTCAGCCACTTGAGAAGAGCCCGGCACGGGCTAGGGGACAGCCTGGCACCCTTCCACGGATACTCAGTGGCCTGGAGTTGTGGCAACAGTGCCTGGTTTTCAAGGAAGAATTGGAGCGGGACAGGGAGAGGACATGCCTGCGCTGCAGAACCGATCCCCCATCTGCAGGCCAAAGCAAAGCCAGCATTGCTTTAGCCATTCAGGGAATTAGAGTGGACAATCACTGTCCTAAGCATCCTCTCTTCCACACCTCTTTGGAGCTGGAAGAACGAGAAATCCAGAGCTCAAGACCATTGTCAAATGTGATTAGTGTGTTCACGGATGCTAGTAGCAAAACTGGAAATATGGGTATGCTTTCCGGGAGTCAGATCTTTGGAAAACTCAAATTCGGAGGGAAACCGCATCCGTGCAAGTCCTAGAACTAAAAGCCGTAGTTTGGGCATTTCTAACTTTTCACGATCGACCCATGAATATAGTTATCGATTCCCTATATGCGGTAGGCATTGTTCAATGAATTCATAGGGCAATTATAGGGCATGTAAACAACCATAGTCTCCAAGCCTTGTTTGTTCAGCTTTGGAACATCATACAACAAAGGAAGCATGCCTTTTGGGTGTCACATATCCGTAGTCATACTGCACTCCCTGGCCCTTTAGCAGAAGGTAATACAGTCATAGATAGTGCCGGTGGAACAGCAGGCATCAACCTCTCATTCATTTTTCTCGAGTGTCACCATCGAAATTTAATTATTGTTTGCTTTGGGGAGAGCAAAAAAAAAAAAAAAGAGGGGGAGACGGGTCCCTATGAATTAACCAGTAAAGTATGTTATGTTTTAAATTGGCTTAACCCTTGAAATGATGGTAACAGGTGGTTATACTTGTGTTTGTTGCTTTGTTTTTGTCAATGTTTTGATGCATGGTATTGCTAATTTTGTTTTTGAAAAAAGAGGGGGAGATGTTGGGGCCTTGTTGAAGCCTTAGTACTTTTGTAAGAATATAAGGAACTGGGGTAATGGGATTCGGGGGTCACCCACAGGAGAAGAACGTGTTCGTGAGCAGTTGAGGGGAACTGGAGCGATGCCCGGGAGACCTAGCAACCAAGCACAGAGAAGAGCACCAATCAGCTGCGAGCTTGTAGCCCGACCAAGGAGAATGCTGCTTCTTAGCGCATGCCCACGTGTACTGGTATAAAGCTCTGTTGCAGACGACAGCAGAGCGAGTTGCACCTGCTTCATGTTCAAGTGTTGTTCGCTCTGTCTGCCGGGGTGGGCCTCGGCACATGCCCTAAGAAATGTTGGGTCCTCTCTGCACCATGCAGACCCCAGGAGCTTTCCCTCTCTCACAGAGGGAGGAGATGCTGCTGGCCAGGGCCATGTGCTCAGTCTGCCCTGCTGCCAAGGGGACATTCCCAGCAAGGCAGGTGATTTCCTGGCAGCAAGCAGAGTGTCCAGGGCCCTTGCACCTCCTGACCTCAGCCACTTGAGAAGAGCCCGGCACGGGCTAGGGGACAGCCTGGCACCCTTCCACGGACACTCAGTGGCCTGGAGTTGTGGCAGCAGTGCCTGGTTTTCAAGGAAGAATTGGAGCGGGACCTCTGGTCTCTCCTACTGCACCCCCAGAACAACAGCCCCACTGCAATGCCAACCATCCCCTTCAATTTGCACCAGTCCGCAAAGACTGAAACGCACAAAAGCTCCCCAAAATGGGACAAGGCCCAAACCTGCCACAAAGCCAAAAACAAACTGTAATCCAGCACTGCTCCCTGAAACGGGCAGGAAATCCCGGCCCTGCCCCAGTGTCCCCATTCTTGGACACCACACTATGCCACCCACGAGAGCCACGGTGCCCAGGCCGTGCGCAGCCTGCATTGGCAGGAGGTGCCCGGCAGCCATAGACTTGGACCCGCTGCCTCGAGATGGGCCCAGGAGCTGGAAAAAGTGCAGGGGACACTGTGCACGAAGGCCGTTTTTCCTCTTCTCTTTCACAGCATATCCCCGCTAGCCAACACCTTGCTGAGCACTCTTGAGGAAAGAGCTACAGCATTGCCCTCTTTTTGACATTTCACAGCCCTGGGCACCCCTTAGACACACTGCTGATGTGTCTGTCCTCACCCTTGACCCCACGGCTGGGATGAAGGCAGCGGCCTGTGTGCCAGGGCGAGAGGGGACATCTCTCTCCTCCTTCCCTGGCTGTTTCAGCTGCCGCTCCCCTCAGGCAGCCCCTGGTGACACGCGCTGAGGTCACACTGGCCTGCGCTGCATCACAAGGAGGTGACCCCCAGCGACCGGCAGGGCCCTGTCACTTCCCTGCCAGGCACGCGCGCTGCTGGTCACTGCTCGCCGTGCTCTGCTTCACTGCTGTCCTTTGGAGCTTCTCGGTGACGAGGAGCACACACAGGAGGCGGTGGGAGTGCTCAGGGAAGCTCTCTCTCACGGCCTGAGAACAAGGGGCTCATTGGAGAGAGAGGAGTCCTTGGCGAGGTCGCGGAAGAGAATCCTTCTTCCCTGCTCGACTAGCGAGCCAAGGACAAAGGGGAAGCCAAGATGGAGGGCTTCTGGACCGAGATTATCAATCCGGTGTACTCCATTTTGTTCCCAGTGCTCCTGCAACTCTCCACTGAGGGTAAGGGCTTCGGGTGCTGCTTCGCCAGGTGCCGCAGAACCTGTGAGGTGACAAAACAGCTGTGGCCCCGGGACTGTGGCCCTGCAGAAGGCTGGGGGCTCTTGTGAGAGCCCGGCCTGAGGGTCCTGTCGCGCTTGGGAGACAGAGTGGCAGCCAGGACTTGTGCGTCCTGGTCCTGCAGCTACCCTGAGCCCCAAGGCTCCTTTGGGCACTGCTCCCTCTGCTCAGGGACTTGTAGTGCAGGGTCCTGTCTGCCTGGAAAGTGGGAAGCCCTCTGGAGAGGGCCTCTGGGGGGAAATAGATCCTTCATTCAGGAGCTGCAGGTGTCCCTGCATTCCCACGGGGCTCTCAAGCACCTGCCACCAATGCCCCCGGGGGAAACAAAGCCTTTGCTCTGGAGGGCATCCAAGGAGGCTTCTATTTGGGACAGGCTCGCTTTCTTCCTCCTGCACCCCCTCACGTCTCTGGTGGGCAGAAGTTATTGGGCGTTTTGCGCTTAGAGCTGGCATCCTTTGTCAGAAGTCCGGTGGCCGCCTTCCCGTCTCCCATTTTCCCCCTCTGCACCTCTGCAGGGATCAATGTAATGCTGGGAGCCTGGAATGGGGCATAGGACAGCTCGCCAGCTGGGTCCGTGGCTTTTCTGTTCATTTGAACGTGCCTGCATCGGTCACCCCGGGGGAAGCAGCTTGCGCAGAGCTTGGGAGCCTCCTGACACGGGCACTGACGCATCTTTCCCTTGCTTTGCAGAGATTGTGAGGATCTGGGATGCTGTGTCCCATTACATCCTGCAGCAGCTGCGGCTCAACAAGGTGGGCTGGTGTCCTGCTTCCCCTCGCTCTGGAGGCTTTCATTTGTCCAGAGTGCCCTGGGCCCTGTGAACAATCTTCCCTCAGCACCACGGCAGCGCACTGCCACCAGCCAGGTGCTGCAGAGCAGCTCCTTAGAAAACTGGGGGAGAAACCACGTGCATATCTTGTGTGAGGAAGCGTGCGTCACCTCGTGGGGCTTCTCCTTTCCTCGTGGCTAGAATGGAGAGACCAAGCAGAGAGGCAGAGGCCTTTTCCTGCCTCTGTGCTCACTGAGAGCCCTGGCATCTTCTGATGCTCTGAGATGGTAGGCAATAGTTGGAGGAGAGCGAGGACCAAATGGCGAGAGGAGGGTGAGGACAACCTCCGCAGCAAGTGGCTCAGCTGCAAAGCTCTCCAAAGACTTGCTCTACTTTACTGCAAGAGCAGGGAGGGCACAGAGCAGCCTGCCCTCACTCACACGCTCCTCCCTTCTTGCATCAACAGAATACCTATGCGGCGTCCTTTGTGTCTTTTCTGTGTGCAGGGTGTTCTGGTAGAGGGTCTTGGAACCTTCTGCACAGTGGAAGAGCCATTGATCCTGGGTGCAGAAGAGGTGCTCCTGGTTCGAAGACCCATCTTCAAACCGGGCTTGCAAATGCTCTGGCCTGGGAGGCTCACGTGCCCCGAAGTGACCATCCCTGGTGAGTCAGCAGGGACCACCCTCCGCTTCCCCTTGCTATTGTGCCCGGGGTGGGTGTGTGCTCCCTGCTCTTTGCAAGGGGCCGCCAGAAGCAGGCGATTCCCTGCAGACCTGGGCAAACAGGTAGAGCTCCCCCGACGCAAGCCAGCACCCAGAGAGCTGCTGCTTGGGAAGGACCTTGGCTGCACTCTTCTGTTGCGAGTGTTGCAGCAGGCAGCGCTCTCTTTCCCTGAGCTGCCCCAGCTTTTGGCTCCACGCCACTCCCGTGCCTTGATGGCCCAGCGACGGAAATAGGTCCTGCTCTAGCACTCGCCTTGTTTGTCTTCCTTGCAGACTACGTGACCATTGAGCCGCTGAACTACCTGCTCCTGTCCCTGGTCACCTCCTTGCCGCGGCGAGTGGTAGAGGAGTGCGTTAAAGAGACCATCCTCTTGTTCTCCTTCTACCTGAGGAGCACGTGCAACGTGGCCTTTGCCTTCCGGGACATTGGTGTCCTGACGCGCCAGAAAGACAGGGTCTGCATGCTCTTTTATGCCAGCTGCATCCAACGGCTGGAGAAAAGGGCAAGCCTCTTTGCGGCCCTTCGCAGCGTAAGTTGCTCTGCTTTCCAGGCCTACTTGCAGTGCTTCGGGAAGCCTCAAGGGCCATCTTGCAGGTAGCGGGCTAAGCAAACACCTTCCCAAGTGCTTGGCCCCACCAAATTCCCCACTCCCAAGGAAAACGCTCCCTGTCTTCCTGGATGCCTGTCTCTACGGAACGCCTGCCACGGCTTTTAGCCGCTCTCTAGTCTTTGCTGTGCAGCGTCCGCACTCCAGAGCAAGGGCTAATGTGCAGAGGGCTTGGAGCTACATGCTCCTCTTGTAACAGCGGCAGCGGCTGCTGCCTTTGGACGCAGGCACAAAGCTGCCTCGGAAGGCTCCCAACGGGCCTGTGCTGCCTTGCAGGTACCTTGGATGGCAGATCCTGTGGAGCCCAGCGGGAAGATCTATATTCCAGGCACCACGTCCAGGCACGTCCGCATCTTCCCCAGGTGAGTGTGTGTCCTTTGCAGCCCTTGGCTGCCTCGCGGGGGACCTTCCCAGCTCCTGCTTGGCAGCACACAGTGCCAGGGGCGTTGCTGCAAGGAACTGAAGTCAGATTCTCTGCCTTTGAGGGGACACTGCCCAACAGCCCCAAAGAAGGCTGTGTGGAGGCAAGGCAGATGGCGGGAGATGAGGTCTCAGAGGGCAGGGAGAAGCATGAGTACCAGTGAGTGGTCAGGGGCAGACAGGCCCCTTCCTTTCTTCCAACTCGCCTTGTCTTCCAGGTTTTGCTTCGTGGGGGAACGCAGCCCACAAGACAAGGCTGCCCCCGCTGCACCTCCCCCTGAGGAGAACGAGGAGGCCAAAGAGCGAAGCAGCACCAGCTCCACCCCCCGTGAAGGTAAGGCCAAAGCTGCCTCCCTGCGGGGCACGTTGCCTCCTCATCCCTCCGCGCTGCCTCGCAGCAGCCACCTGGAAAGGGGCTGCTCAGCAGGCTCTGCTGAAGACTTTTCTCCCTTCCTCCTTGCAGAGCAGCAACCTGACAAGCGCCTGCAGCAGCGCCAGGAGCTGTGTCTGCCCATGCTGCCAAGCTGGGGGGCAGGCAGGACTCGGCAAGGCCCCAAGAAGCAGCCTACTGCCAGGTGAGAGCCTTGGCGGAAAGGTGGAGGGCTGTGCTTCTTTGTGCCTGTGCACCAGAGAGGGCCCCTTGGCACATGCTGGCCGTAGGGCCTTGCAGTGCCTGCAGACATATGACACCAAAAAGGCTCTTCTCTTGCTGCAAGGGGAGCATGCGCCATTTGCGTGGCTGCTTCACACTGCCCACATTCTCCTTGCGTGCCAGAATGTTGTGGGGAGCTGATAGGAAAGCCTTGCAGGAGTCTTCCACAGGAAGAAGGCCCTTGAGATGGGAGGGAATGCCCTCCTTTCCCTTGCGCGAGCAAACGCCCCTTGCCCTCAACGTCTCTTGCATCCCTTGGTGTCTTCTCAGGAGCCCTGTGAAACCGCTGGGCCACATCGTGGGCATCTCGCTCCAGAAGGAGCTGGAAGTGGAGCACCGCCCACATCCTCCGGCTGCCCCTCGCACTGGCCCTACCCGCACCGCTCGTAGGGCTGCGGCACTGCTGCACAGTGGGCCCAAGGTAATTCTTGCATCCTCCTCATGAGCACAGAAGCTTGGTGCTGCAAGACCCTTGTGCCAAGGGCCCTCAGCGTATGCTCCCTAGAACACTCCGCTGCCTCTTGGGGATGTCGCCTGCAATGCCCTAGGGTGGCCTCTACTTCTGCAACAGTGTGGCTGCGCACAGAACATGTGCAGAACTTCTCACGGGGTTTTCTTAAGTGCAGACATTGCACTTAAGAAAAGTGCAGTGCTCTTTGGCTTTGAAGGCACAGAAGACATGGGGGTGCCTCTTTAGTCCCTGCTCACTTAGGGCGGATGAGAGCAGCTTTCCCGCTGTGCTGGCAGGGGGCAAAGAGCCGCAGGGGTTCAAGAGCAGGGGCAGAAGAGTGGGTGAAGAGTACAAGACAACACGTCCCCCGCCCATGAGGCCTCCTCTCCAAGCATACAGGATTACTTCTCTTGACATCTTGTGTCCTCCCTAGGAAACCACCTGCCCTCCCATGCAGCGCGCTCCAAGACCTCCCCGTGCTGCCCTCTTCAAGCAGAGGTGGGAGCCAGCACCATTAAAGGAGCAGCGCCTTGTGCTGGAAGAAAGCAGCCAGCAGCAGGAAAAGGTAGGGGATGCTTTGAGAGCCCTCGGAAAAGGGTGCATTTCCCACGTGCAGGGCGCCGAGTCTTGCGCTCAGCAAGGGCCGAGGCGCAATGCTGCCTGCGATCCCCAGGCCTTGTGAGCAAGGAGAGGACTGCAGCCCAAATGTGGGTCCAGAAGGAGCCAGGAGGCCACCCTGGGGGCAGGGGGTGGGCTGCACCATCGGCCTCTGTGTCTGGCCTCAACCTGGACACCAGCTCTCTGCAGCAGCCAGCTTGAGCCCCTTGGAGCCAGGCGCACAGGGAACAGAGCCCCAGAGGTCCAGCTATTCCAATATCTATGATGACAGTATGGATGAGCTCCTCGTCTAGCCTGAGCATGGCTCGACAAGGACTAGACGCCTCCCCTGCTAGTGGGCCACTGCCGTCTCTCCCGTGCTCTCCTCCCTCCTGAAACCCTTTTGTTTTTTCTTGCCCTTGCCAAACAGAGCCGTTGTTTGAAGGAGCCCCAAGCCCGTGAGCAGCGCAGCTCTGCAGAGAGAGAGATACCAGCCCACATGTGAGTGTTGAGAGGCCTGGGAACTGCAAGCCAGGGTTGGGAGCATGGGGGACCGTGACCCCCTGGACATGTTGGCACCCCAAAGGCCTCAGCTGCGGGGCAGGACACACAGAAGAGCCTGATTTCAAGTGGTGCAGCAGTTGGGAGGGAAGAAGCCCCAAAGGTGCCCAGGCAGCAGGAGAGGGACTTTGTTACTCCTCTTGCAGATATGTGCCGCCACGGGCCAAACAGAACATGCAGCTCACGGCATCCTTCAAAGTGCTTCGGAGCTGCTGGAAGGAGAAGGTGGAGCAAAACCGGCAGAGGCTGAAGCAGGAGGAAGAGGCTCGCCGGTAAGTAGCTCCCAACCAAAGTCGGGTTCCTGTTCCAGCCAAGACCTTACTGCCACGACACGGGTGGGAGGGCCTCTTTTGCTACCCCTCTAGCTCAGGGCACAGAAGTGCCCTTGGAGCTTGGCCTGAAGGTCTGCGCCTGAACCCAGGATGCCAGGCACGGATATGGGCTGGGATGTGTCATGGCATTTCCACAAGGCACCTGCATGTTATGACTCACTCAGCATCTTTCTCCTGTACCCCTCAGTGCTTTGCTGATGAGCAACATCCAAAAGAAAGAACAACGGGCCCAGAAGCCACGTGGCAACAGCAAACCAGGGCGTTCCCGCAGGAAATAAAGTGCCTCTCTGAGTGGGTGAAAGCCTCCTTTTGGTGCAGTGTGAAGCTTGCAAGAAACACCGGGGCAGCTTTGGAGGGCCAGGCAGGCGGCACAAGGCAGCAAGGAGAGCAGGGAGGGCTCATCCCGGGACACTCTCTCTCTGGGCCCTGCCTGTCTTGTCCACAGAGAGGGAAGAAGAAAGGCCCTCCAAGGCAGCCATTTCTGAGATAATGCTGGGCACTGCGACTCTGCTTTCTGCTCCCCGGGACAAGCCTTGAGCAAGGCTGGGAGGGCTCCCACAGGGAGAGGACATGCCTGCGCTGCAGAACCGATCCCCCATCTGCAGGCCAAAGCAAAGCCAGCATTGCTTTAGCCATTCAGGGAATTAGAGTGGACAATCACTGTCCTAAGCATCCTCTCTTCCACACCTCTTTGGAGCTGGAAGAACGAGAAATCCAGAGCTCAAGACCATTGTCAAATGTGATTAGTGTGTTCACGGATGCTAGTAGCAAAACTGGAAATATGGGTATGCTTTCCGGGAGTCAGATCTTTGGAAAACTCAAATTCGGAGGGAAACCGCATCCGTGCAAGTCCTAGAACTAAAAGCCGTAGTTTGGGCATTTCTAACTTTTCACGATCGACCCATGAATATAGTTATCGATTCCCTATATGCGGTAGGCATTGTTCAATGAATTCATAGGGCAATTACAGGGCATGTAAACAACCATAGTCTCCAAGCCTTGTTTGTTCAGCTTTGGAACATCATACAACAAAGGAAGCATGCCTTTTGGGTGTCACATATCCGTAGTCATACTGCACTCCCTGGCCCTTTAACAGAAGGTAATACAGTCATAGATAGTGCCGGTGGAACAGCAGGCATCAACCTCTCATTCATTTTTCTCGAGTGTCACCATCGAAATTTAATTATTGTTTGCTTTGGGGAGAGCAAAAAAAAAAAAAAGAGGGGGAGACGGGTCCCTATGAATTAACCAGTAAAGTATGTTATGTTTTAAATTGGCTTAACCCTTGAAATGATGGTAACAGGTGGTTATACTTGTGTTTGTTGCTTTGTTTTTGTCAATGTTTTGATGCATGGTATTGCTAATTTTGTTTTTGAAAAAAGAGGGGGAGATGTTGGGGCCTTGTTGAAGCCTTAGTACTTTTGTAAGAATATAAGGAACTGGGGTAATGGGATTCGGGGGTCACCCACAGGAGAAGAACGTGTTCGTGAGCAGTTGAGGGGAACTGGAGCGATGCCCGGGAGACCTAGCAACCAAGCACAGAGAAGAGCACCAATCAGCTGCGAGCTTGTAGCCCGACCAAGGAGAATGCTGCTTCTTAGCGCATGCCCACGTGTACTGGTATAAAGCTCTGTTGCAGACGACAGCAGAGCGAGTTGCACCTGCTTCATGTTCAAGTGTTGTTCGCTCTGTCTGCCGGGGTGGGCCTCGGCACATGCCCTAAGAAATGTTGGGTCCTCTCTGCACCATGCAGACCCCAGGAGCTTTCCCTCTCTCACAGAGGGAGGAGATGCTGCTGGCCAGGGCCATGTGCTCAGTCTGCCCTGCTGCCAAGGGGACATTCCCAGCAAGGCAGGTGATTTCCTGGCAGCAAGCAGAGTGTCCAGGGCCCTTGCACCTCCTGACCTCAGCCACTTGAGAAGAGCCCGGCACGGGCTAGGGGACAGCCTGGCACCCTTCCACGGACACTCAGTGGCCTGGAGTTGTGGCAGCAGTGCCTGGTTTTCAAGGAAGAATTGGAGCGGGACCTCTGGTCTCTCCTACTGCACCCCCAGAACAACAGCCCCACTGCAATGCCAACCATCCCCTTCAATTTGCACCAGTCCGCAAAGACTGAAACGCACAAAAGCTCCCCAAAATGGGACAAGGCCCAAACCTGCCACAAAGCCAAAAACAAACTGTAATCCAGCACTGCTCCCTGAAACGGGCAGGAAATCCCGGCCCTGCCCCAGTGTCCCCATTCTTGGACACCACACTATGCCACCCACGAGAGCCACGGTGCCCAGGCCGTGCGCAGCCTGCATTGGCAGGAGGTGCCCGGCAGCCATAGACTTGGACCCGCTGCCTCGAGATGGGCCCAGGAGCTGGAAAAAGTGCAGGGGACACTGTGCACGAAGGCCGTTTTTCCTCTTCTCTTTCACAGCATATCCCCGCTAGCCAACACCTTGCTGAGCACTCTTGAGGAAAGAGCTACAGCATTGCCCTCTTTTTGACATTTCACAGCCCTGGGCACCCCTTAGACACACTGCTGATGTGTCTGTCCTCACCCTTGACCCCACGGCTGGGATGAAGGCAGCGGCCTGTGTGCCAGGGCGAGAGGGGACATCTCTCTCCTCCTTCCCTGGCTGTTTCAGCTGCCGCTCCCCTCAGGCAGCCCCTGGTGACACGCGCTGAGGTCACACTGGCCTGCGCTGCATCACAAGGAGGTGACCCCCAGCGACCGGCAGGGCCCTGTCACTTCCCTGCCAGGCACGCGCGCTGCTGGTCACTGCTCGCCGTGCTCTGCTTCACTGCTGTCCTTTGGAGCTTCTCGGTGACGAGGAGCACACACAGGAGGCGGTGGGAGTGCTCAGGGAAGCTCTCTCTCACGGCCTGAGAACAAGGGGCTCATTGGAGAGAGAGGAGTCCTTGGCGAGGTCGCGGAAGAGAATCCTTCTTCCCTGCTCGACTAGCGAGCCAAGGACAAAGGGGAAGCCAAGATGGAGGGCTTCTGGACCGAGATTATCAATCCGGTGTACTCCATTTTGTTCCCAGTGCTCCTGCAACTCTCCACTGAGGGTAAGGGCTTCGGGTGCTGCTTCGCCAGGTGCCGCAGAACCTGTGAGGTGACAAAACAGCTGTGGCCCCGGGACTGTGGCCCTGCAGAAGGCTGGGGGCTCTTGTGAGAGCCCGGCCTGAGGGTCCTGTCGCGCTTGGGAGACAGAGTGGCAGCCAGGACTTGTGCGTCCTGGTCCTGCAGCTACCCTGAGCCCCAAGGCTCCTTTGGGCACTGCTCCCTCTGCTCAGGGACTTGTAGTGCAGGGTCCTGTCTGCCTGGAAAGTGGGAAGCCCTCTGGAGAGGGCCTCTGGGGGGAAATAGATCCTTCATTCAGGAGCTGCAGGTGTCCCTGCATTCCCACGGGGCTCTCAAGCACCTGCCACCAATGCCCCCGGGGGAAACAAAGCCTTTGCTCTGGAGGGCATCCAAGGAGGCTTCTATTTGGGACAGGCTCGCTTTCTTCCTCCTGCACCCCCTCACGTCTCTGGTGGGCAGAAGTTATTGGGCGTTTTGCGCTTAGAGCTGGCATCCTTTGTCAGAAGTCCGGTGGCCGCCTTCCCGTCTCCCATTTTCCCCCTCTGCACCTCTGCAGGGATCAATGTAATGCTGGGAGCCTGGAATGGGGCATAGGACAGCTCGCCAGCTGGGTCTGTGGCTTTTCTGTTCATTTGAACGTGCCTGCATCGGTCACCCCGGGGGAAGCAGCTTGCGCAGAGCTTGGGAGCCTCCTGACACGGGCACTGACGCATCTTTCCCTTGCTTTGCAGAGATTGTGAGGATCTGGGATGCTGTGTCCCATTACATCCTGCAGCAGCTGCGGCTCAACAAGGTGGGCTGGTGTCCTGCTTCCCCTCGCTCTGGAGGCTTTCATTTGTCCAGAGTGCCCTGGGCCCTGTGAACAATCTTCCCTCAGCACCACGGCAGCGCACTGCCACCAGCCAGGTGCTGCAGAGCAGCTCCTTAGAAAACTGGGGGAGAAACCACGTGCATATCTTGTGTGAGGAAGCGTGCGTCACCTCGTGGGGCTTCTCCTTTCCTCGTGGCTAGAATGGAGAGACCAAGCAGAGAGGCAGAGGCCTTTTCCTGCCTCTGTGCTCACTGAGAGCCCTGGCATCTTCTGATGCTCTGAGATGGTAGGCAATAGTTGGAGGAGAGCGAGGACCAAATGGCGAGAGGAGGGTGAGGACAACCTCCGCAGCAAGTGGCTCAGCTGCAAAGCTCTCCAAAGACTTGCTCTACTTTACTGCAAGAGCAGGGAGGGCACAGAGCAGCCTGCCCTCACTCACACGCTCCTCCCTTCTTGCATCAACAGAATACCTATGCGGCGTCCTTTGTGTCTTTTCTGTGTGCAGGGTGTTCTGGTAGAGGGTCTTGGAACCTTCTGCACAGTGGAAGAGCCATTGATCCTGGGTGCAGAAGAGGTGCTCCTGGTTCGAAGACCCATCTTCAAACCGGGCTTGCAAATGCTCTGGCCTGGGAGGCTCACGTGCCCCGAAGTGACCATCCCTGGTGAGTCAGCAGGGACCACCCTCCGCTTCCCCTTGCTATTGTGCCCGGGGTGGGTGTGTGCTCCCTGCTCTTTGCAAGGGGCCGCCAGAAGCAGGCGATTCCCTGCAGACCTGGGCAAACAGGTAGAGCTCCCCCGACGCAAGCCAGCACCCAGAGAGCTGCTGCTTGGGAAGGACCTTGGCTGCACTCTTCTGTTGCGAGTGTTGCAGCAGGCAGCGCTCTCTTTCCCTGAGCTGCCCCAGCTTTTGGCTCCACGCCACTCCCGTGCCTTGATGGCCCAGCGACGGAAATAGGTCCTGCTCTAGCACTCGCCTTGTTTGTCTTCCTTGCAGACTACGTGACCATTGAGCCGCTGAACTACCTGCTCCTGTCCCTGGTCACCTCCTTGCCGCGGCGAGTGGTAGAGGAGTGCGTTAAAGAGACCATCCTCTTGTTCTCCTTCTACCTGAGGAGCACGTGCAACGTGGCCTTTGCCTTCCGGGACATTGGTGTCCTGACGCGCCAGAAAGACAGGGTCTGCATGCTCTTTTATGCCAGCTGCATCCAACGGCTGGAGAAAAGGGCAAGCCTCTTTGCGGCCCTTCGCAGCGTAAGTTGCTCTGCTTTCCAGGCCTACTTGCAGTGCTTCGGGAAGCCTCAAGGGCCATCTTGCAGGTAGCGGGCTAAGCAAACACCTTCCCAAGTGCTTGGCCCCACCAAATTCCCCACTCCCAAGGAAAACGCTCCCTGTCTTCCTGGATGCCTGTCTCTACGGAACGCCTGCCACGGCTTTTAGCCGCTCTCTAGTCTTTGCTGTGCAGCGTCCGCACTCCAGAGCAAGGGCTAATGTGCAGAGGGCTTGGAGCTACATGCTCCTCTTGTAACAGCGGCAGCGGCTGCTGCCTTTGGACGCAGGCACAAAGCTGCCTCGGAAGGCTCCCAACGGGCCTGTGCTGCCTTGCAGGTACCTTGGATGGCAGATCCTGTGGAGCCCAGCGGGAAGATCTATATTCCAGGCACCACGTCCAGGCACGTCCGCATCTTCCCCAGGTGAGTGTGTGTCCTTTGCAGCCCTTGGCTGCCTCGCGGGGGACCTTCCCAGCTCCTGCTTGGCAGCACACAGTGCCAGGGGCGTTGCTGCAAGGAACTGAAGTCAGATTCTCTGCCTTTGAGGGGACACTGCCCAACAGCCCCAAAGAAGGCTGTGTGGAGGCAAGGCAGATGGCGGGAGATGAGGTCTCAGAGGGCAGGGAGAAGCATGAGTACCAGTGAGTGGTCAGGGGCAGACAGGCCCCTTCCTTTCTTCCAACTCGCCTTGTCTTCCAGGTTTTGCTTCGTGGGGGAACGCAGCCCACAAGACAAGGCTGCCCCCGCTGCACCTCCCCCTGAGGAGAACGAGGAGGCCAAAGAGCGAAGCAGCACCAGCTCCACCCCCCGTGAAGGTAAGGCCAAAGCTGCCTCCCTGCGGGGCACGTTGCCTCCTCATCCCTCCGCGCTGCCTCGCAGCAGCCACCTGGAAAGGGGCTGCTCAGCAGGCTCTGCTGAAGACTTTTCTCCCTTCCTCCTTGCAGAGCAGCAACCTGACAAGCGCCTGCAGCAGCGCCAGGAGCTGTGTCTGCCCATGCTGCCAAGCTGGGGGGCAGGCAGGACTCGGCAAGGCCCCAAGAAGCAGCCTACTGCCAGGTGAGAGCCTTGGCGGAAAGGTGGAGGGCTGTGCTTCTTTGTGCCTGTGCACCAGAGAGGGCCCCTTGGCACATGCTGGCCGTAGGGCCTTGCAGTGCCTGCAGACATATGACACCAAAAAGGCTCTTCTCTTGCTGCAAGGGGAGCATGCGCCATTTGCGTGGCTGCTTCACACTGCCCACATTCTCCTTGCGTGCCAGAATGTTGTGGGGAGCTGATAGGAAAGCCTTGCAGGAGTCTTCCACAGGAAGAAGGCCCTTGAGATGGGAGGGAATGCCCTCCTTTCCCTTGCGCGAGCAAACGCCCCTTGCCCTCAACGTCTCTTGCATCCCTTGGTGTCTTCTCAGGAGCCCTGTGAAACCGCTGGGCCACATCGTGGGCATCTCGCTCCAGAAGGAGCTGGAAGTGGAGCACCGCCCACATCCTCCGGCTGCCCCTCGCACTGGCCCTACCCGCACCGCTCGTAGGGCTGCGGCACTGCTGCACAGTGGGCCCAAGGTAATTCTTGCATCCTCCTCATGAGCACAGAAGCTTGGTGCTGCAAGACCCTTGTGCCAAGGGCCCTCAGCGTATGCTCCCTAGAACACTCCGCTGCCTCTTGGGGATGTCGCCTGCAATGCCCTAGGGTGGCCTCTACTTCTGCAACAGTGTGGCTGCACACAGAACATGTGCAGAACTTCTCACGGGGTTTTCTTAAGTGCAGACATTGCACTTAAGAAAAGTGCAGTGCTCTTTGGCTTTGAAGGCACAGAAGACATGGGGGTGCCTCTTTAGTCCCTGCTCACTTAGGGCGGATGAGAGCAGCTTTCCCGCTGTGCTGGCAGGGGGCAAAGAGCCGCAGGGGTTCAAGAGCAGGGGCAGAAGAGTGGGTGAAGAGTACAAGACAACACGTCCCCCGCCCATGAGGCCTCCTCTCCAAGCATACAGGATTACTTCTCTTGACATCTTGTGTCCTCCCTAGGAAACCACCTGCCCTCCCATGCAGCGCGCTCCAAGACCTCCCCGTGCTGCCCTCTTCAAGCAGAGGTGGGAGCCAGCACCATTAAAGGAGCAGCGCCTTGTGCTGGAAGAAAGCAGCCAGCAGCAGGAAAAGGTAGGGGATGCTTTGAGAGCCCTCGGAAAAGGGTGCATTTCCCACGTGCAGGGCGCCGAGTCTTGCGCTCAGCAAGGGCCGAGGCGCAATGCTGCCTGCGATCCCCAGGCCTTGTGAGCAAGGAGAGGACTGCAGCCCAAATGTGGGTCCAGAAGGAGCCAGGAGGCCACCCTGGGGGCAGGGGGTGGGCTGCACCATCGGCCTCTGTGTCTGGCCTCAACCTGGACACCAGCTCTCTGCAGCAGCCAGCTTGAGCCCCTTGGAGCCAGGCGCACAGGGAACAGAGCCCCAGAGGTCCAGCTATTCCAATATCTATGATGACAGTATGGATGAGCTCCTCGTCTAGCCTGAGCATGGCTCGACAAGGACTAGACGCCTCCCCTGCTAGTGGGCCACTGCCGTCTCTCCCGTGCTCTCCTCCCTCCTGAAACCCTTTTGTTTTTTCTTGCCCTTGCCAAACAGAGCCGTTGTTTGAAGGAGCCCCAAGCCCGTGAGCAGCGCAGCTCTGCAGAGAGAGAGATACCAGCCCACATGTGAGTGTTGAGAGGCCTGGGAACTGCAAGCCAGGGTTGGGAGCATGGGGGACCGTGACCCCCTGGACATGTTGGCACCCCAAAGGCCTCAGCTGCGGGGCAGGACACACAGAAGAGCCTGATTTCAAGTGGTGCAGCAGTTGGGAGGGAAGAAGCCCCAAAGGTGCCCAGGCAGCAGGAGAGGGACTTTGTTACTCCTCTTGCAGATATGTGCCGCCACGGGCCAAACAGAACATGCAGCTCACGGCATCCTTCAAAGTGCTTCGGAGCTGCTGGAAGGAGAAGGTGGAGCAAAACCGGCAGAGGCTGAAGCAGGAGGAAGAGGCTCGCCGGTAAGTAGCTCCCAACCAAAGTCGGGTTCCTGTTCCAGCCAAGACCTTACTGCCACGACACGGGTGGGAGGGCCTCTTTTGCTACCCCTCTAGCTCAGGGCACAGAAGTGCCCTTGGAGCTTGGCCTGAAGGTCTGCGCCTGAACCCAGGATGCCAGGCACGGATATGGGCTGGGATGTGTCATGGCATTTCCACAAGGCACCTGCATGTTATGACTCACTCAGCATCTTTCTCCTGTACCCCTCAGTGCTTTGCTGATGAGCAACATCCAAAAGAAAGAACAACGGGCCCAGAAGCCACGTGGCAACAGCAAACCAGGGCGTTCCCGCAGGAAATAAAGTGCCTCTCTGAGTGGGTGAAAGCCTCCTTTTGGTGCAGTGTGAAGCTTGCAAGAAACACCGGGGCAGCTTTGGAGGGCCAGGCAGGCGGCACAAGGCAGCAAGGAGAGCAGGGAGGGCTCATCCCGGGACACTCTCTCTCTGGGCCCTGCCTGTCTTGTCCACAGAGAGGGAAGAAGAAAGGCCTTCCAAGGCAGCCATTTCTGAGATAATGCTGGGCACTGCGACTCTGCTTTCTGCTCCCCGGGACAAGCCTTGAGCAAGGCTGGGAGGGCTCCCACAGGGAGAGGACATGCCTGCGCTGCAGAACCGATCCCCCATCTGCAGGCCAAAGCAAAGCCAGCATTGCTTTAGCCATTCAGGGAATTAGAGTGGACAATCACTGTCCTAAGCATCCTCTCTTCCACACCTCTTTGGAGCTGGAAGAACGAGAAATCCAGAGCTCAAGACCATTGTCAAATGTGATTAGTGTGTTCACGGATGCTAGTAGCAAAACTGGAAATATGGGTATGCTTTCCGGGAGTCAGATCTTTGGAAAACTCAAATTCGGAGGGAAACCGCATCCGTGCAAGTCCTAGAACTAAAAGCCGTAGTTTGGGCATTTCTAACTTTTCACGATCGACCCATGAATATAGTTATCGATTCCCTATATGCGGTAGGCATTGTTCAATGAATTCATAGGGCAATTATAGGGCATGTAAACAACCATAGTCTCCAAGCCTTGTTTGTTCAGCTTTGGAACATCATACAACAAAGGAAGCATGCCTTTTGGGTGTCACATATCCGTAGTCATACTGCACTCCCTGGCCCTTTAACAGAAGGTAATACAGTCATAGATAGTGCCGGTGGAACAGCAGGCATCAACCTCTCATTCATTTTTCTCGAGTGTCACCATCGAAATTTAATTATTGTTTGCTTTGGGGAGAGCAAAAAAAAAAAAAAAAGAGGG
This sequence comes from Tinamus guttatus, assembly GCF_059628265.1. Classification (NCBI taxonomy): domain Eukaryota; kingdom Metazoa; phylum Chordata; class Aves; order Tinamiformes; family Tinamidae; genus Tinamus; species Tinamus guttatus. Next base: position 109,450 of record NW_028288560.1, on the reverse strand, counting down.
GGAGACGGGTCCCTATGAATTAACCAGTAAAGTATGTTATGTTTTAAATTGGCTTAACCCTTGAAATGATGGTAACAGGTGGTTATACTTGTGTTTGTTGCTTTGTTTTTGTCAATGTTTTGATGCATGGTATTGCTAATTTTGTTTTTGAAAAAAGAGGGGGAGATGTTGGGGCCTTGTTGAAGCCTTAGTACTTTTGTAAGAATATAAGGAACTGGGGTAATGGGATTCGGGGGTCACCCACAGGAGAAGAACGTGTTCGTGAGCAGTTGAGGGGAACTGGAGCGATGCCCGGGAGACCTAGCAACCAAGCACAGAGAAGAGCACCAATCAGCTGCGAGCTTGTAGCCCGACCAAGGAGAATGCTGCTTCTTAGCGCATGCCCACGTGTACTGGTATAAAGCTCTGTTGCAGACGACAGCAGAGCGAGTTGCACCTGCTTCATGTTCAAGTGTTGTTCGCTCTGTCTGCCGGGGTGGGCCTCGGCACATGCCCTAAGAAATGTTGGGTCCTCTCTGCACCATGCAGACCCCAGGAGCTTTCCCTCTCTCACAGAGGGAGGAGATGCTGCTGGCCAGGGCCATGTGCTCAGTCTGCCCTGCTGCCAAGGGGACATTCCCAGCAAGGCAGGTGATTTCCTGGCAGCAAGCAGAGTGTCCAGGGCCCTTGCACCTCCTGACCTCAGCCACTTGAGAAGAGCCCGGCACGGGCTAGGGGACAGCCTGGCACCCTTCCACGGACACTCAGTGGCCTGGAGTTGTGGCAGCAGTGCCTGGTTTTCAAGGAAGAATTGGAGCGGGACCTCTGGTCTCTCCTACTGCACCCCCAGAACAACAGCCCCACTGCAATGCCAACCATCCCCTTCAATTTGCACCAGTCCGCAAAGACTGAAACGCACAAAAGCTCCCCAAAATGGGACAAGGCCCAAACCTGCCACAAAGCCAAAAACAAACTGTAATCCAGCACTGCTCCCTGAAACGGGCAGGAAATCCCGGCCCTGCCCCAGTGTCCCCATTCTTGGACACCACACTATGCCACCCACGAGAGCCACGGTGCCCAGGCCGTGCGCAGCCTGCATTGGCAGGAGGTGCCCGGCAGCCATAGACTTGGACCCGCTGCCTCGAGATGGGCCCAGGAGCTGGAAAAAGTGCAGGGGACACTGTGCACGAAGGCCGTTTTTCCTCTTCTCTTTCACAGCATATCCCCGCTAGCCAACACCTTGCTGAGCACTCTTGAGGAAAGAGCTACAGCATTGCCCTCTTTTTGACATTTCACAGCCCTGGGCACCCCTTAGACACACTGCTGATGTGTCTGTCCTCACCCTTGACCCCACGGCTGGGATGAAGGCAGCGGCCTGTGTGCCAGGGCGAGAGGGGACATCTCTCTCCTCCTTCCCTGGCTGTTTCAGCTGCCGCTCCCCTCAGGCAGCCCCTGGTGACACGCGCTGAGGTCACACTGGCCTGCGCTGCATCACAAGGAGGTGACCCCCAGCGACCGGCAGGGCCCTGTCACTTCCCTGCCAGGCACGCGCGCTGCTGGTCACTGCTCGCCGTGCTCTGCTTCACTGCTGTCCTTTGGAGCTTCTCGGTGACGAGGAGCACACACAGGAGGCGGTGGGAGTGCTCAGGGAAGCTCTCTCTCACGGCCTGAGAACAAGGGGCTCATTGGAGAGAGAGGAGTCCTTGGCGAGGTCGTGGAAGAGAATCCTTCTTCCCTGCTCGACTAGCGAGCCAAGGACAAAGGGGAAGCCAAGATGGAGGGCTTCTGGACCGAGATTATCAATCCGGTGTACTCCATTTTGTTCCCAGTGCTCCTGCAACTCTCCACTGAGGGTAAGGGCTTCGGGTGCTGCTTCGCCAGGTGCCGCAGAACCTGTGAGGTGACAAAACAGCTGTGGCCCCGGGACTGTGGCCCTGCAGAAGGCTGGGGGCTCTTGTGAGAGCCCGGCCTGAGGGTCCTGTCGCGCTTGGGAGACAGAGTGGCAGCCAGGACTTGTGCGTCCTGGTCCTGCAGCTACCCTGAGCCCCAAGGCTCCTTTGGGCACTGCTCCCTCTGCTCAGGGACTTGTAGTGCAGGGTCCTGTCTGCCTGGAAAGTGGGAAGCCCTCTGGAGAGGGCCTCTGGGGGGAAATAGATCCTTCATTCAGGAGCTGCAGGTGTCCCTGCATTCCCACGGGGCTCTCAAGCACCTGCCACCAATGCCCCCGGGGGAAACAAAGCCTTTGCTCTGGAGGGCATCCAAGGAGGCTTCTATTTGGGACAGGCTCGCTTTCTTCCTCCTGCACCCCCTCACGTCTCTGGTGGGCAGAAGTTATTGGGCGTTTTGCGCTTAGAGCTGGCATCCTTTGTCAGAAGTCCGGTGGCCGCCTTCCCGTCTCCCATTTTCCCCCTCTGCACCTCTGCAGGGATCAACGTAATGCTGGGAGCCTGGAATGGGGCATAGGACAGCTCGCCAGCTGGGTCCGTGGCTTTTCTGTTCATTTGAACGTGCCTGCATCGGTCACCCCGGGGGAAGCAGCTTGCGCAGAGCTTGGGAGCCTCCTGACACGGGCACTGACGCATCTTTCCCTTGCTTTGCAGAGATTGTGAGGATCTGGGATGCTGTGTCCCATTACATCCTGCAGCAGCTGCGGCTCAACAAGGTGGGCTGGTGTCCTGCTTCCCCTCGCTCTGGAGGCTTTCATTTGTCCAGAGTGCCCTGGGCCCTGTGAACAATCTTCCCTCAGCACCACGGCAGCGCACTGCCACCAGCCAGGTGCTGCAGAGCAGCTCCTTAGAAAACTGGGGGAGAAACCACGTGCATATCTTGTGTGAGGAAGCGTGCGTCACCTCGTGGGGCTTCTCCTTTCCTCGTGGCTAGAATGGAGAGACCAAGCAGAGAGGCAGAGGCCTTTTCCTGCCTCTGTGCTCACTGAGAGCCCTGGCATCTTCTGATGCTCTGAGATGGCAGGCAATAGTTGGAGGAGAGCGAGGACCAAATGGCGAGAGGAGGGTGAGGACAACCTCCGCAGCAAGTGGCTCAGCTGCAAAGCTCTCCAAAGACTTGCTCTACTTTACTGCAAGAGCAGGGAGGGCACAGAGCAGCCTGCCCTCACTCACACGCTCCTCCCTTCTTGCATCAACAGAATACCTATGCGGCGTCCTTTGTGTCTTTTCTGTGTGCAGGGTGTTCTGGTAGAGGGTCTTGGAACCTTCTGCACAGTGGAAGAGCCATTGATCCTGGGTGCAGAAGAGGTGCTCCTGGTTCGAAGACCCATCTTCAAACCGGGCTTGCAAATGCTCTGGCCTGGGAGGCTCACGTGCCCCGAAGTGACCATCCCTGGTGAGTCAGCAGGGACCACCCTCCGCTTCCCCTTGCTATTGTGCCCGGGGTGGGTGTGTGCTCCCTGCTCTTTGCAAGGGGCCGCCAGAAGCAGGCGATTCCCTGCAGACCTGGGCAAACAGGTAGAGCTCCCCCGACGCAAGCCAGCACCCAGAGAGCTGCTGCTTGGGAAGGACCTTGGCTGCACTCTTCTGTTGCGAGTGTTGCAGCAGGCAGCGCTCTCTTTCCCTGAGCTGCCCCAGCTTTTGGCTCCACGCCACTCCCGTGCCTTGATGGCCCAGCGACGGAAATAGGTCCTGCTCTAGCACTCGCCTTGTTTGTCTTCCTTGCAGACTACGTGACCATTGAGCCGCTGAACTACCTGCTCCTGTCCCTGGTCACCTCCTTGCCGCGGCGAGTGGTAGAGGAGTGCGTTAAAGAGACCATCCTCTTGTTCTCCTTCTACCTGAGGAGCACGTGCAACGTGGCCTTTGCCTTCCGGGACATTGGTGTCCTGACGCGCCAGAAAGACAGGGTCTGCATGCTCTTTTATGCCAGCTGCATCCAACGGCTGGAGAAAAGGGCAAGCCTCTTTGCGGCCCTTCGCAGCGTAAGTTGCTCTGCTTTCCAGGCCTACTTGCAGTGCTTCGGGAAGCCTCAAGGGCCATCTTGCAGGTAGCGGGCTAAGCAAACACCTTCCCAAGTGCTTGGCCCCACCAAATTCCCCACTCCCAAGGAAAACGCTCCCTGTCTTCCTGGATGCCTGTCTCTACGGAACGCCTGCCACGGCTTTTAGCCGCTCTCTAGTCTTTGCTGTGCAGCGTCCGCACTCCAGAGCAAGGGCTAATGTGCAGAGGGCTTGGAGCTACATGCTCCTCTTGTAACAGCGGCAGCGGCTGCTGCCTTTGGACGCAGGCACAAAGCTGCCTCGGAAGGCTCCCAACGGGCCTGTGCTGCCTTGCAGGTACCTTGGATGGCAGATCCTGTGGAGCCCAGCGGGAAGATCTATATTCCAGGCACCACGTCCAGGCACGTCCGCATCTTCCCCAGGTGAGTGTGTGTCCTTTGCAGCCCTTGGCTGCCTCGCGGGGGACCTTCCCAGCTCCTGCTTGGCAGCACACAGTGCCAGGGGCGTTGCTGCAAGGAACTGAAGTCAGATTCTCTGCCTTTGAGGGGACACTGCCCAACAGCCCCAAAGAAGGCTGTGTGGAGGCAAGGCAGATGGCGGGAGATGAGGTCTCAGAGGGCAGGGAGAAGCATGAGTACCAGTGAGTGGTCAGGGGCAGACAGGCCCCTTCCTTTCTTCCAACTCGCCTTGTCTTCCAGGTTTTGCTTCGTGGGGGAACGCAGCCCACAAGACAAGGCTGCCCCCGCTGCACCTCCCCCTGAGGAGAACGAGGAGGCCAAAGAGCGAAGCAGCACCAGCTCCACCCCCCGTGAAGGTAAGGCCAAAGCTGCCTCCCTGCGGGGCACGTTGCCTCCTCATCCCTCCGCGCTGCCTCGCAGCAGCCACCTGGAAAGGGGCTGCTCAGCAGGCTCTGCTGAAGACTTTTCTCCCTTCCTCCTTGCAGAGCAGCAACCTGACAAGCGCCTGCAGCAGCGCCAGGAGCTGTGTCTGCCCATGCTGCCAAGCTGGGGGGCAGGCAGGACTCGGCAAGGCCCCAAGAAGCAGCCTACTGCCAGGTGAGAGCCTTGGCGGAAAGGTGGAGGGCTGTGCTTCTTTGTGCCTGTGCACCAGAGAGGGCCCCTTGGCACATGCTGGCCGTAGGGCCTTGCAGTGCCTGCAGACATATGACACCAAAAAGGCTCTTCTCTTGCTGCAAGGGGAGCATGCGCCATTTGCGTGGCTGCTTCACACTGCCCACATTCTCCTTGCGTGCCAGAATGTTGTGGGGAGCTGATAGGAAAGCCTTGCAGGAGTCTTCCACAGGAAGAAGGCCCTTGAGATGGGAGGGAATGCCCTCCTTTCCCTTGCGCGAGCAAACGCCCCTTGCCCTCAACGTCTCTTGCATCCCTTGGTGTCTTCTCAGGAGCCCTGTGAAACCGCTGGGCCACATCGTGGGCATCTCGCTCCAGAAGGAGCTGGAAGTGGAGCACCGCCCACATCCTCCGGCTGCCCCTCGCACTGGCCCTACCCGCACCGCTCGTAGGGCTGCGGCACTGCTGCACAGTGGGCCCAAGGTAATTCTTGCATCCTCCTCATGAGCACAGAAGCTTGGTGCTGCAAGACCCTTGTGCCAAGGGCCCTCAGCGTATGCTCCCTAGAACACTCCGCTGCCTCTTGGGGATGTCGCCTGCAATGCCCTAGGGTGGCCTCTACTTCTGCAACAGTGTGGCTGCGCACAGAACATGTGCAGAACTTCTCACGGGGTTTTCTTAAGTGCAGACATTGCACTTAAGAAAAGTGCAGTGCTCTTTGGCTTTGAAGGCACAGAAGACATGGGGGTGCCTCTTTAGTCCCTGCTCACTTAGGGCGGATGAGAGCAGCTTTCCCGCTGTGCTGGCAGGGGGCAAAGAGCCGCAGGGGTTCAAGAGCAGGGGCAGAAGAGTGGGTGAAGAGTACAAGACAACACGTCCCCCGCCCATGAGGCCTCCTCTCCAAGCATACAGGATTACTTCTCTTGACATCTTGTGTCCTCCCTAGGAAACCACCTGCCCTCCCATGCAGCGCGCTCCAAGACCTCCCCGTGCTGCCCTCTTCAAGCAGAGGTGGGAGCCAGCACCATTAAAGGAGCAGCGCCTTGTGCTGGAAGAAAGCAGCCAGCAGCAGGAAAAGGTAGGGGATGCTTTGAGAGCCCTCGGAAAAGGGTGCATTTCCCACGTGCAGGGCGCCGAGTCTTGCGCTCAGCAAGGGCCGAGGCGCAATGCTGCCTGCGATCCCCAGGCCTTGTGAGCAAGGAGAGGACTGCAGCCCAAATGTGGGTCCAGAAGGAGCCAGGAGGCCACCCTGGGGGCAGGGGGTGGGCTGCACCATCGGCCTCTGTGTCTGGCCTCAACCTGGACACCAGCTCTCTGCAGCAGCCAGCTTGAGCCCCTTGGAGCCAGGCGCACAGGGAACAGAGCCCCAGAGGTCCAGCTATTCCAATATCTATGATGACAGTATGGATGAGCTCCTCGTCTAGCCTGAGCATGGCTCGACAAGGACTAGACGCCTCCCCTGCTAGTGGGCCACTGCCGTCTCTCCCGTGCTCTCCTCCCTCCTGAAACCCTTTTGTTTTTTCTTGCCCTTGCCAAACAGAGCCGTTGTTTGAAGGAGCCCCAAGCCCGTGAGCAGCGCAGCTCTGCAGAGAGAGAGATACCAGCCCACATGTGAGTGTTGAGAGGCCTGGGAACTGCAAGCCAGGGTTGGGAGCATGGGGGACCGTGACCCCCTGGACATGTTGGCACCCCAAAGGCCTCAGCTGCGGGGCAGGACACACAGAAGAGCCTGATTTCAAGTGGTGCAGCAGTTGGGAGGGAAGAAGCCCCAAAGGTGCCCAGGCAGCAGGAGAGGGACTTTGTTACTCCTCTTGCAGATATGTGCCGCCACGGGCCAAACAGAACATGCAGCTCACGGCATCCTTCAAAGTGCTTCGGAGCTGCTGGAAGGAGAAGGTGGAGCAAAACCGGCAGAGGCTGAAGCAGGAGGAAGAGGCTCGCCGGTAAGTAGCTCCCAACCAAAGTCGGGTTCCTGTTCCAGCCAAGACCTTACTGCCACGACACGGGTGGGAGGGCCTCTTTTGCTACCCCTCTAGCTCAGGGCACAGAAGTGCCCTTGGAGCTTGGCCTGAAGGTCTGCGCCTGAACCCAGGATGCCAGGCACGGATATGGGCTGGGATGTGTCATGGCATTTCCACAAGGCACCTGCATGTTATGACTCACTCAGCATCTTTCTCCTGTACCCCTCAGTGCTTTGCTGATGAGCAACATCCAAAAGAAAGAACAACGGGCCCAGAAGCCACGTGGCAACAGCAAACCAGGGCGTTCCCGCAGGAAATAAAGTGCCTCTCTGAGTGGGTGAAAGCCTCCTTTTGGTGCAGTGTGAAGCTTGCAAGAAACACCGGGGCAGCTTTGGAGGGCCAGGCAGGCGGCACAAGGCAGCAAGGAGAGCAGGGAGGGCTCATCCCGGGACACTCTCTCTCTGGGCCCTGCCTGTCTTGTCCACAGAGAGGGAAGAAGAAAGGCCCTCCAAGGCAGCCATTTCTGAGATAATGCTGGGCACTGCGACTCTGCTTTCTGCTCCCCGGGACAAGCCTTGAGCAAGGCTGGGAGGGCTCCCACAGGGAGAGGACATGCCTGCGCTGCAGAACCGATCCCCCATCTGCAGGCCAAAGCAAAGCCAGCATTGCTTTAGCCATTCAGGGAATTAGAGTGGACAATCACTGTCCTAAGCATCCTCTCTTCCACACCTCTTTGGAGCTGGAAGAACGAGAAATCCAGAGCTCAAGACCATTGTCAAATGTGATTAGTGTGTTCACGGATGCTAGTAGCAAAACTGGAAATATGGGTATGCTTTCCGGGAGTCAGATCTTTGGAAAACTCAAATTCGGAGGGAAACCGCATCCGTGCAAGTCCTAGAACTAAAAGCCGTAGTTTGGGCATTTCTAACTTTTCACGATCGACCCATGAATATAGTTATCGATTCCCTATATGCGGTAGGCATTGTTCAATGAATTCATAGGGCAATTATAGGGCATGTAAACAACCATAGTCTCCAAGCCTTGTTTGTTCAGCTTTGGAACATCATACAACAAAGGAAGCATGCCTTTTGGGTGTCACATATCCGTAGTCATACTGCACTCCCTGGCCCTTTAACAGAAGGTAATACAGTCATAGATAGTGCCGGTGGAACAGCAGGCATCAACCTCTCATTCATTTTTCTCGAGTGTCACCATCGAAATTTAATTATTGTTTGCTTTGGGGAGAGCAAAAAAAAAAAAAAGAGGGGGAGACGGGTCCCTATGAATTAACCAGTAAAGTATGTTATGTTTTAAATTGGCTTAACCCTTGAAATGATGGTAACAGGTGGTTATACTTGTGTTTGTTGCTTTGTTTTTGTCAATGTTTTGATGCATGGTATTGCTAATTTTGTTTTTGAAAAAAGAGGGGGAGATGTTGGGGCCTTGTTGAAGCCTTAGTACTTTTGTAAGAATATAAGGAACTGGGGTAATGGGATTCGGGGGTCACCCACAGGAGAAGAACGTGTTCGTGAGCAGTTGAGGGGAACTGGAGCGATGCCCGGGAGACCTAGCAACCAAGCACAGAGAAGAGCACCAATCAGCTGCGAGCTTGTAGCCCGACCAAGGAGAATGCTGCTTCTTAGCGCATGCCCACGTGTACTGGTATAAAGCTCTGTTGCAGACGACAGCAGAGCGAGTTGCACCTGCTTCATGTTCAAGTGTTGTTCGCTCTGTCTGCCGGGGTGGGCCTCGGCACATGCCCTAAGAAATGTTGGGTCCTCTCTGCACCATGCAGACCCCAGGAGCTTTCCCTCTCTCACAGAGGGAGGAGATGCTGCTGGCCAGGGCCATGTGCTCAGTCTGCCCTGCTGCCAAGGGGACATTCCCAGCAAGGCAGGTGATTTCCTGGCAGCAAGCAGAGTGTCCAGGGCCCTTGCACCTCCTGACCTCAGCCACTTGAGAAGAGCCCGGCACGGGCTAGGGGACAGCCTGGCACCCTTCCACGGACACTCAGTGGCCTGGAGTTGTGGCAGCAGTGCCTGGTTTTCAAGGAAGAATTGGAGCGGGACCTCTGGTCTCTCCTACTGCACCCCCAGAACAACAGCCCCACTGCAATGCCAACCATCCCCTTCAATTTGCACCAGTCCGCAAAGACTGAAACGCACAAAAGCTCCCCAAAATGGGACAAGGCCCAAACCTGCCACAAAGCCAAAAACAAACTGTAATCCAGCACTGCTCCCTGAAACGGGCAGGAAATCCCGGCCCTGCCCCAGTGTCCCCATTCTTGGACACCACACTATGCCACCCACGAGAGCCACGGTGCCCAGGCCGTGCGCAGCCTGCATTGGCAGGAGGTGCCCGGCAGCCATAGACTTGGACCCGCTGCCTCGAGATGGGCCCAGGAGCTGGAAAAAGTGCAGGGGACACTGTGCACGAAGGCCGTTTTTCCTCTTCTCTTTCACAGCATATCCCCGCTAGCCAACACCTTGCTGAGCACTCTTGAGGAAAGAGCTACAGCATTGCCCTCTTTTTGACATTTCACAGCCCTGGGCACCCCTTAGACACACTGCTGATGTGTCTGTCCTCACCCTTGACCCCACGGCTGGGATGAAGGCAGCGGCCTGTGTGCCAGGGCGAGAGGGGACATCTCTCTCCTCCTTCCCTGGCTGTTTCAGCTGCCGCTCCCCTCAGGCAGCCCCTGGTGACACGCGCTGAGGTCACACTGGCCTGCGCTGCATCACAAGGAGGTGACCCCCAGCGACCGGCAGGGCCCTGTCACTTCCCTGCCAGGCACGCGCGCTGCTGGTCACTGCTCGCCGTGCTCTGCTTCACTGCTGTCCTTTGGAGCTTCTCGGTGACGAGGAGCACACACAGGAGGCGGTGGGAGTGCTCAGGGAAGCTCTCTCTCACGGCCTGAGAACAAGGGGCTCATTGGAGAGAGAGGAGTCCTTGGCGAGGTCGCGGAAGAGAATCCTTCTTCCCTGCTCGACTAGCGAGCCAAGGACAAAGGGGAAGCCAAGATGGAGGGCTTCTGGACCGAGATTATCAATCCGGTGTACTCCATTTTGTTCCCAGTGCTCCTGCAACTCTCCACTGAGGGTAAGGGCTTCGGGTGCTGCTTCGCCAGGTGCCGCAGAACCTGTGAGGTGACAAAACAGCTGTGGCCCCGGGACTGTGGCCCTGCAGAAGGCTGGGGGCTCTTGTGAGAGCCCGGCCTGAGGGTCCTGTCGCGCTTGGGAGACAGAGTGGCAGCCAGGACTTGTGCGTCCTGGTCCTGCAGCTACCCTGAGCCCCAAGGCTCCTTTGGGCACTGCTCCCTCTGCTCAGGGACTTGTAGTGCAGGGTCCTGTCTGCCTGGAAAGTGGGAAGCCCTCTGGAGAGGGCCTCTGGGGGGAAATAGATCCTTCATTCAGGAGCTGCAGGTGTCCCTGCATTCCCACGGGGCTCTCAAGCACCTGCCACCAATGCCCCCGGGGGAAACAAAGCCTTTGCTCTGGAGGGCATCCAAGGAGGCTTCTATTTGGGACAGGCTCGCTTTCTTCCTCCTGCACCCCCTCACGTCTCTGGTGGGCAGAAGTTATTGGGCGTTTTGCGCTTAGAGCTGGCATCCTTTGTCAGAAGTCCGGTGGCCGCCTTCCCGTCTCCCATTTTCCCCCTCTGCACCTCTGCAGGGATCAACGTAATGCTGGGAGCCTGGAATGGGGCATAGGACAGTTCGCCAGCTGGGTCCGTGGCTTTTCTGTTCATTTGAACGTGCCTGCATCGGTCACCCCGGGGGAAGCAGCTTGCGCAGAGCTTGGGAGCCTCCTGACACGGGCACTGACGCATCTTTCCCTTGCTTTGCAGAGATTGTGAGGATCTGGGATGCTGTGTCCCATTACATCCTGCAGCAGCTGCGGCTCAACAAGGTGGGCTGGTGTCCTGCTTCCCCTCGCTCTGGAGGCTTTCATTTGTCCAGAGTGCCCTGGGCCCTGTGAACAATCTTCCCTCAGCACCACGGCAGCGCACTGCCACCAGCCAGGTGCTGCAGAGCAGCTCCTTAGAAAACTGGGGGAGAAACCACGTGCATATCTTGTGTGAGGAAGCGTGCGTCACCTCGTGGGGCTTCTCCTTTCCTCGTGGCTAGAATGGAGAGACCAAGCAGAGAGGCAGAGGCCTTTTCCTGCCTCTGTGCTCACTGAGAGCCCTGGCATCTTCTGATGCTCTGAGATGGTAGGCAATAGTTGGAGGAGAGCGAGGACCAAATGGCGAGAGGAGGGTGAGGACAACCTCCGCAGCAAGTGGCTCAGCTGCAAAGCTCTCCAAAGACTTGCTCTACTTTACTGCAAGAGCAGGGAGGGCACAGAGCAGCCTGCCCTCACTCACACGCTCCTCCCTTCTTGCATCAACAGAATACCTATGCGGCGTCCTTTGTGTCTTTTCTGTGTGCAGGGTGTTCTGGTAGAGGGTCTTGGAACCTTCTGCACAGTGGAAGAGCCATTGATCCTGGGTGCAGAAGAGGTGCTCCTGGTTCGAAGACCCATCTTCAAACCGGCCTTGCAAATGCTCTGGCCTGGGAGGCTCACGTGCCCCGAAGTGACCATCCCTGGTGAGTCAGCAGGGACCACCCTCCGCTTCCCCTTGCTATTGTGCCCGGGGTGGGTGTGTGCTCCCTGCTCTTTGCAAGGGGCCGCCAGAAGCAGGCGATTCCCTGCAGACCTGGGCAAACAGGTAGAGCTCCCCCGACGCAAGCCAGCACCCAGAGAGCTGCTGCTTGGGAAGGACCTTGGCTGCACTCTTCTGTTGCGAGTGTTGCAGCAGGCAGCGCTCTCTTTCCCTGAGCTGCCCCAGCTTTTGGCTCCACGCCACTCCCGTGCCTTGATGGCCCAGCGACGGAAATAGGTCCTGCTCTAGCACTCGCCTTGTTTGTCTTCCTTGCAGACTACGTGACCATTGAGCCGCTGAACTACCTGCTCCTGTCCCTGGTCACCTCCTTGCCGCGGCGAGTGGTAGAGGAGTGCGTTAAAGAGACCATCCTCTTGTTCTCCTTCTACCTGAGGAGCACGTGCAACGTGGCCTTTGCCTTCCGGGACATTGGTGTCCTGACGCGCCAGAAAGACAGGGTCTGCATGCTCTTTTATGCCAGCTGCATCCAACGGCTGGAGAAAAGGGCAAGCCTCTTTGCGGCCCTTCGCAGCGTAAGTTGCTCTGCTTTCCAGGCCTACTTGCAGTGCTTCGGGAAGCCTCAAGGGCCATCTTGCAGGTAGCGGGCTAAGCAAACACCTTCCCAAGTGCTTGGCCCCACCAAATTCCCCACTCCCAAGGAAAACGCTCCCTGTCTTCCTGGATGCCTGTCTCTACGGAACGCCTGCCACGGCTTTTAGCCGCTCTCTAGTCTTTGCTGTGCAGCGTCCGCACTCCAGAGCAAGGGCTAATGTGCAGAGGGCTTGGAGCTACATGCTCCTCTTGTAACAGCGGCAGCGGCTGCTGCCTTTGGACGCAGGCACAAAGCTGCCTCGGAAAGCTCCCAACGGGCCTGTGCTGCCTTGCAGGTACCTTGGATGGCAGATCCTGTGGAGCCCAGCGGGAAGATCTATATTCCAGGCACCACGTCCAGGCACGTCCGCATCTTCCCCAGGTGAGTGTGTGTCCTTTGCAGCCCTTGGCTGCCTCGCGGGGGACCTTCCCAGCTCCTGCTTGGCAGCACACAGTGCCAGGGGCGTTGCTGCAAGGAACTGAAGTCAGATTCTCTGCCTTTGAGGGGACACTGCCCAACAGCCCCAAAGAAGGCTGTGTGGAGGCAAGGCAGATGGCGGGAGATGAGGTCTCAGAGGGCAGGGAGAAGCATGAGTACCAGTGAGTGGTCAGGGGCAGACAGGCCCCTTCCTTTCTTCCAACTCGCCTTGTCTTCCAGGTTTTGCTTCGTGGGGGAACGCAGCCCACAAGACAAGGCTGCCCCCGCTGCACCTCCCCCTGAGGAGAACGAGGAGGCCAAAGAGCGAAGCAGCACCAGCTCCACCCCCCGTGAAGGTAAGGCCAAAGCTGCCTCCCTGCGGGGCACGTTGCCTCCTCATCCCTCCGCGCTGCCTCGCAGCAGCCACCTGGAAAGGGGCTGCTCAGCAGGCTCTGCTGAAGACTTTTCTCCCTTCCTCCTTGCAGAGCAGCAACCTGACAAGCGCCTGCAGCAGCGCCAGGAGCTGTGTCTGCCCATGCTGCCAAGCTGGGGGGCAGGCAGGACTCGGCAAGGCCCCAAGAAGCAGCCTACTGCCAGGTGAGAGCCTTGGCGGAAAGGTGGAGGGCTGTGCTTCTTTGTGCCTGTGCACCAGAGAGGGCCCCTTGGCACATGCTGGCCGTAGGGCCTTGCAGTGCCTGCAGACATATGACACCAAAAAGGCTCTTCTCTTGCTGCAAGGGGAGCATGCGCCATTTGCGTGGCTGCTTCACACTGCCCACATTCTCCTTGCGTGCCAGAATGTTGTGGGGAGCTGATAGGAAAGCCTTGCAGGAGTCTTCCACAGGAAGAAGGCCCTTGAGATGGGAGGGAATGCCCTCCTTTCCCTTGCGCGAGCAAACGCCCCTTGCCCTCAACGTCTCTTGCATCCCTTGGTGTCTTCTCAGGAGCCCTGTGAAACCGCTGGGCCACATCGTGGGCATCTCGCTCCAGAAGGAGCTGGAAGTGGAGCACCGCCCACATCCTCCGGCTGCCCCTCGCACTGGCCCTACCCGCACCGCTCGTAGGGCTGCGGCACTGCTGCACAGTGGGCCCAAGGTAATTCTTGCATCCTCCTCATGAGCACAGAAGCTTGGTGCTGCAAGACCCTTGTGCCAAGGGCCCTCAGCGTATGCTCCCTAGAACACTCCGCTGCCTCTTGGGGATGTCGCCTGCAATGCCCTAGGGTGGCCTCTACTTCTGCAACAGTGTGGCTGCACACAGAACATGTGCAGAACTTCTCACGGGGTTTTCTTAAGTGCAGACATTGCACTTAAGAAAAGTGCAGTGCTCTTTGGCTTTGAAGGCACAGAAGACATGGGGGTGCCTCTTTAGTCCCTGCTCACTTAGGGCGGATGAGAGCAGCTTTCCCGCTGTGCTGGCAGGGGGCAAAGAGCCGCAGGGGTTCAAGAGCAGGGGCAGAAGAGTGGGTGAAGAGTACAAGACAACACGTCCCCCGCCCATGAGGCCTCCTCTCCAAGCATACAGGATTACTTCTCTTGACATCTTGTGTCCTCCCTAGGAAACCACCTGCCCTCCCATGCAGCGCGCTCCAAGACCTCCCCGTGCTGCCCTCTTCAAGCAGAGGTGGGAGCCAGCACCATTAAAGGAGCAGCGCCTTGTGCTGGAAGAAAGCAGCCAGCAGCAGGAAAAGGTAGGGGATGCTTTGAGAGCCCTCGGAAAAGGGTGCATTTCCCACGTGCAGGGCGCCGAGTCTTGCGCTCAGCAAGGGCCGAGGCGCAATGCTGCCTGCGATCCCCAGGCCTTGTGAGCAAGGAGAGGACTGCAGCCCAAATGTGGGTCCAGAAGGAGCCAGGAGGCCACCCTGGGGGCAGGGGGTGGGCTGCACCATCGGCCTCTGTGTCTGGCCTCAACCTGGACACCAGCTCTCTGCAGCAGCCAGCTTGAGCCCCTTGGAGCCAGGCGCACAGGGAACAGAGCCCCAGAAGTCCAGCTATTCCAATATCTATGATGACAGTATGGATGAGCTCCTCGTCTAGCCTGAGCATGGCTCGACAAGGACTAGACGCCTCCCCTGCTAGTGGGCCACTGCCGTCTCTCCCGTGCTCTCCTCCCTCCTGAAACCCTTTTGTTTTTTCTTGCCCTTGCCAAACAGAGCCGTTGTTTGAAGGAGCCCCAAGCCCGTGAGCAGCGCAGCTCTGCAGAGAGAGAGATACCAGCCCACATGTGAGTGTTGAGAGGCCTGGGAACTGCAAGCCAGGGTTGGGAGCATGGGGGACCGTGACCCCCTGGACATGTTGGCACCCCAAAGGCCTCAGCTGCGGGGCAGGACACACAGAAGAGCCTGATTTCAAGTGGTGCAGCAGTTGGGAGGGAAGAAGCCCCAAAGGTGCCCAGGCAGCAGGAGAGGGACTTTGTTACTCCTCTTGCAGATATGTGCCGCCACGGGCCAAACAGAACATGCAGCTCACGGCATCCTTCAAAGTGCTTCGGAGCTGCTGGAAGGAGAAGGTGGAGCAAAACCGGCAGAGGCTGAAGCAGGAGGAAGAGGCTCGCCGGTAAGTAGCTCCCAACCAAAGTCGGGTTCCTGTTCCAGCCAAGACCTTACTGCCACGACACGGGTGGGAGGGCCTCTTTTGCTACCCCTCTAGCTCAGGGCACAGAAGTGCCCTTGGAGCTTGGCCTGAAGGTCTGCGCCTGAACCCAGGATGCCAGGCACGGATATGGGCTGGGATGTGTCATGGCATTTCCACAAGGCACCTGCATGTTATGACTCACTCAGCATCTTTCTCCTGTACCCCTCAGTGCTTTGCTGATGAGCAACATCCAAAAGAAAGAACAACGGGCCCAGAAGCCACGTGGCAACAGCAAACCAGGGCGTTCCCGCAGGAAATAAAGTGCCTCTCTGAGTGGGTGAAAGCCTCCTTTTGGTGCAGTGTGAAGCTTGCAAGAAACACCGGGGCAGCTTTGGAGGGCCAGGCAGGCGGCACAAGGCAGCAAGGAGAGCAGGGAGGGCTCATCCCGGGACACTCTCTCTCTGGGCCCTGCCTGTCTTGTCCACAGAGAGGGAAGAAGAAAGGCCCTCCAAGGCAGCCATTTCTGAGATAATGCTGGGCACTGCGACTCTGCTTTCTGCTCCCCGGGACAAGCCTTGAGCAAGGCTGGGAGGGCTCCCACAGGGAGAGGACATGCCTGCGCTGCAGAACCGATCCCCCATCTGCAGGCCAAAGCAAAGCCAGCATTGCTTTAGCCATTCAGGGAATTAGAGTGGACAATCACTGTCCTAAGCATCCTCTCTTCCACACCTCTTTGGAGCTGGAAGAACGAGAAATCCAGAGCTCAAGACCATTGTCAAATGTGATTAGTGTGTTCACGGATGCTAGTAGCAAAACTGGAAATATGGGTATGCTTTCCGGGAGTCAGATCTTTGGAAAACTCAAATTCGGAGGGAAACCGCATCCGTGCAAGTCCTAGAACTAAAAGCCGTAGTTTGGGCATTTCTAACTTTTCACGATCGACCCATGAATATAGTTATCGATTCCCTATATGCGGTAGGCATTGTTCAATGAATTCATAGGGCAATTATAGGGCATGTAAACAACCATAGTCTCCAAGCCTTGTTTGTTCAGCTTTGGAACATCATACAACAAAGGAAGCATGCCTTTTGGGTGTCACATATCCGTAGTCATACTGCACTCCCTGGCCCTTTAACAGAAGGTAATACAGTCATAGATAGTGCCGGTGGAACAGCAGGCATCAACCTCTCATTCATTTTTCTCGAGTGTCACCATCGAAATTTAATTATTGTTTGCTTTGGGGAGAGCAAAAAAAAAAAAAAGAGGGGGAGATGGGTCCCTATGAATTAACCAGTAAAGTATGTTATGTTTTAAATTGGCTTAACCCTTGAAATGATGGTAACAGGTGGTTATACTTGTGTTTGTTGCTTTGTTTTTGTCAATGTTTTGATGCATGGTATTGCTAATTTTGTTTTTGAAAAAAGAGGGGGAGATGTTGGGGCCTTGTTGAAGCCTTAGTACTTTTGTAAGAATATAAGGAACTGGGGTAATGGGATTCGGGGGTCACCCACAGGAGAAGAACGTGTTCGTGAGCAGTTGAGGGGAACTGGAGCGATGCCCGGGAGACCTAGCAACCAAGCACAGAGAAGAGCACCAATCAGCTGCGAGCTTGTAGCCCGACCAAGGAGAATGCTGCTTCTTAGCGCATGCCCACGTGTACTGGTATAAAGCTCTGTTGCAGACGACAGCAGAGCGAGTTGCACCTGCTTCATGTTCAAGTGTTGTTCGCTCTGTCTGCCGGGGTGGGCCTCGGCACATGCCCTAAGAAATGTTGGGTCCTCTCTGCACCATGCAGACCCCAGGAGCTTTCCCTCTCTCACAGAGGGAGGAGATGCTGCTGGCCAGGGCCATGTGCTCAGTCTGCCCTGCTGCCAAGGGGACATTCCCAGCAAGGCAGGTGATTTCCTGGCAGCAAGCAGAGTGTCCAGGGCCCTTGCACCTCCTGACCTCAGCCACTTGAGAAGAGCCCGGCACGGGCTAGGGGACAGCCTGGCACCCTTCCACGGACACTCAGTGGCCTGGAGTTGTGGCAGCAGTGCCTGGTTTTCAAGGAAGAATTGGAGCGGGACCTCTGGTCTCTCCTACTGCACCCCCAGAACAACAGCCCCACTGCAATGCCAACCATCCCCTTCAATTTGCACCAGTCCGCAAAGACTGAAACGCACAAAAGCTCCCCAAAATGGGACAAGGCCCAAACCTGCCACAAAGCCAAAAACAAACTGTAATCCAGCACTGCTCCCTGAAACGGGCAGGAAATCCCGGCCCTGCCCCAGTGTCCCCATTCTTGGACACCACACTATGCCACCCACGAGAGCCACGGTGCCCAGGCCGTGCGCAGCCTGCATTGGCAGGAGGTGCCCGGCAGCCATAGACTTGGACCCGCTGCCTCGAGATGGGCCCAGGAGCTGGAAAAAGTGCAGGGGACACTGTGCACGAAGGCCGTTTTTCCTCTTCTCTTTCACAGCATATCCCCGCTAGCCAACACCTTGCTGAGCACTCTTGAGGAAAGAGCTACAGCATTGCCCTCTTTTTGACATTTCACAGCCCTGGGCACCCCTTAGACACACTGCTGATGTGTCTGTCCTCACCCTTGACCCCACGGCTGGGATGAAGGCAGCGGCCTGTGTGCCAGGGCGAGAGGGGACATCTCTCTCCTCCTTCCCTGGCTGTTTCAGCTGCCGCTCCCCTCAGGCAGCCCCTGGTGACACGCGCTGAGGTCACACTGGCCTGCGCTGCATCACAAGGAGGTGACCCCCAGCCACCGGCAGGGCCCTGTCACTTCCCTGCCAGGCACGCGCGCTGCTGGTCACTGCTCGCCGTGCTCTGCTTCACTGCTGTCCTTTGGAGCTTCTTGGTGACGAGGAGCACACACAGGAGGCGGTGGGAGTGCTCAGGGAAGCTCTCTCTCACGGCCTGAGAACAAGGGGCTCATTGGAGAGAGAGGAGTCCTTGGCGAGGTCGTGGAAGAGAATCCTTCTTCCCTGCTCGACTAGCGAGCCAAGGACAAAGGGGAAACCAAGATGGAGGGCTTCTGGACCGAGATTATCAATCCGGTGTACTCCATTTTGTTCCCAGTGCTCCTGCAACTCTCCACTGAGGGTAAGGGCTTCGGGTGCTGCTTCGCCAGGTGCCGCAGAACCTGTGAGGTGACAAAACAGCTGTGGCCCCGGGACTGTGGCCCTGCAGAAGGCTGGGGGCTCTTGTGAGAGCCCGGCCTGAGGGTCCTGTCGCGCTTGGGAGACAGAGTGGCAGCCAGGACTTGTGCGTCCTGGTCCTGCAGCTACCCTGAGCCCCAAGGCTCCTTTGGGCACTGCTCCCTCTGCTCAGGGACTTGTAGTGCAGGGTCCTGTCTGCCTGGAAAGTGGGAAGCCCTCTGGAGAGGGCCTCTGGGGGGAAATAGATCCTTCATTCAGGAGCTGCAGGTGTCCCTGCATTCCCACGGGGCTCTCAAGCACCTGCCACCAATGCCCCCGGGGGAAACAAAGCCTTTGCTCTGGAGGGCATCCAAGGAGGCTTCTATTTGGGACAGGCTCGCTTTCTTCCTCCTGCACCCCCTCACGTCTCTGGTGGGCAGAAGTTATTGGGCGTTTTGCGCTTAGAGCTGGCATCCTTTGTCAGAAGTCCGGTGGCCGCCTTCCCGTCTCCCATTTTCCCCCTCTGCACCTCTGCAGGGATCAACGTAATGCTGGGAGCCTGGAATGGGGCATAGGACAGCTCGCCAGCTGGGTCTGTGGCTTTTCTGTTCATTTGAACGTGCCTGCATCGGTCACCCCGGGGGAAGCAGCTTGCGCAGAGCTTGGGAGCCTCCTGACACGGGCACTGACGCATCTTTCCCTTGCTTTGCAGAGATTGTGAGGATCTGGGATGCTGTGTCCCATTACATCCTGCAGCAGCTGCGGCTCAACAAGGTGGGCTGGTGTCCTGCTTCCCCTCGCTCTGGAGGCTTTCATTTGTCCAGAGTGCCCTGGGCCCTGTGAACAATCTTCCCTCAGCACCACGGCAGCGCACTGCCACCAGCCAGGTGCTGCAGAGCAGCTCCTTAGAAAACTGGGGGAGAAACCACGTGCATATCTTGTGTGAGGAAGCGTGCGTCACCTCGTGGGGCTTCTCCTTTCCTCGTGGCTAGAATGGAGAGACCAAGCAGAGAGGCAGAGGCCTTTTCCTGCCTCTGTGCTCACTGAGAGCCCTGGCATCTTCTGATGCTCTGAGATGGTAGGCAATAGTTGGAGGAGAGCGAGGACCAAATGGCGAGAGGAGGGTGAGGACAACCTCCGCAGCAAGTGGCTCAGCTGCAAAGCTCTCCAAAGACTTGCTCTACTTTACTGCAAGAGCAGGGAGGGCACAGAGCAGCCTGCCCTCACTCACACGCTCCTCCCTTCTTGCATCAACAGAATACCTATGCGGCGTCCTTTGTGTCTTTTCTGTGTGCAGGGTGTTCTGGTAGAGGGTCTTGGAACCTTCTGCACAGTGGAAGAGCCATTGATCCTGGGTGCAGAAGAGGTGCTCCTGGTTCGAAGACCCATCTTCAAACCGGCCTTGCAAATGCTCTGGCCTGGGAGGCTCACGTGCCCCGAAGTGACCATCCCTGGTGAGTCAGCAGGGACCACCCTCCGCTTCCCCTTGCTATTGTGCCCGGGGTGGGTGTGTGCTCCCTGCTCTTTGCAAGGGGCCGCCAGAAGCAGGCGATTCCCTGCAGACCTGGGCAAACAGGTAGAGCTCCCCCGACGCAAGCCAGCACCCAGAGAGCTGCTGCTTGGGAAGGACCTTGGCTGCACTCTTCTGTTGCGAGTGTTGCAGCAGGCAGCGCTCTCTTTCCCTGAGCTGCCCCAGCTTTTGGCTCCACGCCACTCCCGTGCCTTGATGGCCCAGCGACGGAAATAGGTCCTGCTCTAGCACTCGCCTTGTTTGTCTTCCTTGCAGACTACGTGACCATTGAGCCGCTGAACTACCTGCTCCTGTCCCTGGTCACCTCCTTGCCGCGGCGAGTGGTAGAGGAGTGCGTTAAAGAGACCATCCTCTTGTTCTCCTTCTACCTGAGGAGCACGTGCAACGTGGCCTTTGCCTTCCGGGACATTGGTGTCCTGACGCGCCAGAAAGACAGGGTCTGCATGCTCTTTTATGCCAGCTGCATCCAACGGCTGGAGAAAAGGGCAAGCCTCTTTGCGGCCCTTCGCAGCGTAAGTTGCTCTGCTTTCCAGGCCTACTTGCAGTGCTTCGGGAAGCCTCAAGGGCCATCTTGCAGGTAGCGGGCTAAGCAAACACCTTCCCAAGTGCTTGGCCCCACCAAATTCCCCACTCCCAAGGAAAACGCTCCCTGTCTTCCTGGATGCCTGTCTCTACGGAACGCCTGCCACGGCTTTTAGCCGCTCTCTAGTCTTTGCTGTGCAGCGTCCGCACTCCAGAGCAAGGGCTAATGTGCAGAGGGCTTGGAGCTACATGCTCCTCTTGTAACAGCGGCAGCGGCTGCTGCCTTTGGACGCAGGCACAAAGCTGCCTCGGAAGGCTCCCAACGGGCCTGTGCTGCCTTGCAGGTACCTTGGATGGCAGATCCTGTGGAGCCCAGCGGGAAGATCTATATTCCAGGCACCACGTCCAGGCACGTCCGCATCTTCCCCAGGTGAGTGTGTGTCCTTTGCAGCCCTTGGCTGCCTCGCGGGGGACCTTCCCAGCTCCTGCTTGGCAGCACACAGTGCCAGGGGCGTTGCTGCAAGGAACTGAAGTCAGATTCTCTGCCTTTGAGGGGACACTGCCCAACAGCCCCAAAGAAGGCTGTGTGGAGGCAAGGCAGATGGCGGGAGATGAGGTCTCAGAGGGCAGGGAGAAGCATGAGTACCAGTGAGTGGTCAGGGGCAGACAGGCCCCTTCCTTTCTTCCAACTCGCCTTGTCTTCCAGGTTTTGCTTCGTGGGGGAACGCAGCCCACAAGACAAGGCTGCCCCCGCTGCACCTCCCCCTGAGGAGAACGAGGAGGCCAAAGAGCGAAGCAGCACCAGCTCCACCCCCCGTGAAGGTAAGGCCAAAGCTGCCTCCCTGCGGGGCACGTTGCCTCCTCATCCCTCCGCGCTGCCTCGCAGCAGCCACCTGGAAAGGGGCTGCTCAGCAGGCTCTGCTGAAGACTTTTCTCCCTTCCTCCTTGCAGAGCAGCAACCTGACAAGCGCCTGCAGCAGCGCCAGGAGCTGTGTCTGCCCATGCTGCCAAGCTGGGGGGCAGGCAGGACTCGGCAAGGCCCCAAGAAGCAGCCTACTGCCAGGTGAGAGCCTTGGCGGAAAGGTGGAGGGCTGTGCTTCTTTGTGCCTGTGCACCAGAGAGGGCCCCTTGGCACATGCTGGCCGTAGGGCCTTGCAGTGCCTGCAGACATATGACACCAAAAAGGCTCTTCTCTTGCTGCAAGGGGAGCATGCGCCATTTGCGTGGCTGCTTCACACTGCCCACATTCTCCTTGCGTGCCAGAATGTTGTGGGGAGCTGATAGGAAAGCCTTGCAGGAGTCTTCCACAGGAAGAAGGCCCTTGAGATGGGAGGGAATGCCCTCCTTTCCCTTGCGCGAGCAAACGCCCCTTGCCCTCAACGTCTCTTGCATCCCTTGGTGTCTTCTCAGGAGCCCTGTGAAACCGCTGGGCCACATCGTGGGCATCTCGCTCCAGAAGGAGCTGGAAGTGGAGCACCGCCCACATCCTCCGGCTGCCCCTCGCACTGGCCCTACCCGCACCGCTCGTAGGGCTGCGGCACTGCTGCACAGTGGGCCCAAGGTAATTCTTGCATCCTCCTCATGAGCACAGAAGCTTGGTGCTGCAAGACCCTTGTGCCAAGGGCCCTCAGCGTATGCTCCCTAGAACACTCCGCTGCCTCTTGGGGATGTCGCCTGCAATGCCCTAGGGTGGCCTCTACTTCTGCAACAGTGTGGCTGCGCACAGAACATGTGCAGAACTTCTCACGGGGTTTTCTTAAGTGCAGACATTGCACTTAAGAAAAGTGCAGTGCTCTTTGGCTTTGAAGGCACAGAAGACATGGGGGTGCCTCTTTAGTCCCTGCTCACTTAGGGCGGATGAGAGCAGCTTTCCCGCTGTGCTGGCAGGGGGCAAAGAGCCGCAGGGGTTCAAGAGCAGGGGCAGAAGAGTGGGTGAAGAGTACAAGACAACACGTCCCCCGCCCATGAGGCCTCCTCTCCAAGCATACAGGATTACTTCTCTTGACATCTTGTGTCCTCCCTAGGAAACCACCTGCCCTCCCATGCAGCGCGCTCCAAGACCTCCCCGTGCTGCCCTCTTCAAGCAGAGGTGGGAGCCAGCACCATTAAAGGAGCAGCGCCTTGTGCTGGAAGAAAGCAGCCAGCAGCAGGAAAAGGTAGGGGATGCTTTGAGAGCCCTCGGAAAAGGGTGCATTTCCCACGTGCAGGGCGCCGAGTCTTGCGCTCAGCAAGGGCCGAGGCGCAATGCTGCCTGCGATCCCCAGGCCTTGTGAGCAAGGAGAGGACTGCAGCCCAAATGTGGGTCCAGAAGGAGCCAGGAGGCCACCCTGGGGGCAGGGGGTGGGCTGCACCATCGGCCTCTGTGTCTGGCCTCAACCTGGACACCAGCTCTCTGCAGCAGCCAGCTTGAGCCCCTTGGAGCCAGGCGCACAGGGAACAGAGCCCCAGAGGTCCAGCTATTCCAATATCTATGATGACAGTATGGATGAGCTCCTCGTCTAGCCTGAGCATGGCTCGACAAGGACTAGACGCCTCCCCTGCTAGTGGGCCACTGCCGTCTCTCCCGTGCTCTCCTCCCTCCTGAAACCCTTTTGTTTTTTCTTGCCCTTGCCAAACAGAGCCGTTGTTTGAAGGAGCCCCAAGCCCGTGAGCAGCGCAGCTCTGCAGAGAGAGAGATACCAGCCCACATGTGAGTGTTGAGAGGCCTGGGAACTGCAAGCCAGGGTTGGGAGCATGGGGGACCGTGACCCCCTGGACATGTTGGCACCCCAAAGGCCTCAGCTGCGGGGCAGGACACACAGAAGAGCCTGATTTCAAGTGGTGCAGCAGTTGGGAGGGAAGAAGCCCCAAAGGTGCCCAGGCAGCAGGAGAGGGACTTTGTTACTCCTCTTGCAGATATGTGCCGCCACGGGCCAAACAGAACATGCAGCTCACGGCATCCTTCAAAGTGCTTCGGAGCTGCTGGAAGGAGAAGGTGGAGCAAAACCGGCAGAGGCTGAAGCAGGAGGAAGAGGCTCGCCGGTAAGTAGCTCCCAACCAAAGTCGGGTTCCTGTTCCAGCCAAGACCTTACTGCCACGACACGGGTGGGAGGGCCTCTTTTGCTACCCCTCTAGCTCAGGGCACAGAAGTGCCCTTGGAGCTTGGCCTGAAGGTCTGCGCCTGAACCCAGGATGCCAGGCACGGATATGGGCTGGGATGTGTCATGGCATTTCCACAAGGCACCTGCATGTTATGACTCACTCAGCATCTTTCTCCTGTACCCCTCAGTGCTTTGCTGATGAGCAACATCCAAAAGAAAGAACAACGGGCCCAGAAGCCACGTGGCAACAGCAAACCAGGGCGTTCCCGCAGGAAATAAAGTGCCTCTCTGAGTGGGTGAAAGCCTCCTTTTGGTGCAGTGTGAAGCTTGCAAGAAACACCGGGGCAGCTTTGGAGGGCCAGGCAGGCGGCACAAGGCAGCAAGGAGAGCAGGGAGGGCTCATCCCGGGACACTCTCTCTCTGGGCCCTGCCTGTCTTGTCCACAGAGAGGGAAGAAGAAAGGCCCTCCAAGGCAGCCATTTCTGAGATAATGCTGGGCACTGCGACTCTGCTTTCTGCTCCCCGGGACAAGCCTTGAGCAAGGCTGGGAGGGCTCCCACAGGGAGAGGACATGCCTGCGCTGCAGAACCGATCCCCCATCTGCAGGCCAAAGCAAAGCCAGCATTGCTTTAGCCATTCAGGGAATTAGAGTGGACAATCACTGTCCTAAGCATCCTCTCTTCCACACCTCTTTGGAGCTGGAAGAACGAGAAATCCAGAGCTCAAGACCATTGTCAAATGTGATTAGTGTGTTCACGGATGCTAGTAGCAAAACTGGAAATATGGGTATGCTTTCCGGGAGTCAGATCTTTGGAAAACTCAAATTCGGAGGGAAACCGCATCCGTGCAAGTCCTAGAACTAAAAGCCGTAGTTTGGGCATTTCTAACTTTTCACGATCGACCCATGAATATAGTTATCGATTCCCTATATGCGGTAGGCATTGTTCAATGAATTCATAGGGCAATTATAGGGCATGTAAACAACCATAGTCTCCAAGCCTTGTTTGTTCAGCTTTGGAACATCATACAACAAAGGAAGCATGCCTTTTGGGTGTCACATATCCGTAGTCATACTGCACTCCCTGGCCCTTTAACAGAAGGTAATACAGTCATAGATAGTGCCGGTGGAACAGCAGGCATCAACCTCTCATTCATTTTTCTCGAGTGTCACCATCGAAATTTAATTATTGTTTGCTTTGGGGAGAGCAAAAAAAAAAAAAAGAGGGGGAGACGGGTCCCTATGAATTAACCAGTAAAGTATGTTATGTTTTAAATTGGCTTAACCCTTGAAATGATGGTAACAGGTGGTTATACTTGTGTTTGTTGCTTTGTTTTTGTCAATGTTTTGATGCATGGTATTGCTAATTTTGTTTTTGAAAAAAGAGGGGGAGATGTTGGGGCCTTGTTGAAGCCTTAGTACTTTTGTAAGAATATAAGGAACTGGGGTAATGGGATTCGGGGGTCACCCACAGGAGAAGAACGTGTTCGTGAGCAGTTGAGGGGAACTGGAGCGATGCCCGGGAGACCTAGCAACCAAGCACAGAGAAGAGCACCAATCAGCTGCGAGCTTGTAGCCCGACCAAGGAGAATGCTGCTTCTTAGCGCATGCCCACGTGTACTGGTATAAAGCTCTGTTGCAGACGACAGCAGAGCGAGTTGCACCTGCTTCATGTTCAAGTGTTGTTCGCTCTGTCTGCCGGGGTGGGCCTCGGCACATGCCCTAAGAAATGTTGGGTCCTCTCTGCACCATGCAGACCCCAGGAGCTTTCCCTCTCTCACAGAGGGAGGAGATGCTGCTGGCCAGGGCCATGTGCTCAGTCTGCCCTGCTGCCAAGGGGACATTCCCAGCAAGGCAGGTGATTTCCTGGCAGCAAGCAGAGTGTCCAGGGCCCTTGCACCTCCTGACCTCAGCCACTTGAGAAGAGCCCGGCACGGGCTAGGGGACAGCCTGGCACCCTTCCACGGAC
This sequence comes from Tinamus guttatus, assembly GCF_059628265.1. Classification (NCBI taxonomy): domain Eukaryota; kingdom Metazoa; phylum Chordata; class Aves; order Tinamiformes; family Tinamidae; genus Tinamus; species Tinamus guttatus. Next base: position 84,031 of record NW_028288560.1, on the reverse strand, counting down.
ACTCAGTGGCCTGGAGTTGTGGCAGCAGTGCCTGGTTTTCAAGGAAGAATTGGAGCGGGACCTCTGGTCTCTCCTACTGCACCCCCAGAACAACAGCCCCACTGCAATGCCAACCATCCCCTTCAATTTGCACCAGTCCGCAAAGACTGAAACGCACAAAAGCTCCCCAAAATGGGACAAGGCCCAAACCTGCCACAAAGCCAAAAACAAACTGTAATCCAGCACTGCTCCCTGAAACGGGCAGGAAATCCCGGCCCTGCCCCAGTGTCCCCATTCTTGGACACCACACTATGCCACCCACGAGAGCCACGGTGCCCAGGCCGTGCGCAGCCTGCATTGGCAGGAGGTGCCCGGCAGCCATAGACTTGGACCCGCTGCCTCGAGATGGGCCCAGGAGCTGGAAAAAGTGCAGGGGACACTGTGCACGAAGGCCGTTTTTCCTCTTCTCTTTCACAGCATATCCCCGCTAGCCAACACCTTGCTGAGCACTCTTGAGGAAAGAGCTACAGCATTGCCCTCTTTTTGACATTTCACAGCCCTGGGCACCCCTTAGACACACTGCTGATGTGTCTGTCCTCACCCTTGACCCCACGGCTGGGATGAAGGCAGCGGCCTGTGTGCCAGGGCGAGAGGGGACATCTCTCTCCTCCTTCCCTGGCTGTTTCAGCTGCCGCTCCCCTCAGGCAGCCCCTGGTGACACGCGCTGAGGTCACACTGGCCTGCGCTGCATCACAAGGAGGTGACCCCCAGCGACCGGCAGGGCCCTGTCACTTCCCTGCTAGGCACGCGCGCTGCTGGTCACTGCTCGCCGTGCTCTGCTTCACTGCTGTCCTTTGGAGCTTCTCGGTGACGAGGAGCACACACAGGAGGCGGTGGGAGTGCTCAGGGAAGCTCTCTCTCACGGCCTGAGAACAAGGGGCTCATTGGAGAGAGAGGAGTCCTTGGCGAGGTCGTGGAAGAGAATCCTTCTTCCCTGCTCGACTAGCGAGCCAAGGACAAAGGGGAAGCCAAGATGGAGGGCTTCTGGACCGAGATTATCAATCCGGTGTACTCCATTTTGTTCCCAGTGCTCCTGCAACTCTCCACTGAGGGTAAGGGCTTCGGGTGCTGCTTCGCCAGGTGCCGCAGAACCTGTGAGGTGACAAAACAGCTGTGGCCCCGGGACTGTGGCCCTGCAGAAGGCTGGGGGCTCTTGTGAGAGCCCGGCCTGAGGGTCCTGTCGCGCTTGGGAGACAGAGTGGCAGCCAGGACTTGTGCGTCCTGGTCCTGCAGCTACCCTGAGCCCCAAGGCTCCTTTGGGCACTGCTCCCTCTGCTCAGGGACTTGTAGTGCAGGGTCCTGTCTGCCTGGAAAGTGGGAAGCCCTCTGGAGAGGGCCTCTGGGGGGAAATAGATCCTTCATTCAGGAGCTGCAGGTGTCCCTGCATTCCCACGGGGCTCTCAAGCACCTGCCACCAATGCCCCCGGGGGAAACAAAGCCTTTGCTCTGGAGGGCATCCAAGGAGGCTTCTATTTGGGACAGGCTCGCTTTCTTCCTCCTGCACCCCCTCACGTCTCTGGTGGGCAGAAGTTATTGGGCGTTTTGCGCTTAGAGCTGGCATCCTTTGTCAGAAGTCCGGTGGCCGCCTTCCCGTCTCCCATTTTCCCCCTCTGCACCTCTGCAGGGATCAATGTAATGCTGGGAGCCTGGAATGGGGCATAGGACAGCTCGCCAGCTGGGTCCGTGGCTTTTCTGTTCATTTGAACGTGCCTGCATCGGTCACCCCGGGGGAAGCAGCTTGCGCAGAGCTTGGGAGCCTCCTGACACGGGCACTGACGCATCTTTCCCTTGCTTTGCAGAGATTGTGAGGATCTGGGATGCTGTGTCCCATTACATCCTGCAGCAGCTGCGGCTCAACAAGGTGGGCTGGTGTCCTGCTTCCCCTCGCTCTGGAGGCTTTCATTTGTCCAGAGTGCCCTGGGCCCTGTGAACAATCTTCCCTCAGCACCACGGCAGCGCACTGCCACCAGCCAGGTGCTGCAGAGCAGCTCCTTAGAAAACTGGGGGAGAAACCACGTGCATATCTTGTGTGAGGAAGCGTGCGTCACCTCGTGGGGCTTCTCCTTTCCTCGTGGCTAGAATGGAGAGACCAAGCAGAGAGGCAGAGGCCTTTTCCTGCCTCTGTGCTCACTGAGAGCCCTGGCATCTTCTGATGCTCTGAGATGGTAGGCAATAGTTGGAGGAGAGCGAGGACCAAATGGCGAGAGGAGGGTGAGGACAACCTCCGCAGCAAGTGGCTCAGCTGCAAAGCTCTCCAAAGACTTGCTCTACTTTACTGCAAGAGCAGGGAGGGCACAGAGCAGCCTGCCCTCACTCACACGCTCCTCCCTTCTTGCATCAACAGAATACCTATGCGGCGTCCTTTGTGTCTTTTCTGTGTGCAGGGTGTTCTGGTAGAGGGTCTTGGAACCTTCTGCACAGTGGAAGAGCCATTGATCCTGGGTGCAGAAGAGGTGCTCCTGGTTCGAAGACCCATCTTCAAACCGGCCTTGCAAATGCTCTGGCCTGGGAGGCTCACGTGCCCCGAAGTGACCATCCCTGGTGAGTCAGCAGGGACCACCCTCCGCTTCCCCTTGCTATTGTGCCCGGGGTGGGTGTGTGCTCCCTGCTCTTTACAAGGGGCCGCCAGAAGCAGGCGATTCCCTGCAGACCTGGGCAAACAGGTAGAGCTCCCCCGACGCAAGCCAGCACCCAGAGAGCTGCTGCTTGGGAAGGACCTTGGCTGCACTCTTCTGTTGCGAGTGTTGCAGCAGGCAGCGCTCTCTTTCCCTGAGCTGCCCCAGCTTTTGGCTCCACGCCACTCCCGTGCCTTGATGGCCCAGCGACGGAAATAGGTCCTGCTCTAGCACTCGCCTTGTTTGTCTTCCTTGCAGACTACGTGACCATTGAGCCGCTGAACTACCTGCTCCTGTCCCTGGTCACCTCCTTGCCGCGGCGAGTGGTAGAGGAGTGCGTTAAAGAGACCATCCTCTTGTTCTCCTTCTACCTGAGGAGCACGTGCAACGTGGCCTTTGCCTTCCGGGACATTGGTGTCCTGACGCGCCAGAAAGACAGGGTCTGCATGCTCTTTTATGCCAGCTGCATCCAACGGCTGGAGAAAAGGGCAAGCCTCTTTGCGGCCCTTCGCAGCGTAAGTTGCTCTGCTTTCCAGGCCTACTTGCAGTGCTTCGGGAAGCCTCAAGGGCCATCTTGCAGGTAGCGGGCTAAGCAAACACCTTCCCAAGTGCTTGGCCCCACCAAATTCCCCACTCCCAAGGAAAACGCTCCCTGTCTTCCTGGATGCCTGTCTCTACGGAACGCCTGCCACGGCTTTTAGCCGCTCTCTAGTCTTTGCTGTGCAGCGTCCGCACTCCAGAGCAAGGGCTAATGTGCAGAGGGCTTGGAGCTACATGCTCCTCTTGTAACAGCGGCAGCGGCTGCTGCCTTTGGACGCAGGCACAAAGCTGCCTCGGAAGGCTCCCAACGGGCCTGTGCTGCCTTGCAGGTACCTTGGATGGCAGATCCTGTGGAGCCCAGCGGGAAGATCTATATTCCAGGCACCACGTCCAGGCACGTCCGCATCTTCCCCAGGTGAGTGTGTGTCCTTTGCAGCCCTTGGCTGCCTCGCGGGGGACCTTCCCAGCTCCTGCTTGGCAGCACACAGTGCCAGGGGCGTTGCTGCAAGGAACTGAAGTCAGATTCTCTGCCTTTGAGGGGACACTGCCCAACAGCCCCAAAGAAGGCTGTGTGGAGGCAAGGCAGATGGCGGGAGATGAGGTCTCAGAGGGCAGGGAGAAGCATGAGTACCAGTGAGTGGTCAGGGGCAGACAGGCCCCTTCCTTTCTTCCAACTCGCCTTGTCTTCCAGGTTTTGCTTCGTGGGGGAACGCAGCCCACAAGACAAGGCTGCCCCCGCTGCACCTCCCCCTGAGGAGAACGAGGAGGCCAAAGAGCGAAGCAGCACCAGCTCCACCCCCCGTGAAGGTAAGGCCAAAGCTGCCTCCCTGCGGGGCACGTTGCCTCCTCATCCCTCCGCGCTGCCTCGCAGCAGCCACCTGGAAAGGGGCTGCTCAGCAGGCTCTGCTGAAGACTTTTCTCCCTTCCTCCTTGCAGAGCAGCAACCTGACAAGCGCCTGCAGCAGCGCCAGGAGCTGTGTCTGCCCATGCTGCCAAGCTGGGGGGCAGGCAGGACTCGGCAAGGCCCCAAGAAGCAGCCTACTGCCAGGTGAGAGCCTTGGCGGAAAGGTGGAGGGCTGTGCTTCTTTGTGCCTGTGCACCAGAGAGGGCCCCTTGGCACATGCTGGCCGTAGGGCCTTGCAGTGCCTGCAGACATATGACACCAAAAAGGCTCTTCTCTTGCTGCAAGGGGAGCATGCGCCATTTGCGTGGCTGCTTCACACTGCCCACATTCTCCTTGCGTGCCAGAATGTTGTGGGGAGCTGATAGGAAAGCCTTGCAGGAGTCTTCCACAGGAAGAAGGCCCTTGAGATGGGAGGGAATGCCCTCCTTTCCCTTGCGCGAGCAAACGCCCCTTGCCCTCAACGTCTCTTGCATCCCTTGGTGTCTTCTCAGGAGCCCTGTGAAACCGCTGGGCCACATCGTGGGCATCTCGCTCCAGAAGGAGCTGGAAGTGGAGCACCGCCCACATCCTCCGGCTGCCCCTCGCACTGGCCCTACCCGCACCGCTCGTAGGGCTGCGGCACTGCTGCACAGTGGGCCCAAGGTAATTCTTGCATCCTCCTCATGAGCACAGAAGCTTGGTGCTGCAAGACCCTTGTGCCAAGGGCCCTCAGCATATGCTCCCTAGAACACTCCGCTGCCTCTTGGGGATGTCGCCTGCAATGCCCTAGGGTGGCCTCTACTTCTGCAACAGTGTGGCTGCGCACAGAACATGTGCAGAACTTCTCACGGGGTTTTCTTAAGTGCAGACATTGCACTTAAGAAAAGTGCAGTGCTCTTTGGCTTTGAAGGCACAGAAGACATGGGGGTGCCTCTTTAGTCCCTGCTCACTTAGGGCGGATGAGAGCAGCTTTCCCGCTGTGCTGGCAGGGGGCAAAGAGCCGCAGGGGTTCAAGAGCAGGGGCAGAAGAGTGGGTGAAGAGTACAAGACAACACGTCCCCCGCCCATGAGGCCTCCTCTCCAAGCATACAGGATTACTTCTCTTGACATCTTGTGTCCTCCCTAGGAAACCACCTGCCCTCCCATGCAGCGCGCTCCAAGACCTCCCCGTGCTGCCCTCTTCAAGCAGAGGTGGGAGCCAGCACCATTAAAGGAGCAGCGCCTTGTGCTGGAAGAAAGCAGCCAGCAGCAGGAAAAGGTAGGGGATGCTTTGAGAGCCCTCGGAAAAGGGTGCATTTCCCACGTGCAGGGCGCCGAGTCTTGCGCTCAGCAAGGGCCGAGGCGCAATGCTGCCTGCGATCCCCAGGCCTTGTGAGCAAGGAGAGGACTGCAGCCCAAATGTGGGTCCAGAAGGAGCCAGGAGGCCACCCTGGGGGCAGGGGGTGGGCTGCACCATCGGCCTCTGTGTCTGGCCTCAACCTGGACACCAGCTCTCTGCAGCAGCCAGCTTGAGCCCCTTGGAGCCAGGCGCACAGGGAACAGAGCCCCAGAGGTCCAGCTATTCCAATATCTATGATGACAGTATGGATGAGCTCCTCGTCTAGCCTGAGCATGGCTCGACAAGGACTAGACGCCTCCCCTGCTAGTGGGCCACTGCCGTCTCTCCCGTGCTCTCCTCCCTCCTGAAACCCTTTTGTTTTTTCTTGCCCTTGCCAAACAGAGCCGTTGTTTGAAGGAGCCCCAAGCCCGTGAGCAGCGCAGCTCTGCAGAGAGAGAGATACCAGCCCACATGTGAGTGTTGAGAGGCCTGGGAACTGCAAGCCAGGGTTGGGAGCATGGGGGACCGTGACCCCCTGGACATGTTGGCACCCCAAAGGCCTCAGCTGCGGGGCAGGACACACAGAAGAGCCTGATTTCAAGTGGTGCAGCAGTTGGGAGGGAAGAAGCCCCAAAGGTACCCAGGCAGCAGGAGAGGGACTTTGTTACTCCTCTTGCAGATATGTGCCGCCACGGGCCAAACAGAACATGCAGCTCACGGCATCCTTCAAAGTGCTTCGGAGCTGCTGGAAGGAGAAGGTGGAGCAAAACCGGCAGAGGCTGAAGCAGGAGGAAGAGGCTCGCCGGTAAGTAGCTCCCAACCAAAGTCGGGTTCCTGTTCCAGCCAAGACCTTACTGCCACGACACGGGTGGGAGGGCCTCTTTTGCTACCCCTCTAGCTCAGGGCACAGAAGTGCCCTTGGAGCTTGGCCTGAAGGTCTGCGCCTGAACCCAGGATGCCAGGCACGGATATGGGCTGGGATGTGTCATGGCATTTCCACAAGGCACCTGCATGTTATGACTCACTCAGCATCTTTCTCCTGTACCCCTCAGTGCTTTGCTGATGAGCAACATCCAAAAGAAAGAACAACGGGCCCAGAAGCCACGTGGCAACAGCAAACCAGGGCGTTCCCGCAGGAAATAAAGTGCCTCTCTGAGTGGGTGAAAGCCTCCTTTTGGTGCAGTGTGAAGCTTGCAAGAAACACCGGGGCAGCTTTGGAGGGCCAGGCAGGCGGCACAAGGCAGCAAGGAGAGCAGGGAGGGCTCATCCCGGGACACTCTCTCTCTGGGCCCTGCCTGTCTTGTCCACAGAGAGGGAAGAAGAAAGGCCCTCCAAGGCAGCCATTTCTGAGATAATGCTGGGCACTGCGACTCTGCTTTCTGCTCCCCGGGACAAGCCTTGAGCAAGGCTGGGAGGGCTCCCACAGGGAGAGGACATGCCTGCGCTGCAGAACCGATCCCCCATCTGCAGGCCAAAGCAAAGCCAGCATTGCTTTAGCCATTCAGGGAATTAGAGTGGACAATCACTGTCCTAAGCATCCTCTCTTCCACACCTCTTTGGAGCTGGAAGAACGAGAAATCCAGAGCTCAAGACCATTGTCAAATGTGATTAGTGTGTTCACGGATGCTAGTAGCAAAACTGGAAATATGGGTATGCTTTCCGGGAGTCAGATCTTTGGAAAACTCAAATTCGGAGGGAAACCGCATCCGTGCAAGTCCTAGAACTAAAAGCCGTAGTTTGGGCATTTCTAACTTTTCACGATCGACCCATGAATATAGTTATCGATTCCCTATATGCGGTAGGCATTGTTCAATGAATTCATAGGGCAATTATAGGGCATGTAAACAACCATAGTCTCCAAGCCTTGTTTGTTCAGCTTTGGAACATCATACAACAAAGGAAGCATGCCTTTTGGGTGTCACATATCCGTAGTCATACTGCACTCCCTGGCCCTTTAACAGAAGGTAATACAGTCATAGATAGTGCCGGTGGAACAGCAGGCATCAACCTCTCATTCATTTTTCTCGAGTGTCACCATCGAAATTTAATTATTGTTTGCTTTGGGGAGAGCAAAAAAAAAAAAAAAAGAGGGGGAGACGGGTCCCTATGAATTAACCAGTAAAGTATGTTATGTTTTAAATTGGCTTAACCCTTGAAATGATGGTAACAGGTGGTTATACTTGTGTTTGTTGCTTTGTTTTTGTCAATGTTTTGATGCATGGTATTGCTAATTTTGTTTTTGAAAAAAGAGGGGGAGATGTTGGGGCCTTGTTGAAGCCTTAGTACTTTTGTAAGAATATAAGGAACTGGGGTAATGGGATTCGGGGGTCACCCACAGGAGAAGAACGTGTTCGTGAGCAGTTGAGGGGAACTGGAGCGATGCCCGGGAGACCTAGCAACCAAGCACAGAGAAGAGCACCAATCAGCTGCGAGCTTGTAGCCCGACCAAGGAGAATGCTGCTTCTTAGCGCATGCCCACGTGTACTGGTATAAAGCTCTGTTGCAGACGACAGCAGAGCGAGTTGCACCTGCTTCATGTTCAAGTGTTGTTCGCTCTGTCTGCCGGGGTGGGCCTCGGCACATGCCCTAAGAAATGTTGGGTCCTCTCTGCACCATGCAGACCCCAGGAGCTTTCCCTCTCTCACAGAGGGAGGAGATGCTGCTGGCCAGGGCCATGTGCTCAGTCTGCCCTGCTGCCAAGGGGACATTCCCAGCAAGGCAGGTGATTTCCTGGCAGCAAGCAGAGTGTCCAGGGCCCTTGCACCTCCTGACCTCAGCCACTTGAGAAGAGCCCGGCACGGGCTAGGGGACAGCCTGGCACCCTTCCACGGACACACTCAGTGGCCTGGAGTTGTGGCAGCAGTGCCTGGTTTTCAAGGAAGAATTGGAGCGGGACCTCTGGTCTCTCCTACTGCACCCCCAGAACAACAGCCCCACTGCAATGCCAACCATCCCCTTCAATTTGCACCAGTCCGCAAAGACTGAAACGCACAAAAGCTCCCCAAAATGGGACAAGGCCCAAACCTGCCACAAAGCCAAAAACAAACTGTAATCCAGCACTGCTCCCTGAAACGGGCAGGAAATCCCGGCCCTGCCCCAGTGTCCCCATTCTTGGACACCACACTATGCCACCCACGAGAGCCACGGTGCCCAGGCCGTGCGCAGCCTGCATTGGCAGGAGGTGCCCGGCAGCCATAGACTTGGACCCGCTGCCTCGAGATGGGCCCAGGAGCTGGAAAAAGTGCAGGGGACACTGTGCACGAAGGCCGTTTTTCCTCTTCTCTTTCACAGCATATCCCCGCTAGCCAACACCTTGCTGAGCACTCTTGAGGAAAGAGCTACAGCATTGCCCTCTTTTTGACATTTCACAGCCCTGGGCACCCCTTAGACACACTGCTGATGTGTCTGTCCTCACCCTTGACCCCACGGCTGGGATGAAGGCAGCGGCCTGTGTGCCAGGGCGAGAGGGGACATCTCTCTCCTCCTTCCCTGGCTGTTTCAGCTGCCGCTCCCCTCAGGCAGCCCCTGGTGACACGCGCTGAGGTCACACTGGCCTGCGCTGCATCACAAGGAGGTGACCCCCAGCGACCGGCAGGGCCCTGTCACTTCCCTGCCAGGCACGCGCGCTGCTGGTCACTGCTCGCCGTGCTCTGCTTCACTGCTGTCCTTTGGAGCTTCTCGGTGACGAGGAGCACACACAGGAGGCGGTGGGAGTGCTCAGGGAAGCTCTCTCTCACGGCCTGAGAACAAGGGGCTCATTGGAGAGAGAGGAGTCCTTGGCGAGGTCGTGGAAGAGAATCCTTCTTCCCTGCTCGACTAGCGAGCCAAGGACAAAGGGGAAGCCAAGATGGAGGGCTTCTGGACCGAGATTATCAATCCGGTGTACTCCATTTTGTTCCCAGTGCTCCTGCAACTCTCCACTGAGGGTAAGGGCTTCGGGTGCTGCTTCGCCAGGTGCCGCAGAACCTGTGAGGTGACAAAACAGCTGTGGCCCCGGGACTGTGGCCCTGCAGAAGGCTGGGGGCTCTTGTGAGAGCCCGGCCTGAGGGTCCTGTCGCGCTTGGGAGACAGAGTGGCAGCCAGGACTTGTGCGTCCTGGTCCTGCAGCTACCCTGAGCCCCAAGGCTCCTTTGGGCACTGCTCCCTCTGCTCAGGGACTTGTAGTGCAGGGTCCTGTCTGCCTGGAAAGTGGGAAGCCCTCTGGAGAGGGCCTCTGGGGGGAAATAGATCCTTCATTCAGGAGCTGCAGGTGTCCCTGCATTCCCACGGGGCTCTCAAGCACCTGCCACCAATGCCCCCGGGGGAAACAAAGCCTTTGCTCTGGAGGGCATCCAAGGAGGCTTCTATTTGGGACAGGCTCGCTTTCTTCCTCCTGCACCCCCTCACGTCTCTGGTGGGCAGAAGTTATTGGGCGTTTTGCGCTTAGAGCTGGCATCCTTTGTCAGAAGTCCGGTGGCCGCCTTCCCGTCTCCCATTTTCCCCCTCTGCACCTCTGCAGGGATCAACGTAATGCTGGGAGCCTGGAATGGGGCATAGGACAGCTCGCCAGCTGGGTCCGTGGCTTTTCTGTTCATTTGAACGTGCCTGCATCGGTCACCCCGGGGGAAGCAGCTTGCGCAGAGCTTGGGAGCCTCCTGACACGGGCACTGACGCATCTTTCCCTTGCTTTGCAGAGATTGTGAGGATCTGGGATGCTGTGTCCCATTACATCCTGCAGCAGCTGCGGCTCAACAAGGTGGGCTGGTGTCCTGCTTCCCCTCGCTCTGGAGGCTTTCATTTGTCCAGAGTGCCCTGGGCCCTGTGAACAATCTTCCCTCAGCACCACGGCAGCGCACTGCCACCAGCCAGGTGCTGCAGAGCAGCTCCTTAGAAAACTGGGGGAGAAACCACGTGCATATCTTGTGTGAGGAAGCGTGCGTCACCTCGTGGGACTTCTCCTTTCCTCGTGGCTAGAATGGAGAGACCAAGCAGAGAGGCAGAGGCCTTTTCCTGCCTCTGTGCTCACTGAGAGCCCTGGCATCTTCTGATGCTCTGAGATGGTAGGCAATAGTTGGAGGAGAGCGAGGACCAAATGGCGAGAGGAGGGTGAGGACAACCTCCGCAGCAAGTGGCTCAGCTGCAAAGCTCTCCAAAGACTTGCTCTACTTTACTGCAAGAGCAGGGAGGGCACAGAGCAGCCTGCCCTCACTCACACGCTCCTCCCTTCTTGCATCAACAGAATACCTATGCGGCGTCCTTTGTGTCTTTTCTGTGTGCAGGGTGTTCTGGTAGAGGGTCTTGGAACCTTCTGCACAGTGGAAGAGCCATTGATCCTGGGTGCAGAAGAGGTGCTCCTGGTTCGAAGACCCATCTTCAAACCGGCCTTGCAAATGCTCTGGCCTGGGAGGCTCACGTGCCCCGAAGTGACCATCCCTGGTGAGTCAGCAGGGACCACCCTCCGCTTCCCCTTGCTATTGTGCCCGGGGTGGGTGTGTGCTCCCTGCTCTTTACAAGGGGCCGCCAGAAGCAGGCGATTCCCTGCAGACCTGGGCAAACAGGTAGAGCTCCCCCGACGCAAGCCAGCACCCAGAGAGCTGCTGCTTGGGAAGGACCTTGGCTGCACTCTTCTGTTGCGAGTGTTGCAGCAGGCAGCGCTCTCTTTCCCTGAGCTGCCCCAGCTTTTGGCTCCACGCCACTCCCGTGCCTTGATGGCCCAGCGACGGAAATAGGTCCTGCTCTAGCACTCGCCTTGTTTGTCTTCCTTGCAGACTACGTGACCATTGAGCCGCTGAACTACCTGCTCCTGTCCCTGGTCACCTCCTTGCCGCGGCGAGTGGTAGAGGAGTGCGTTAAAGAGACCATCCTCTTGTTCTCCTTCTACCTGAGGAGCACGTGCAACGTGGCCTTTGCCTTCCGGGACATTGGTGTCCTGACGCGCCAGAAAGACAGGGTCTGCATGCTCTTTTATGCCAGCTGCATCCAACGGCTGGAGAAAAGGGCAAGCCTCTTTGCGGCCCTTCGCAGCGTAAGTTGCTCTGCTTTCCAGGCCTACTTGCAGTGCTTCGGGAAGCCTCAAGGGCCATCTTGCAGGTAGCGGGCTAAGCAAACACCTTCCCAAGTGCTTGGCCCCACCAAATTCCCCACTCCCAAGGAAAACGCTCCCTGTCTTCCTGGATGCCTGTCTCTACGGAACGCCTGCCACGGCTTTTAGCCGCTCTCTAGTCTTTGCTGTGCAGCGTCCGCACTCCAGAGCAAGGGCTAATGTGCAGAGGGCTTGGAGCTACATGCTCCTCTTGTAACAGCGGCAGCGGCTGCTGCCTTTGGACGCAGGCACAAAGCTGCCTCGGAAGGCTCCCAACGGGCCTGTGCTGCCTTGCAGGTACCTTGGATGGCAGATCCTGTGGAGCCCAGCGGGAAGATCTATATTCCAGGCACCACGTCCAGGCACGTCCGCATCTTCCCCAGGTGAGTGTGTGTCCTTTGCAGCCCTTGGCTGCCTCGCGGGGGACCTTCCCAGCTCCTGCTTGGCAGCACACAGTGCCAGGGGCGTTGCTGCAAGGAACTGAAGTCAGATTCTCTGCCTTTGAGGGGACACTGCCCAACAGCCCCAAAGAAGGCTGTGTGGAGGCAAGGCAGATGGCGGGAGATGAGGTCTCAGAGGGCAGGGAGAAGCATGAGTACCAGTGAGTGGTCAGGGGCAGACAGGCCCCTTCCTTTCTTCCAACTCGCCTTGTCTTCCAGGTTTTGCTTCGTGGGGGAACGCAGCCCACAAGACAAGGCTGCCCCTGCTGCACCTCCCCCTGAGGAGAACGAGGAGGCCAAAGAGCGAAGCAGCACCAGCTCCACCCCCCGTGAAGGTAAGGCCAAAGCTGCCTCCCTGCGGGGCACGTTGCCTCCTCATCCCTCCGCGCTGCCTCGCAGCAGCCACCTGGAAAGGGGCTGCTCAGCAGGCTCTGCTGAAGACTTTTCTCCCTTCCTCCTTGCAGAGCAGCAACCTGACAAGCGCCTGCAGCAGCGCCAGGAGCTGTGTCTGCCCATGCTGCCAAGCTGGGGGGCAGGCAGGACTCGGCAAGGCCCCAAGAAGCAGCCTACTGCCAGGTGAGAGCCTTGGCGGAAAGGTGGAGGGCTGTGCTTCTTTGTGCCTGTGCACCAGAGAGGGCCCCTTGGCACATGCTGGCCGTAGGGCCTTGCAGTGCCTGCAGACATATGACACCAAAAAGGCTCTTCTCTTGCTGCAAGGGGAGCATGCGCCATTTGCGTGGCTGCTTCACACTGCCCACATTCTCCTTGCGTGCCAGAATGTTGTGGGGAGCTGATAGGAAAGCCTTGCAGGAGTCTTCCACAGGAAGAAGGCCCTTGAGATGGGAGGGAATGCCCTCCTTTCCCTTGCGCGAGCAAACGCCCCTTGCCCTCAACGTCTCTTGCATCCCTTGGTGTCTTCTCAGGAGCCCTGTGAAACCGCTGGGCCACATCGTGGGCATCTCGCTCCAGAAGGAGCTGGAAGTGGAGCACCGCCCACATCCTCCGGCTGCCCCTCGCACTGGCCCTACCCGCACCGCTCGTAGGGCTGCGGCACTGCTGCACAGTGGGCCCAAGGTAATTCTTGCATCCTCCTCATGAGCACAGAAGCTTGGTGCTGCAAGACCCTTGTGCCAAGGGCCCTCAGCGTATGCTCCCTAGAACACTCCGCTGCCTCTTGGGGATGTCGCCTGCAATGCCCTAGGGTGGCCTCTACTTCTGCAACAGTGTGGCTGCGCACAGAACATGTGCAGAACTTCTCACGGGGTTTTCTTAAGTGCAGACATTGCACTTAAGAAAAGTGCAGTGCTCTTTGGCTTTGAAGGCACAGAAGACATGGGGGTGCCTCTTTAGTCCCTGCTCACTTAGGGCGGATGAGAGCAGCTTTCCCGCTGTGCTGGCAGGGGGCAAAGAGCCGCAGGGGTTCAAGAGCAGGGGCAGAAGAGTGGGTGAAGAGTACAAGACAACACGTCCCCCGCCCATGAGGCCTCCTCTCCAAGCATACAGGATTACTTCTCTTGACATCTTGTGTCCTCCCTAGGAAACCACCTGCCCTCCCATGCAGCGCGCTCCAAGACCTCCCCGTGCTGCCCTCTTCAAGCAGAGGTGGGAGCCAGCACCATTAAAGGAGCAGCGCCTTGTGCTGGAAGAAAGCAGCCAGCAGCAGGAAAAGGTAGGGGATGCTTTGAGAGCCCTCGGAAAAGGGTGCATTTCCCACGTGCAGGGCGCCGAGTCTTGCGCTCAGCAAGGGCCGAGGCGCAATGCTGCCTGCGATCCCCAGGCCTTGTGAGCAAGGAGAGGACTGCAGCCCAAATGTGGGTCCAGAAGGAGCCAGGAGGCCACCCTGGGGGCAGGGGGTGGGCTGCACCATCGGCCTCTGTGTCTGGCCTCAACCTGGACACCAGCTCTCTGCAGCAGCCAGCTTGAGCCCCTTGGAGCCAGGCGCACAGGGAACAGAGCCCCAGAGGTCCAGCTATTCCAATATCTATGATGACAGTATGGATGAGCTCCTCGTCTAGCCTGAGCATGGCTCGACAAGGACTAGACGCCTCCCCTGCTAGTGGGCCACTGCCGTCTCTCCCGTGCTCTCCTCCCTCCTGAAACCCTTTTGTTTTTTCTTGCCCTTGCCAAACAGAGCCGTTGTTTGAAGGAGCCCCAAGCCCGTGAGCAGCGCAGCTCTGCAGAGAGAGAGATACCAGCCCACATGTGAGTGTTGAGAGGCCTGGGAACTGCAAGCCAGGGTTGGGAGCATGGGGGACCGTGACCCCCTGGACATGTTGGCACCCCAAAGGCCTCAGCTGCGGGGCAGGACACACAGAAGAGCCTGATTTCAAGTGGTGCAGCAGTTGGGAGGGAAGAAGCCCCAAAGGTGCCCAGGCAGCAGGAGAGGGACTTTGTTACTCCTCTTGCAGATATGTGCCGCCACGGGCCAAACAGAACATGCAGCTCACGGCATCCTTCAAAGTGCTTCGGAGCTGCTGGAAGGAGAAGGTGGAGCAAAACCGGCAGAGGCTGAAGCAGGAGGAAGAGGCTCGCCGGTAAGTAGCTCCCAACCAAAGTCGGGTTCCTGTTCCAGCCAAGACCTTACTGCCACGACACGGGTGGGAGGGCCTCTTTTGCTACCCCTCTAGCTCAGGGCACAGAAGTGCCCTTGGAGCTTGGCCTGAAGGTCTGCGCCTGAACCCAGGATGCCAGGCACGGATATGGGCTGGGATGTGTCATGGCATTTCCACAAGGCACCTGCATGTTATGACTCACTCAGCATCTTTCTCCTGTACCCCTCAGTGCTTTGCTGATGAGCAACATCCAAAAGAAAGAACAACGGGCCCAGAAGCCACGTGGCAACAGCAAACCAGGGCGTTCCCGCAGGAAATAAAGTGCCTCTCTGAGTGGGTGAAAGCCTCCTTTTGGTGCAGTGTGAAGCTTGCAAGAAACACCGGGGCAGCTTTGGAGGGCCAGGCAGGCGGCACAAGGCAGCAAGGAGAGCAGGGAGGGCTCATCCCGGGACACTCTCTCTCTGGGCCCTGCCTGTCTTGTCCACAGAGAGGGAAGAAGAAAGGCCTTCCAAGGCAGCCATTTCTGAGATAATGCTGGGCACTGCGACTCTGCTTTCTGCTCCCCGGGACAAGCCTTGAGCAAGGCTGGGAGGGCTCCCACAGGGAGAGGACATGCCTGCGCTGCAGAACCGATCCCCCATCTGCAGGCCAAAGCAAAGCCAGCATTGCTTTAGCCATTCAGGGAATTAGAGTGGACAATCACTGTCCTAAGCATCCTCTCTTCCACACCTCTTTGGAGCTGGAAGAACGAGAAATCCAGAGCTCAAGACCATTGTCAAATGTGATTAGTGTGTTCACGGATGCTAGTAGCAAAACTGGAAATATGGGTATGCTTTCCGGGAGTCAGATCTTTGGAAAACTCAAATTCGGAGGGAAACCGCATCCGTGCAAGTCCTAGAACTAAAAGCCGTAGTTTGGGCATTTCTAACTTTTCACGATCGACCCATGAATATAGTTATCGATTCCCTATATGCGGTAGGCATTGTTCAATGAATTCATAGGGCAATTACAGGGCATGTAAACAACCATAGTCTCCAAGCCTTGTTTGTTCAGCTTTGGAACATCATACAACAAAGGAAGCATGCCTTTTGGGTGTCACATATCCGTAGTCATACTGCACTCCCTGGCCCTTTAACAGAAGGTAATACAGTCATAGATAGTGCCGGTGGAACAGCAGGCATCAACCTCTCATTCATTTTTCTCGAGTGTCACCATCGAAATTTAATTATTGTTTGCTTTGGGGAGAGCAAAAAAAAAAAAAAAGAGGGGGAGACGGGTCCCTATGAATTAACCAGTAAAGTATGTTATGTTTTAAATTGGCTTAACCCTTGAAATGATGGTAACAGGTGGTTATACTTGTGTTTGTTGCTTTGTTTTTGTCAATGTTTTGATGCATGGTATTGCTAATTTTGTTTTTGAAAAAAGAGGGGGAGATGTTGGGGCCTTGTTGAAGCCTTAGTACTTTTGTAAGAATATAAGGAACTGGGGTAATGGGATTCGGGGGTCACCCACAGGAGAAGAACGTGTTCGTGAGCAGTTGAGGGGAACTGGAGCGATGCCCGGGAGACCTAGCAACCAAGCACAGAGAAGAGCACCAATCAGCTGCGAGCTTGTAGCCCGACCAAGGAGAATGCTGCTTCTTAGCGCATGCCCACGTGTACTGGTATAAAGCTCTGTTGCAGACGACAGCAGAGCGAGTTGCACCTGCTTCATGTTCAAGTGTTGTTCGCTCTGTCTGCCGGGGTGGGCCTCGGCACATGCCCTAAGAAATGTTGGGTCCTCTCTGCACCATGCAGACCCCAGGAGCTTTCCCTCTCTCACAGAGGGAGGAGATGCTGCTGGCCAGGGCCATGTGCTCAGTCTGCCCTGCTGCCAAGGGGACATTCCCAGCAAGGCAGGTGATTTCCTGGCAGCAAGCAGAGTGTCCAGGGCCCTTGCACCTCCTGACCTCAGCCACTTGAGAAGAGCCCGGCACGGGCTAGGGGACAGCCTGGCACCCTTCCACGGACACTCAGTGGCCTGGAGTTGTGGCAGCAGTGCCTGGTTTTCAAGGAAGAATTGGAGCGGGACCTCTGGTCTCTCCTACTGCACCCCCAGAACAACAGCCCCACTGCAATGCCAACCATCCCCTTCAATTTGCACCAGTCCGCAAAGACTGAAACGCACAAAAGCTCCCCAAAATGGGACAAGGTCCAAACCTGCCACAAAGCCAAAAACAAACTGTAATCCAGCACTGCTCCCTGAAACGGGCAGGAAATCCCGGCCCTGCCCCAGTGTCCCCATTCTTGGACACCACACTATGCCACCCACGAGAGCCACGGTGCCCAGGCCGTGCGCAGCCTGCATTGGCAGGAGGTGCCCGGCAGCCATAGACTTGGACCCGCTGCCTCGAGATGGGCCCAGGAGCTGGAAAAAGTGCAGGGGACACTGTGCACGAAGGCCGTTTTTCCTCTTCTCTTTCACAGCATATCCCCGCTAGCCAACACCTTGCTGAGCACTCTTGAGGAAAGAGCTACAGCATTGCCCTCTTTTTGACATTTCACAGCCCTGGGCACCCCTTAGACACACTGCTGATGTGTCTGTCCTCACCCTTGACCCCACGGCTGGGATGAAGGCAGCGGCCTGTGTGCCAGGGCGAGAGGGGACATCTCTCTCCTCCTTCCCTGGCTGTTTCAGCTGCCGCTCCCCTCAGGCAGCCCCTGGTGACACGCGCTGAGGTCACACTGGCCTGCGCTGCATCACAAGGAGGTGACCCCCAGCGACCGGCAGGGCCCTGTCACTTCCCTGCTAGGCACGCGCGCTGCTGGTCACTGCTCGCCGTGCTCTGCTTCACTGCTGTCCTTTGGAGCTTCTCGGTGACGAGGAGCACACACAGGAGGCGGTGGGAGTGCTCAGGGAAGCTCTCTCTCACGGCCTGAGAACAAGGGGCTCATTGGAGAGAGAGGAGTCCTTGGCGAGGTCGTGGAAGAGAATCCTTCTTCCCTGCTCGACTAGCGAGCCAAGGACAAAGGGGAAGCCAAGATGGAGGGCTTCTGGACCGAGATTATCAATCCGGTGTACTCCATTTTGTTCCCAGTGCTCCTGCAACTCTCCACTGAGGGTAAGGGCTTCGGGTGCTGCTTCGCCAGGTGCCGCAGAACCTGTGAGGTGACAAAACAGCTGTGGCCCCGGGACTGTGGCCCTGCAGAAGGCTGGGGGCTCTTGTGAGAGCCCGGCCTGAGGGTCCTGTCGCGCTTGGGAGACAGAGTGGCAGCCAGGACTTGTGCGTCCTGGTCCTGCAGCTACCCTGAGCCCCAAGGCTCCTTTGGGCACTGCTCCCTCTGCTCAGGGACTTGTAGTGCAGGGTCCTGTCTGCCTGGAAAGTGGGAAGCCCTCTGGAGAGGGCCTCTGGGGGGAAATAGATCCTTCATTCAGGAGCTGCAGGTGTCCCTGCATTCCCACGGGGCTCTCAAGCACCTGCCACCAATGCCCCCGGGGGAAACAAAGCCTTTGCTCTGGAGGGCATCCAAGGAGGCTTCTATTTGGGACAGGCTCGCTTTCTTCCTCCTGCACCCCCTCACGTCTCTGGTGGGCAGAAGTTATTGGGCGTTTTGCGCTTAGAGCTGGCATCCTTTGTCAGAAGTCCGGTGGCCGCCTTCCCGTCTCCCATTTTCCCCCTCTGCACCTCTGCAGGGATCAACGTAATGCTGGGAGCCTGGAATGGGGCATAGGACAGCTCGCCAGCTGGGTCCGTGGCTTTTCTGTTCATTTGAACGTGCCTGCATCGGTCACCCCGGGGGAAGCAGCTTGCGCAGAGCTTGGGAGCCTCCTGACACGGGCACTGACGCATCTTTCCCTTGCTTTGCAGAGATTGTGAGGATCTGGGATGCTGTGTCCCATTACATCCTGCAGCAGCTGCGGCTCAACAAGGTGGGCTGGTGTCCTGCTTCCCCTCGCTCTGGAGGCTTTCATTTGTCCAGAGTGCCCTGGGCCCTGTGAACAATCTTCCCTCAGCACCACGGCAGCGCACTGCCACCAGCCAGGTGCTGCAGAGCAGCTCCTTAGAAAACTGGGGGAGAAACCACGTGCATATCTTGTGTGAGGAAGCGTGCGTCACCTCGTGGGGCTTCTCCTTTCCTCGTGGCTAGAATGGAGAGACCAAGCAGAGAGGCAGAGGCCTTTTCCTGCCTCTGTGCTCACTGAGAGCCCTGGCATCTTCTGATGCTCTGAGATGGTAGGCAATAGTTGGAGGAGAGCGAGGACCAAATGGCGAGAGGAGGGTGAGGACAACCTCCGCAGCAAGTGGCTCAGCTGCAAAGCTCTCCAAAGACTTGCTCTACTTTACTGCAAGAGCAGGGAGGGCACAGAGCAGCCTGCCCTCACTCACACGCTCCTCCCTTCTTGCATCAACAGAATACCTATGCGGCGTCCTTTGTGTCTTTTCTGTGTGCAGGGTGTTCTGGTAGAGGGTCTTGGAACCTTCTGCACAGTGGAAGAGCCATTGATCCTGGGTGCAGAAGAGGTGCTCCTGGTTCGAAGACCCATCTTCAAACCGGCCTTGCAAATGCTCTGGCCTGGGAGGCTCACGTGCCCCGAAGTGACCATCCCTGGTGAGTCAGCAGGGACCACCCTCCGCTTCCCCTTGCTATTGTGCCCGGGGTGGGTGTGTGCTCCCTGCTCTTTGCAAGGGGCCGCCAGAAGCAGGCGATTCCCTGCAGACCTGGGCAAACAGGTAGAGCTCCCCCGACGCAAGCCAGCACCCAGAGAGCTGCTGCTTGGGAAGGACCTTGGCTGCACTCTTCTGTTGCGAGTGTTGCAGCAGGCAGCGCTCTCTTTCCCTGAGCTGCCCCAGCTTTTGGCTCCACGCCACTCCCGTGCCTTGATGGCCCAGCGACGGAAATAGGTCCTGCTCTAGCACTCGCCTTGTTTGTCTTCCTTGCAGACTACGTGACCATTGAGCCGCTGAACTACCTGCTCCTGTCCCTGGTCACCTCCTTGCCGCGGCGAGTGGTAGAGGAGTGCGTTAAAGAGACCATCCTCTTGTTCTCCTTCTACCTGAGGAGCACGTGCAACGTGGCCTTTGCCTTCCGGGACATTGGTGTCCTGACGCGCCAGAAAGACAGGGTCTGCATGCTCTTTTATGCCAGCTGCATCCAACGGCTGGAGAAAAGGGCAAGCCTCTTTGCGGCCCTTCGCAGCGTAAGTTGCTCTGCTTTCCAGGCCTACTTGCAGTGCTTCGGGAAGCCTCAAGGGCCATCTTGCAGGTAGCGGGCTAAGCAAACACCTTCCCAAGTGCTTGGCCCCACCAAATTCCCCACTCCCAAGGAAAACGCTCCCTGTCTTCCTGGATGCCTGTCTCTACGGAACGCCTGCCACGGCTTTTAGCCGCTCTCTAGTCTTTGCTGTGCAGCGTCCGCACTCCAGAGCAAGGGCTAATGTGCAGAGGGCTTGGAGCTACATGCTCCTCTTGTAACAGCGGCAGCGGCTGCTGCCTTTGGACGCAGGCACAAAGCTGCCTCGGAAGGCTCCCAACGGGCCTGTGCTGCCTTGCAGGTACCTTGGATGGCAGATCCTGTGGAGCCCAGCGGGAAGATCTATATTCCAGGCACCACGTCCAGGCACGTCCGCATCTTCCCCAGGTGAGTGTGTGTCCTTTGCAGCCCTTGGCTGCCTCGCGGGGGACCTTCCCAGCTCCTGCTTGGCAGCACACAGTGCCAGGGGCGTTGCTGCAAGGAACTGAAGTCAGATTCTCTGCCTTTGAGGGGACACTGCCCAACAGCCCCAAAGAAGGCTGTGTGGAGGCAAGGCAGATGGCGGGAGATGAGGTCTCAGAGGGCAGGGAGAAGCATGAGTACCAGTGAGTGGTCAGGGGCAGACAGGCCCCTTCCTTTCTTCCAACTCGCCTTGTCTTCCAGGTTTTGCTTCGTGGGGGAACGCAGCCCACAAGACAAGGCTGCCCCCGCTGCACCTCCCCCTGAGGAGAACGAGGAGGCCAAAGAGCGAAGCAGCACCAGCTCCACCCCCCGTGAAGGTAAGGCCAAAGCTGCCTCCCTGCGGGGCACGTTGCCTCCTCATCCCTCCGCGCTGCCTCGCAGCAGCCACCTGGAAAGGGGCTGCTCAGCAGGCTCTGCTGAAGACTTTTCTCCCTTCCTCCTTGCAGAGCAGCAACCTGACAAGCGCCTGCAGCAGCGCCAGGAGCTGTGTCTGCCCATGCTGCCAAGCTGGGGGGCAGGCAGGACTCGGCAAGGCCCCAAGAAGCAGCCTACTGCCAGGTGAGAGCCTTGGCGGAAAGGTGGAGGGCTGTGCTTCTTTGTGCCTGTGCACCAGAGAGGGCCCCTTGGCACATGCTGGCCGTAGGGCCTTGCAGTGCCTGCAGACATATGACACCAAAAAGGCTCTTCTCTTGCTGCAAGGGGAGCATGCGCCATTTGCGTGGCTGCTTCACACTGCCCACATTCTCCTTGCGTGCCAGAATGTTGTGGGGAGCTGATAGGAAAGCCTTGCAGGAGTCTTCCACAGGAAGAAGGCCCTTGAGATGGGAGGGAATGCCCTCCTTTCCCTTGCGCGAGCAAACGCCCCTTGCCCTCAACGTCTCTTGCATCCCTTGGTGTCTTCTCAGGAGCCCTGTGAAACCGCTGGGCCACATCGTGGGCATCTCGCTCCAGAAGGAGCTGGAAGTGGAGCACCGCCCACATCCTCCGGCTGCCCCTCGCACTGGCCCTACCCGCACCGCTCGTAGGGCTGCGGCACTGCTGCACAGTGGGCCCAAGGTAATTCTTGCATCCTCCTCATGAGCACAGAAGCTTGGTGCTGCAAGACCCTTGTGCCAAGGGCCCTCAGCGTATGCTCCCTAGAACACTCCGCTGCCTCTTGGGGATGTCGCCTGCAATGCCCTAGGGTGGCCTCTACTTCTGCAACAGTGTGGCTGCACACAGAACATGTGCAGAACTTCTCACGGGGTTTTCTTAAGTGCAGACATTGCACTTAAGAAAAGTGCAGTGCTCTTTGGCTTTGAAGGCACAGAAGACATGGGGGTGCCTCTTTAGTCCCTGCTCACTTAGGGCGGATGAGAGCAGCTTTCCCGCTGTGCTGGCAGGGGGCAAAGAGCCGCAGGGGTTCAAGAGCAGGGGCAGAAGAGTGGGTGAAGAGTACAAGACAACACGTCCCCCGCCCATGAGGCCTCCTCTCCAAGCATACAGGATTACTTCTCTTGACATCTTGTGTCCTCCCTAGGAAACCACCTGCCCTCCCATGCAGCGCGCTCCAAGACCTCCCCGTGCTGCCCTCTTCAAGCAGAGGTGGGAGCCAGCACCATTAAAGGAGCAGCGCCTTGTGCTGGAAGAAAGCAGCCAGCAGCAGGAAAAGGTAGGGGATGCTTTGAGAGCCCTCGGAAAAGGGTGCATTTCCCACGTGCAGGGCGCCGAGTCTTGCGCTCAGCAAGGGCCGAGGCGCAATGCTGCCTGCGATCCCCAGGCCTTGTGAGCAAGGAGAGGACTGCAGCCCAAATGTGGGTCCAGAAGGAGCCAGGAGGCCACCCTGGGGGCAGGGGGTGGGCTGCACCATCGGCCTCTGTGTCTGGCCTCAACCTGGACACCAGCTCTCTGCAGCAGCCAGCTTGAGCCCCTTGGAGCCAGGCGCACAGGGAACAGAGCCCCAGAGGTCCAGCTATTCCAATATCTATGATGACAGTATGGATGAGCTCCTCGTCTAGCCTGAGCATGGCTCGACAAGGACTAGACGCCTCCCCTGCTAGTGGGCCACTGCCGTCTCTCCCGTGCTCTCCTCCCTCCTGAAACCCTTTTGTTTTTTCTTGCCCTTGCCAAACAGAGCCGTTGTTTGAAGGAGCCCCAAGCCCGTGAGCAGCGCAGCTCTGCAGAGAGAGAGATACCAGCCCACATGTGAGTGTTGAGAGGCCTGGGAACTGCAAGCCAGGGTTGGGAGCATGGGGGACCGTGACCCCCTGGACATGTTGGCACCCCAAAGGCCTCAGCTGCGGGGCAGGACACACAGAAGAGCCTGATTTCAAGTGGTGCAGCAGTTGGGAGGGAAGAAGCCCCAAAGGTGCCCAGGCAGCAGGAGAGGGACTTTGTTACTCCTCTTGCAGATATGTGCCGCCACGGGCCAAACAGAACATGCAGCTCACGGCATCCTTCAAAGTGCTTCGGAGCTGCTGGAAGGAGAAGGTGGAGCAAAACCGGCAGAGGCTGAAGCAGGAGGAAGAGGCTCGCCGGTAAGTAGCTCCCAACCAAAGTCGGGTTCCTGTTCCAGCCAAGACCTTACTGCCACGACACGGGTGGGAGGGCCTCTTTTGCTACCCCTCTAGCTCAGGGCACAGAAGTGCCCTTGGAGCTTGGCCTGAAGGTCTGCGCCTGAACCCAGGATGCCAGGCACGGATATGGGCTGGGATGTGTCATGGCATTTCCACAAGGCACCTGCATGTTATGACTCACTCAGCATCTTTCTCCTGTACCCCTCAGTGCTTTGCTGATGAGCAACATCCAAAAGAAAGAACAACGGGCCCAGAAGCCACGTGGCAACAGCAAACCAGGGCGTTCCCGCAGGAAATAAAGTGCCTCTCTGAGTGGGTGAAAGCCTCCTTTTGGTGCAGTGTGAAGCTTGCAAGAAACACCGGGGCAGCTTTGGAGGGCCAGGCAGGCGGCACAAGGCAGCAAGGAGAGCAGGGAGGGCTCATCCCGGGACACTCTCTCTCTGGGCCCTGCCTGTCTTGTCCACAGAGAGGGAAGAAGAAAGGCCCTCCAAGGCAGCCATTTCTGAGATAATGCTGGGCACTGCGACTCTGCTTTCTGCTCCCCGGGACAAGCCTTGAGCAAGGCTGGGAGGGCTCCCACAGGGAGAGGACATGCCTGCGCTGCAGAACCGATCCCCCATCTGCAGGCCAAAGCAAAGCCAGCATTGCTTTAGCCATTCAGGGAATTAGAGTGGACAATCACTGTCCTAAGCATCCTCTCTTCCACACCTCTTTGGAGCTGGAAGAACGAGAAATCCAGAGCTCAAGACCATTGTCAAATGTGATTAGTGTGTTCACGGATGCTAGTAGCAAAACTGGAAATATGGGTATGCTTTCCGGGAGTCAGATCTTTGGAAAACTCAAATTCGGAGGGAAACCGCATCCGTGCAAGTCCTAGAACTAAAAGCCGTAGTTTGGGCATTTCTAACTTTTCACGATCGACCCATGAATATAGTTATCGATTCCCTATATGCGGTAGGCATTGTTCAATGAATTCATAGGGCAATTATAGGGCATGTAAACAACCATAGTCTCCAAGCCTTGTTTGTTCAGCTTTGGAACATCATACAACAAAGGAAGCATGCCTTTTGGGTGTCACATATCCGTAGTCATACTGCACTCCCTGGCCCTTTAACAGAAGGTAATACAGTCATAGATAGTGCCGGTGGAACAGCAGGCATCAACCTCTCATTCATTTTTCTCGAGTGTCACCATCGAAATTTAATTATTGTTTGCTTTGGGGAGAGCAAAAAAAAAAAAAAAGAGGGGGAGACGGGTCCCTATGAATTAACCAGTAAAGTATGTTATGTTTTAAATTGGCTTAACCCTTGAAATGATGGTAACAGGTGGTTATACTTGTGTTTGTTGCTTTGTTTTTGTCAATGTTTTGATGCATGGTATTGCTAATTTTGTTTTTGAAAAAAGAGGGGGAGATGTTGGGGCCTTGTTGAAGCCTTAGTACTTTTGTAAGAATATAAGGAACTGGGGTAATGGGATTCGGGGGTCACCCACAGGAGAAGAACGTGTTCGTGAGCAGTTGAGGGGAACTGGAGCGATGCCCGGGAGACCTAGCAACCAAGCACAGAGAAGAGCACCAATCAGCTGCGAGCTTGTAGCCCGACCAAGGAGAATGCTGCTTCTTAGCGCATGCCCACGTGTACTGGTATAAAGCTCTGTTGCAGACGACAGCAGAGCGAGTTGCACCTGCTTCATGTTCAAGTGTTGTTCGCTCTGTCTGCCGGGGTGGGCCTCGGCACATGCCCTAAGAAATGTTGGGTCCTCTCTGCACCATGCAGACCCCAGGAGCTTTCCCTCTCTCACAGAGGGAGGAGATGCTGCTGGCCAGGGCCATGTGCTCAGTCTGCCCTGCTGCCAAGGGGACATTCCCAGCAAGGCAGGTGATTTCCTGGCAGCAAGCAGAGTGTCCAGGGCCCTTGCACCTCCTGACCTCAGCCACTTGAGAAGAGCCCGGCACGGGCTAGGGGACAGCCTGGCACCCTTCCACGGACACACTCAGTGGCCTGGAGTTGTGGCAGCAGTGCCTGGTTTTCAAGGAAGAATTGGAGCGGGACCTCTGGTCTCTCCTACTGCACCCCCAGAACAACAGCCCCACTGCAATGCCAACCATCCCCTTCAATTTGCACCAGTCCGCAAAGACTGAAACGCACAAAAGCTCCCCAAAATGGGACAAGGCCCAAACCTGCCACAAAGCCAAAAACAAACTGTAATCCAGCACTGCTCCCTGAAACGGGCAGGAAATCCCGGCCCTGCCCCAGTGTCCCCATTCTTGGACACCACACTATGCCACCCACGAGAGCCACGGTGCCCAGGCCGTGCGCAGCCTGCATTGGCAGGAGGTGCCCGGCAGCCATAGACTTGGACCCGCTGCCTCGAGATGGGCCCAGGAGCTGGAAAAAGTGCAGGGGACACTGTGCACGAAGGCCGTTTTTCCTCTTCTCTTTCACAGCATATCCCCGCTAGCCAACACCTTGCTGAGCACTCTTGAGGAAAGAGCTACAGCATTGCCCTCTTTTTGACATTTCACAGCCCTGGGCACCCCTTAGACACACTGCTGATGTGTCTGTCCTCACCCTTGACCCCACGGCTGGGATGAAGGCAGCGGCCTGTGTGCCAGGGCGAGAGGGGACATCTCTCTCCTCCTTCCCTGGCTGTTTCAGCTGCCGCTCCCCTCAGGCAGCCCCTGGTGACACGCGCTGAGGTCACACTGGCCTGCGCTGCATCACAAGGAGGTGACCCCCAGCGACCGGCAGGGCCCTGTCACTTCCCTGCCAGGCACGCGCGCTGCTGGTCACTGCTCGCCGTGCTCTGCTTCACTGCTGTCCTTTGGAGCTTCTCGGTGACGAGGAGCACACACAGGAGGCGGTGGGAGTGCTCAGGGAAGCTCTCTCTCACGGCCTGAGAACAAGGGGCTCATTGGAGAGAGAGGAGTCCTTGGCGAGGTCGTGGAAGAGAATCCTTCTTCCCTGCTCGACTAGCGAGCCAAGGACAAAGGGGAAGCCAAGATGGAGGGCTTCTGGACCGAGATTATCAATCCGGTGTACTCCATTTTGTTCCCAGTGCTCCTGCAACTCTCCACTGAGGGTAAGGGCTTCGGGTGCTGCTTCGCCAGGTGCCGCAGAACCTGTGAGGTGACAAAACAGCTGTGGCCCCGGGACTGTGGCCCTGCAGAAGGCTGGGGGCTCTTGTGAGAGCCCGGCCTGAGGGTCCTGTCGCGCTTGGGAGACAGAGTGGCAGCCAGGACTTGTGCGTCCTGGTCCTGCAGCTACCCTGAGCCCCAAGGCTCCTTTGGGCACTGCTCCCTCTGCTCAGGGACTTGTAGTGCAGGGTCCTGTCTGCCTGGAAAGTGGGAAGCCCTCTGGAGAGGGCCTCTGGGGGGAAATAGATCCTTCATTCAGGAGCTGCAGGTGTCCCTGCATTCCCACGGGGCTCTCAAGCACCTGCCACCAATGCCCCCGGGGGAAACAAAGCCTTTGCTCTGGAGGGCATCCAAGGAGGCTTCTATTTGGGACAGGCTCGCTTTCTTCCTCCTGCACCCCCTCACGTCTCTGGTGGGCAGAAGTTATTGGGCGTTTTGCGCTTAGAGCTGGCATCCTTTGTCAGAAGTCCGGTGGCCGCCTTCCCGTCTCCCATTTTCCCCCTCTGCACCTCTGCAGGGATCAACGTAATGCTGGGAGCCTGGAATGGGGCATAGGACAGCTCGCCAGCTGGGTCCGTGGCTTTTCTGTTCATTTGAACGTGCCTGCATCGGTCACCCCGGGGGAAGCAGCTTGCGCAGAGCTTGGGAGCCTCCTGACACGGGCACTGACGCATCTTTCCCTTGCTTTGCAGAGATTGTGAGGATCTGGGATGCTGTGTCCCATTACATCCTGCAGCAGCTGCGGCTCAACAAGGTGGGCTGGTGTCCTGCTTCCCCTCGCTCTGGAGGCTTTCATTTGTCCAGAGTGCCCTGGGCCCTGTGAACAATCTTCCCTCAGCACCACGGCAGCGCACTGCCACCAGCCAGGTGCTGCAGAGCAGCTCCTTAGAAAACTGGGGGAGAAACCACGTGCATATCTTGTGTGAGGAAGCGTGCGTCACCTCGTGGGACTTCTCCTTTCCTCGTGGCTAGAATGGAGAGACCAAGCAGAGAGGCAGAGGCCTTTTCCTGCCTCTGTGCTCACTGAGAGCCCTGGCATCTTCTGATGCTCTGAGATGGTAGGCAATAGTTGGAGGAGAGCGAGGACCAAATGGCGAGAGGAGGGTGAGGACAACCTCCGCAGCAAGTGGCTCAGCTGCAAAGCTCTCCAAAGACTTGCTCTACTTTACTGCAAGAGCAGGGAGGGCACAGAGCAGCCTGCCCTCACTCACACGCTCCTCCCTTCTTGCATCAACAGAATACCTATGCGGCGTCCTTTGTGTCTTTTCTGTGTGCAGGGTGTTCTGGTAGAGGGTCTTGGAACCTTCTGCACAGTGGAAGAGCCATTGATCCTGGGTGCAGAAGAGGTGCTCCTGGTTCGAAGACCCATCTTCAAACCGGCCTTGCAAATGCTCTGGCCTGGGAGGCTCACGTGCCCCGAAGTGACCATCCCTGGTGAGTCAGCAGGGACCACCCTCCGCTTCCCCTTGCTATTGTGCCCGGGGTGGGTGTGTGCTCCCTGCTCTTTACAAGGGGCCGCCAGAAGCAGGCGATTCCCTGCAGACCTGGGCAAACAGGTAGAGCTCCCCCGACGCAAGCCAGCACCCAGAGAGCTGCTGCTTGGGAAGGACCTTGGCTGCACTCTTCTGTTGCGAGTGTTGCAGCAGGCAGCGCTCTCTTTCCCTGAGCTGCCCCAGCTTTTGGCTCCACGCCACTCCCGTGCCTTGATGGCCCAGCGACGGAAATAGGTCCTGCTCTAGCACTCGCCTTGTTTGTCTTCCTTGCAGACTACGTGACCATTGAGCCGCTGAACTACCTGCTCCTGTCCCTGGTCACCTCCTTGCCGCGGCGAGTGGTAGAGGAGTGCGTTAAAGAGACCATCCTCTTGTTCTCCTTCTACCTGAGGAGCACGTGCAACGTGGCCTTTGCCTTCCGGGACATTGGTGTCCTGACGCGCCAGAAAGACAGGGTCTGCATGCTCTTTTATGCCAGCTGCATCCAACGGCTGGAGAAAAGGGCAAGCCTCTTTGCGGCCCTTCGCAGCGTAAGTTGCTCTGCTTTCCAGGCCTACTTGCAGTGCTTCGGGAAGCCTCAAGGGCCATCTTGCAGGTAGCGGGCTAAGCAAACACCTTCCCAAGTGCTTGGCCCCACCAAATTCCCCACTCCCAAGGAAAACGCTCCCTGTCTTCCTGGATGCCTGTCTCTACGGAACGCCTGCCACGGCTTTTAGCCGCTCTCTAGTCTTTGCTGTGCAGCGTCCGCACTCCAGAGCAAGGGCTAATGTGCAGAGGGCTTGGAGCTACATGCTCCTCTTGTAACAGCGGCAGCGGCTGCTGCCTTTGGACGCAGGCACAAAGCTGCCTCGGAAGGCTCCCAACGGGCCTGTGCTGCCTTGCAGGTACCTTGGATGGCAGATCCTGTGGAGCCCAGCGGGAAGATCTATATTCCAGGCACCACGTCCAGGCACGTCCGCATCTTCCCCAGGTGAGTGTGTGTCCTTTGCAGCCCTTGGCTGCCTCGCGGGGGACCTTCCCAGCTCCTGCTTGGCAGCACACAGTGCCAGGGGCGTTGCTGCAAGGAACTGAAGTCAGATTCTCTGCCTTTGAGGGGACACTGCCCAACAGCCCCAAAGAAGGCTGTGTGGAGGCAAGGCAGATGGCGGGAGATGAGGTCTCAGAGGGCAGGGAGAAGCATGAGTACCAGTGAGTGGTCAGGGGCAGACAGGCCCCTTCCTTTCTTCCAACTCGCCTTGTCTTCCAGGTTTTGCTTCGTGGGGGAACGCAGCCCACAAGACAAGGCTGCCCCCGCTGCACCTCCCCCTGAGGAGAACGAGGAGGCCAAAGAGCGAAGCAGCACCAGCTCCACCCCCCGTGAAGGTAAGGCCAAAGCTGCCTCCCTGCGGGGCACGTTGCCTCCTCATCCCTCCGCGCTGCCTCGCAGCAGCCACCTGGAAAGGGGCTGCTCAGCAGGCTCTGCTGAAGACTTTTCTCCCTTCCTCCTTGCAGAGCAGCAACCTGACAAGCGCCTGCAGCAGCGCCAGGAGCTGTGTCTGCCCATGCTGCCAAGCTGGGGGGCAGGCAGGACTCGGCAAGGCCCCAAGAAGCAGCCTACTGCCAGGTGAGAGCCTTGGCGGAAAGGTGGAGGGCTGTGCTTCTTTGTGCCTGTGCACCAGAGAGGGCCCCTTGGCACATGCTGGCCGTAGGGCCTTGCAGTGCCTGCAGACATATGACACCAAAAAGGCTCTTCTCTTGCTGCAAGGGGAGCATGCGCCATTTGCGTAGCTGCTTCACACTGCCCACATTCTCCTTGCGTGCCAGAATGTTGTGGGGAGCTGATAGGAAAGCCTTGCAGGAGTCTTCCACAGGAAGAAGGCCCTTGAGATGGGAGGGAATGCCCTCCTTTCCCTTGCGCGAGCAAACGCCCCTTGCCCTCAACGTCTCTTGCATCCCTTGGTGTCTTCTCAGGAGCCCTGTGAAACCGCTGGGCCACATCGTGGGCATCTCGCTCCAGAAGGAGCTGGAAGTGGAGCACCGCCCACATCCTCCGGCTGCCCCTCGCACTGGCCCTACCCGCACCGCTCGTAGGGCTGCGGCACTGCTGCACAGTGGGCCCAAGGTAATTCTTGCATCCTCCTCATGAGCACAGAAGCTTGGTGCTGCAAGACCCTTGTGCCAAGGGCCCTCAGCGTATGCTCCCTAGAACACTCCGCTGCCTCTTGGGGATGTCGCCTGCAATGCCCTAGGGTGGCCTCTACTTCTGCAACAGTGTGGCTGCACACAGAACATGTGCAGAACTTCTCACGGGGTTTTCTTAAGTGCAGACATTGCACTTAAGAAAAGTGCAGTGCTCTTTGGCTTTGAAGGCACAGAAGACATGGGGGTGCCTCTTTAGTCCCTGCTCACTTAGGGCGGATGAGAGCAGCTTTCCCGCTGTGCTGGCAGGGGGCAAAGAGCCGCAGGGGTTCAAGAGCAGGGGCAGAAGAGTGGGTGAAGAGTACAAGACAACACGTCCCCCGCCCATGAGGCCTCCTCTCCAAGCATACAGGATTACTTCTCTTGACATCTTGTGTCCTCCCTAGGAAACCACCTGCCCTCCCATGCAGCGCGCTCCAAGACCTCCCCGTGCTGCCCTCTTCAAGCAGAGGTGGGAGCCAGCACCATTAAAGGAGCAGCGCCTTGTGCTGGAAGAAAGCAGCCAGCAGCAGGAAAAGGTAGGGGATGCTTTGAGAGCCCTCGGAAAAGGGTGCATTTCCCACGTGCAGGGCGCCGAGTCTTGCGCTCAGCAAGGGCCGAGGCGCAATGCTGCCTGCGATCCCCAGGCCTTGTGAGCAAGGAGAGGACTGCAGCCCAAATGTGGGTCCAGAAGGAGCCAGGAGGCCACCCTGGGGGCAGGGGGTGGGCTGCACCATCGGCCTCTGTGTCTGGCCTCAACCTGGACACCAGCTCTCTGCAGCAGCCAGCTTGAGCCCCTTGGAGCCAGGCGCACAGGGAACAGAGCCCCAGAGGTCCAGCTATTCCAATATCTATGATGACAGTATGGATGAGCTCCTCGTCTAGCCTGAGCATGGCTCGACAAGGACTAGACGCCTCCCCTGCTAGTGGGCCACTGCCGTCTCTCCCGTGCTCTCCTCCCTCCTGAAACCCTTTTGTTTTTTCTTGCCCTTGCCAAACAGAGCCGTTGTTTGAAGGAGCCCCAAGCCCGTGAGCAGCGCAGCTCTGCAGAGAGAGAGATACCAGCCCACATGTGAGTGTTGAGAGGCCTGGGAACTGCAAGCCAGGGTTGGGAGCATGGGGGACCGTGACCCCCTGGACATGTTGGCACCCCAAAGGCCTCAGCTGCGGGGCAGGACACACAGAAGAGCCTGATTTCAAGTGGTGCAGCAGTTGGGAGGGAAGAAGCCCCAAAGGTGCCCAGGCAGCAGGAGAGGGACTTTGTTACTCCTCTTGCAGATATGTGCCGCCACGGGCCAAACAGAACATGCAGCTCACGGCATCCTTCAAAGTGCTTCGGAGCTGCTGGAAGGAGAAGGTGGAGCAAAACCGGCAGAGGCTGAAGCAGGAGGAAGAGGCTCGCCGGTAAGTAGCTCCCAACCAAAGTCGGGTTCCTGTTCCAGCCAAGACCTTACTGCCACGACACGGGTGGGAGGGCCTCTTTTGCTACCCCTCTAGCTCAGGGCACAGAAGTGCCCTTGGAGCTTGGCCTGAAGGTCTGCGCCTGAACCCAGGATGCCAGGCACGGATATGGGCTGGGATGTGTCATGGCATTTCCACAAGGCACCTGCATGTTATGACTCACTCAGCATCTTTCTCCTGTACCCCTCAGTGCTTTGCTGATGAGCAACATCCAAAAGAAAGAACAACGGGCCCAGAAGCCACGTGGCAACAGCAAACCAGGGCGTTCCCGCAGGAAATAAAGTGCCTCTCTGAGTGGGTGAAAGCCTCCTTTTGGTGCAGTGTGAAGCTTGCAAGAAACACCGGGGCAGCTTTGGAGGGCCAGGCAGGCGGCACAAGGCAGCAAGGAGAGCAGGGAGGGCTCATCCCGGGACACTCTCTCTCTGGGCCCTGCCTGTCTTGTCCACAGAGAGGGAAGAAGAAAGGCCCTCCAAGGCAGCCATTTCTGAGATAATGCTGGGCACTGCGACTCTGCTTTCTGCTCCCCGGGACAAGCCTTGAGCAAGGCTGGGAGGGCTCCCACAGGGAGAGGACATGCCTGCGCTGCAGAACCGATCCCCCATCTGCAGGCCAAAGCAAAGCCAGCATTGCTTTAGCCATTCAGGGAATTAGAGTGGACAATCACTGTCCTAAGCATCCTCTCTTCCACACCTCTTTGGAGCTGGAAGAACGAGAAATCCAGAGCTCAAGACCATTGTCAAATGTGATTAGTGTGTTCACGGATGCTAGTAGCAAAACTGGAAATATGGGTATGCTTTCCGGGAGTCAGATCTTTGGAAAACTCAAATTCGGAGGGAAACCGCATCCGTGCAAGTCCTAGAACTAAAAGCCGTAGTTTGGGCATTTCTAACTTTTCACGATCGACCCATGAATATAGTTATCGATTCCCTATATGCGGTAGGCATTGTTCAATGAATTCATAGGGCAATTATAGGGCATGTAAACAACCATAGTCTCCAAGCCTTGTTTGTTCAGCTTTGGAACATCATACAACAAAGGAAGCATGCCTTTTGGGTGTCACATATCCGTAGTCATACTGCACTCCCTGGCCCTTTAACAGAAGGTAATACAGTCATAGATAGTGCCGGTGGAACAGCAGGCATCAACCTCTCATTCATTTTTCTCGAGTGTCACCATCGAAATTTAATTATTGTTTGCTTTGGGGAGAGCAAAAAAAAAAAAAAAAAAGAGGGGGAGACGGGTCCCTATGAATTAACCAGTAAAGTATGTTATGTTTTAAATTGGCTTAACCCTTGAAATGATGGTAACAGGTGGTTATACTTGTGTTTGTTGCTTTGTTTTTGTCAATGTTTTGATGCATGGTATTGCTAATTTTGTTTTTGAAAAAAGAGGGGGAGATGTTGGGGCCTTGTTGAAGCCTTAGTACTTTTGTAAGAATATAAGGAACTGGGGTAATGGGATTCGGGGGTCACCCACAGGAGAAGAACGTGTTCGTGAGCAGTTGAGGGGAACTGGAGCGATGCCCGGGAGACCTAGCAACCAAGCACAGAGAAGAGCACCAATCAGCTGCGAGCTTGTAGCCCGACCAAGGAGAATGCTGCTTCTTAGCGCATGCCCACGTGTACTGGTATAAAGCTCTGTTGCAGACGACAGCAGAGCGAGTTGCACCTGCTTCATGTTCAAGTGTTGTTCGCTCTGTCTGCCGGGGTGGGCCTCGGCACATGCCCTAAGAAATGTTGGGTCCTCTCTGCACCATGCAGACCCCAGGAGCTTTCCCTCTCTCACAGAGGGAGGAGATGCTGCTGGCCAGGGCCATGTGCTCAGTCTGCCCTGCTGCCAAGGGGACATTCCCAGCAAGGCAGGTGATTTCCTGGCAGCAAGCAGAGTGTCCAGGGCCCTTGCACCTCCTGACCTCAGCCACTTGAGAAGAGCCCGGCACGGGCTAGGGGACAGCCTGGCACCCTTCCACGGACACTCAGTGGCCTGGAGTTGTGGCAGCAGTGCCTGGTTTTCAAGGAAGAATTGGAGCGGGACCTCTGGTCTCTCCTACTGCACCCCCAGAACAACAGCCCCACTGCAATGCCAACCATCCCCTTCAATTTGCACCAGTCCGCAAAGACTGAAACGCACAAAAGCTCCCCAAAATGGGACAAGGCCCAAACCTGCCACAAAGCCAAAAACAAACTGTAATCCAGCACTGCTCCCTGAAACGGGCAGGAAATCCCGGCCCTGCCCCAGTGTCCCCATTCTTGGACACCACACTATGCCACCCACGAGAGCCACGGTGCCCAGGCCGTGCGCAGCCTGCATTGGCAGGAGGTGCCCGGCAGCCATAGACTTGGACCCGCTGCCTCGAGATGGGCCCAGGAGCTGGAAAAAGTGCAGGGGACACTGTGCACGAAGGCCGTTTTTCCTCTTCTCTTTCACAGCATATCCCCGCTAGCCAACACCTTGCTGAGCACTCTTGAGGAAAGAGCTACAGCATTGCCCTCTTTTTGACATTTCACAGCCCTGGGCACCCCTTAGACACACTGCTGATGTGTCTGTCCTCACCCTTGACCCCACGGCTGGGATGAAGGCAGCGGCCTGTGTGCCAGGGCGAGAGGGGACATCTCTCTCCTCCTTCCCTGGCTGTTTCAGCTGCCGCTCCCCTCAGGCAGCCCCTGGTGACACGCGCTGAGGTCACACTGGCCTGCGCTGCATCACAAGGAGGTGACCCCCAGCGACCGGCAGGGCCCTGTCACTTCCCTGCCAGGCACGCGCGCTGCTGGTCACTGCTCGCCGTGCTCTGCTTCACTGCTGTCCTTTGGAGCTTCTCGGTGACGAGGAGCACACACAGGAGGCGGTGGGAGTGCTCAGGGAAGCTCTCTCTCACGGCCTGAGAACAAGGGGCTCATTGGAGAGAGAGGAGTCCTTGGCGAGGTCGCGGAAGAGAATCCTTCTTCCCTGCTCGACTAGCGAGCCAAGGACAAAGGGGAAGCCAAGATGGAGGGCTTCTGGACCGAGATTATCAATCCGGTGTACTCCATTTTGTTCCCAGTGCTCCTGCAACTCTCCACTGAGGGTAAGGGCTTCGGGTGCTGCTTCGCCAGGTGCCGCAGAACCTGTGAGGTGACAAAACAGCTGTGGCCCCGGGACTGTGGCCCTGCAGAAGGCTGGGGGCTCTTGTGAGAGCCCGGCCTGAGGGTCCTGTCGCGCTTGGGAGACAGAGTGGCAGCCAGGACTTGTGCGTCCTGGTCCTGCAGCTACCCTGAGCCCCAAGGCTCCTTTGGGCACTGCTCCCTCTGCTCAGGGACTTGTAGTGCAGGGTCCTGTCTGCCTGGAAAGTGGGAAGCCCTCTGGAGAGGGCCTCTGGGGGGAAATAGATCCTTCATTCAGGAGCTGCAGGTGTCCCTGCATTCCCACGGGGCTCTCAAGCACCTGCCACCAATGCCCCCGGGGGAAACAAAGCCTTTGCTCTGGAGGGCATCCAAGGAGGCTTCTATTTGGGACAGGCTCGCTTTCTTCCTCCTGCACCCCCTCACGTCTCTGGTGGGCAGAAGTTATTGGGCGTTTTGCGCTTAGAGCTGGCATCCTTTGTCAGAAGTCCGGTGGCCGCCTTCCCGTCTCCCATTTTCCCCCTCTGCACCTCTGCAGGGATCAATGTAATGCTGGGAGCCTGGAATGGGGCATAGGACAGCTCGCCAGCTGGGTCCGTGGCTTTTCTGTTCATTTGAACGTGCCTGCATCGGTCACCCCGGGGGAAGCAGCTTGCGCAGAGCTTGGGAGCCTCCTGACACGGGCACTGACGCATCTTTCCCTTGCTTTGCAGAGATTGTGAGGATCTGGGATGCTGTGTCCCATTACATCCTGCAGCAGCTGCGGCTCAACAAGGTGGGCTGGTGTCCTGCTTCCCCTCGCTCTGGAGGCTTTCATTTGTCCAGAGTGCCCTGGGCCCTGTGAACAATCTTCCCTCAGCACCACGGCAGCGCACTGCCACCAGCCAGGTGCTGCAGAGCAGCTCCTTAGAAAACTGGGGGAGAAACCACGTGCATATCTTGTGTGAGGAAGCGTGCGTCACCTCGTGGGGCTTCTCCTTTCCTCGTGGCTAGAATGGAGAGACCAAGCAGAGAGGCAGAGGCCTTTTCCTGCCTCTGTGCTCACTGAGAGCCCTGGCATCTTCTGATGCTCTGAGATGGTAGGCAATAGTTGGAGGAGAGCGAGGACCAAATGGCGAGAGGAGGGTGAGGACAACCTCCGCAGCAAGTGGCTCAGCTGCAAAGCTCTCCAAAGACTTGCTCTACTTTACTGCAAGAGCAGGGAGGGCACAGAGCAGCCTGCCCTCACTCACACGCTCCTCCCTTCTTGCATCAACAGAATACCGATGCGGCGTCCTTTGTGTCTTTTCTGTGTGCAGGGTGTTCTGGTAGAGGGTCTTGGAACCTTCTGCACAGTGGAAGAGCCATTGATCCTGGGTGCAGAAGAGGTGCTCCTGGTTCGAAGACCCATCTTCAAACCGGCCTTGCAAATGCTCTGGCCTGGGAGGCTCACGTGCCCCGAAGTGACCATCCCTGGTGAGTCAGCAGGGACCACCCTCCGCTTCCCCTTGCTATTGTGCCCGGGGTGGGTGTGTGCTCCCTGCTCTTTGCAAGGGGCCGCCAGAAGCAGGCGATTCCCTGCAGACCTGGGCAAACAGGTAGAGCTCCCCCGACGCAAGCCAGCACCCAGAGAGCTGCTGCTTGGGAAGGACCTTGGCTGCACTCTTCTGTTGCGAGTGTTGCAGCAGGCAGCGCTCTCTTTCCCTGAGCTGCCCCAGCTTTTGGCTCCACGCCACTCCCGTGCCTTGATGGCCCAGCGACGGAAATAGGTCCTGCTCTAGCACTCGCCTTGTTTGTCTTCCTTGCAGACTACGTGACCATTGAGCCGCTGAACTACCTGCTCCTGTCCCTGGTCACCTCCTTGCCGCGGCGAGTGGTAGAGGAGTGCGTTAAAGAGACCATCCTCTTGTTCTCCTTCTACCTGAGGAGCACGTGCAACGTGGCCTTTGCCTTCCGGGACATTGGTGTCCTGACGCGCCAGAAAGACAGGGTCTGCATGCTCTTTTATGCCAGCTGCATCCAACGGCTGGAGAAAAGGGCAAGCCTCTTTGCGGCCCTTCGCAGCGTAAGTTGCTCTGCTTTCCAGGCCTACTTGCAGTGCTTCGGGAAGCCTCAAGGGCCATCTTGCAGGTAGCGGGCTAAGCAAACACCTTCCCAAGTGCTTGGCCCCACCAAATTCCCCACTCCCAAGGAAAACGCTCCCTGTCTTCCTGGATGCCTGTCTCTACGGAACGCCTGCCACGGCTTTTAGCCGCTCTCTAGTCTTTGCTGTGCAGCGTCCGCACTCCAGAGCAAGGGCTAATGTGCAGAGGGCTTGGAGCTACATGCTCCTCTTGTAACAGCGGCAGCGGCTGCTGCCTTTGGACGCAGGCACAAAGCTGCCTCGGAAGGCTCCCAACGGGCCTGTGCTGCCTTGCAGGTACCTTGGATGGCAGATCCTGTGGAGCCCAGCGGGAAGATCTATATTCCAGGCACCACGTCCAGGCACGTCCGCATCTTCCCCAGGTGAGTGTGTGTCCTTTGCAGCCCTTGGCTGCCTCGCGGGGGACCTTCCCAGCTCCTGCTTGGCAGCACACAGTGCCAGGGGCGTTGCTGCAAGGAACTGAAGTCAGATTCTCTGCCTTTGAGGGGACACTGCCCAACAGCCCCAAAGAAGGCTGTGTGGAGGCAAGGCAGATGGCGGGAGATGAGGTCTCAGAGGGCAGGGAGAAGCATGAGTACCAGTGAGTGGTCAGGGGCAGACAGGCCCCTTCCTTTCTTCCAACTCGCCTTGTCTTCCAGGTTTTGCTTCGTGGGGGAACGCAGCCCACAAGACAAGGCTGCCCCCGCTGCACCTCCCCCTGAGGAGAACGAGGAGGCCAAAGAGCGAAGCAGCACCAGCTCCACCCCCCGTGAAGGTAAGGCCAAAGCTGCCTCCCTGCGGGGCACGTTGCCTCCTCATCCCTCCGCGCTGCCTCGCAGCAGCCACCTGGAAAGGGGCTGCTCAGCAGGCTCTGCTGAAGACTTTTCTCCCTTCCTCCTTGCAGAGCAGCAACCTGACAAGCGCCTGCAGCAGCGCCAGGAGCTGTGTCTGCCCATGCTGCCAAGCTGGGGGGCAGGCAGGACTCGGCAAGGCCCCAAGAAGCAGCCTACTGCCAGGTGAGAGCCTTGGCGGAAAGGTGGAGGGCTGTGCTTCTTTGTGCCTGTGCACCAGAGAGGGCCCCTTGGCACATGCTGGCCGTAGGGCCTTGCAGTGCCTGCAGACATATGACACCAAAAAGGCTCTTCTCTTGCTGCAAGGGGAGCATGCGCCATTTGCGTGGCTGCTTCACACTGCCCACATTCTCCTTGCGTGCCAGAATGTTGTGGGGAGCTGATAGGAAAGCCTTGCAGGAGTCTTCCACAGGAAGAAGGCCCTTGAGATGGGAGGGAATGCCCTCCTTTCCCTTGCGCGAGCAAACGCCCCTTGCCCTCAACGTCTCTTGCATCCCTTGGTGTCTTCTCAGGAGCCCTGTGAAACCGCTGGGCCACATCGTGGGCATCTCGCTCCAGAAGGAGCTGGAAGTGGAGCACCGCCCACATCCTCCGGCTGCCCCTCGCACTGGCCCTACCCGCACCGCTCGTAGGGCTGCGGCACTGCTGCACAGTGGGCCCAAGGTAATTCTTGCATCCTCCTCATGAGCACAGAAGCTTGGTGCTGCAAGACCCTTGTGCCAAGGGCCCTCAGCGTATGCTCCCTAGAACACTCCGCTGCCTCTTGGGGATGTCGCCTGCAATGCCCTAGGGTGGCCTCTACTTCTGCAACAGTGTGGCTGCGCACAGAACATGTGCAGAACTTCTCACGGGGTTTTCTTAAGTGCAGACATTGCACTTAAGAAAAGTGCAGTGCTCTTTGGCTTTGAAGGCACAGAAGACATGGGGGTGCCTCTTTAGTCCCTGCTCACTTAGGGCGGATGAGAGCAGCTTTCCCGCTGTGCTGGCAGGGGGCAAAGAGCCGCAGGGGTTCAAGAGCAGGGGCAGAAGAGTGGGTGAAGAGTACAAGACAACACGTCCCCCGCCCATGAGGCCTCCTCTCCAAGCATACAGGATTACTTCTCTTGACATCTTGTGTCCTCCCTAGGAAACCACCTGCCCTCCCATGCAGCGCGCTCCAAGACCTCCCCGTGCTGCCCTCTTCAAGCAGAGGTGGGAGCCAGCACCATTAAAGGAGCAGCGCCTTGTGCTGGAAGAAAGCAGCCAGCAGCAGGAAAAGGTAGGGGATGCTTTGAGAGCCCTCGGAAAAGGGTGCATTTCCCACGTGCAGGGCGCCGAGTCTTGCGCTCAGCAAGGGCCGAGGCGCAATGCTGCCTGCGATCCCCAGGCCTTGTGAGCAAGGAGAGGACTGCAGCCCAAATGTGGGTCCAGAAGGAGCCAGGAGGCCACCCTGGGGGCAGGGGGTGGGCTGCACCATCGGCCTCTGTGTCTGGCCTCAACCTGGACACCAGCTCTCTGCAGCAGCCAGCTTGAGCCCCTTGGAGCCAGGCGCACAGGGAACAGAGCCCCAGAGGTCCAGCTATTCCAATATCTATGATGACAGTATGGATGAGCTCCTCGTCTAGCCTGAGCATGGCTCGACAAGGACTAGACGCCTCCCCTGCTAGTGGGCCACTGCCGTCTCTCCCGTGCTCTCCTCCCTCCTGAAACCCTTTTGTTTTTTCTTGCCCTTGCCAAACAGAGCCGTTGTTTGAAGGAGCCCCAAGCCCGTGAGCAGCGCAGCTCTGCAGAGAGAGAGATACCAGCCCACATGTGAGTGTTGAGAGGCCTGGGAACTGCAAGCCAGGGTTGGGAGCATGGGGGACCGTGACCCCCTGGACATGTTGGCACCCCAAA
This sequence comes from Tinamus guttatus, assembly GCF_059628265.1. Classification (NCBI taxonomy): domain Eukaryota; kingdom Metazoa; phylum Chordata; class Aves; order Tinamiformes; family Tinamidae; genus Tinamus; species Tinamus guttatus. Next base: position 45,163 of record NW_028288560.1, on the reverse strand, counting down.
GGCCTCAGCTGCGGGGCAGGACACACAGAAGAGCCTGATTTCAAGTGGTGCAGCAGTTGGGAGGGAAGAAGCCCCAAAGGTGCCCAGGCAGCAGGAGAGGGACTTTGTTACTCCTCTTGCAGATATGTGCCGCCACGGGCCAAACAGAACATGCAGCTCACGGCATCCTTCAAAGTGCTTCGGAGCTGCTGGAAGGAGAAGGTGGAGCAAAACCGGCAGAGGCTGAAGCAGGAGGAAGAGGCTCGCCGGTAAGTAGCTCCCAACCAAAGTCGGGTTCCTGTTCCAGCCAAGACCTTACTGCCACGACACGGGTGGGAGGGCCTCTTTTGCTACCCCTCTAGCTCAGGGCACAGAAGTGCCCTTGGAGCTTGGCCTGAAGGTCTGCGCCTGAACCCAGGATGCCAGGCACGGATATGGGCTGGGATGTGTCATGGCATTTCCACAAGGCACCTGCATGTTATGACTCACTCAGCATCTTTCTCCTGTACCCCTCAGTGCTTTGCTGATGAGCAACATCCAAAAGAAAGAACAACGGGCCCAGAAGCCACGTGGCAACAGCAAACCAGGGCGTTCCCGCAGGAAATAAAGTGCCTCTCTGAGTGGGTGAAAGCCTCCTTTTGGTGCAGTGTGAAGCTTGCAAGAAACACCGGGGCAGCTTTGGAGGGCCAGGCAGGCGGCACAAGGCAGCAAGGAGAGCAGGGAGGGCTCATCCCGGGACACTCTCTCTCTGGGCCCTGCCTGTCTTGTCCACAGAGAGGGAAGAAGAAAGGCCCTCCAAGGCAGCCATTTCTGAGATAATGCTGGGCACTGCGACTCTGCTTTCTGCTCCCCGGGACAAGCCTTGAGCAAGGCTGGGAGGGCTCCCACAGGGAGAGGACATGCCTGCGCTGCAGAACCGATCCCCCATCTGCAGGCCAAAGCAAAGCCAGCATTGCTTTAGCCATTCAGGGAATTAGAGTGGACAATCACTGTCCTAAGCATCCTCTCTTCCACACCTCTTTGGAGCTGGAAGAACGAGAAATCCAGAGCTCAAGACCATTGTCAAATGTGATTAGTGTGTTCACGGATGCTAGTAGCAAAACTGGAAATATGGGTATGCTTTCCGGGAGTCAGATCTTTGGAAAACTCAAATTCGGAGGGAAACCGCATCCGTGCAAGTCCTAGAACTAAAAGCCGTAGTTTGGGCATTTCTAACTTTTCACGATCGACCCATGAATATAGTTATCGATTCCCTATATGCGGTAGGCATTGTTCAATGAATTCATAGGGCAATTATAGGGCATGTAAACAACCATAGTCTCCAAGCCTTGTTTGTTCAGCTTTGGAACATCATACAACAAAGGAAGCATGCCTTTTGGGTGTCACATATCCGTAGTCATACTGCACTCCCTGGCCCTTTAACAGAAGGTAATACAGTCATAGATAGTGCCGGTGGAACAGCAGGCATCAACCTCTCATTCATTTTTCTCGAGTGTCACCATCGAAATTTAATTATTGTTTGCTTTGGGGAGAGCAAAAAAAAAAAAAAGAGGGGGAGACGGGTCCCTATGAATTAACCAGTAAAGTATGTTATGTTTTAAATTGGCTTAACCCTTGAAATGATGGTAACAGGTGGTTATACTTGTGTTTGTTGCTTTGTTTTTGTCAATGTTTTGATGCATGGTATTGCTAATTTTGTTTTTGAAAAAAGAGGGGGAGATGTTGGGGCCTTGTTGAAGCCTTAGTACTTTTGTAAGAATATAAGGAACTGGGGTAATGGGATTCGGGGGTCACCCACAGGAGAAGAACGTGTTCGTGAGCAGTTGAGGGGAACTGGAGCGATGCCCGGGAGACCTAGCAACCAAGCACAGAGAAGAGCACCAATCAGCTGCGAGCTTGTAGCCCGACCAAGGAGAATGCTGCTTCTTAGCGCATGCCCACGTGTACTGGTATAAAGCTCTGTTGCAGACGACAGCAGAGCGAGTTGCACCTGCTTCATGTTCAAGTGTTGTTCGCTCTGTCTGCCGGGGTGGGCCTCGGCACATGCCCTAAGAAATGTTGGGTCCTCTCTGCACCATGCAGACCCCAGGAGCTTTCCCTCTCTCACAGAGGGAGGAGATGCTGCTGGCCAGGGCCATGTGCTCAGTCTGCCCTGCTGCCAAGGGGACATTCCCAGCAAGGCAGGTGATTTCCTGGCAGCAAGCAGAGTGTCCAGGGCCCTTGCACCTCCTGACCTCAGCCACTTGAGAAGAGCCCGGCACGGGCTAGGGGACAGCCTGGCACCCTTCCACGGACACACTCAGTGGCCTGGAGTTGTGGCAGCAGTGCCTGGTTTTCAAGGAAGAATTGGAGCGGGACCTCTGGTCTCTCCTACTGCACCCCCAGAACAACAGCCCCACTGCAATGCCAACCATCCCCTTCAATTTGCACCAGTCCGCAAAGACTGAAACGCACAAAAGCTCCCCAAAATGGGACAAGGCCCAAACCTGCCACAAAGCCAAAAACAAACTGTAATCCAGCACTGCTCCCTGAAACGGGCAGGAAATCCCGGCCCTGCCCCAGTGTCCCCATTCTTGGACACCACACTATGCCACCCACGAGAGCCACGGTGCCCAGGCCGTGCGCAGCCTGCATTGGCAGGAGGTGCCCGGCAGCCATAGACTTGGACCCGCTGCCTCGAGATGGGCCCAGGAGCTGGAAAAAGTGCAGGGGACACTGTGCACGAAGGCCGTTTTTCCTCTTCTCTTTCACAGCATATCCCCGCTAGCCAACACCTTGCTGAGCACTCTTGAGGAAAGAGCTACAGCATTGCCCTCTTTTTGACATTTCACAGCCCTGGGCACCCCTTAGACACACTGCTGATGTGTCTGTCCTCACCCTTGACCCCACGGCTGGGATGAAGGCAGCGGCCTGTGTGCCAGGGCGAGAGGGGACATCTCTCTCCTCCTTCCCTGGCTGTTTCAGCTGCCGCTCCCCTCAGGCAGCCCCTGGTGACACGCGCTGAGGTCACACTGGCCTGCGCTGCATCACAAGGAGGTGACCCCCAGCGACCGGCAGGGCCCTGTCACTTCCCTGCCAGGCACGCGCGCTGCTGGTCACTGCTCGCCGTGCTCTGCTTCACTGCTGTCCTTTGGAGCTTCTCGGTGACGAGGAGCACACACAGGAGGCGGTGGGAGTGCTCAGGGAAGCTCTCTCTCACGGCCTGAGAACAAGGGGCTCATTGGAGAGAGAGGAGTCCTTGGCGAGGTCGTGGAAGAGAATCCTTCTTCCCTGCTCGACTAGCGAGCCAAGGACAAAGGGGAAGCCAAGATGGAGGGCTTCTGGACCGAGATTATCAATCCGGTGTACTCCATTTTGTTCCCAGTGCTCCTGCAACTCTCCACTGAGGGTAAGGGCTTCGGGTGCTGCTTCGCCAGGTGCCGCAGAACCTGTGAGGTGACAAAACAGCTGTGGCCCCGGGACTGTGGCCCTGCAGAAGGCTGGGGGCTCTTGTGAGAGCCCGGCCTGAGGGTCCTGTCGCGCTTGGGAGACAGAGTGGCAGCCAGGACTTGTGCGTCCTGGTCCTGCAGCTACCCTGAGCCCCAAGGCTCCTTTGGGCACTGCTCCCTCTGCTCAGGGACTTGTAGTGCAGGGTCCTGTCTGCCTGGAAAGTGGGAAGCCCTCTGGAGAGGGCCTCTGGGGGGAAATAGATCCTTCATTCAGGAGCTGCAGGTGTCCCTGCATTCCCACGGGGCTCTCAAGCACCTGCCACCAATGCCCCCGGGGGAAACAAAGCCTTTGCTCTGGAGGGCATCCAAGGAGGCTTCTATTTGGGACAGGCTCGCTTTCTTCCTCCTGCACCCCCTCACGTCTCTGGTGGGCAGAAGTTATTGGGCGTTTTGCGCTTAGAGCTGGCATCCTTTGTCAGAAGTCCGGTGGCCGCCTTCCCGTCTCCCATTTTCCCCCTCTGCACCTCTGCAGGGATCAACGTAATGCTGGGAGCCTGGAATGGGGCATAGGACAGCTCGCCAGCTGGGTCCGTGGCTTTTCTGTTCATTTGAACGTGCCTGCATCGGTCACCCCGGGGGAAGCAGCTTGCGCAGAGCTTGGGAGCCTCCTGACACGGGCACTGACGCATCTTTCCCTTGCTTTGCAGAGATTGTGAGGATCTGGGATGCTGTGTCCCATTACATCCTGCAGCAGCTGCGGCTCAACAAGGTGGGCTGGTGTCCTGCTTCCCCTCGCTCTGGAGGCTTTCATTTGTCCAGAGTGCCCTGGGCCCTGTGAACAATCTTCCCTCAGCACCACGGCAGCGCACTGCCACCAGCCAGGTGCTGCAGAGCAGCTCCTTAGAAAACTGGGGGAGAAACCACGTGCATATCTTGTGTGAGGAAGCGTGCGTCACCTCGTGGGGCTTCTCCTTTCCTCGTGGCTAGAATGGAGAGACCAAGCAGAGAGGCAGAGGCCTTTTCCTGCCTCTGTGCTCACTGAGAGCCCTGGCATCTTCTGATGCTCTGAGATGGTAGGCAATAGTTGGAGGAGAGCGAGGACCAAATGGCGAGAGGAGGGTGAGGACAACCTCCGCAGCAAGTGGCTCAGCTGCAAAGCTCTCCAAAGACTTGCTCTACTTTACTGCAAGAGCAGGGAGGGCACAGAGCAGCCTGCCCTCACTCACACGCTCCTCCCTTCTTGCATCAACAGAATACCTATGCGGCGTCCTTTGTGTCTTTTCTGTGTGCAGGGTGTTCTGGTAGAGGGTCTTGGAACCTTCTGCACAGTGGAAGAGCCATTGATCCTGGGTGCAGAAGAGGTGCTCCTGGTTCGAAGACCCATCTTCAAACCGGCCTTGCAAATGCTCTGGCCTGGGAGGCTCACGTGCCCCGAAGTGACCATCCCTGGTGAGTCAGCAGGGACCACCCTCCGCTTCCCCTTGCTATTGTGCCCGGGGTGGGTGTGTGCTCCCTGCTCTTTACAAGGGGCCGCCAGAAGCAGGCGATTCCCTGCAGACCTGGGCAAACAGGTAGAGCTCCCCCGACGCAAGCCAGCACCCAGAGAGCTGCTGCTTGGGAAGGACCTTGGCTGCACTCTTCTGTTGCGAGTGTTGCAGCAGGCAGCGCTCTCTTTCCCTGAGCTGCCCCAGCTTTTGGCTCCACGCCACTCCCGTGCCTTGATGGCCCAGCGACGGAAATAGGTCCTGCTCTAGCACTCGCCTTGTTTGTCTTCCTTGCAGACTACGTGACCATTGAGCCGCTGAACTACCTGCTCCTGTCCCTGGTCACCTCCTTGCCGCGGCGAGTGGTAGAGGAGTGCGTTAAAGAGACCATCCTCTTGTTCTCCTTCTACCTGAGGAGCACGTGCAACGTGGCCTTTGCCTTCCGGGACATTGGTGTCCTGACGCGCCAGAAAGACAGGGTCTGCATGCTCTTTTATGCCAGCTGCATCCAACGGCTGGAGAAAAGGGCAAGCCTCTTTGCGGCCCTTCGCAGCGTAAGTTGCTCTGCTTTCCAGGCCTACTTGCAGTGCTTCGGGAAGCCTCAAGGGCCATCTTGCAGGTAGCGGGCTAAGCAAACACCTTCCCAAGTGCTTGGCCCCACCAAATTCCCCACTCCCAAGGAAAACGCTCCCTGTCTTCCTGGATGCCTGTCTCTACGGAACGCCTGCCACGGCTTTTAGCCGCTCTCTAGTCTTTGCTGTGCAGCGTCCGCACTCCAGAGCAAGGGCTAATGTGCAGAGGGCTTGGAGCTACATGCTCCTCTTGTAACAGCGGCAGCGGCTGCTGCCTTTGGACGCAGGCACAAAGCTGCCTTGGAAGGCTCCCAACGGGCCTGTGCTGCCTTGCAGGTACCTTGGATGGCAGATCCTGTGGAGCCCAGCGGGAAGATCTATATTCCAGGCACCACGTCCAGGCACGTCCGCATCTTCCCCAGGTGAGTGTGTGTCCTTTGCAGCCCTTGGCTGCCTCGCGGGGGACCTTCCCAGCTCCTGCTTGGCAGCACACAGTGCCAGGGGCGTTGCTGCAAGGAACTGAAGTCAGATTCTCTGCCTTTGAGGGGACACTGCCCAACAGCCCCAAAGAAGGCTGTGTGGAGGCAAGGCAGATGGCGGGAGATGAGGTCTCAGAGGGCAGGGAGAAGCATGAGTACCAGTGAGTGGTCAGGGGCAGACAGGCCCCTTCCTTTCTTCCAACTCGCCTTGTCTTCCAGGTTTTGCTTCGTGGGGGAACGCAGCCCACAAGACAAGGCTGCCCCCGCTGCACCTCCCCCTGAGGAGAACGAGGAGGCCAAAGAGCGAAGCAGCACCAGCTCCACCCCCCGTGAAGGTAAGGCCAAAGCTGCCTCCCTGCGGGGCACGTTGCCTCCTCATCCCTCTGCGCTGCCTCGCAGCAGCCACCTGGAAAGGGGCTGCTCAGCAGGCTCTGCTGAAGACTTTTCTCCCTTCCTCCTTGCAGAGCAGCAACCTGACAAGCGCCTGCAGCAGCGCCAGGAGCTGTGTCTGCCCATGCTGCCAAGCTGGGGGGCAGGCAGGACTCGGCAAGGCCCCAAGAAGCAGCCTACTGCCAGGTGAGAGCCTTGGCGGAAAGGTGGAGGGCTGTGCTTCTTTGTGCCTGTGCACCAGAGAGGGCCCCTTGGCACATGCTGGCCGTAGGGCCTTGCAGTGCCTGCAGACATATGACACCAAAAAGGCTCTTCTCTTGCTGCAAGGGGAGCATGCGCCATTTGCGTGGCTGCTTCACACTGCCCACATTCTCCTTGCGTGCCAGAATGTTGTGGGGAGCTGATAGGAAAGCCTTGCAGGAGTCTTCCACAGGAAGAAGGCCCTTGAGATGGGAGGGAATGCCCTCCTTTCCCTTGCGCGAGCAAACGCCCCTTGCCCTCAACGTCTCTTGCATCCCTTGGTGTCTTCTCAGGAGCCCTGTGAAACCGCTGGGCCACATCGTGGGCATCTCGCTCCAGAAGGAGCTGGAAGTGGAGCACCGCCCACATCCTCCGGCTGCCCCTCGCACTGGCCCTACCCGCACCGCTCGTAGGGCTGCGGCACTGCTGCACAGTGGGCCCAAGGTAATTCTTGCATCCTCCTCATGAGCACAGAAGCTTGGTGCTGCAAGACCCTTGTGCCAAGGGCCCTCAGCGTATGCTCCCTAGAACACTCCGCTGCCTCTTGGGGATGTCGCCTGCAATGCCCTAGGGTGGCCTCTACTTCTGCAACAGTGTGGCTGCGCACAGAACATGTGCAGAACTTCTCACGGGGTTTTCTTAAGTGCAGACATTGCACTTAAGAAAAGTGCAGTGCTCTTTGGCTTTGAAGGCACAGAAGACATGGGGGTGCCTCTTTAGTCCCTGCTCACTTAGGGCGGATGAGAGCAGCTTTCCCGCTGTGCTGGCAGGGGGCAAAGAGCCGCAGGGGTTCAAGAGCAGGGGCAGAAGAGTGGGTGAAGAGTACAAGACAACACGTCCCCCGCCCATGAGGCCTCCTCTCCAAGCATACAGGATTACTTCTCTTGACATCTTGTGTCCTCCCTAGGAAACCACCTGCCCTCCCATGCAGCGCGCTCCAAGACCTCCCCGTGCTGCCCTCTTCAAGCAGAGGTGGGAGCCAGCACCATTAAAGGAGCAGCGCCTTGTGCTGGAAGAAAGCAGCCAGCAGCAGGAAAAGGTAGGGGATGCTTTGAGAGCCCTCGGAAAAGGGTGCATTTCCCACGTGCAGGGCGCCGAGTCTTGCGCTCAGCAAGGGCCGAGGCGCAATGCTGCCTGCGATCCCCAGGCCTTGTGAGCAAGGAGAGGACTGCAGCCCAAATGTGGGTCCAGAAGGAGCCAGGAGGCCACCCTGGGGGCAGGGGGTGGGCTGCACCATCGGCCTCTGTGTCTGGCCTCAACCTGGACACCAGCTCTCTGCAGCAGCCAGCTTGAGCCCCTTGGAGCCAGGCGCACAGGGAACAGAGCCCCAGAGGTCCAGCTATTCCAATATCTATGATGACAGTATGGATGAGCTCCTCGTCTAGCCTGAGCATGGCTCGACAAGGACTAGACGCCTCCCCTGCTAGTGGGCCACTGCCGTCTCTCCCGTGCTCTCCTCCCTCCTGAAACCCTTTTGTTTTTTCTTGCCCTTGCCAAACAGAGCCGTTGTTTGAAGGAGCCCCAAGCCCGTGAGCAGCGCAGCTCTGCAGAGAGAGAGATACCAGCCCACATGTGAGTGTTGAGAGGCCTGGGAACTGCAAGCCAGGGTTGGGAGCATGGGGGACCGTGACCCCCTGGACATGTTGGCACCCCAAAGGCCTCAGCTGCGGGGCAGGACACACAGAAGAGCCTGATTTCAAGTGGTGCAGCAGTTGGGAGGGAAGAAGCCCCAAAGGTGCCCAGGCAGCAGGAGAGGGACTTTGTTACTCCTCTTGCAGATATGTGCCGCCACGGGCCAAACAGAACATGCAGCTCACGGCATCCTTCAAAGTGCTTCGGAGCTGCTGGAAGGAGAAGGTGGAGCAAAACCGGCAGAGGCTGAAGCAGGAGGAAGAGGCTCGCCGGTAAGTAGCTCCCAACCAAAGTCGGGTTCCTGTTCCAGCCAAGACCTTACTGCCACGACACGGGTGGGAGGGCCTCTTTTGCTACCCCTCTAGCTCAGGGCACAGAAGTGCCCTTGGAGCTTGGCCTGAAGGTCTGCGCCTGAACCCAGGATGCCAGGCACGGATATGGGCTGGGATGTGTCATGGCATTTCCACAAGGCACCTGCATGTTATGACTCACTCAGCATCTTTCTCCTGTACCCCTCAGTGCTTTGCTGATGAGCAACATCCAAAAGAAAGAACAACGGGCCCAGAAGCCACGTGGCAACAGCAAACCAGGGCGTTCCCGCAGGAAATAAAGTGCCTCTCTGAGTGGGTGAAAGCCTCCTTTTGGTGCAGTGTGAAGCTTGCAAGAAACACCGGGGCAGCTTTGGAGGGCCAGGCAGGCGGCACAAGGCAGCAAGGAGAGCAGGGAGGGCTCATCCCGGGACACTCTCTCTCTGGGCCCTGCCTGTCTTGTCCACAGAGAGGGAAGAAGAAAGGCCTTCCAAGGCAGCCATTTCTGAGATAATGCTGGGCACTGCGACTCTGCTTTCTGCTCCCCGGGACAAGCCTTGAGCAAGGCTGGGAGGGCTCCCACAGGGAGAGGACATGCCTGCGCTGCAGAACCGATCCCCCATCTGCAGGCCAAAGCAAAGCCAGCATTGCTTTAGCCATTCAGGGAATTAGAGTGGACAATCACTGTCCTAAGCATCCTCTCTTCCACACCTCTTTGGAGCTGGAAGAACGAGAAATCCAGAGCTCAAGACCATTGTCAAATGTGATTAGTGTGTTCACGGATGCTAGTAGCAAAACTGGAAATATGGGTATGCTTTCCGGGAGTCAGATCTTTGGAAAACTCAAATTCGGAGGGAAACCGCATCCGTGCAAGTCCTAGAACTAAAAGCCGTAGTTTGGGCATTTCTAACTTTTCACGATCGACCCATGAATATAGTTATCGATTCCCTATATGCGGTAGGCATTGTTCAATGAATTCATAGGGCAATTACAGGGCATGTAAACAACCATAGTCTCCAAGCCTTGTTTGTTCAGCTTTGGAACATCATACAACAAAGGAAGCATGCCTTTTGGGTGTCACATATCCGTAGTCATACTGCACTCCCTGGCCCTTTAACAGAAGGTAATACAGTCATAGATAGTGCCGGTGGAACAGCAGGCATCAACCTCTCATTCATTTTTCTCGAGTGTCACCATCGAAATTTAATTATTGTTTGCTTTGGGGAGAGCAAAAAAAAAAAAAAAGAGGGGGAGACGGGTCCCTATGAATTAACCAGTAAAGTATGTTATGTTTTAAATTGGCTTAACCCTTGAAATGATGGTAACAGGTGGTTATACTTGTGTTTGTTGCTTTGTTTTTGTCAATGTTTTGATGCATGGTATTGCTAATTTTGTTTTTGAAAAAAGAGGGGGAGATGTTGGGGCCTTGTTGAAGCCTTAGTACTTTTGTAAGAATATAAGGAACTGGGGTAATGGGATTCGGGGGTCACCCACAGGAGAAGAACGTGTTCGTGAGCAGTTGAGGGGAACTGGAGCGATGCCCGGGAGACCTAGCAACCAAGCACAGAGAAGAGCACCAATCAGCTGCGAGCTTGTAGCCCGACCAAGGAGAATGCTGCTTCTTAGCGCATGCCCACGTGTACTGGTATAAAGCTCTGTTGCAGACGACAGCAGAGCGAGTTGCACCTGCTTCATGTTCAAGTGTTGTTCGCTCTGTCTGCCGGGGTGGGCCTCGGCACATGCCCTAAGAAATGTTGGGTCCTCTCTGCACCATGCAGACCCCAGGAGCTTTCCCTCTCTCACAGAGGGAGGAGATGCTGCTGGCCAGGGCCATGTGCTCAGTCTGCCCTGCTGCCAAGGGGACATTCCCAGCAAGGCAGGTGATTTCCTGGCAGCAAGCAGAGTGTCCAGGGCCCTTGCACCTCCTGACCTCAGCCACTTGAGAAGAGCCCGGCACGGGCTAGGGGACAGCCTGGCACCCTTCCACGGACACTCAGTGGCCTGGAGTTGTGGCAGCAGTGCCTGGTTTTCAAGGAAGAATTGGAGCGGGACCTCTGGTCTCTCCTACTGCACCCCCAGAACAACAGCCCCACTGCAATGCCAACCATCCCCTTCAATTTGCACCAGTCCGCAAAGACTGAAACGCACAAAAGCTCCCCAAAATGGGACAAGGCCCAAACCTGCCACAAAGCCAAAAACAAACTGTAATCCAGCACTGCTCCCTGAAACGGGCAGGAAATCCCGGCCCTGCCCCAGTGTCCCCATTCTTGGACACCACACTATGCCACCCACGAGAGCCACGGTGCCCAGGCCGTGCGCAGCCTGCATTGGCAGGAGGTGCCCGGCAGCCATAGACTTGGACCCGCTGCCTCGAGATGGGCCCAGGAGCTGGAAAAAGTGCAGGGGACACTGTGCACGAAGGCCGTTTTTCCTCTTCTCTTTCACAGCATATCCCCGCTAGCCAACACCTTGCTGAGCACTCTTGAGGAAAGAGCTACAGCATTGCCCTCTTTTTGACATTTCACAGCCCTGGGCACCCCTTAGACACACTGCTGATGTGTCTGTCCTCACCCTTGACCCCACGGCTGGGATGAAGGCAGCGGCCTGTGTGCCAGGGCGAGAGGGGACATCTCTCTCCTCCTTCCCTGGCTGTTTCAGCTGCCGCTCCCCTCAGGCAGCCCCTGGTGACACGCGCTGAGGTCACACTGGCCTGCGCTGCATCACAAGGAGGTGACCCCCAGCGACCGGCAGGGCCCTGTCACTTCCCTGCCAGGCACGCGCGCTGCTGGTCACTGCTCGCCGTGCTCTGCTTCACTGCTGTCCTTTGGAGCTTCTCGGTGACGAGGAGCACACACAGGAGGCGGTGGGAGTGCTCAGGGAAGCTCTCTCTCACGGCCTGAGAACAAGGGGCTCATTGGAGAGAGAGGAGTCCTTGGCGAGGTCGTGGAAGAGAATCCTTCTTCCCTGCTCGACTAGCGAGCCAAGGACAAAGGGGAAGCCAAGATGGAGGGCTTCTGGACCGAGATTATCAATCCGGTGTACTCCATTTTGTTCCCAGTGCTCCTGCAACTCTCCACTGAGGGTAAGGGCTTCGGGTGCTGCTTCGCCAGGTGCCGCAGAACCTGTGAGGTGACAAAACAGCTGTGGCCCCGGGACTGTGGCCCTGCAGAAGGCTGGGGGCTCTTGTGAGAGCCCGGCCTGAGGGTCCTGTCGCGCTTGGGAGACAGAGTGGCAGCCAGGACTTGTGCGTCCTGGTCCTGCAGCTACCCTGAGCCCCAAGGCTCCTTTGGGCACTGCTCCCTCTGCTCAGGGACTTGTAGTGCAGGGTCCTGTCTGCCTGGAAAGTGGGAAGCCCTCTGGAGAGGGCCTCTGGGGGGAAATAGATCCTTCATTCAGGAGCTGCAGGTGTCCCTGCATTCCCACGGGGCTCTCAAGCACCTGCCACCAATGCCCCCGGGGGAAACAAAGCCTTTGCTCTGGAGGGCATCCAAGGAGGCTTCTATTTGGGACAGGCTCGCTTTCTTCCTCCTGCACCCCCTCACGTCTCTGGTGGGCAGAAGTTATTGGGCGTTTTGCGCTTAGAGCTGGCATCCTTTGTCAGAAGTCCGGTGGCCGCCTTCCCGTCTCCCATTTTCCCCCTCTGCACCTCTGCAGGGATCAACGTAATGCTGGGAGCCTGGAATGGGGCATAGGACAGCTCGCCAGCTGGGTCCGTGGCTTTTCTGTTCATTTGAACGTGCCTGCATCGGTCACCCCGGGGGAAGCAGCTTGCGCAGAGCTTGGGAGCCTCCTGACACGGGCACTGACGCATCTTTCCCTTGCTTTGCAGAGATTGTGAGGATCTGGGATGCTGTGTCCCATTACATCCTGCAGCAGCTGCGGCTCAACAAGGTGGGCTGGTGTCCTGCTTCCCCTCGCTCTGGAGGCTTTCATTTGTCCAGAGTGCCCTGGGCCCTGTGAACAATCTTCCCTCAGCACCACGGCAGCGCACTGCCACCAGCCAGGTGCTGCAGAGCAGCTCCTTAGAAAACTGGGGGAGAAACCACGTGCATATCTTGTGTGAGGAAGCGTGCGTCACCTCGTGGGGCTTCTCCTTTCCTCGTGGCTAGAATGGAGAGACCAAGCAGAGAGGCAGAGGCCTTTTCCTGCCTCTGTGCTCACTGAGAGCCCTGGCATCTTCTGATGCTCTGAGATGGTAGGCAATAGTTGGAGGAGAGCGAGGACCAAATGGCGAGAGGAGGGTGAGGACAACCTCCGCAGCAAGTGGCTCAGCTGCAAAGCTCTCCAAAGACTTGCTCTACTTTACTGCAAGAGCAGGGAGGGCACAGAGCAGCCTGCCCTCACTCACACGCTCCTCCCTTCTTGCATCAACAGAATACCTATGCGGCGTCCTTTGTGTCTTTTCTGTGTGCAGGGTGTTCTGGTAGAGGGTCTTGGAACCTTCTGCACAGTGGAAGAGCCATTGATCCTGGGTGCAGAAGAGGTGCTCCTGGTTCGAAGACCCATCTTCAAACCGGCCTTGCAAATGCTCTGGCCTGGGAGGCTCACGTGCCCCGAAGTGACCATCCCTGGTGAGTCAGCAGGGACCACCCTCCGCTTCCCCTTGCTATTGTGCCCGGGGTGGGTGTGTGCTCCCTGCTCTTTACAAGGGGCCGCCAGAAGCAGGCGATTCCCTGCAGACCTGGGCAAACAGGTAGAGCTCCCCCGACGCAAGCCAGCACCCAGAGAGCTGCTGCTTGGGAAGGACCTTGGCTGCACTCTTCTGTTGCGAGTGTTGCAGCAGGCAGCGCTCTCTTTCCCTGAGCTGCCCCAGCTTTTGGCTCCACGCCACTCCCGTGCCTTGATGGCCCAGCGACGGAAATAGGTCCTGCTCTAGCACTCGCCTTGTTTGTCTTCCTTGCAGACTACGTGACCATTGAGCCGCTGAACTACCTGCTCCTGTCCCTGGTCACCTCCTTGCCGCGGCGAGTGGTAGAGGAGTGCGTTAAAGAGACCATCCTCTTGTTCTCCTTCTACCTGAGGAGCACGTGCAACGTGGCCTTTGCCTTCCGGGACATTGGTGTCCTGACGCGCCAGAAAGACAGGGTCTGCATGCTCTTTTATGCCAGCTGCATCCAACGGCTGGAGAAAAGGGCAAGCCTCTTTGCGGCCCTTCGCAGCGTAAGTTGCTCTGCTTTCCAGGCCTACTTGCAGTGCTTCGGGAAGCCTCAAGGGCCATCTTGCAGGTAGCGGGCTAAGCAAACACCTTCCCAAGTGCTTGGCCCCACCAAATTCCCCACTCCCAAGGAAAACGCTCCCTGTCTTCCTGGATGCCTGTCTCTACGGAACGCCTGCCACGGCTTTTAGCCGCTCTCTAGTCTTTGCTGTGCAGCGTCCGCACTCCAGAGCAAGGGCTAATGTGCAGAGGGCTTGGAGCTACATGCTCCTCTTGTAACAGCGGCAGCGGCTGCTGCCTTTGGACGCAGGCACAAAGCTGCCTCGGAAGGCTCCCAACGGGCCTGTGCTGCCTTGCAGGTACCTTGGATGGCAGATCCTGTGGAGCCCAGCGGGAAGATCTATATTCCAGGCACCACGTCCAGGCACGTCCGCATCTTCCCCAGGTGAGTGTGTGTCCTTTGCAGCCCTTGGCTGCCTCGCGGGGGACCTTCCCAGCTCCTGCTTGGCAGCACACAGTGCCAGGGGCGTTGCTGCAAGGAACTGAAGTCAGATTCTCTGCCTTTGAGGGGACACTGCCCAACAGCCCCAAAGAAGGCTGTGTGGAGGCAAGGCAGATGGCGGGAGATGAGGTCTCAGAGGGCAGGGAGAAGCATGAGTACCAGTGAGTGGTCAGGGGCAGACAGGCCCCTTCCTTTCTTCCAACTCGCCTTGTCTTCCAGGTTTTGCTTCGTGGGGGAACGCAGCCCACAAGACAAGGCTGCCCCTGCTGCACCTCCCCCTGAGGAGAACGAGGAGGCCAAAGAGCGAAGCAGCACCAGCTCCACCCCCCGTGAAGGTAAGGCCAAAGCTGCCTCCCTGCGGGGCACGTTGCCTCCTCATCCCTCCGCGCTGCCTCGCAGCAGCCACCTGGAAAGGGGCTGCTCAGCAGGCTCTGCTGAAGACTTTTCTCCCTTCCTCCTTGCAGAGCAGCAACCTGACAAGCGCCTGCAGCAGCGCCAGGAGCTGTGTCTGCCCATGCTGCCAAGCTGGGGGGCAGGCAGGACTCGGCAAGGCCCCAAGAAGCAGCCTACTGCCAGGTGAGAGCCTTGGCGGAAAGGTGGAGGGCTGTGCTTCTTTGTGCCTGTGCACCAGAGAGGGCCCCTTGGCACATGCTGGCCGTAGGGCCTTGCAGTGCCTGCAGACATATGACACCAAAAAGGCTCTTCTCTTGCTGCAAGGGGAGCATGCGCCATTTGCGTGGCTGCTTCACACTGCCCACATTCTCCTTGCGTGCCAGAATGTTGTGGGGAGCTGATAGGAAAGCCTTGCAGGAGTCTTCCACAGGAAGAAGGCCCTTGAGATGGGAGGGAATGCCCTCCTTTCCCTTGCGCGAGCAAACGCCCCTTGCCCTCAACGTCTCTTGCATCCCTTGGTGTCTTCTCAGGAGCCCTGTGAAACCGCTGGGCCACATCGTGGGCATCTCGCTCCAGAAGGAGCTGGAAGTGGAGCACCGCCCACATCCTCCGGCTGCCCCTCGCACTGGCCCTACCCGCACCGCTCGTAGGGCTGCGGCACTGCTGCACAGTGGGCCCAAGGTAATTCTTGCATCCTCCTCATGAGCACAGAAGCTTGGTGCTGCAAGACCCTTGTGCCAAGGGCCCTCAGCGTATGCTCCCTAGAACACTCCGCTGCCTCTTGGGGATGTCGCCTGCAATGCCCTAGGGTGGCCTCTACTTCTGCAACAGTGTGGCTGCGCACAGAACATGTGCAGAACTTCTCACGGGGTTTTCTTAAGTGCAGACATTGCACTTAAGAAAAGTGCAGTGCTCTTTGGCTTTGAAGGCACAGAAGACATGGGGGTGCCTCTTTAGTCCCTGCTCACTTAGGGCGGATGAGAGCAGCTTTCCCGCTGTGCTGGCAGGGGGCAAAGAGCCGCAGGGGTTCAAGAGCAGGGGCAGAAGAGTGGGTGAAGAGTACAAGACAACACGTCCCCCGCCCATGAGGCCTCCTCTCCAAGCATACAGGATTACTTCTCTTGACATCTTGTGTCCTCCCTAGGAAACCACCTGCCCTCCCATGCAGCGCGCTCCAAGACCTCCCCGTGCTGCCCTCTTCAAGCAGAGGTGGGAGCCAGCACCATTAAAGGAGCAGCGCCTTGTGCTGGAAGAAAGCAGCCAGCAGCAGGAAAAGGTAGGGGATGCTTTGAGAGCCCTCGGAAAAGGGTGCATTTCCCACGTGCAGGGCGCCGAGTCTTGCGCTCAGCAAGGGCCGAGGCGCAATGCTGCCTGCGATCCCCAGGCCTTGTGAGCAAGGAGAGGACTGCAGCCCAAATGTGGGTCCAGAAGGAGCCAGGAGGCCACCCTGGGGGCAGGGGGTGGGCTGCACCATCGGCCTCTGTGTCTGGCCTCAACCTGGACACCAGCTCTCTGCAGCAGCCAGCTTGAGCCCCTTGGAGCCAGGCGCACAGGGAACAGAGCCCCAGAGGTCCAGCTATTCCAATATCTATGATGACAGTATGGATGAGCTCCTCGTCTAGCCTGAGCATGGCTCGACAAGGACTAGACGCCTCCCCTGCTAGTGGGCCACTGCCGTCTCTCCCGTGCTCTCCTCCCTCCTGAAACCCTTTTGTTTTTTCTTGCCCTTGCCAAACAGAGCCGTTGTTTGAAGGAGCCCCAAGCCCGTGAGCAGCGCAGCTCTGCAGAGAGAGAGATACCAGCCCACATGTGAGTGTTGAGAGGCCTGGGAACTGCAAGCCAGGGTTGGGAGCATGGGGGACCGTGACCCCCTGGACATGTTGGCACCCCAAAGGCCTCAGCTGCGGGGCAGGACACACAGAAGAGCCTGATTTCAAGTGGTGCAGCAGTTGGGAGGGAAGAAGCCCCAAAGGTGCCCAGGCAGCAGGAGAGGGACTTTGTTACTCCTCTTGCAGATATGTGCCGCCACGGGCCAAACAGAACATGCAGCTCATGGCATCCTTCAAAGTGCTTCGGAGCTGCTGGAAGGAGAAGGTGGAGCAAAACCGGCAGAGGCTGAAGCAGGAGGAAGAGGCTCGCCGGTAAGTAGCTCCCAACCAAAGTCGGGTTCCTGTTCCAGCCAAGACCTTACTGCCACGACACGGGTGGGAGGGCCTCTTTTGCTACCCCTCTAGCTCAGGGCACAGAAGTGCCCTTGGAGCTTGGCCTGAAGGTCTGCGCCTGAACCCAGGATGCCAGGCACGGATATGGGCTGGGATGTGTCATGGCATTTCCACAAGGCACCTGCATGTTATGACTCACTCAGCATCTTTCTCCTGTACCCCTCAGTGCTTTGCTGATGAGCAACATCCAAAAGAAAGAACAACGGGCCCAGAAGCCACGTGGCAACAGCAAACCAGGGCGTTCCCGCAGGAAATAAAGTGCCTCTCTGAGTGAGTGAAAGCCTCCTTTTGGTGCAGTGTGAAGCTTGCAAGAAACACCGGGGCAGCTTTGGAGGGCCAGGCAGGCGGCACAAGGCAGCAAGGAGAGCAGGGAGGGCTCATCCCGGGACACTCTCTCTCTGGGCCCTGCCTGTCTTGTCCACAGAGAGGGAAGAAGAAAGGCCCTCCAAGGCAGCCATTTCTGAGATAATGCTGGGCACTGCGACTCTGCTTTCTGCTCCCCGGGACAAGCCTTGAGCAAGGCTGGGAGGGCTCCCACAGGGAGAGGACATGCCTGCGCTGCAGAACCGATCCCCCATCTGCAGGCCAAAGCAAAGCCAGCATTGCTTTAGCCATTCAGGGAATTAGAGTGGACAATCACTGTCCTAAGCATCCTCTCTTCCACACCTCTTTGGAGCTGGAAGAACGAGAAATCCAGAGCTCAAGACCATTGTCAAATGTGATTAGTGTGTTCACGGATGCTAGTAGCAAAACTGGAAATATGGGTATGCTTTCCGGGAGTCAGATCTTTGGAAAACTCAAATTCGGAGGGAAACCGCATCCGTGCAAGTCCTAGAACTAAAAGCCGTAGTTTGGGCATTTCTAACTTTTCACGATCGACCCATGAATATAGTTATCGATTCCCTATATGCGGTAGGCATTGTTCAATGAATTCATAGGGCAATTATAGGGCATGTAAACAACCATAGTCTCCAAGCCTTGTTTGTTCAGCTTTGGAACATCATACAACAAAGGAAGCATGCCTTTTGGGTGTCACATATCCGTAGTCATACTGCACTCCCTGGCCCTTTAACAGAAGGTAATACAGTCATAGATAGTGCCGGTGGAACAGCAGGCATCAACCTCTCATTCATTTTTCTCGAGTGTCACCATCGAAATTTAATTATTGTTTGCTTTGGGGAGAGCAAAAAAAAAAAAAAAGAGGGGGAGACGGGTCCCTATGAATTAACCAGTAAAGTATGTTATGTTTTAAATTGGCTTAACCCTTGAAATGATGGTAACAGGTGGTTATACTTGTGTTTGTTGCTTTGTTTTTGTCAATGTTTTGATGCATGGTATTGCTAATTTTGTTTTTGAAAAAAGAGGGGGAGATGTTGGGGCCTTGTTGAAGCCTTAGTACTTTTGTAAGAATATAAGGAACTGGGGTAATGGGATTCGGGGGTCACCCACAGGAGAAGAACGTGTTCGTGAGCAGTTGAGGGGAACTGGAGCGATGCCCGGGAGACCTAGCAACCAAGCACAGAGAAGAGCACCAATCAGCTGCGAGCTTGTAGCCCGACCAAGGAGAATGCTGCTTCTTAGCGCATGCCCACGTGTACTGGTATAAAGCTCTGTTGCAGACGACAGCAGAGCGAGTTGCACCTGCTTCATGTTCAAGTGTTGTTCGCTCTGTCTGCCGGGGTGGGCCTCGGCACATGCCCTAAGAAATGTTGGGTCCTCTCTGCACCATGCAGACCCCAGGAGCTTTCCCTCTCTCACAGAGGGAGGAGATGCTGCTGGCCAGGGCCATGTGCTCAGTCTGCCCTGCTGCCAAGGGGACATTCCCAGCAAGGCAGGTGATTTCCTGGCAGCAAGCAGAGTGTCCAGGGCCCTTGCACCTCCTGACCTCAGCCACTTGAGAAGAGCCCGGCACGGGCTAGGGGACAGCCTGGCACCCTTCCACGGACACTCAGTGGCCTGGAGTTGTGGCAGCAGTGCCTGGTTTTCAAGGAAGAATTGGAGCGGGACCTCTGGTCTCTCCTACTGCACCCCCAGAACAACAGCCCCACTGCAATGCCAACCATCCCCTTCAATTTGCACCAGTCCGCAAAGACTGAAACGCACAAAAGCTCCCCAAAATGGGACAAGGCCCAAACCTGCCACAAAGCCAAAAACAAACTGTAATCCAGCACTGCTCCCTGAAACGGGCAGGAAATCCCGGCCCTGCCCCAGTGTCCCCATTCTTGGACACCACACTATGCCACCCACGAGAGCCACGGTGCCCAGGCCGTGCGCAGCCTGCATTGGCAGGAGGTGCCCGGCAGCCATAGACTTGGACCCGCTGCCTCGAGATGGGCCCAGGAGCTGGAAAAAGTGCAGGGGACACTGTGCACGAAGGCCGTTTTTCCTCTTCTCTTTCACAGCATATCCCCGCTAGCCAACACCTTGCTGAGCACTCTTGAGGAAAGAGCTACAGCATTGCCCTCTTTTTGACATTTCACAGCCCTGGGCACCCCTTAGACACACTGCTGATGTGTCTGTCCTCACCCTTGACCCCACGGCTGGGATGAAGGCAGCGGCCTGTGTGCCAGGGCGAGAGGGGACATCTCTCTCCTCCTTCCCTGGCTGTTTCAGCTGCCGCTCCCCTCAGGCAGCCCCTGGTGACACGCGCTGAGGTCACACTGGCCTGCGCTGCATCACAAGGAGGTGACCCCCAGCGACCGGCAGGGCCCTGTCACTTCCCTGCCAGGCACGCGCGCTGCTGGTCACTGCTCGCCGTGCTCTGCTTCACTGCTGTCCTTTGGAGCTTCTCGGTGACGAGGAGCACACACAGGAGGCGGTGGGAGTGCTCAGGGAAGCTCTCTCTCACGGCCTGAGAACAAGGGGCTCATTGGAGAGAGAGGAGTCCTTGGCGAGGTCGTGGAAGAGAATCCTTCTTCCCTGCTCGACTAGCGAGCCAAGGACAAAGGGGAAGCCAAGATGGAGGGCTTCTGGACCGAGATTATCAATCCGGTGTACTCCATTTTGTTCCCAGTGCTCCTGCAACTCTCCACTGAGGGTAAGGGCTTCGGGTGCTGCTTCGCCAGGTGCCGCAGAACCTGTGAGGTGACAAAACAGCTGTGGCCCCGGGACTGTGGCCCTGCAGAAGGCTGGGGGCTCTTGTGAGAGCCCGGCCTGAGGGTCCTGTCGCGCTTGGGAGACAGAGTGGCAGCCAGGACTTGTGCGTCCTGGTCCTGCAGCTACCCTGAGCCCCAAGGCTCCTTTGGGCACTGCTCCCTCTGCTCAGGGACTTGTAGTGCAGGGTCCTGTCTGCCTGGAAAGTGGGAAGCCCTCTGGAGAGGGCCTCTGGGGGGAAATAGATCCTTCATTCAGGAGCTGCAGGTGTCCCTGCATTCCCACGGGGCTCTCAAGCACCTGCCACCAATGCCCCCGGGGGAAACAAAGCCTTTGCTCTGGAGGGCATCCAAGGAGGCTTCTATTTGGGACAGGCTCGCTTTCTTCCTCCTGCACCCCCTCACGTCTCTGGTGGGCAGAAGTTATTGGGCGTTTTGCGCTTAGAGCTGGCATCCTTTGTCAGAAGTCCGGTGGCCGCCTTCCCGTCTCCCATTTTCCCCCTCTGCACCTCTGCAGGGATCAACGTAATGCTGGGAGCCTGGAATGGGGCATAGGACAGCTCGCCAGCTGGGTCCGTGGCTTTTCTGTTCATTTGAACGTGCCTGCATCGGTCACCCCGGGGGAAGCAGCTTGCGCAGAGCTTGGGAGCCTCCTGACACGGGCACTGACGCATCTTTCCCTTGCTTTGCAGAGATTGTGAGGATCTGGGATGCTGTGTCCCATTACATCCTGCAGCAGCTGCGGCTCAACAAGGTGGGCTGGTGTCCTGCTTCCCCTCGCTCTGGAGGCTTTCATTTGTCCAGAGTGCCCTGGGCCCTGTGAACAATCTTCCCTCAGCACCACGGCAGCGCACTGCCACCAGCCAGGTGCTGCAGAGCAGCTCCTTAGAAAACTGGGGGAGAAACCACGTGCATATCTTGTGTGAGGAAGCGTGCGTCACCTCGTGGGGCTTCTCCTTTCCTCGTGGCTAGAATGGAGAGACCAAGCAGAGAGGCAGAGGCCTTTTCCTGCCTCTGTGCTCACTGAGAGCCCTGGCATCTTCTGATGCTCTGAGATGGTAGGCAATAGTTGGAGGAGAGCGAGGACCAAATGGCGAGAGGAGGGTGAGGACAACCTCCGCAGCAAGTGGCTCAGCTGCAAAGCTCTCCAAAGACTTGCTCTACTTTACTGCAAGAGCAGGGAGGGCACAGAGCAGCCTGCCCTCACTCACACGCTCCTCCCTTCTTGCATCAACAGAATACCTATGCGGCGTCCTTTGTGTCTTTTCTGTGTGCAGGGTGTTCTGGTAGAGGGTCTTGGAACCTTCTGCACAGTGGAAGAGCCATTGATCCTGGGTGCAGAAGAGGTGCTCCTGGTTCGAAGACCCATCTTCAAACCGGCCTTGCAAATGCTCTGGCCTGGGAGGCTCACGTGCCCCGAAGTGACCATCCCTGGTGAGTCAGCAGGGACCACCCTCCGCTTCCCCTTGCTATTGTGCCCGGGGTGGGTGTGTGCTCCCTGCTCTTTACAAGGGGCCGCCAGAAGCAGGCGATTCCCTGCAGACCTGGGCAAACAGGTAGAGCTCCCCCGACGCAAGCCAGCACCCAGAGAGCTGCTGCTTGGGAAGGACCTTGGCTGCACTCTTCTGTTGCGAGTGTTGCAGCAGGCAGCGCTCTCTTTCCCTGAGCTGCCCCAGCTTTTGGCTCCACGCCACTCCCGTGCCTTGATGGCCCAGCGACGGAAATAGGTCCTGCTCTAGCACTCGCCTTGTTTGTCTTCCTTGCAGACTACGTGACCATTGAGCCGCTGAACTACCTGCTCCTGTCCCTGGTCACCTCCTTGCCGCGGCGAGTGGTAGAGGAGTGCGTTAAAGAGACCATCCTCTTGTTCTCCTTCTACCTGAGGAGCACGTGCAACGTGGCCTTTGCCTTCCGGGACATTGGTGTCCTGACGCGCCAGAAAGACAGGGTCTGCATGCTCTTTTATGCCAGCTGCATCCAACGGCTGGAGAAAAGGGCAAGCCTCTTTGCGGCCCTTCGCAGCGTAAGTTGCTCTGCTTTCCAGGCCTACTTGCAGTGCTTCGGGAAGCCTCAAGGGCCATCTTGCAGGTAGCGGGCTAAGCAAACACCTTCCCAAGTGCTTGGCCCCACCAAATTCCCCACTCCCAAGGAAAACGCTCCCTGTCTTCCTGGATGCCTGTCTCTACGGAACGCCTGCCACGGCTTTTAGCCGCTCTCTAGTCTTTGCTGTGCAGCGTCCGCACTCCAGAGCAAGGGCTAATGTGCAGAGGGCTTGGAGCTACATGCTCCTCTTGTAACAGCGGCAGCGGCTGCTGCCTTTGGACGCAGGCACAAAGCTGCCTCGGAAGGCTCCCAACGGGCCTGTGCTGCCTTGCAGGTACCTTGGATGGCAGATCCTGTGGAGCCCAGCGGGAAGATCTATATTCCAGGCACCACGTCCAGGCACGTCCGCATCTTCCCCAGGTGAGTGTGTGTCCTTTGCAGCCCTTGGCTGCCTCGCGGGGGACCTTCCCAGCTCCTGCTTGGCAGCACACAGTGCCAGGGGCGTTGCTGCAAGGAACTGAAGTCAGATTCTCTGCCTTTGAGGGGACACTGCCCAACAGCCCCAAAGAAGGCTGTGTGGAGGCAAGGCAGATGGCGGGAGATGAGGTCTCAGAGGGCAGGGAGAAGCATGAGTACCAGTGAGTGGTCAGGGGCAGACAGGCCCCTTCCTTTCTTCCAACTCGCCTTGTCTTCCAGGTTTTGCTTCGTGGGGGAACGCAGCCCACAAGACAAGGCTGCCCCTGCTGCACCTCCCCCTGAGGAGAACGAGGAGGCCAAAGAGCGAAGCAGCACCAGCTCCACCCCCCGTGAAGGTAAGGCCAAAGCTGCCTCCCTGCGGGGCACGTTGCCTCCTCATCCCTCCGCGCTGCCTCGCAGCAGCCACCTGGAAAGGGGCTGCTCAGCAGGCTCTGCTGAAGACTTTTCTCCCTTCCTCCTTGCAGAGCAGCAACCTGACAAGCGCCTGCAGCAGCGCCAGGAGCTGTGTCTGCCCATGCTGCCAAGCTGGGGGGCAGGCAGGACTCGGCAAGGCCCCAAGAAGCAGCCTACTGCCAGGTGAGAGCCTTGGCGGAAAGGTGGAGGGCTGTGCTTCTTTGTGCCTGTGCACCAGAGAGGGCCCCTTGGCACATGCTGGCCGTAGGGCCTTGCAGTGCCTGCAGACATATGACACCAAAAAGGCTCTTCTCTTGCTGCAAGGGGAGCATGCGCCATTTGCGTGGCTGCTTCACACTGCCCACATTCTCCTTGCGTGCCAGAATGTTGTGGGGAGCTGATAGGAAAGCCTTGCAGGAGTCTTCCACAGGAAGAAGGCCCTTGAGATGGGAGGGAATGCCCTCCTTTCCCTTGCGCGAGCAAACGCCCCTTGCCCTCAACGTCTCTTGCATCCCTTGGTGTCTTCTCAGGAGCCCTGTGAAACCGCTGGGCCACATCGTGGGCATCTCGCTCCAGAAGGAGCTGGAAGTGGAGCACCGCCCACATCCTCCGGCTGCCCCTCGCACTGGCCCTACCCGCACCGCTCGTAGGGCTGCGGCACTGCTGCACAGTGGGCCCAAGGTAATTCTTGCATCCTCCTCATGAGCACAGAAGCTTGGTGCTGCAAGACCCTTGTGCCAAGGGCCCTCAGCGTATGCTCCCTAGAACACTCCGCTGCCTCTTGGGGATGTCGCCTGCAATGCCCTAGGGTGGCCTCTACTTCTGCAACAGTGTGGCTGCGCACAGAACATGTGCAGAACTTCTCACGGGGTTTTCTTAAGTGCAGACATTGCACTTAAGAAAAGTGCAGTGCTCTTTGGCTTTGAAGGCACAGAAGACATGGGGGTGCCTCTTTAGTCCCTGCTCACTTAGGGCGGATGAGAGCAGCTTTCCCGCTGTGCTGGCAGGGGGCAAAGAGCCGCAGGGGTTCAAGAGCAGGGGCAGAAGAGTGGGTGAAGAGTACAAGACAACACGTCCCCCGCCCATGAGGCCTCCTCTCCAAGCATACAGGATTACTTCTCTTGACATCTTGTGTCCTCCCTAGGAAACCACCTGCCCTCCCATGCAGCGCGCTCCAAGACCTCCCCGTGCTGCCCTCTTCAAGCAGAGGTGGGAGCCAGCACCATTAAAGGAGCAGCGCCTTGTGCTGGAAGAAAGCAGCCAGCAGCAGGAAAAGGTAGGGGATGCTTTGAGAGCCCTCGGAAAAGGGTGCATTTCCCACGTGCAGGGCGCCGAGTCTTGCGCTCAGCAAGGGCCGAGGCGCAATGCTGCCTGCGATCCCCAGGCCTTGTGAGCAAGGAGAGGACTGCAGCCCAAATGTGGGTCCAGAAGGAGCCAGGAGGCCACCCTGGGGGCAGGGGGTGGGCTGCACCATCGGCCTCTGTGTCTGGCCTCAACCTGGACACCAGCTCTCTGCAGCAGCCAGCTTGAGCCCCTTGGAGCCAGGCGCACAGGGAACAGAGCCCCAGAGGTCCAGCTATTCCAATATCTATGATGACAGTATGGATGAGCTCCTCGTCTAGCCTGAGCATGGCTCGACAAGGACTAGACGCCTCCCCTGCTAGTGGGCCACTGCCGTCTCTCCCGTGCTCTCCTCCCTCCTGAAACCCTTTTGTTTTTTCTTGCCCTTGCCAAACAGAGCCGTTGTTTGAAGGAGCCCCAAGCCCGTGAGCAGCGCAGCTCTGCAGAGAGAGAGATACCAGCCCACATGTGAGTGTTGAGAGGCCTGGGAACTGCAAGCCAGGGTTGGGAGCATGGGGGACCGTGACCCCCTGGACATGTTGGCACCCCAAAGGCCTCAGCTGCGGGGCAGGACACACAGAAGAGCCTGATTTCAAGTGGTGCAGCAGTTGGGAGGGAAGAAGCCCCAAAGGTGCCCAGGCAGCAGGAGAGGGACTTTGTTACTCCTCTTGCAGATATGTGCCGCCACGGGCCAAACAGAACATGCAGCTCACGGCATCCTTCAAAGTGCTTCGGAGCTGCTGGAAGGAGAAGGTGGAGCAAAACCGGCAGAGGCTGAAGCAGGAGGAAGAGGCTCGCCGGTAAGTAGCTCCCAACCAAAGTCGGGTTCCTGTTCCAGCCAAGACCTTACTGCCACGACACGGGTGGGAGGGCCTCTTTTGCTACCCCTCTAGCTCAGGGCACAGAAGTGCCCTTGGAGCTTGGCCTGAAGGTCTGCGCCTGAACCCAGGATGCCAGGCACGGATATGGGCTGGGATGTGTCATGGCATTTCCACAAGGCACCTGCATGTTATGACTCACTCAGCATCTTTCTCCTGTACCCCTCAGTGCTTTGCTGATGAGCAACATCCAAAAGAAAGAACAACGGGCCCAGAAGCCACGTGGCAACAGCAAACCAGGGCGTTCCCGCAGGAAATAAAGTGCCTCTCTGAGTGAGTGAAAGCCTCCTTTTGGTGCAGTGTGAAGCTTGCAAGAAACACTGGGGCAGCTTTGGAGGGCCAGGCAGGCGGCACAAGGCAGCAAGGAGAGCAGGGAGGGCTCATCCCGGGACACTCTCTCTCTGGGCCCTGCCTGTCTTGTCCACAGAGAGGGAAGAAGAAAGGCCCTCCAAGGCAGCCATTTCTGAGATAATGCTGGGCACTGCGGCTCTGCTTTCTGCTCCCCGGGACAAGCCTTGAGCAAGGCTGGGAGGGCTCCCACAGGGAGAGGACATGCCTGCGCTGCAGAACCGATCCCCCATCTGCAGGCCAAAGCAAAGCCAGCATTGCTTTAGCCATTCAGGGAATTAGAGTGGACAATCACTGTCCTAAGCATCCTCTCTTCCACACCTCTTTGGAGCTGGAAGAACGAGAAATCCAGAGCTCAAGACCATTGTCAAATGTGATTAGTGTGTTCACGGATGCTAGTAGCAAAACTGGAAATATGGGTATGCTTTCCGGGAGTCAGATCTTTGGAAAACTCAAATTCGGAGGGAAACCGCATCCGTGCAAGTCCTAGAACTAAAAGCCGTAGTTTGGGCATTTCTAACTTTTCACGATCGACCCATGAATATAGTTATCGATTCCCTATATGCGGTAGGCATTGTTCAATGAATTCATAGGGCAATTATAGGGCATGTAAACAACCATAGTCTCCAAGCCTTGTTTGTTCAGCTTTGGAACATCATACAACAAAGGAAGCATGCCTTTTGGGTGTCACATATCCGTAGTCATACTGCACTCCCTGGCCCTTTAACAGAAGGTAATACAGTCATAGATAGTGCCGGTGGAACAGCAGGCATCAACCTCTCATTCATTTTTCTCGAGTGTCACCATCGAAATTTAATTATTGTTTGCTTTGGGGAGAGCAAAAAAAAAAAAAAGAGGGGGAGACGGGTCCCTATGAATTAACCAGTAAAGTATGTTATGTTTTAAATTGGCTTAACCCTTGAAATGATGGTAACAGGTGGTTATACTTGTGTTTGTTGCTTTGTTTTTGTCAATGTTTTGATGCATGGTATTGCTAATTTTGTTTTTGAAAAAAGAGGGGGAGATGTTGGGGCCTTGTTGAAGCCTTAGTACTTTTGTAAGAATATAAGGAACTGGGGTAATGGGATTCGGGGGTCACCCACAGGAGAAGAACGTGTTCGTGAGCAGTTGAGGGGAACTGGAGCGATGCCCGGGAGACCTAGCAACCAAGCACAGAGAAGAGCACCAATCAGCTGCGAGCTTGTAGCCCGACCAAGGAGAATGCTGCTTCTTAGCGCATGCCCACGTGTACTGGTATAAAGCTCTGTTGCAGACGACAGCAGAGCGAGTTGCACCTGCTTCATGTTCAAGTGTTGTTCGCTCTGTCTGCCGGGGTGGGCCTCGGCACATGCCCTAAGAAATGTTGGGTCCTCTCTGCACCATGCAGACCCCAGGAGCTTTCCCTCTCTCACAGAGGGAGGAGATGCTGCTGGCCAGGGCCATGTGCTCAGTCTGCCCTGCTGCCAAGGGGACATTCCCAGCAAGGCAGGTGATTTCCTGGCAGCAAGCAGAGTGTCCAGGGCCCTTGCACCTCCTGACCTCAGCCACTTGAGAAGAGCCCGGCACGGGCTAGGGGACAGCCTGGCACCCTTCCACGGACACTCAGTGGCCTGGAGTTGTGGCAGCAGTGCCTGGTTTTCAAGGAAGAATTGGAGCGGGACCTCTGGTCTCTCCTACTGCACCCCCAGAACAACAGCCCCACTGCAATGCCAACCATCCCCTTCAATTTGCACCAGTCCGCAAAGACTGAAACGCACAAAAGCTCCCCAAAATGGGACAAGGCCCAAACCTGCCACAAAGCCAAAAACAAACTGTAATCCAGCACTGCTCCCTGAAACGGGCAGGAAATCCCGGCCCTGCCCCAGTGTCCCCATTCTTGGACACCACACTATGCCACCCACGAGAGCCACGGTGCCCAGGCCGTGCGCAGCCTGCATTGGCAGGAGGTGCCCGGCAGCCATAGACTTGGACCCGCTGCCTCGAGATGGGCCCAGGAGCTGGAAAAAGTGCAGGGGACACTGTGCACGAAGGCCGTTTTTCCTCTTCTCTTTCACAGCATATCCCCGCTAGCCAACACCTTGCTGAGCACTCTTGAGGAAAGAGCTACAGCATTGCCCTCTTTTTGACATTTCACAGCCCTGGGCACCCCTTAGACACACTGCTGATGTGTCTGTCCTCACCCTTGACCCCACGGCTGGGATGAAGGCAGCGGCCTGTGTGCCAGGGCGAGAGGGGACATCTCTCTCCTCCTTCCCTGGCTGTTTCAGCTGCCGCTCCCCTCAGGCAGCCCCTGGTGACACGCGCTGAGGTCACACTGGCCTGCGCTGCATCACAAGGAGGTGACCCCCAGCGACCGGCAGGGCCCTGTCACTTCCCTGCCAGGCACGCGCGCTGCTGGTCACTGCTCGCCGTGCTCTGCTTCACTGCTGTCCTTTGGAGCTTCTCGGTGACGAGGAGCACACACAGGAGGCGGTGGGAGTGCTCAGGGAAGCTCTCTCTCACGGCCTGAGAACAAGGGGCTCATTGGAGAGAGAGGAGTCCTTGGCGAGGTCGCGGAAGAGAATCCTTCTTCCCTGCTCGACTAGCGAGCCAAGGACAAAGGGGAAGCCAAGATGGAGGGCTTCTGGACCGAGATTATCAATCCGGTGTACTCCATTTTGTTCCCAGTGCTCCTGCAACTCTCCACTGAGGGTAAGGGCTTCGGGTGCTGCTTCGCCAGGTGCCGCAGAACCTGTGAGGTGACAAAACAGCTGTGGCCCCGGGACTGTGGCCCTGCAGAAGGCTGGGGGCTCTTGTGAGAGCCCGGCCTGAGGGTCCTGTCGCGCTTGGGAGACAGAGTGGCAGCCAGGACTTGTGCGTCCTGGTCCTGCAGCTACCCTGAGCCCCAAGGCTCCTTTGGGCACTGCTCCCTCTGCTCAGGGACTTGTAGTGCAGGGTCCTGTCTGCCTGGAAAGTGGGAAGCCCTCTGGAGAGGGCCTCTGGGGGGAAATAGATCCTTCATTCAGGAGCTGCAGGTGTCCCTGCATTCCCACGGGGCTCTCAAGCACCTGCCACCAATGCCCCCGGGGGAAACAAAGCCTTTGCTCTGGAGGGCATCCAAGGAGGCTTCTATTTGGGACAGGCTCGCTTTCTTCCTCCTGCACCCCCTCACGTCTCTGGTGGGCAGAAGTTATTGGGCGTTTTGCGCTTAGAGCTGGCATCCTTTGTCAGAAGTCCGGTGGCCGCCTTCCCGTCTCCCATTTTCCCCCTCTGCACCTCTGCAGGGATCAACGTAATGCTGGGAGCCTGGAATGGGGCATAGGACAGCTCGCCAGCTGGGTCCGTGGCTTTTCTGTTCATTTGAACGTGCCTGCATCGGTCACCCCGGGGGAAGCAGCTTGCGCAGAGCTTGGGAGCCTCCTGACACGGGCACTGACGCATCTTTCCCTTGCTTTGCAGAGATTGTGAGGATCTGGGATGCTGTGTCCCATTACATCCTGCAGCAGCTGCGGCTCAACAAGGTGGGCTGGTGTCCTGCTTCCCCTCGCTCTGGAGGCTTTCATTTGTCCAGAGTGCCCTGGGCAATCTTCCCTCAGCACCACGGCAGCGCACTGCCACCAGCCAGGTGCTGCAGAGCAGCTCCTTAGAAAACTGGGGGAGAAACCACGTGCATATCTTGTGTGAGGAAGCGTGCGTCACCTCGTGGGGCTTCTCCTTTCCTCGTGGCTAGAATGGAGAGACCAAGCAGAGAGGCAGAGGCCTTTTCCTGCCTCTGTGCTCACTGAGAGCCCTGGCATCTTCTGATGCTCTGAGATGGTAGGCAATAGTTGGAGGAGAGCGAGGACCAAATGGCGAGAGGAGGGTGAGGACAACCTCCGCAGCAAGTGGCTCAGCTGCAAAGCTCTCCAAAGACTTGCTCTACTTTACTGCAAGAGCAGGGAGGGCACAGAGCAGCCTGCCCTCACTCACACGCTCCTCCCTTCTTGCATCAACAGAATACCTATGCGGCGTCCTTTGTGTCTTTTCTGTGTGCAGGGTGTTCTGGTAGAGGGTCTTGGAACCTTCTGCACAGTGGAAGAGCCATTGATCCTGGGTGCAGAAGAGGTGCTCCTGGTTCGAAGACCCATCTTCAAACCGGCCTTGCAAATGCTCTGGCCTGGGAGGCTCACGTGCCCCGAAGTGACCATCCCTGGTGAGTCAGCAGGGACCACCCTCCGCTTCCCCTTGCTATTGTGCCCGGGGTGGGTGTGTGCTCCCTGCTCTTTGCAAGGGGCCGCCAGAAGCAGGCGATTCCCTGCAGACCTGGGCAAACAGGTAGAGCTCCCCCGACGCAAGCCAGCACCCAGAGAGCTGCTGCTTGGGAAGGACCTTGGCTGCACTCTTCTGTTGCGAGTGTTGCAGCAGGCAGCGCTCTCTTTCCCTGAGCTGCCCCAGCTTTTGGCTCCACGCCACTCCCGTGCCTTGATGGCCCAGCGACGGAAATAGGTCCTGCTCTAGCACTCGCCTTGTTTGTCTTCCTTGCAGACTACGTGACCATTGAGCCGCTGAACTACCTGCTCCTGTCCCTGGTCACCTCCTTGCCGCGGCGAGTGGTAGAGGAGTGCGTTAAAGAGACCATCCTCTTGTTCTCCTTCTACCTGAGGAGCACGTGCAACGTGGCCTTTGCCTTCCGGGACATTGGTGTCCTGATGCGCCAGAAAGACAGGGTCTGCATGCTCTTTTATGCCAGCTGCATCCAACGGCTGGAGAAAAGGGCAAGCCTCTTTGCGGCCCTTCGCAGCGTAAGTTGCTCTGCTTTCCAGGCCTACTTGCAGTGCTTCGGGAAGCCTCAAGGGCCATCTTGCAGGTAGCGGGCTAAGCAAACACCTTCCCAAGTGCTTGGCCCCACCAAATTCCCCACTCCCAAGGAAAACGCTCCCTGTCTTCCTGGATGCCTGTCTCTACGGAACGCCTGCCACGGCTTTTAGCCGCTCTCTAGTCTTTGCTGTGCAGCGTCCGCACTCCAGAGCAAGGGCTAATGTGCAGAGGGCTTGGAGCTACATGCTCCTCTTGTAACAGCGGCAGCGGCTGCTGCCTTTGGACGCAGGCACAAAGCTGCCTCGGAAGGCTCCCAACGGGCCTGTGCTGCCTTGCAGGTACCTTGGATGGCAGATCCTGTGGAGCCCAGCGGGAAGATCTATATTCCAGGCACCACGTCCAGGCACGTCCGCATCTTCCCCAGGTGAGTGTGTGTCCTTTGCAGCCCTTGGCTGCCTCGCGGGGGACCTTCCCAGCTCCTGCTTGGCAGCACACAGTGCCAGGGGCGTTGCTGCAAGGAACTGAAGTCAGATTCTCTGCCTTTGAGGGGACACTGCCCAACAGCCCCAAAGAAGGCTGTGTGGAGGCAAGGCAGATGGCGGGAGATGAGGTCTCAGAGGGCAGGGAGAAGCATGAGTACCAGTGAGTGGTCAGGGGCAGACAGGCCCCTTCCTTTCTTCCAACTCGCCTTGTCTTCCAGGTTTTGCTTCGTGGGGGAACGCAGCCCACAAGACAAGGCTGCCCCCGCTGCACCTCCCCCTGAGGAGAACGAGGAGGCCAAAGAGCGAAGCAGCACCAGCTCCACCCCCCGTGAAGGTAAGGCCAAAGCTGCCTCCCTGCGGGGCACGTTGCCTCCTCATCCCTCCGCGCTGCCTCGCAGCAGCCACCTGGAAAGGGGCTGCTCAGCAGGCTCTGCTGAAGACTTTTCTCCCTTCCTCCTTGCAGAGCAGCAACCTGACAAGCGCCTGCAGCAGCGCCAGGAGCTGTGTCTGCCCATGCTGCCAAGCTGGGGGGCAGGCAGGACTCGGCAAGGCCCCAAGAAGCAGCCTACTGCCAGGTGAGAGCCTTGGCGGAAAGGTGGAGGGCTGTGCTTCTTTGTGCCTGTGCACCAGAGAGGGCCCCTTGGCACATGCTGGCCGTAGGGCCTTGCAGTGCCTGCAGACATATGACACCAAAAAGGCTCTTCTCTTGCTGCAAGGGGAGCATGCGCCATTTGCGTGGCTGCTTCACACTGCCCACATTCTCCTTGCGTGCCAGAATGTTGTGGGGAGCTGATAGGAAAGCCTTGCAGGAGTCTTCCACAGGAAGAAGGCCCTTGAGATGGGAGGGAATGCCCTCCTTTCCCTTGCGCGAGCAAACGCCCCTTGCCCTCAACGTCTCTTGCATCCCTTGGTGTCTTCTCAGGAGCCCTGTGAAACCGCTGGGCCACATCGTGGGCATCTCGCTCCAGAAGGAGCTGGAAGTGGAGCACCGCCCACATCCTCCGGCTGCCCCTCGCACTGGCCCTACCCGCACCGCTCGTAGGGCTGCGGCACTGCTGCACAGTGGGCCCAAGGTAATTCTTGCATCCTCCTCATGAGCACAGAAGCTTGGTGCTGCAAGACCCTTGTGCCAAGGGCCCTCAGCGTATGCTCCCTAGAACACTCCGCTGCCTCTTGGGGATGTCGCCTGCAATGCCCTAGGGTGGCCTCTACTTCTGCAACAGTGTGGCTGCGCACAGAACATGTGCAGAACTTCTCACGGGGTTTTCTTAAGTGCAGACATTGCACTTAAGAAAAGTGCAGTGCTCTTTGGCTTTGAAGGCACAGAAGACATGGGGGTGCCTCTTTAGTCCCTGCTCACTTAGGGCGGATGAGAGCAGCTTTCCCGCTGTGCTGGCAGGGGGCAAAGAGCCGCAGGGGTTCAAGAGCAGGGGCAGAAGAGTGGGTGAAGAGTACAAGACAACACGTCCTCCGCCCATGAGGCCTCCTCTCCAAGCATACAGGATTACTTCTCTTGACATCTTGTGTCCTCCCTAGGAAACCACCTGCCCTCCCATGCAGCGCGCTCCAAGACCTCCCCGTGCTGCCCTCTTCAAGCAGAGGTGGGAGCCAGCACCATTAAAGGAGCAGCGCCTTGTGCTGGAAGAAAGCAGCCAGCAGCAGGAAAAGGTAGGGGATGCTTTGAGAGCCCTCGGAAAAGGGTGCATTTCCCACGTGCAGGGCGCCGAGTCTTGCGCTCAGCAAGGGCCGAGGCGCAATGCTGCCTGCGATCCCCAGGCCTTGTGAGCAAGGAGAGGACTGCAGCCCAAATGTGGGTCCAGAAGGAGCCAGGAGGCCACCCTGGGGGCAGGGGGTGGGCTGCACCATCGGCCTCTGTGTCTGGCCTCAACCTGGACACCAGCTCTCTGCAGCAGCCAGCTTGAGCCCCTTGGAGCCAGGCGCACAGGGAACAGAGCCCCAGAGGTCCAGCTATTCCAATATCTATGATGACAGTATGGATGAGCTCCTCGTCTAGCCTGAGCATGGCTCGACAAGGACTAGACGCCTCCCCTGCTAGTGGGCCACTGCCGTCTCTCCCGTGCTCTCCTCCCTCCTGAAACCCTTTTGTTTTTTCTTGCCCTTGCCAAACAGAGCCGTTGTTTGAAGGAGCCCCAAGCCCGTGAGCAGCGCAGCTCTGCAGAGAGAGAGATACCAGCCCACATGTGAGTGTTGAGAGGCCTGGGAACTGCAAGCCAGGGTTGGGAGCATGGGGGACCGTGACCCCCTGGACATGTTGGCACCCCAAAGGCCTCAGCTGCGGGGCAGGACACACAGAAGAGCCTGATTTCAAGTGGTGCAGCAGTTGGGAGGGAAGAAGCCCCAAAGGTGCCCAGGCAGCAGGAGAGGGACTTTGTTACTCCTCTTGCAGATATGTGCCGCCACGGGCCAAACAGAACATGCAGCTCACGGCATCCTTCAAAGTGCTTCGGAGCTGCTGGAAGGAGAAGGTGGAGCAAAACCGGCAGAGGCTGAAGCAGGAGGAAGAGGCTCGCCGGTAAGTAGCTCCCAACCAAAGTCGGGTTCCTGTTCCAGCCAAGACCTTACTGCCACGACACGGGTAGGAGGGCCTCTTTTGCTACCCCTCTAGCTCAGGGCACAGAAGTGCCCTTGGAGCTTGGCCTGAAGGTCTGCGCCTGAACCCAGGATGCCAGGCACGGATATGGGCTGGGATGTGTCATGGCATTTCCACAAGGCACCTGCATGTTATGACTCACTCAGCATCTTTCTCCTGTACCCCTCAGTGCTTTGCTGATGAGCAACATCCAAAAGAAAGAACAACGGGCCCAGAAGCCACGTGGCAACAGCAAACCAGGGCGTTCCCGCAGGAAATAAAGTGCCTCTCTGAGTGGGTGAAAGCCTCCTTTTGGTGCAGTGTGAAGCTTGCAAGAAACACCGGGGCAGCTTTGGAGGGCCAGGCAGGCGGCACAAGGCAGCAAGGAGAGCAGGGAGGGCTCATCCCGGGACACTCTCTCTCTGGGCCCTGCCTGTCTTGTCCACAGAGAGGGAAGAAGAAAGGCCCTCCAAGGCAGCCATTTCTGAGATAATGCTGGGCACTGCGACTCTGCTTTCTGCTCCCCGGGACAAGCCTTGAGCAAGGCTGGGAGGGCTCCCACAGGGAGAGGACATGCCTGCGCTGCAGAACCGATCCCCCATCTGCAGGCCAAAGCAAAGCCAGCATTGCTTTAGCCATTCAGGGAATTAGAGTGGACAATCACTGTCCTAAGCATCCTCTCTTCCACACCTCTTTGGAGCTGGAAGAACGAGAAATCCAGAGCTCAAGACCATTGTCAAATGTGATTAGTGTGTTCACGGATGCTAGTAGCAAAACTGGAAATATGGGTATGCTTTCCGGGAGTCAGATCTTTGGAAAACTCAAATTCGGAGGGAAACCGCATCCGTGCAAGTCCTAGAACTAAAAGCCGTAGTTTGGGCATTTCTAACTTTTCACGATCGACCCATGAATATAGTTATCGATTCCCTATATGCGGTAGGCATTGTTCAATGAATTCATAGGGCAATTATAGGGCATGTAAACAACCATAGTCTCCAAGCCTTGTTTGTTCAGCTTTGGAACATCATACAACAAAGGAAGCATGCCTTTTGGGTGTCACATATCCGTAGTCATACTGCACTCCCTGGCCCTTTAACAGAAGGTAATACAGTCATAGATAGTGCCGGTGGAACAGCAGGCATCAACCTCTCATTCATTTTTCTCGAGTGTCACCATCGAAATTTAATTATTGTTTGCTTTGGGGAGAGCAAAAAAAAAAAAAAAGAGGGGGAGACGGGTCCCTATGAATTAACCAGTAAAGTATGTTATGTTTTAAATTGGCTTAACCCTTGAAATGATGGTAACAGGTGGTTATACTTGTGTTTGTTGCTTTGTTTTTGTCAATGTTTTGATGCATGGTATTGCTAATTTTGTTTTTGAAAAAAGAGGGGGAGATGTTGGGGCCTTGTTGAAGCCTTAGTACTTTTGTAAGAATATAAGGAACTGGGGTAATGGGATTCGGGGGTCACCCACAGGAGAAGAACGTGTTCGTGAGCAGTTGAGGGGAACTGGAGCGATGCCCGGGAGACCTAGCAACCAAGCACAGAGAAGAGCACCAATCAGCTGCGAGCTTGTAGCCCGACCAAGGAGAATGCTGCTTCTTAGCGCATGCCCACGTGTACTGGTATAAAGCTCTGTTGCAGACGACAGCAGAGCGAGTTGCACCTGCTTCATGTTCAAGTGTTGTTCGCTCTGTCTGCCGGGGTGGGCCTCGGCACATGCCCTAAGAAATGTTGGGTCCTCTCTGCACCATGCAGACCCCAGGAGCTTTCCCTCTCTCACAGAGGGAGGAGATGCTGCTGGCCAGGGCCATGTGCTCAGTCTGCCCTGCTGCCAAGGGGACATTCCCAGCAAGGCAGGTGATTTCCTGGCAGCAAGCAGAGTGTCCAGGGCCCTTGCACCTCCTGACCTCAGCCACTTGAGAAGAGCCCGGCACGGGCTAGGGGACAGCCTGGCACCCTTCCACGGACACTCAGTGGCCTGGAGTTGTGGCAGCAGTGCCTGGTTTTCAAGGAAGAATTGGAGCGGGACCTCTGGTCTCTCCTACTGCACCCCCAGAACAACAGCCCCACTGCAATGCCAACCATCCCCTTCAATTTGCACCAGTCCGCAAAGACTGAAACGCACAAAAGCTCCCCAAAATGGGACAAGGCCCAAACCTGCCACAAAGCCAAAAACAAACTGTAATCCAGCACTGCTCCCTGAAACGGGCAGGAAATCCCGGCCCTGCCCCAGTGTCCCCATTCTTGGACACCACACTATGCCACCCACGAGAGCCACGGTGCCCAGGCCGTGCGCAGCCTGCATTGGCAGGAGGTGCCCGGCAGCCATAGACTTGGACCCGCTGCCTCGAGATGGGCCCAGGAGCTGGAAAAAGTGCAGGGGACACTGTGCACGAAGGCCGTTTTTCCTCTTCTCTTTCACAGCATATCCCCGCTAGCCAACACCTTGCTGAGCACTCTTGAGGAAAGAGCTACAGCATTGCCCTCTTTTTGACATTTCACAGCCCTGGGCACCCCTTAGACACACTGCTGATGTGTCTGTCCTCACCCTTGACCCCACGGCTGGGATGAAGGCAGCGGCCTGTGTGCCAGGGCGAGAGGGGACATCTCTCTCCTCCTTCCCTGGCTGTTTCAGCTGCCGCTCCCCTCAGGCAGCCCCTGGTGACACGCGCTGAGGTCACACTGGCCTGCGCTGCATCACAAGGAGGTGACCCCCAGCGACCGGCAGGGCCCTGTCACTTCCCTGCCAGGCACGCGCGCTGCTGGTCACTGCTCGCCGTGCTCTGCTTCACTGCTGTCCTTTGGAGCTTCTCGGTGACGAGGAGCACACACAGGAGGCGGTGGGAGTGCTCAGGGAAGCTCTCTCTCACGGCCTGAGAACAAGGGGCTCATTGGAGAGAGAGGAGTCCTTGGCGAGGTCGTGGAAGAGAATCCTTCTTCCCTGCTCGACTAGCGAGCCAAGGACAAAGGGGAAGCCAAGATGGAGGGCTTCTGGACCGAGATTATCAATCCGGTGTACTCCATTTTGTTCCCAGTGCTCCTGCAACTCTCCACTGAGGGTAAGGGCTTCGGGTGCTGCTTCGCCAGGTGCCGCAGAACCTGTGAGGTGACAAAACAGCTGTGGCCCCGGGACTGTGGCCCTGCAGAAGGCTGGGGGCTCTTGTGAGAGCCCGGCCTGAGGGTCCTGTCGCGCTTG
The DNA here is from genome assembly GCF_059628265.1 of Tinamus guttatus. NCBI lineage: Eukaryota > Metazoa > Chordata > Aves > Tinamiformes > Tinamidae > Tinamus > Tinamus guttatus. The sequence goes on along the minus strand of NW_028288560.1, from coordinate 8,761 downwards.
GGAGACAGAGTGGCAGCCAGGACTTGTGCGTCCTGGTCCTGCAGCTACCCTGAGCCCCAAGGCTCCTTTGGGCACTGCTCCCTCTGCTCAGGGACTTGTAGTGCAGGGTCCTGTCTGCCTGGAAAGTGGGAAGCCCTCTGGAGAGGGCCTCTGGGGGGAAATAGATCCTTCATTCAGGAGCTGCAGGTGTCCCTGCATTCCCACGGGGCTCTCAAGCACCTGCCACCAATGCCCCCGGGGGAAACAAAGCCTTTGCTCTGGAGGGCATCCAAGGAGGCTTCTATTTGGGACAGGCTCGCTTTCTTCCTCCTGCACCCCCTCACGTCTCTGGTGGGCAGAAGTTATTGGGCGTTTTGCGCTTAGAGCTGGCATCCTTTGTCAGAAGTCCGGTGGCCGCCTTCCCGTCTCCCATTTTCCCCCTCTGCACCTCTGCAGGGATCAACGTAATGCTGGGAGCCTGGAATGGGGCATAGGACAGCTCGCCAGCTGGGTCCGTGGCTTTTCTGTTCATTTGAACGTGCCTGCATCGGTCACCCCGGGGGAAGCAGCTTGCGCAGAGCTTGGGAGCCTCCTGACACGGGCACTGACGCATCTTTCCCTTGCTTTGCAGAGATTGTGAGGATCTGGGATGCTGTGTCCCATTACATCCTGCAGCAGCTGCGGCTCAACAAGGTGGGCTGGTGTCCTGCTTCCCCTCGCTCTGGAGGCTTTCATTTGTCCAGAGTGCCCTGGGCCCTGTGAACAATCTTCCCTCAGCACCACGGCAGCGCACTGCCACCAGCCAGGTGCTGCAGAGCAGCTCCTTAGAAAACTGGGGGAGAAACCACGTGCATATCTTGTGTGAGGAAGCGTGCGTCACCTCGTGGGGCTTCTCCTTTCCTCGTGGCTAGAATGGAGAGACCAAGCAGAGAGGCAGAGGCCTTTTCCTGCCTCTGTGCTCACTGAGAGCCCTGGCATCTTCTGATGCTCTGAGATGGTAGGCAATAGTTGGAGGAGAGCGAGGACCAAATGGCGAGAGGAGGGTGAGGACAACCTCCGCAGCAAGTGGCTCAGCTGCAAAGCTCTCCAAAGACTTGCTCTACTTTACTGCAAGAGCAGGGAGGGCACAGAGCAGCCTGCCCTCACTCACACGCTCCTCCCTTCTTGCATCAACAGAATACCTATGCGGCGTCCTTTGTGTCTTTTCTGTGTGCAGGGTGTTCTGGTAGAGGGTCTTGGAACCTTCTGCACAGTGGAAGAGCCATTGATCCTGGGTGCAGAAGAGGTGCTCCTGGTTCGAAGACCCATCTTCAAACCGGCCTTGCAAATGCTCTGGCCTGGGAGGCTCACGTGCCCCGAAGTGACCATCCCTGGTGAGTCAGCAGGGACCACCCTCCGCTTCCCCTTGCTATTGTGCCCGGGGTGGGTGTGTGCTCCCTGCTCTTTGCAAGGGGCCGCCAGAAGCAGGCGATTCCCTGCAGACCTGGGCAAACAGGTAGAGCTCCCCCGACGCAAGCCAGCACCCAGAGAGCTGCTGCTTGGGAAGGACCTTGGCTGCACTCTTCTGTTGCGAGTGTTGCAGCAGGCAGCGCTCTCTTTCCCTGAGCTGCCCCAGCTTTTGGCTCCACGCCACTCCCGTGCCTTGATGGCCCAGCGACGGAAATAGGTCCTGCTCTAGCACTCGCCTTGTTTGTCTTCCTTGCAGACTACGTGACCATTGAGCCGCTGAACTACCTGCTCCTGTCCCTGGTCACCTCCTTGCCGCGGCGAGTGGTAGAGGAGTGCGTTAAAGAGACCATCCTCTTGTTCTCCTTCTACCTGAGGAGCACGTGCAACGTGGCCTTTGCCTTCCGGGACATTGGTGTCCTGACGCGCCAGAAAGACAGGGTCTGCATGCTCTTTTATGCCAGCTGCATCCAACGGCTGGAGAAAAGGGCAAGCCTCTTTGCGGCCCTTCGCAGCGTAAGTTGCTCTGCTTTCCAGGCCTACTTGCAGTGCTTCGGGAAGCCTCAAGGGCCATCTTGCAGGTAGCGGGCTAAGCAAACACCTTCCCAAGTGCTTGGCCCCACCAAATTCCCCACTCCCAAGGAAAACGCTCCCTGTCTTCCTGGATGCCTGTCTCTACGGAACGCCTGCCACGGCTTTTAGCCGCTCTCTAGTCTTTGCTGTGCAGCGTCCGCACTCCAGAGCAAGGGCTAATGTGCAGAGGGCTTGGAGCTACATGCTCCTCTTGTAACAGCGGCAGCGGCTGCTGCCTTTGGACGCAGGCACAAAGCTGCCTCGGAAGGCTCCCAACGGGCCTGTGCTGCCTTGCAGGTACCTTGGATGGCAGATCCTGTGGAGCCCAGCGGGAAGATCTATATTCCAGGCACCACGTCCAGGCACGTCCGCATCTTCCCCAGGTGAGTGTGTGTCCTTTGCAGCCCTTGGCTGCCTCGCGGGGGACCTTCCCAGCTCCTGCTTGGCAGCACACAGTGCCAGGGGCGTTGCTGCAAGGAACTGAAGTCAGATTCTCTGCCTTTGAGGGGACACTGCCCAACAGCCCCAAAGAAGGCTGTGTGGAGGCAAGGCAGATGGCGGGAGATGAGGTCTCAGAGGGCAGGGAGAAGCATGAGTACCAGTGAGTGGTCAGGGGCAGACAGGCCCCTTCCTTTCTTCCAACTCGCCTTGTCTTCCAGGTTTTGCTTCGTGGGGGAACGCAGCCCACAAGACAAGGCTGCCCCCGCTGCACCTCCCCCTGAGGAGAACGAGGAGGCCAAAGAGCGAAGCAGCACCAGCTCCACCCCCCGTGAAGGTAAGGCCAAAGCTGCCTCCCTGCGGGGCACGTTGCCTCCTCATCCCTCCGCGCTGCCTCGCAGCAGCCACCTGGAAAGGGGCTGCTCAGCAGGCTCTGCTGAAGACTTTTCTCCCTTCCTCCTTGCAGAGCAGCAACCTGACAAGCGCCTGCAGCAGCGCCAGGAGCTGTGTCTGCCCATGCTGCCAAGCTGGGGGGCAGGCAGGACTCGGCAAGGCCCCAAGAAGCAGCCTACTGCCAGGTGAGAGCCTTGGCGGAAAGGTGGAGGGCTGTGCTTCTTTGTGCCTGTGCACCAGAGAGGGCCCCTTGGCACATGCTGGCCGTAGGGCCTTGCAGTGCCTGCAGACATATGACACCAAAAAGGCTCTTCTCTTGCTGCAAGGGGAGCATGCGCCATTTGCGTGGCTGCTTCACACTGCCCACATTCTCCTTGCGTGCCAGAATGTTGTGGGGAGCTGATAGGAAAGCCTTGCAGGAGTCTTCCACAGGAAGAAGGCCCTTGAGATGGGAGGGAATGCCCTCCTTTCCCTTGCGCGAGCAAACGCCCCTTGCCCTCAACGTCTCTTGCATCCCTTGGTGTCTTCTCAGGAGCCCTGTGAAACCGCTGGGCCACATCGTGGGCATCTCGCTCCAGAAGGAGCTGGAAGTGGAGCACCGCCCACATCCTCCGGCTGCCCCTCGCACTGGCCCTACCCGCACCGCTCGTAGGGCTGCGGCACTGCTGCACAGTGGGCCCAAGGTAATTCTTGCATCCTCCTCATGAGCACAGAAGCTTGGTGCTGCAAGACCCTTGTGCCAAGGGCCCTCAGCGTATGCTCCCTAGAACACTCCGCTGCCTCTTGGGGATGTCGCCTGCAATGCCCTAGGGTGGCCTCTACTTCTGCAACAGTGTGGCTGCACACAGAACATGTGCAGAACTTCTCACGGGGTTTTCTTAAGTGCAGACATTGCACTTAAGAAAAGTGCAGTGCTCTTTGGCTTTGAAGGCACAGAAGACATGGGGGTGCCTCTTTAGTCCCTGCTCACTTAGGGCGGATGAGAGCAGCTTTCCCGCTGTGCTGGCAGGGGGCAAAGAGCCGCAGGGGTTCAAGAGCAGGGGCAGAAGAGTGGGTGAAGAGTACAAGACAACACGTCCCCCGCCCATGAGGCCTCCTCTCCAAGCATACAGGATTACTTCTCTTGACATCTTGTGTCCTCCCTAGGAAACCACCTGCCCTCCCATGCAGCGCGCTCCAAGACCTCCCCGTGCTGCCCTCTTCAAGCAGAGGTGGGAGCCAGCACCATTAAAGGAGCAGCGCCTTGTGCTGGAAGAAAGCAGCCAGCAGCAGGAAAAGGTAGGGGATGCTTTGAGAGCCCTCGGAAAAGGGTGCATTTCCCACGTGCAGGGCGCCGAGTCTTGCGCTCAGCAAGGGCCGAGGCGCAATGCTGCCTGCGATCCCCAGGCCTTGTGAGCAAGGAGAGGACTGCAGCCCAAATGTGGGTCCAGAAGGAGCCAGGAGGCCACCCTGGGGGCAGGGGGTGGGCTGCACCATCGGCCTCTGTGTCTGGCCTCAACCTGGACACCAGCTCTCTGCAGCAGCCAGCTTGAGCCCCTTGGAGCCAGGCGCACAGGGAACAGAGCCCCAGAGGTCCAGCTATTCCAATATCTATGATGACAGTATGGATGAGCTCCTCGTCTAGCCTGAGCATGGCTCGACAAGGACTAGACGCCTCCCCTGCTAGTGGGCCACTGCCGTCTCTCCCGTGCTCTCCTCCCTCCTGAAACCCTTTTGTTTTTTCTTGCCCTTGCCAAACAGAGCCGTTGTTTGAAGGAGCCCCAAGCCCGTGAGCAGCGCAGCTCTGCAGAGAGAGAGATACCAGCCCACATGTGAGTGTTGAGAGGCCTGGGAACTGCAAGCCAGGGTTGGGAGCATGGGGGACCGTGACCCCCTGGACATGTTGGCACCCCAAAGGCCTCAGCTGCGGGGCAGGACACACAGAAGAGCCTGATTTCAAGTGGTGCAGCAGTTGGGAGGGAAGAAGCCCCAAAGGTGCCCAGGCAGCAGGAGAGGGACTTTGTTACTCCTCTTGCAGATATGTGCCGCCACGGGCCAAACAGAACATGCAGCTCACGGCATCCTTCAAAGTGCTTCGGAGCTGCTGGAAGGAGAAGGTGGAGCAAAACCGGCAGAGGCTGAAGCAGGAGGAAGAGGCTCGCCGGTAAGTAGCTCCCAACCAAAGTCGGGTTCCTGTTCCAGCCAAGACCTTACTGCCACGACACGGGTGGGAGGGCCTCTTTTGCTACCCCTCTAGCTCAGGGCACAGAAGTGCCCTTGGAGCTTGGCCTGAAGGTCTGCGCCTGAACCCAGGATGCCAGGCACGGATATGGGCTGGGATGTGTCATGGCATTTCCACAAGGCACCTGCATGTTATGACTCACTCAGCATCTTTCTCCTGTACCCCTCAGTGCTTTGCTGATGAGCAACATCCAAAAGAAAGAACAACGGGCCCAGAAGCCACGTGGCAACAGCAAACCAGGGCGTTCCCGCAGGAAATAAAGTGCCTCTCTGAGTGGGTGAAAGCCTCCTTTTGGTGCAGTGTGAAGCTTGCAAGAAACACCGGGGCAGCTTTGGAGGGCCAGGCAGGCGGCACAAGGCAGCAAGGAGAGCAGGGAGGGCTCATCCCGGGACACTCTCTCTCTGGGCCCTGCCTGTCTTGTCCACAGAGAGGGAAGAAGAAAGGCCCTCCAAGGCAGCCATTTCTGAGATAATGCTGGGCACTGCGACTCTGCTTTCTGCTCCCCGGGACAAGCCTTGAGCAAGGCTGGGAGGGCTCCCACAGGGAGAGGACATGCCTGCGCTGCAGAACCGATCCCCCATCTGCAGGCCAAAGCAAAGCCAGCATTGCTTTAGCCATTCAGGGAATTAGAGTGGACAATCACTGTCCTAAGCATCCTCTCTTCCACACCTCTTTGGAGCTGGAAGAACGAGAAATCCAGAGCTCAAGACCATTGTCAAATGTGATTAGTGTGTTCACGGATGCTAGTAGCAAAACTGGAAATATGGGTATGCTTTCCGGGAGTCAGATCTTTGGAAAACTCAAATTCGGAGGGAAACCGCATCCGTGCAAGTCCTAGAACTAAAAGCCGTAGTTTGGGCATTTCTAACTTTTCACGATCGACCCATGAATATAGTTATCGATTCCCTATATGCGGTAGGCATTGTTCAATGAATTCATAGGGCAATTATAGGGCATGTAAACAACCATAGTCTCCAAGCCTTGTTTGTTCAGCTTTGGAACATCATACAACAAAGGAAGCATGCCTTTTGGGTGTCACATATCCGTAGTCATACTGCACTCCCTGGCCCTTTAACAGAAGGTAATACAGTCATAGATAGTGCCGGTGGAACAGCAGGCATCAACCTCTCATTCATTTTTCTCGAGTGTCACCATCGAAATTTAATTATTGTTTGCTTTGGGGAGAGCAAAAAAAAAAAAAAGAGGGGGAGACGGGTCCCTATGAATTAACCAGTAAAGTATGTTATGTTTTAAATTGGCTTAACCCTTGAAATGATGGTAACAGGTGGTTATACTTGTGTTTGTTGCTTTGTTTTTGTCAATGTTTTGATGCATGGTATTGCTAATTTTGTTTTTGAAAAAAGAGGGGGAGATGTTGGGGCCTTGTTGAAGCCTTAGTACTTTTGTAAGAATATAAGGAACTGGGGTAATGGGATTCGGGGGTCACCCACAGGAGAAGAACGTGTTCGTGAGCAGTTGAGGGGAACTGGAGCGATGCCCGGGAGACCTAGCAACCAAGCACAGAGAAGAGCACCAATCAGCTGCGAGCTTGTAGCCCGACCAAGGAGAATGCTGCTTCTTAGCGCATGCCCACGTGTACTGGTATAAAGCTCTGTTGCAGACGACAGCAGAGCGAGTTGCACCTGCTTCATGTTCAAGTGTTGTTCGCTCTGTCTGCCGGGGTGGGCCTCGGCACATGCCCTAAGAAATGTTGGGTCCTCTCTGCACCATGCAGACCCCAGGAGCTTTCCCTCTCTCACAGAGGGAGGAGATGCTGCTGGCCAGGGCCATGTGCTCAGTCTGCCCTGCTGCCAAGGGGACATTCCCAGCAAGGCAGGTGATTTCCTGGCAGCAAGCAGAGTGTCCAGGGCCCTTGCACCTCCTGACCTCAGCCACTTGAGAAGAGCCCGGCACGGGCTAGGGGACAGCCTGGCACCCTTCCACGGACACACTCAGTGGCCTGGAGTTGTGGCAGCAGTGCCTGGTTTTCAAGGAAGAATTGGAGCGGGACCTCTGGTCTCTCCTACTGCACCCCCAGAACAACAGCCCCACTGCAATGCCAACCATCCCCTTCAATTTGCACCAGTCCGCAAAGACTGAAACGCACAAAAGCTCCCCAAAATGGGACAAGGCCCAAACCTGCCACAAAGCCAAAAACAAACTGTAATCCAGCACTGCTCCCTGAAACGGGCAGGAAATCCCGGCCCTGCCCCAGTGTCCCCATTCTTGGACACCACACTATGCCACCCACGAGAGCCACGGTGCCCAGGCCGTGCGCAGCCTGCATTGGCAGGAGGTGCCCGGCAGCCATAGACTTGGACCGCTGCCTCGAGATGGGCCCAGGAGCTGGAAAAAGTGCAGGGGACACTGTGCACGAAGGCCGTTTTTCCTCTTCTCTTTCACAGCATATCCCCGCTAGCCAACACCTTGCTGAGCACTCTTGAGGAAAGAGCTACAGCATTGCCCTCTTTTTGACATTTCACAGCCCTGGGCACCCCTTAGACACACTGCTGATGTGTCTGTCCTCACCCTTGACCCCACGGCTGGGATGAAGGCAGCGGCCTGTGTGCCAGGGCGAGAGGGGACATCTCTCTCCTCCTTCCCTGGCTGTTTCAGCTGCCGCTCCCCTCAGGCAGCCCCTGGTGACACGCGCTGAGGTCACACTGGCCTGCGCTGCATCACAAGGAGGTGACCCCCAGCGACCGGCAGGGCCCTGTCACTTCCCTGCCAGGCACGCGCGCTGCTGGTCACTGCTCGCCGTGCTCTGCTTCACTGCTGTCCTTTGGAGCTTCTCGGTGACGAGGAGCACACACAGGAGGCGGTGGGAGTGCTCAGGGAAGCTCTCTCTCACGGCCTGAGAACAAGGGGCTCATTGGAGAGAGAGGAGTCCTTGGCGAGGTCGCGGAAGAGAATCCTTCTTCCCTGCTCGACTAGCGAGCCAAGGACAAAGGGGAAGCCAAGATGGAGGGCTTCTGGACCGAGATTATCAATCCGGTGTACTCCATTTTGTTCCCAGTGCTCCTGCAACTCTCCACTGAGGGTAAGGGCTTCGGGTGCTGCTTCGCCAGGTGCCGCAGAACCTGTGAGGTGACAAAACAGCTGTGGCCCCGGGACTGTGGCCCTGCAGAAGGCTGGGGGCTCTTGTGAGAGCCCGGCCTGAGGGTCCTGTCGCGCTTGGGAGACAGAGTGGCAGCCAGGACTTGTGCGTCCTGGTCCTGCAGCTACCCTGAGCCCCAAGGCTCCTTTGGGCACTGCTCCCTCTGCTCAGGGACTTGTAGTGCAGGGTCCTGTCTGCCTGGAAAGTGGGAAGCCCTCTGGAGAGGGCCTCTGGGGGGAAATAGATCCTTCATTCAGGAGCTGCAGGTGTCCCTGCATTCCCACGGGGCTCTCAAGCACCTGCCACCAATGCCCCCGGGGGAAACAAAGCCTTTGCTCTGGAGGGCATCCAAGGAGGCTTCTATTTGGGACAGGCTCGCTTTCTTCCTCCTGCACCCCCTCACGTCTCTGGTGGGCAGAAGTTATTGGGCGTTTTGCGCTTAGAGCTGGCATCCTTTGTCAGAAGTCCGGTGGCCGCCTTCCCGTCTCCCATTTTCCCCCTCTGCACCTCTGCAGGGATCAACGTAATGCTGGGAGCCTGGAATGGGGCATAGGACAGCTCGCCAGCTGGGTCCGTGGCTTTTCTGTTCATTTGAACGTGCCTGCATCGGTCAC